>NC_133326.1:672492047-673092047 GCF_042186555.1 Aquarana catesbeiana
AGACTTACCTGTGTCTGGAAAGTGGCGTAGAGCTGGGAACAGTACGGGTGGCCCATAACCATTTGCATTACTTGACGTTCAGTCATGATGGAGTCCCGGCCTCGGCTAATTAGACCATGCTTTTGGACGATCTTCATGGCCACCAGTTTGCCGCTATCAATATGGGTTGCCAGCATCACCTATAGGAAAGGGACAATTAGTACATCATCTTTTCCATGTTCTCTAGTTGTAACAACATTACTAACCATTCGTCATGTTCTTTCCCCCTTTTTTCTGTCCTGCTAAATTTGCCATTTGTGGAAATATGACCAACTGCTGTAAGTGTCTTTTACACCACAAACAGAGCCGCCGCTGGCCTTGTTCAACACAGCAGAATGATTCGCAGGTGCCACCAATCGGAATTCACTATGCAGAAGTCAGACTTGTACAAGGTGGATTTTGACTGGTTGCTGCACTGGCGGGCACAGTCTGAAGGTGGGTACACACCATAAGAAAATCGGGCAAACGATCGTCCGATTTTCCTCAATGTTTCACAGCAAGTCGAAACCGAGGATGGAACTAATGTACCAAAACTTCCGTATGACAAAGGCTTTTTTTGTTATTGTTTATGATCATACGCAGTATCTGATTTTTTTCTTATGAAAACAGTACACCTTAAAGACTTGCGGACCAGCCACCGCAGTTTTACCGCGGCAGGTTGGCTCCACTGCGCGAAATCACAATATTGTACGTGATCTCGCGAGGTCCAGATAGCAGTCGCGCACCCGCCCCGAGCTCCGCGGGTCCTGCGGATTCAATGTTCCGCGGGGATACCCACGATCGTCTTACGGAGAGGAAGAACGGGGAAATGCTAATGTAAACAAGCATTTCCCCGTTCTGCCTAATGACACTGACACTGATCACAGCTCCCTGTAATCGGGAGCGGTGATCAGTGTTGTGTCACACATAGCCCCTCCCCCCACAGTTAGAATCACTCCCTAGGACACACTTAACCCCTGCAGCACCCGGTCCTGGTTAACCCCTTCACTGCCAGTCACATTTACACAGTAATCAGTGCATTTTTATTCGAACTGATCGCTGTATAAATGTGAATGGTCCCAAAATAGCACCAAAAGTGTCTGATGTGTCCGCCATAATGTCGCAGTCATGATAAAAATCGCTGATCGCTGCCATTACTAGTAAAAAAAAATTACTAATAAAAATGCCATAAAACTATCCCCTATTTTGTAGACGCTATAATTTTTGCGCAAACCAATCAATAAACGCTTATTGTGATTTTTTTTTACCAAAAATATGTAGAAGAATACGTATCAGCCTATCATGGATTCTGATTGGTCAGCTCTGTCCATGTGACATTGCTGACCAATTAGAATGCCTCTTTTTCATACATGCTGAGAGGTACGCATAAGAAATTAGGCCACAGAGATTTTAAATCCCCAGACCGGTGAAGCAGCATCCCGGTGTCTGACTCCGGGGGATGGGGAGGTGTCCAGTGTAATGTCACCCTACAGATTCTCTATAAAGGTGAACTTACATTTTAAAATTTCCAGTGGAGAGAGAGACCCACTACAAAGGTAACATTTTCTTATTACCTGGAGTTCAACTTTAAACTGTTGCATAAAGGGTGTACAGCCCCCCCTTGCTCAGTACATCATCCCCCCTCCCCCCAAAGGCTGAGCTGAGTGTACATGTTTATGCTGCACCTGTCATGTAGTCTTCCATGGTCATAATGTATCCCCCCTGTATTTAAATACTAATCTTTTGGCACTTACCTGCCCATAGTGTCCCGCTCCAAGTTTTTTATGGTAGGTGAAGCTCTCTGGATACAGGCAACCTGGTACACGTGCTGTAGAGAGAGAAACAGAAAACAATTTTATTACCCTGTCCTCATACAAGTCATACTACTCTGCTTATTTCTATTGGCAATGAAACACCCAAAATAGAGAAAACAGCTAAACCAGATAACAGGGGATATCACATGGCTGACTCCACATAGATCTGATCATTTGGTTTTACATTTAAGCAGTTAAACATCAAATCAATGAATAACATCCAGAGATAGAATAAGTCTCGGGGCCTGTTCTAACAAAAAAAAGAAAAAATAGCTCAGAAAATCGCAATTGGCCTTCAAAAATCTCCTGATTTCAGATAGGACAGACCTGACCCATAGATTTCTACTAAAGCTAACTAAACATGTTGCAGTCTAATATGCTATCCTATTATCCTGGGGTGGTTGCCTTATACAAGTGTACGCCAAAACATAAGGCGCTTAATACAGCTTCAAAACACTTATGTTGTATAAAGCAGGGCTCAACAGACCCCAGGTGCCAGGTTGTCATGAAGACAAGAAGTTTCGCCCTGGCGCCTGGGGTGCCGCCAACATTTTCTCCACACCCCGTGCACGCCCCACCCCCACTATGTATCCTGGGCTTTGATTGCACATCATCTTATAAGGTGGTTGCCTTATACAAGTGTACGCCAAAAAATAAGGCGCTTAATACAGCTTCAAAACACGTATGTTGTATAAAGTAGGGCTCAACAGACCCCAGGCGCCAGGTTGTCATGAAGACAAGAAGTTTCGCCCTGGCGCCTGGGGTGCCGCCAACATTTTCTCCACACCCCGTGCACGCCCTACCCCCGCTATGTATCCTGGGCTTTGATTGCACATCATCGGGCCGGGACTGGCATAGCGGGTGCCACCGGGTAGAATGGAGGGAGAAGAGCAGATACACGTGTGACGTCACTTTCGGGTCCCCGTTCACAGTTTTCCCGGCCATCAAGGCCGAGAAAGAATGTAAAAAAAGAATTTTTTTTAATTGTAAAAAAATTTAAGTTACACCCAAGCACGTAAAATTCCCCCACCCACACATATATGGACGTACAAATGTAAGCGCACGTGGCGGGGCACCTATCCCTGAAAACGTGTGATACACATTACATATCGCTGCACACGCCAGAATGAGAGCAATAATTCTAGCACCAGACCTCCTCCGTAGGGGGCTTTTAAAGCATTGCCTATGGAAAATATAGGGCACTGACATGTAAGGTTTGACATGTTGGGCATCTATATACTTGGAGCAACCTTGACTTTTATATTTTACTAAAGAATTGGGTCATTTATTGCTTTTTTGTGCCCCCTTAAAATTAAGTTTTGCGGTAATATGTGACTTAAAAAATTGGAGCTACCACTATTTTATTCTCTAGGGTGGTTTTATGTAGTCTTCAGGACTCAAATATTTTTTTAAATGCCTCCAAAAAAATACAAAAACGGCTCTGGCTGTGAAAGGGTTTAAGGATAAGTTCACCTTCGGAAACATGTTACATGTTCCACTCGTAAGATTTGTTAGTTAAAAAAACATTAAGTGTAGCTGCTGAGTTTTATTTTTTTCTGCACTCCTGCGGTGTGTATCCTTATTTTTCCCCCATTCACATCTATTATGCTGTGGCACTCTGTGAGCCAGCGACTCTGCCCCTCCACTAGGCAGGATGAATTTGTCTTTACATGTAAGTGGATGCCTTCTTTATTTTCAGTGAACTGTACTCATTTGCTGACATCATTCTGCACTCCGCTTTTATGCTTTTTCATAAGTTTACGCAAGTTTATTTGTTTGTTCTTCCACGGGCTTTACTTCCTCATATCAGATCCTTCAGCAAGGAGAACAGTGAGCAGCAAAGAAGTGACATCACTAAATATCCATCCAAATCTGATAAGGCCAGCAGTCACAGGCAGAAATGCCTTAGATCGCACACTGCAGATGTACAACTATGAGGTCTTTTCCATAAAATATAACAAAAAAAGTCAAAGAATATTTCAATAACCATGATTAAAGAATAAGTGCAGTAGCAGATTAATCACAAAAAAATGTGCACTTACATTTGTTGTAGCTGTAAGTCAGTACCAACATGTACAGCCAACTAAGTGTGCTCGCTGTCTCTCCAGGATGCTGCATGCGTTCCAAAGCACCGGAGGTAGGAACCAACCAACCGGAAATTACATCCATTCAGGTGGATGGAGGCTCCACGTCCGCCTGTATTGACGTCACTTCCGCTTGGTTCCTACCTCCGGTGCTTTGGAACACATGCTGCATCCTGGAGAGAAGACGAGTGCAATTAGTTGGCTGTCCATGTTCGTGCTGACTCCCACAAATGTAAGTGCACATTTTTTATTTACCTGCTGGAACTGATCTTTTAATAAACATACTGCACTATGATATTCGATATGCTTCTCCCAAGCTTTTATGGTAGATCAATGTAAGGAGATACCTCTGAGGCTGAGAACCATCACCTTCATATATGCTGCTGACCAAGAGAGTGTAATTGTTACAAATCGCATTTATTATCGATTTTTGGTGAGTTTGCATTTCTCACACACGGTTGATGGTGGAGCACGGCTAAACAATTAATCTGCTACTGCACTTATCCTTTAATCATGGTGATTGGAATATTCTTTGAGGACTTTTTTGTTATATTTTATGGAAATGTCACATTATGGAACTTATACATTGTGGACTGGATAATTTATGCTGATGATATGGAATTATATTTGGTGATAATTTTATTTATGTGCGATTGAGTTAGCACCATACCTTTTTAGTGTCAGTTTTGAATAAATGTAAGGTGATTTATTCCACTTTAAAAGGAGCAGCTGCACTCACGGTGATATATTTTTCTTTGGCGCCACTACCCGCCATATAATCCTCACTTAGTATGAGGTCTTTTTACCTCACCTATGTACTATAGGACAATTGAAATCATAGTAATACTTACATTCTTTTTCCATCCTTTCCTCCTTCTGTCTGGTGATCTCAGCTTCCCGCTTCGATATCTTTGCATGTTCCTTTAACTTCTGAAAAAGCATCTTTATTTTCTCCTCATCCTTATTCTGCAGAGTCTCGTCTTGCTTCTCTACAGGGCACTCTGCCTTCTCCTCTCTACTCCTCTTCCTTGAAGCCTTGGGTCTCTTCTCTGCTTCCTCCTCTCTTCTCTTTCTCTGTGCCTTGGCTCTCCTCTCTAAAGGCCGCTCTGATTCCTTCTCTCTGCTCTTCTTTCTTCGAGCCTTATCTGCCTGCTCTGCGGGGCACTCCATTTCCTCCTCTCTTCTCCTCTTCCTCAGTGCCATAGCTCTTTTCTCTACAGGCCTCTCTGTTTCCTCCTCTCTTCTCCTCTTCCTCTGTGCCTTGGCTCTCTTCTCTATGGACCTCTTTGTTTCCTCCTCTCTTTTCCTCTTCCCCTGAACCTCATCTGCCTGCTCTGTGGGGCACTCTGTTCCATCCTCTCTTCTCCTCTTCCTCAGTGCCATGGCTCTCTTCTGTACAGGCCTCTCTGTTTCCTCCTCTCTTCTCTTCCTCTGAACCTCATCTGCCTGCTCTGTGGGACACTCTGTTCCCTCCTCTCTTCTCCTCTTCCTCAGTGCTATGGCTCTCTTCTGTACGGGCCTCTCTGTTTCCTCCTCTCTTCTCCTCTTTCTCTTCTCCTCATCTGCCTGCTCTGTGGGGCACTCTGTTCCCTCCTCTCTTCTCTTCTTCCTCAGTGCCATGGCTCTCTTCTGTATAGGCCTCTCTGTTTCCTCCTCTCTTCTCTTCCTCTGAACCTCATCTGCCTGCTCTGTGGAGCACTCTGTTCCCTCCTCTCTTCTCCTCTTCCTCAGTGCCATGGCTCTCTTCTGTACAGGTCTCTCTGTTTCCCCCTCTCTTCTCCTTTTCTCATCTGCCTGCTCTGTGGGGCACTCTGTTCCCTCCTCTCTTCTCTTCCTCAATGCCATGGCTCTCTTCTGTATAGGCCTCTCTGCTTCCTCCTCTCTTCTCTTCCTCTGAACCTCATCTGCCTGCTCTGTGGAGCACTCTGTTCCCTCCTCTCTTCTCCTCTTCCTCAGTGCCATGGCTCTCTTCTGTACAGGTCTCTCTGTTTCCTCCTCTCTTCTCCTTTTCTCATCTACCTGCTCTGTGGGGCACTCTGTTCCCTCCTCTCTTCTCCTCTTCCTCAGTGCCATGGCTCTCTTCTGTACAGGCCTCTCTGTTTCCTCCTCTCTTATCCTCTTCTCATCTGCCTGCTCTGCGGGGCACTCTGTTCCCTCCTCTCTTCTCTTCCTCAGTGCCATGACTTTCTTCTGTATAGGCCTCTCTGTTCCCTCCTCTCTTCTCCTCTTCCTCAGTGCCATGGCTCTCTTCTGTACAGGTCTCTCTGTTTCCTCCTCTCTTCTCCTTTTCTCATCTACCTGCTCTGTGGGGCACTCTGTTCCCTCCTCTCTTCTCCTCTTCCTCAGTGCCATGGCTCTCTTCTGTATAGGCCTCTCTGTTCCCTCCTCTCTTCTCCTCTTCCTCAGTGCCATGACTTTCTTCTCTACAGGCCTCTCTGATTCCTCCTCTCTGCTCTTCTTCAACAGTGACAAGATTAGAGGTTTGTTGTTCCCTTTCATGAGACGATATAGTTCTTTATAATTGTTAAGAGTTTCCCTGTCAATGGCAAGATGGCCTCCGATTATTGTCCTTGTAGTTCTGAGTATCGTCTCTACCTTAGCAGGTCTCTTCCGAAATGAAAAGTTTCGGGTGTTTCTTGTAGAATCCACCATCTTTAATATCCTACAATAAAATAAAAGTGATGTGGCTAATAATAGATCCTTCTCTTTGTTTAATATTGAAACTACTGGCTATACAACGTTCTCACTGTTCTACAATGATAACTCAGGGAGCACACAACAACACGTCTGCTCACTGCAATCTCCAGAGATCAATTGACAGAGAGCCGCGTGTGCGTTGTTTACGTGGCCGCCTCTGTGACGTCACAACGTTGCAGTGAGCCTGGTCACGTGACATCCCACACCGCCCACGTAACTTCAGATTGATTGTACATCACTTCCCTCCCTCTGTGTATGATGACGTCACTGGGGAACTGGAGAAGGCGGAAGTGCGCGATGTTCTATCAGCTTGCCGCCACTCCCTTCTGTTTTACTTGTATAAATTCCGCCCTTTTCCAAAATGGCCGCCATTGCCGCACCTCATGTGACATCGCCCGTCCTATCCGCCTCTTCCTGTTGTAGCCGCGCTCCCAGTCGTCCTGTACGTCGCTTCAGGCATCACCTTCTTCTGACCAATAACGGCTTGTGTCTCCTCCCTCCACATCCATCCAATGGGGGAGCGGCCGACTGCGCGATGCCGGTGTCTTGTCGAATAGGGGGACACTTCTCGTCAGAACACCGGCCACGAGCGGGAGCGCGCCCGTTTCCCAGTCCTGTCAGGTGCCGCCGCTGGAGAGGTGAGGAGAACGGAGAGTGCGTGAGGGGCCGCCGGGAGAGACCGGAGAACGGACCTGGCGGGGGTTCCACACCAGAGGACATGAAGGCGGAGCCATTTCACAACTCCTCTCACCTAACGGACCAGGACACCGGGGACCGCCCTTCCCCCATCCGGATGTACAGATCTGCAGGTGTGTGACCCGCCACCGACCGAACAGACCCAACCCCACCAGTGACTGACAGACCCCCCCACCACTGACTGACCGACAGACCCCCCCCACCACTGACTGACAGCCCCCCCCCACCACTGACTGACCGACAGACCCCCCCCACCACTGACTGACAGCCCCCCCCCCACCACTGACTGACCGACAGACCCCCCCCACCACTGACTGACCGACAGACCCCCCCACCACTAACTGACAGCCCCCCCCCCACCACTGACTGACCGACAGACCCCCCCCCACCACTGACTGACCGACAGACCCCCCCACCACTAACTGACAGCCCCCCCCCCACCACTGACTGACCGACAGACCCCCCCCACCACTGACTGACCGACAGACCCCCCCCACCACTGACTGACAGCCCCCCCCCCACCACTGACTGACCGACAGACCCCCCCCACCACTGACTGACCGACAGACCCCCCCACCACTAACTGACAGCCCCCCCCCCACCACTGACTGACCGACAGACCCCCCCCCACCACTGACTGACCGACAGACCCCCCCACCACTAACTGACAGCCCCCCCCCCACCACTGACTGACCGACAGACCCCCCCCACCACTGACTGACCGACAGACCCCCCCACCACTAACTGACAGCCCCCCCCCCACCACTGACTGACCGACAGACCCCCCCCCACCACTGACTGACAGCCCCCTCCACCACTGACTGACCGACAGACCCCCCCCACCACTGACTGACCGACAGACCCCCCCTCCACCACTGACTGACCGACAGACCCCCCCCCACCACTGACTGACCGACAGACCCCCCCCACCACTGACTGACCGACAGACCCCCCCTCCACCACTGACCGACAGACAGACCCCCCCCACCACTGACTGACCGACAGACCCCCCCCACCACTGACTGACCGACAGACCCCCCCTCCACCACTGACCGACAGACAGACCCCCCCCACCACTGACTGACAGACCCCCCACCACTGACTGACCGACAGACCCCCCTCCACCACTGACTGACCGACAGACCCCCCCCACCACTGACTGACAGCCCCCCCCACCACTGACTGACAGCCCCCCCACCACTGACTGACAGCCCCCCCACCACTGACTGACCGACAGACAGACCCCCCTCCACCACTGACTGACAGACAGACCCCCCCTCCACCACTGACTGACAGACAGACCCCCCCTCCACCACTGACTGACAGACAGACCCCCCCTCCACCACTGACTGACAGACAGACCCCCCCCCACCACTGACTGACAGCCCCCCCACCACTGACTGACAGCCCCCCCACCACTGACTGACAGCCCCCCCACCACTGACTGACAGCCCCCCCCCACTGACTGACAGACAGACCCCCCCTCCACCACTGACTGACAGCCCCTCCACCACTGACAGACAGACCCCCCCCTCCACCACTGACTGACAGACAGACCCCCCCTCCACCACTGACTGACAGACAGACCCCCCCTCCACCACTGACTGACAGACAGACCCCCCCTCCACCACTGACTGACAGACAGACCCCCCCTCCACCACTGACTGACAGACAGACCCCCCTCCACCACTGACTGACAGACAGACCCCCCCTCCACCACTGACTGACAGACAGACCCCCCCTCCACCACTGACTGACAGACAGACCCCCCCTCCACCACTGACTGACAGACAGACCCCCCCTCCACCACTGACTGACAGACAGACCCCCCCTCCACCACTGACTGACAGACAGACCCCCCCTCCACCACTGACTGACAGACAGACCCCCCCTCCACCACTGACTGACAGACAGACCCCCCCTCCACCACTGACTGACAGACAGACCCCCCCTCCACCACTGACTGACAGACAGACCCCCCACCAGTGACTGACAGCCCCCCCCACCAGTGACTGACAGCCCCCCCCACCAGTGACTGACAGCCCCCCCACCACTGACTGACCGACAGACCCCCCTCCACCACTGACTGACCGACAGACCCCCCTCCACCACTGACTGACCGACAGACCCCCCTCCACCACTGACTGACCGACAGACCCCCCCCACCACTGACTGACAGCCCCCCCCACCACTGACTGACAGCCCCCCCACCACTGACTGACAGCCCCCCCACCACTGACTGACCGACAGACAGACCCCCCTCCACCACTGACTGACAGACAGACCCCCCCTCCACCACTGACTGACAGACAGACCCCCCCTCCACCACTGACTGACAGACAGACCCCCCCTCCACCACTGACTGACAGACAGACCCCCCCTCCACCACTGACTGACAGACAGACCCCCCCCACCACTGACTGACAGCCCCCCCACCACTGACTGACAGCCCCCCCACCACTGACTGACAGCCCCCCCCCACTGACTGACAGACAGACCCCCCCTCCACCACTGACTGACAGCCCCTCCACCACTGACAGACAGACCCCCCCCTCCACCACTGACTGACAGACAGACCCCCCCTCCACCACTGACTGACAGACAGACCCCCCCTCCACCACTGACTGACAGACAGACCCCCCCTCCACCACTGACTGACAGACAGACCCCCCCTCCACCACTGACTGACAGACAGACCCCCCTCCACCACTGACTGACAGACAGACCCCCCCTCCACCACTGACTGACAGACAGACCCCCCCTCCACCACTGACTGACAGACAGACCCCCCCTCCACCACTGACTGACAGACAGACCCCCCCTCCACCACTGACTGACAGACAGACCCCCCCTCCACCACTGACTGACAGACAGACCCCCCCTCCACCACTGACTGACAGACAGACCCCCCCTCCACCACTGACTGACAGACAGACCCCCCCTCCACCACTGACTGACAGACAGACCCCCCCTCCACCACTGACTGACAGACAGACCCCCCCTCCACCACTGACTGACAGACAGACCCCCCACCAGTGACTGACAGCCCCCCCCACCAGTGACTGACAGCCCCCCCCACCAGTGACTGACAGCCCCCCCCACCAGTGACTGACAGCCCCCCCCACCACTGACTGACAGCCCCCCCACCACTGACTGACTGACAGCCCCCCCCACCACTGACTGACTGACAGCCCCCCCCACCACTGACTGACTGACAGCCCCCCCCACCACTGACTGACTGACAGACCCCCTCCACCACTGACTGACTGACAGACCCCCCCTCCACCACTGACTGACAGACCCCCCCTCCACCACTGACTGACAGACCCCCCCTCCACCACTGACTGACAGACCCCCCCTCCACCACTGACTGACAGACCCCCCCTCACCAGTGACTGACAGCCCCCCCCACCAGTGACTGACTGACAGACAGACCGACCCCCCTCCACCACTGACTGACAGACCGACCCCCCTCCACCACTGACTGACAGACCGACCCCCCTCCACCACTGACTGACAGACCGACCCCCCCTCCACCACTGACTGACAGACCGACCCCCCTCCACCACTGACTGACAGACCGACCCCCCTCCACCACTGACTGACAGACCGACCCCCCTCCACCACTGACTGACAGACCGACCCCCCCTCCACCACTGACTGACAGACCGACCCCCCTCCACCACTGACTGACAGACCGACCCCCCTCCACCACTGACTGACAGACCGACCCCCCTCCACCACTGACTGACAGACCGACCCCCGTCCACCACTGACTGACAGACCCCCCCTCCACCACTGACTGACAGACAGACCCCCCCCCACCAGTGACTGACAGCCCCCCCCACCAGTGACTGACAGCCCCCCCCACCAGTGACTGACAGCCCCCCCCACCAGTGACTGACAGCCCCCCCCACCAGTGACTGACAGCCCCCCCCACCAGTGACTGACAGCCCCCCCCACCAGTGACTGACAGCCCCCCCCACCAGTGACTGACAGCCCCCCCCACCAGTGACTGACAGCCCCCCCACCACTGACCGACCGACAGCCCCCCCCACCACTGACCGACCGACAGACCCCCCCCACCACTGACCGACAGCCCCCCCCCACCACTGACCGACAGCCCCCCCACCACTGACCGACAGCCCCCCCCACCACTGACCGACAGCCCCCCCCCACCACTGACCGACAGCCCCCCCCCACCACTGACCGACAGCCCCCCCCCACCACTGACTGACCGACAGACCCCCCCCACCACTGACTGACAGCCCCCCCACCACTGACTGATTGACAGACCCCCCCCCACCACTGACTGACAGACCCCCCCCTCCACCACTGACTGACAGACCCCCCCTCCACCACTGACTGACAGCCCCCCCACCACTGACTGACAGCCCCCCCACCACTGACTGACAGCCCCCCCACCACTGACTGACAGCCCCCCCCACCACTGACTGACTGACAGCCCCCCCCACCACTGACTGACAGCCCCCCCCACCACTGACTGACAGCCCCCCCCACCACTGACTGACTGACAGCCCCCCCCCCACTGACTGACTGACAGCCCCCCCCCCCACTGACTGACTGACAGCCCCCCCACCACTGACTGACTGACAGCCCCCCCACCACTGACTGACTGACAGCCCCCCCACCACTGACTGACTGACAGCCCCCCCACCACTGACTGACTGACAGCCCCCCCACCACTGACTGACAGCCCCCCCACCACTGACCGACCGACAGACCCCCCCACCACTGACCGACAGCCCCCCCCACCACTGACCGACACCCCCCCCACCACTGACTGACCGACAGACCCCCCCTCCACCACTGACTGACCGACAGACCCCCCCCACCACTGGCTGACCGACAGACCCCCCCCCACCACTGACTGACCGACAGACCCCCCCCACCACTGACTGACCGACAGACCCCCCCCCACCACTGACTGACAGCCCCCCCATCACTGACTGACAGCCCCCCCACCACTGACTGACAGCCCCCCCACCACTGACTGACAGCCCCCCCACCACTGACTGACAGCCCCCCCACCACTGACTGACTGACAGCCCCCCCCCACCACTGACTGACCGACAGACCCCCCCCACCACTGACTGACCGACAGACCCCCCCCACCACTGACTGACCGACAGACCCCCCCCACCACTGACTGACCGACAGACCCCCCCCACCACTGACTGACCGACAGACCCCCCCCACCACTGACTGACCGACAGACCCCCCCACCACTGACTGACAGCCCCCCCACCACTGACCGACCGACAGACCCCCCCACCACTGACCGACAGCCCCCCCCCACCACTGACCGACAGCCCCCCCCACCACTGACTGACCGACAGACCCCCCACCACTGACTGACTGACAGCCCCCCCACCACTGACTGACTGACAGCCCCCCCACCACTGACTGACTGACAGCCCCCCCACCACTGACTGACTGACAGCCCCCCACCACTGACTGACTGACAGCCCCCCCCACCACTGACTGACAGCCCCCCCACCACTGACTGACTGACAGCCCCCCCCACCACTGACTGACAGCCCCCCCCACCACTGACTGACAGCCCCCCCCACCACTGACTGACAGCCCCCCCTCCACCACTGACTGACCGACAGACCCCCCCCACCACTGACTGACAGCCCCCCCCACCACTGACTGACAGCCCCCCCACCACTGACTGACAGCCCCCCCCCACTGACTGACTGACAGACAGACCCCCCTCCACCACTGACTGACAGACAGACCCCCCCTCCACCACTGACTGACAGACAGACCCCCCCTCCACCACTGACTGACAGACAGACCCCCCCTCCACCACTGACTGACAGACAGACCCCCCCTCCACCACTGACTGACAGACAGACCCCCCCTCCACCACTGACTGACAGACAGACCCCCCCTCCACCACTGACTGACAGACAGACCCCCCCTCCACCACTGACTGACAGACAGACCCCCCCCACCACTGACTGACAGCCCCCCCACCACTGACTGACAGCCCCCCCACCACTGACTGACAGCCCCCCCCCACTGACTGACAGACAGACCCCCCTCCACCACTGACTGACAGACAGACCCCCCCTCCACCACTGACTGACAGCCCCTCCACCACTGACAGACAGACAGACCCCCCCTCCACCACTGACTGACAGACAGACCCCCCCTCCACCACTGACTGACTGACAGCCCCCCCCCACTGACTGACAGACAGACCCCCCTCCACCACTGACTGACAGACAGACCCCCCCTCCACCACTGACTGACAGCCCCTCCACCACTGACTGACAGACAGACCCCCCCTCCACCACTGACTGACAGACAGACCCCCCCTCCACCACTGACTGACAGACAGACCCCCCCTCCACCACTGACTGACAGACAGACCCCCCCTCCACCACTGACTGACAGACAGACCCCCCCTCCACCACTGACTGACAGACAGACCCCCCTCCACCACTGACTGACAGACAGACCCCCCCTCCACCACTGACTGACAGACAGACCCCCCCTCCACCACTGACTGACAGACAGACCCCCCCTCCACCACTGACTGACAGACAGACCCCCCCTCCACCACTGACTGACAGACAGACCCCCCCTCCACCACTGACTGACAGACAGACCCCCCCTCCACCACTGACTGACAGACAGACCCCCCCTCCACCACTGACTGACAGACAGACCCCCCCTCCACCACTGACTGACAGACAGACCCCCCCTCCACCACTGACTGACAGACAGACCCCCCCTCCACCACTGACTGACAGACAGACCCCCCCTCCACCACTGACTGACAGCCCCCCCCACCAGTGACTGACAGCCCCCCCCACCAGTGACTGACAGCCCCCCCCACCAGTGACTGACAGCCCCCCCCCACCAGTGACTGACAGCCCCCCCACCACTGACTGACAGCCCCCCCACCACTGACTGACAGCCCCCCCACCACTGACTGACAGCCCCCCCCACCACTGACTGACTGACAGCCCCCCCCACCACTGACTGACTGACAGCCCCCCCCACCACTGACTGACTGACAGACCCCCTCCACCACTGACTGACTGACAGACCCCCCCTCCACCACTGACTGACAGACCCCCCCTCCACCACTGACTGACAGACCCCCCCTCCACCACTGACTGACAGACCCCCCCTCCACCACTGACTGACAGACCCCCCCTCCACCACTGACTGACAGACCCCCCCTCCACCACTGACTGACAGACCCCCCCTCACCAGTGACTGACAGCCCCCCCCACCAGTGACTGACTGACAGACAGACCGACCCCCCTCCACCACTGACTGACAGACCGACCCCCCTCCACCACTGACTGACAGACCGACCCCCCTCCACCACTGACTGACAGACCGACCCCCCTCCACCACTGACTGACAGACCGACCCCCCTCCACCACTGACTGACAGACCGACCCCCCTCCACCACTGACTGACAGACCGACCCCCCTCCACCACTGACTGACAGACCGACCCCCCTCCACCACTGACTGACAGACCGACCCCCGTCCACCACTGACTGACAGACCCCCCCCTCCACCACTGACTGACAGACAGACCCCCCCCCACCACTGACTGACAGCCCCCCCCACCACTGACTGACAGCCCCCCCCACCACTGACAGACAGACCCCCCCCACCAGTGACTGACAGCCCCCCCCACCAGTGACTGACAGCCCCCCCCACCAGTGACTGACAGCCCCCCCCACCAGTGACTGACAGCCCCCCCCACCAGTGACTGACAGCCCCCCCACCACTGACTGACAGCCCCCCCCACCACTGACCGACCGACAGCCCCCCCCACCACTGACCGACCGACAGCCTCCCCCACCACTGACCGACCGACAGACCCCCCCCACCACTGACCGACAGCCCCCCCCACCACTGACCGACCGACAGCCCCCCCCACCACTGACCGACAGCCCCCCCCACCACTGACCGACAGCCCCCCCCCACCACTGACTGACCGACAGACCCCCCCACCACTGACTGACCGACAGACCCCCCCCCACCACTGACTGACAGCCCCCCCACCACTGACTGATTGACAGACCCCCCCCCCACCACTGACTGACAGACCCCCCCTCCACCACTGACTGACAGACCCCCCCTCCACCACTGACTGACAGCCCCCCCACCACTGACTGACAGCCCCCCCACCACTGACTGACAGCCCCCCCCACCACTGACTGACTGACAGCCCCCCCCACCACTGACTGACTGACAGCCCCCCCCACCACTGACTGACAGCCCCCCCCCCACTGACTGACTGACAGCCCCCCCACCACTGACTGACTGACAGCCCCCCCCCCACTGACTGACTGACAGCCCCCCCACCACTGACTGACTGACAGCCCCCCCACCACTGACTGACTGACAGCCCCCCCACCACTGACTGACTGACAGCCCCCCCACCACTGACTGACTGACAGCCCCCCCACCACTGACTGACTGACAGCCCCCCCACCACTGACTGACTGACAGCCCCCCCACCACTGACTGACTGACAGCCCCCCCACCACTGACTGACAGCCCCCCCACCACTGACCGACCGACAGACCCCCCCACCACTGACCGACAGCCCCCCCCACCACTGACCGACAGCCCCCCCACCACTGACTGACCGACAGACCCCCCCTCCACCACTGACTGACCGACAGACCCCCCCCACCACTGGCTGACCGACAGACCCCCCCCACCACTGACTGACCGACAGACCCCCCCCACCACTGACTGACCGACAGACCCCCCCCCACCACTGACTGACAGCCCCCCCATCACTGACTGACAGCCCCCCCACCACTGACTGACAGCCCCCCACCACTGACTGACAGCCCCCCCACCACTGACTGACAGCCCCCCCACCACTGACTGACTGACAGCCCCCCCACCACTGACTGACAGCCCCCCCACCACTGACCGACCGACAGACCCCCCCACCACTGACCGACAGCCCCCCCCACCACTGACCGACAGCCCCCCCACCACTGACTGACCGACAGACCCCCCCTCCACCACTGACTGACCGACAGACCCCCCCCACCACTGGCTGACCGACAGACCCCCCCCACCACTGACTGACCGACAGACCCCCCCCACCACTGACTGACCGACAGACCCCCCCCCACCACTGACTGACAGCCCCCCCATCACTGACTGACAGCCCCCCCACCACTGACTGACAGCCCCCCCACCACTGACTGACAGCCCCCCCACCACTGACTGACAGCCCCCCCACCACTGACTGACAGCCCCCCCACCACTGACTGACCGACAGCCCCCCCCCACCACTGACTGACCGACAGACCCCCCCCACCACTGACTGACCGACAGACCCCCCCCACCACTGACTGACCGACAGACCCCCCCCACCACTGACTGACCGACAGACCCCCCCCACCACTGACTGACCGACAGACCCCCCCCACCACTGACTGACCGACAGACCCCCCCACCACTGACTGACCGACAGACCCCCCCACCACTGACTGACAGCCCCCCCACCACTGACCGACCGACAGACCCCCCCACCACTGACCGACAGCCCCCCCCCACCACTGACTGACAGCCCCCCCCACCACTGACTGACCGACAGACCCCCCACCACTGACTGACCGACAGCCCCCCCACCACTGACTGACTGACAGCCCCCCCACCACTGACTGACTGACAGCCCCCCCACCACTGACTGACTGACAGCCCCCCACCACTGACTGACTGACAGCCCCCCCACCACTGACTGACTGACAGCCCCCCCCACCACTGACTGACAGCCCCCCCCACCACTGACTGACAGCCCCCCCCACCACTGACTGACAGCCCCCCCCACCACTGACTGACAGCCCCCCCCACCACTGACCGACCGACAGACCCCCCCCACCACTGACCGACCGACAGACCCCCCCCACCACTGACTGACAGCCCCCCCACCACTGACCGACCGACAGACCCCCCCACCACTGACCGACAGCCCCCCCCCCACCACTGACCGACAGCCCCCCCCACCACTGACCGACAGCCCCCCCACCACTGACTGACCGACAGACCCCCCCCCCACCACTGACTGACCGACAGACCCCCCCCCCCACCACTGACTGACCGACAGACCCCCCCCACCACTGACTGACCGACAGACCCCCCCCACCACTGACTGACCGACAGACCCCCCCCACCACTGACTGACCGACAGACCCCCCCCACCACTGACTGACAGCCCCCCCACCACTGACTGACAGCCCCCCCACCACTGACTGACAGCCCCCCCCACCACTGACTGACTGACAGCCCCCCCCCCCACCACTGACTGACAGACAGACCCCCCCTCCACCACTGACTGACAGACAGACCCCCCCCCACCACTGACTGACAGACAGACCCCCCCCCACCACTGACTGACAGACAGACCCCCCTCCACCACTGACTGACCGACAGACCCCCCTCCACCACTGACTGACCGACAGACCCCCCTCCACCACTGACTGACAGACAGACCCCCCCTCCACCACTGACTGACAGACAGACCCCCCCTCCACCACTGACTGACAGACAGACCCCCCCTCCACCACTGACTGACAGACAGACCCCCCTCCACCACTGACTGACAGACAGACCCCCCTCCACCACTGACTGACAGACAGACCCCCCTCCACCACTGACTGACAGACACTCCCTCCACTACTGACTGACTGACAGACACTCCCTCCACCACTGACTGACAGACACTCCCTCCACCACTGACTGACAGACAGACCCCCCTCCACCACTGACTGACAGACACTCCCTCCACCACTGACTGACAGACAGACCCCCCTCCACCACTGACTGACAGACAGACCCCCCCTCCACCACTGACTGACAGACAGACCCCCCCTCCACCACTGACTGACAGACAGACCCCCCCTCCACCACTGACTGACAGACAGACCCCCCCTCCACCACTGACTGACAGACAGACCCCCCCTCCACCACTGACTGACCGACAGACCCCCCCTCCACCACTGACTGACCGACAGACCCCCCCTCCACCACTGACTGACCGACAGACCCCCCCTCCACCACTGACTGACCGACAGACCCCCCCACCACTGACTGACAGCCCCCCCACCACTGACCGACCGACAGACCCCCCCACCACTGACCGACAGCCCCCCCCCCACCACTGACCGACAGCCCCCCCCCCACCACTGACCGACAGCCCCCCCCCCACCACTGACCGACAGCCCCCCCACCACTGACCGACAGCCCCCCCACCACTGACTGACAGCCCCCCCACCACTGACTGACAGCCCCCCCTCCACCACTGACTGACAGCCCCCCCCTCCACCACTGACTGACAGACAGACCCCCCCCCACCACTGACTGACAGACAGACCCCCCTCCACCACTGACTGACAGACAGACCCCCCTCCACCACTGACTGACAGACAGACCCCCCTCCACCACTGACTGACAGACAGACCCCCCTCCACCACTGACTGACAGACAGACCCCCCTCCACCACTGACTGACCGACAGACCCCCCCTCCACCACTGACTGACAGACAGACCCCCCCTCCACCACTGACTGACAGACAGACCCCCCCTCCACCACTGACTGACAGACAGACCCCCCCTCCACCACTGACTGACAGACAGACCCCCCTCCACCACTGACTGACAGACAGACCCCCCCTCCACCACTGACTGACAGACAGACCCCCCCTCCACCACTGACTGACAGACAGACCCCCCCTCCACCACTGACTGACAGACAGACCCCCCCTCCACCACTGACTGACAGACAGACCCCCCTCCACCACTGACTGACAGACAGACCCCCCTCCACCACTGACTGACAGACAGACCCCCCCTCCACCACTGACTGACAGCCCCCCCACCACTGACTGACAGCCCCCCCCACCACTGACTGACAGCCCCCCCACCACTGACTGACCGACAGACCCCCCCCACCACTGACTGACCGACAGACCCCCCCCACCACTGACTGACCGACAGACCCCCCCCACCACTGACTGACCGACAGACCCCCCCCACCACTGACTGACCGACAGACCCCCCCCACCACTGACTGACCGACAGCCCCCCCCACCACTGGCTGACCGACAGACCCCCCCACCACTGACTGACCGACAGCCCCCCCCACCACTGGCTGACCGACAGACCCCCCCACCACTGACTGACCGACAGACCCCCCCCACCACTGACTGACAGCCCCCCCACCACTGACTGACAGCCCCCCCACCACTGACTGACAGCCCCCCCCACCACTGACTGACTGACAGCCCCCCCCACCACTGACTGACAGCCCCCCCCCCCACCACTGACTGACTGACAGCCCCCCCACCACTGACTGACTGACAGCCCCCCCACCACTGACTGACTGACAGCCCCCCCACCACTGACTGACTGACAGCCCCCCCACCACTGACTGACTGACAGCCCCCCCACCACTGACTGACTGACAGCCCCCTCCACCACTGACTGACAGCCCCCCCCACCACTGACCGACCGACAGACCCCCCCCACCACTGACTGACAGCCCCCCCACCACTGACCGACCGACAGACCCCCCCACCACTGACCGACAGCCCCCCCCCCACCACTGACCGACAGCCCCCCCCACCACTGACCGACAGCCCCCCCACCACTGACCGACAGCCCCCCCCACCACTGACCGACAGCCCCCCCACCACTGACTGACCGACAGACCCCCCCCCCACCACTGACTGACCGACAGACCCCCCCCACCACTGGCTGACCGACAGACCCCCCCCACCACTGACTGACCGACAGACCCCCCCCACCACTGACTGACCGACAGACCCCCCCCCACCACTGACTGACAGCCCCCCCACCACTGACTGACAGCCCCCCCACCACTGACTGACAGCCCCCCCACCACTGACTGACAGCCCCCCCCACCACTGACTGACTGACAGCCCCCCCCTCCACCACTGACTGACTGACAGCCCCCCCCTCCACCACTGACTGACAGACAGACCCCCCTCCACCACTGACTGACAGACAGACCCCCCTCCACCACTGACTGACCGACAGACCCCCCTCCACCACTGACTGACCGACAGACCCCCCTCCACCACTGACTGACAGACAGACCCCCCCTCCACCACTGACTGACAGACAGACCCCCCCTCCACCACTGACTGACAGACAGACCCCCCCTCCACCACTGACTGACAGACAGACCCCCCCTCCACCACTGACTGACAGACAGACCCCCCTCCACCACTGACTGACAGACAGACCCCCCTCCACCACTGACTGACAGACACTCCCTCCACTACTGACTGACTGACAGACACTCCCTCCACCACTGACTGACAGACCCCCCCTCCACCACTGACTGACAGACAGACCCCCCTCCACCACTGACTGACCGACAGACCCCCCCTCCACCACTGACTGACAGACAGACCCCCCCTCCACCACTGACTGACAGACAGACCCCCCCTCCACCACTGACTGACAGACAGACCCCCCCTCCACCACTGACTGACAGACAGACCCCCCCTCCACCACTGACTGACCGACAGACCCCCCCTCCACCACTGACTGACCGACAGACCCCCCCTCCACCACTGACTGACCGACAGACCCCCCCTCCACCACTGACTGACCGACAGACCCCCCCACTGACTGACTAACCCCCCCCACTGACTGACCGACAGACCCCCCCACTGACTGACTAACCCCCCCCACTGACTGACTAACCCCCCCCACTGACTGACTAACCCCCCCCCACTGACTGACTAACCCCCCCCACTGACTGACCCCCCCCCCACTGACTGACCCCCCCCACCACTGACTGACCCCCCCCCCACTGACTGACCCCCCCCCCACTGACTGACCCCCCCCCCCACTGACTGACCCCCCCCCACCACTGACTGACACCCCCCCCACTGACTGACCCCCCCACCAATGACTGACCCCCCCCCACCAATGACTGACCCCCCCCCCCACCACTGACTGACCCCCCCACCACTGACTGACCGACAGACCCCCCCACCACTGACTGACTGACCCCTCCACCACTGACTGACAGACAGACCCCCCCTCCACCACTGACTGACCGACAGACCCCCCCACTGACTGACTAAGCCCCCCCCCCACTGACTGACCGACAGACCCCCCCACTGACTGACTAACCCCCCCCCACTGACTGACTAACCCCCCCCCACTGACTGACTAACCCCCCCCCACTGACTGACTAACCCCCCCCCCCACTGACTGACCCCCCCTCACCACTGACTGACCCCCCCCACCACTGACTGACCCCCCCCACCACTGACTGACCCCCCCCACCACTGACTGACCCCCCCCCCACCACTGACTGACCCCCCCCCCCACCAATGACTGACCCCCCCCCACCAATGACTGACCCCCCCCCACCACTGACTGACCCCCCCCCACCACTGACTGACCGACAGACCCCCCCCACCACTGACCGACTGACCCCCACCACTGACTGACTGACCCCCCCACCACTGACTGACAGACAGACCCCCCTCCACCACTGACTGACCGGACAGGATCATGGACACATGGAGGATGTATTATAGGGTCATTGTGTTATATGATCTGTGCCCTGTGATGACAGGATCATGGACACATGGAGGATGTATTATAGGGTCATTGTGTTATATGATCTGTGCCCTGTGATGACAGGGTCATGGACACATGGAGGATGTATTATAGGGTCATTGTGTTATATGATCTGTGTCTTCCCCTGTGATGATAGGGTCAAGGACATATTGAGGATGTATTATAGGGTCATTGTTTTATATCAGGCATGTCCAAATTCCGGCCCGCGTTCCGGTTTTAAACGGCCCGCCTTGTTATTTGGACATGTATATCTTTTGTGGCCCTCAACAATCTCCCTACGCCGGGGCCACAAAAGGTGTATATTCCTTGGGGGGGACAGGGAGGGAAGGGATGAGCGCTGTACACACACAGGAGAATTTCCTGTCAATGGTGGCCTCTGTAATAGGAAGTCCCGTCTCCGGCGCTGCCCTTGGACGACTGTTCTGTCCATCAAAGGAGGCGGGACTTTCTATTAAAGGGGCCGCCATGTAAACAGGAGATTCTCCTGTAGGTAATCTTTGGAACTCGTGAGTGCAGTCCTGGCAATGGTGGGTACAATTCATGGTGAGTGGAATTCCTGGCCATGGTGAGTGCATTCATGCCAATGAAGGTGCGTGTTATACGCCAGTAAATACGGTATACCCAAATAATACACCTGAGCTCATCTCTCTACTCACACACAGCCACAAAGGCAAGAGAATTCTTGTTGGGCAGTGTATTAGTGCTCGAACGAACACACTTAGACCGAATTTTAATGGTTCAAAGAATGTCAGGCAAAATGGTCAGCCCTCACGCATGTTTACTTCATCTGGCCCTCTTTGAAAAAAGTTTGGACACCCCTGTTTTATATGATCTGGGCCTTCCCTTGTGATTAAAGGGTCACGGACACATGGAGGATGTATAATAGGGTGATTGTATATGATCTGTGCCTTCCCCTGTGATGACAGGGTCGTGGACAAATGGAGGATGTATTAGTGTCATTGTGTTATATCAGGCATGTCCAAAGTCGGTCCGCGGGCCAATCGCGGCCTGCATTCCGGTTTTGAACGGCGGCCCGCGTTCCGGTTTTGAACGGCGGACCGCCTGGTTATTTGGACATATATATCTTTTGTGGCCCCCAACGATCTCACAGCGCTAGGGCCAAAAAAGATGTTTATGTCCAGATGCCTTGGAGGGGACAGGGAGGAGGCGGGACGAGTGCCGTGCGCACAGGAGTATTTTCTGTTTACACGACGGCCTCTGTAATAGGAAGTTCCGTCTCCTGGGCTGTCATTGGACAACTGATCTGTCCATCAAAGGAGGCAGGACTTTCTATTAAAGAGGCCACCATGTAAACAGGAGATTCTCCTGTAGCTAATCTGTTGGCGCTCGTCCCGCCCCCTCCCTGTCCCCTCCAAGGCTGCAGATGGATGGGAATCAGTCAGGATGCAGTGATTGCAATGGTGAGTCTGCATTCCTGGCAGTGATGGGGGGGGGCTGCATTTCTGGCAGTGATGGGGGGGGGGGGCTGCATTCCTGGCAGTGATGGGGGGGGCTGCATTCCTGGCAGTGATGGGGGGGGCTGCATTCCTGGCAGTGATGGGGGGGGGCTGCATTCCTGGCAGTGATGGGGGGGGCTGCATTCCTGGCAGTGATGGGGGGGGCTGCATTCCTGGCAGTGATGGGGGGGGGGGCTGCATTCCTGGCAGTGATGGGGGGGGGGGCTGCATTCCTGGCAGTGATGGGGGGGGGGGGCTGCATTCCTGGCAATGATGGGGGGGGGGGCTGCATTCCTGGCAATGATGGGGGGGCTGCATTCCTGGCAATGATGGGGGGGGGGCTGCATTCCTGGCAGTGATGGGGGGGCTGCATTGCTGGCAATGATGGGGTGGGGGGCTGCATTCCTGGCAATGATGGGGGGGGGGCTGCATTCCTGGCAATGATGGGGGGGGGGCTGCATTCCAGGCAATGATGGGGGGGGGGGCTGCATTCCAGGCAATGATGGGGGAGGGGGCTGCTTTCCTGGCATTGATGGGGGGGTGGGGGGCTGCATTCCTGGCAATGTGGGGGAGCTGCATTCCTGGCAATGATGGGGGGGGGCTGCATTCCTGGCAATGATGGGGGGGGGGGGCTGCATTCCTGGCAATGATGGGGGGGGCTGCATTCCTGGCAATGATGGGAGGGGGGGCTGCATTCCTGGCAATGATGGGAGGGGGGGCTGCATTCCTGGCAATGATGGGGGGGGCCTGCATTGCCGGCGATGGGGGGGGGCCTGCATTGCCGGCGATGGGGGGGCTGCATTGCCGGCAATGATGGGGGGGGCTGCATTGCCGGCAATGATGGGGGGGGGCTGCATTGCCGGCAATGATGGGGGGGGGGCTGCATTGCCGGCAATGATGGGGGGGGGCTGCATTGCCGGCAATGATGGGGGGGGGCTGCATTCCTGGCAATGATGGGGGGGTGGGGGGCTGCATTGCCGGCAATGATGGGGGGGGGGGCTGCATTCCTGGCAATGATGGGGGGGTGGGGGGCTGCATTCCTGGCAATGAGGGGGGAGCTGCATTCCTGGCAATGATGGGGGGGGCTGCATTCCTGGCATTGATGGGAGGGGGCTGCATTCCTGGCAATGATGGGGTGGGGGGCTGCATTCCTGGCAATGATGGGGTGGGGGGCTGCATTCCTGGCAATGATGGGGTGGGGGGCTGCATTCCTGGCAATGATGGGGTGGGGGCTGCATTCCTGGCAATGATGGGGGGGGGGGCTGCATTCCTGGCAATGATGGGGGGGCTGCATTCCCGGCAATGATGGGGGGGAGGCTTCATTCCCGGCAATGATGGGGGGGGTGGGGGGCTGCATTCCTGGCAAGGGTGGGGCGCTGCATTCCTGGCAAGGGTGGGGGGCTGCATTCCTGGCATTGATGGGGGGGTGGGGGGCTGCAATCCTGGCAATGATGGGGGGGAGCTGCAATCCTGGCAATGATGGGGGGGAGCTGCAATCCTGGCAATGATGGGGGGGAGCTGCAATCCTGGCAATGATGGGGGGGACTGCAATCCTGGCAATGATGGGGGGAGGGGGGGGGCTGCATTCCTGGCAATTATGGGGGGGGGCTGCATTCCTGGCAATGATGGGGGGGGGCTGCATTCCTGGCAATGATGGGGGGGGGGGGGGCTGCATTCCTGGCAATGATGGGGGGGGGGGGCTGCATTCCTGGCAATGATGGGGTGGGGGGCTGCATTCCTGGCAATGATGGGGGGGGGGGGGCTGCATTCCTGGCAATGATGGGGGGGGGGGGCTGCATTCCTGGCAATGATGGGGGGGGGGCTGCATTCCTGGCAATGATGGGGGGGGGCTGCATTCCTGGCAATGATGGGGGGGTGGCTGCATTCCTGGCAATGATGGGGGGGCTGCATTCCCGGCAATGATGGGGGGGAGGCTTCATTCCCGGCAATGATGGGGGGGGGGTGGGGGGCTGCATTCCTGGCAAGGGTGGGGGGCTGCATTCCTGGCAAGGGTGGGGGGCTGCATTCCTGGCATTGATGGGGGGGTGGGGAGCTGCATTCCTGGCAATGATGGGGGGGACTGCAATCCTGGCAATGATGGGGGGGACTGCAATCCTGGCAATGATGGGGGGGGGGGCTGCATTCCTGGCAATGATGGGGGGGGGGCTGCATTCCTGGCATTGATGGGAGGGGGCTGCATTCCTGGCAATGATGGGGTGGGGGGCTGCATTCCTGGCAATGATGGGGGGGGGGGCTGCATTCCTGGCAATGATGGGGGGGGGGGCTGCATTCCTGGCAATGATGGGGGGGGGGCTGCATTCCTGGCAATGATGGGGGGGCTGCATTCCCGGCAATGATGGGGGGGAGGCTTCATTCCCGGCAATGATGGGGGGGGGTGGGGGGCTGCATTCCTGGCAAGGGTGGGGGGCTGCATTCCTGGCAAGGGTGGGGGGCTGCATTCCTGGCAAGGGTGGGGGGCTGCATTCCTGGCATTGATGGGGGGGTGGGGAGCTGCATTCCTGGCAATGATGGGGGGGACTGCAATCCTGGCAATGATGGGGGGGACTGCAATCCTGGCAATGATGGGGGGAGGGGGGGCTGCATTCCTGGCAATGATGGGGGGGGCTGCATTCCTGGCAATGATGGGGGGGGGGCTGCATTCCTGGCAATGATGGGGGGGGCTGCATTCCTGGCAATGATGGGGGGGGGGCTGCATTCCTGGCAATGATGGGGGGGGGGGCTGCATTCCTGGCAATGATGGGGGGGGGGCTGCATTCCTGGCAATGATGGGGGGGGGGGGCTGCATTCCTGGCAATGATGGGGGGGGCTGCATTCCTGGCAATGATGGGGGGGGCTGCATTCCTGGCAATGATGGGGGGGCTGCACTCATGGCAATGGTTGGGGGGGGGCTGCACTCATGGCAATGGTTGGGGGGGGCTGCATTCCTGGCAATGATGGGGGGGGGGCTGCATTCCTGGCAATGATGGGGGGGGCTGCATTCCTGGCAATGATGGGGGGGCTGCACTCATGGCAATGGTTGGGGGGGGGCTGCATTCCCGGCAATGATGGGGGGGGGCTGCATTCCTGGCAATGATGGGGGGGCTGCACTCATGTCAGTGGTGGGGCTGCAGATGAGCACTGACCCTTATTTTGCTTCATAGTTCTTTTATGTACAATTTTACTTTTTTTCCTGAAACTTCGCTCTTAAAGTGAAGGTCCGTGTTATACGCCAATAAATAATATAACCAAATAATACGCCCAAGCTCATCTCTCTCTGCTCACACACAGCCACAAAGGCAAGAGAATTCTTGTTGGGCAGTGTATTAGTGCTCGAACTAACACACTTAGAACGAATTTTAATGGTTCAAAGTAGGGTTGTCCCGATACCACTTTTTTAGGACCGAGTACAAGTACCGATACTTTTTTTCAAGTACTCGCCGATACCGATACTTTTTTTTTTTTTTATGTCACGTGACAGTTTTTTTAAAATTTTTTTTTAACAATGCTTTCTTTTTTTTCGGGGGGGAGGGGGGTGGTGAACGGTGTATGTGTGTGTGTGTTTTTTTTTTTTTTTTTTTTATTTACAATTTTTATTTTTTACAATAATATTTTTTTTTATTCATTTTTGCAATATGTTTTTTTTTTTTTTTTAATCAGCCCTGTTGGGAGGCTTTGGCGAGATATCAGGGGTCTTAACAGACCTCTGATATCTCCCCCTTGAGACAGAGAAAGAGACCGAGGATAGAGATTCCCCTGTCCCTTTCTCCGCAGCCTCAGCTGCACTGAGAATGAATAGAGAGACGACAGCGGCTCCTCTCCATTCATAAACTGAGACATCGTAATCACAGGAGATTACAATGTTTCAGTTATGTGAATGGACAGAGTCAGCTGACTCTATCCATACACAAAGGGAGGGGGAGGAGGAAGGCGGAACGGAGGGGACAGCGGAGAGGCACGGCAGAACGGAGCTGGACAGAGAAGGAGAGGGGGACAGAGGAACGGAGGAACGGAACGGAGGGGGACAGATAAGGAGAGGGGGACAGAGGAACAGAGGAACGGAACGGAGGGGGACAGATAAGGAGAGGGGGACAGAGGAACGGAGGAACGGAACGGAGGGGGACAGATAAGGAGAGGGGGACAGAGGAACGGAGGAACGGAACGGAGGGGGACAGATAAGGAGAGGGGGACAGAGGAACGGAGGAACGGAACGGAGGGGGACAGATAAGGAGAGGGGGACAGAGGAACAGAGGAACGGAACGGAGGGGGACAGATAAGGAGAGGGGGACAGAGGAACGGAGGAACGGAACGGAGGGGGACAGATAAGGAGAGGGGGACAGAGGAACGGAGGAACGGAACGGAGGGGGACAGATAAGGAGAGGGGGACAGAGGAACGGAGGAACGGAACGGAGGGGGACAGATAAGGAGAGGGGGACAGAGGAACGGAGGAACGGAACGGAGGGGGACAGATAAGGAGAGGGGGACAGAGGAACGGAGGAACGGAACGGAGGGGGACAGATAAGGAGAGGGGGACAGAGGAACGGAGGAACGGAACGGAGGGGGACAGATAAGGAGAGGGGGACAGAGGAACGGAACGGAGGGGGACAGAGAAGGAGAGGGGGACAGAGGAACGGAGGAACGGAACGGAGGGGAACAGAGAAGGAGAGGGGGACAGAGGAACGGAGTGGGCATGGAGGAGGATGAGGTGACAGTCAGCGGTGATCGTGTGGGGAAGTTACAAGCACCGATCACCGCTGTATGTCACTGAAAGCCGCGGGGGGAGGGGAAGCTTGTAACTCCCCCACACGCCGATCACCGCTGACTGTCATAGTATCGGCGGAAGCATCGGGAGCATTTGCCCGAGTACAAGTACTTGGGCAAATGCTCGGTATCGGTGCCGATACTAGTATCAGTATCGGGACAACCCTAGTTCAAAGAATGTCAGGCAAAATGGTCGGCCCTCACGCATGTTTACTTCATCAAATCTGGCCCTCTTTGAAAAAAGTTTGGACACCCCTGTTTTATATGATCTGGGCCTTCCCTTGTGAGGACAGGGTCACAGACGCATGGAGGATGTTTTATAGTGTCCTTGTGTTATATGATCTGTGATGACAGGACAGGGGCATTGACACATGGAGGATGTATTATGGGGTCATGTTGTTATATGATCTGTGCCCTGTGATTACAGGACAGGATCACAGACACATGGAGGATGTATTATAGGTTAATTGTGTTATATGATCTGTGCCTTTCCTTGTAATGATAGGATCACAGACACATGGAGGATGTATTATATAATCTGTGCCTTCCCCTGTGATGACAGGATCACGGATACATGGAGGATGTATTTTTAAGGTCATTGTATTATATGATCTGTGCCCTATGATGACAGGACAGGGTTATGGACACATGGAGGATGTATTATAGTATCATTGTGTTATTTGATCTGTGCCTTCCCCTGTGATGACCGGATAGGTTAATGGACACTTGGAGGATGTATATAATAGGGTCATTGTGTTATAGGATATGTGCCTTCCCCTGTGATGACAGGATCATGGACACATGGAGGATGTATTATAGGGTCATTGTATATGATCTGTGCCTTCCCCTGTGATAGGACAGGAGCACGGACACATGGAGGATGTATTATAGGGTCTTTGTGTTACATGTTCTGGGAATTCCCCTGTGATGAAAGGGTCATGGACACATGGAGGATGTATTATAGCAGGGGTGTCCAAACTTTTTTCAAAGAGGGCCAGATTTCATGAAGTGAACATGCGTGAGGGCCGACAGTGTTGTCTGACATTTTCTGAACCATTAAAATTAAATGCAAATTGAATATTTTATGCAAAGTTTATTGCAAACGGAATACTATTCATTTCGTAACATTGATGACCATATATGATATATAATATATATATCTTCTCTTCTCAGGGTAACTATGAGCTCAGGCGTGTCATGTTTAACCACTTAAGGACCGCAGCATTATGCTGCTTAAGGACCAGAGGACTTTTTCCAATTTGGCACTGCGTCGCTTTAACTGCTAATTGCGCGGTCATGCAATGTTGTACCCAAACGAAATTTACGTCCTTTTCTTCCCACAAATAGAGCTTTCTTTTGATGGTATTTGATCACCTCTGCCGTTTTTATTTTTTGCGCTATACACGCAAAAAGACCAAAAATTTTGAAAAAAAATGATATTTTCTACTTTTTGTTCTAAAATCCAATAAACTCAATTTTAGTCATACATTTAGGCCAAAATGTATTCGGCCACATGTCTTTGGTAAAAAAAATGTCAATAAGTGTATATTTATTGGTTTGCGCAAAAGTTATAGCGCCTACAAACTAGGGTACATTTTCTGGAATTTACACAGTCTTTAATTTATGACTGCCTATGTCGTTTCTTGAGGTGCTAAAATGGCAGGGCAGTACAAAACCCCCCCCAAATGACCCCATTTTGGAAAGTAGACACCCCAAGGAAATTGCTGAGAGGCATGTTGAGCCCATTGAATATTAATTTTTTTTGTCCCAAGTGATTGAATAATGACAAAAAAAAAAAATTACAAAAAGTAGTCACTAAATGATATATTGCTCACACAGGCCATGGGCATATGTGGAATTGCACCACAAAATACATTTAGCTGCTTCTCCTGAGTACGGGGATACCACATGTGTGGGACTTTTTGGGAGCCTAGCCGCGTACGGGGCCCCGAAAACCAAACACCACCTTCAGGATTTCCAAGGGTGAAAATTTTTGATTTCACTCTTCACTGCCTATCACAGTTTCGGAGGCCATGGAATGCCCAGGTGGCACAAAACCCCCCCAAATGACCCCATTTTGGAAAGTAGACACCCCAAGCAATTTGCTGAGAGGCATGGTGAGTATTTTGCAGCTCTCATTTGTTTTTGAAAATGAAGAAAGACAAGAAAAAAAATTTTTTTTTTCAATTTTCAAAACTTTGTGACAAAAAGTGAGGTCTGCAAAATACTCACTATACCTCTCAGCAAACAGCTTGGGGTGTCTACTTTCCAAAATGGGGTCATTTGGGGGGGTTTTTTGCCACCTGGGCGTTCCATGGCCTCCGAAACTGTGATAGGCAGTGAAGAGTGAAATCAAAAATTTACGCTCTTAGCCTGAAGGCAGTGATTGGTTTTCGGGGTCCCGTGCGCAGCTAGGCTCCCAAAAAGTCTCACACATGTGGTATCCCCGTACTCAGGAGAAGCAACAGAATGTATTTTGGGGTGTAATTTCACATATTCCCATGGCATGTTTGAGCAATATATCATTTAGTGACAACTTTGTGCAAAAAAAAAAAAAAAAAAATTGTCTCTTTCCCGCAACTTGTGTCACAATATAAAATATTCCATGGACTCGACATGACTCTCAGCAAATAGCTTGGGGTGTCTACTTTCCAAAATGGGGTCATTTGGGGGGGTTTTGAACTGTCCTGGCATTTTATGCACAATATTTAGAAGCTTATGTCACACATCACCCACTCTTCTAACCACTTGAAGACAAATCCCTTTCTGACACTTTTTGATTACATGAAAAAATTATTTTTTTTTTGCAAGAAAATTACGTTGAACCCCCAAACATTATATATATTTTTTTTAAAGCAAATGCCCTACAGATTAAAATGGTGGGTGTTTCATTTTTTTTTTTTTTTTGCGCAGCTATTTTTCAAATGCATTTTTTGGGGGAAAAACACATTTTTTTTAAATTTTAATGCACTAAAACACACTATATTGCCCAAATGTTTGATGAAATAAAAAAGATGATCTTAGGCCGAGTACATGGATACCAAACATGACATGCTTTAAAATTGCGTACAAATGTGCAGTGGCAACAAAATTAATACATTTTTAAAAGCCTTTACAGGTTACCACTTTAGATTTACAGAGGAGGTCTACTGCTAAAATTACTGCCCTTGATCTGACGTTCGGGGTGACACCTAACATGCATGGTGCAATTGCTGCTTACATTTGACGCCAGACCGACGCTTGTGTTCGCCTTAGCGCGAGAGCAGGGGGGATAGGGGTGCTTTTTTTTTTTTTTTTTTTTTTTTTTTTTTTTTTTTTTTTTTCTTTATTATTTTTTGCTTTTTTTATCTTGTTTTTAAACTGTTCCTTTCATTTTTTTTTTTTTTTTTTTTTTTAAATCATTTTTATTATCTCAGGGAATGTAAATGTCCCCTATGATAGCAATAGGTAGTGACAGGTACTCTTTTTTTGAAAAAAATGGGGTCTATTAGACCCTAGATCTCTCCTCTGCCCTCAAAGCATCTGACCACACCAAGATCGGTGTGATAAAATGCTTCCCCAATTTCCCAATGGCTCTGTTTACATCCGGCGAAATCTAAGTCATAAAATGCTTGTAGCTTCCGGTTTCTTAGGCCATAGAGATGTTTGGAGCCACTCTGGTCTCTGATCAGCTCTATGGTCAGCTGGCTGAATCACCGGCTGCATTCTCAGGTTCCCTGTTGAGACAGGAGAGCCAGAGAAAAACACGGAAGAGGGTTGGGGGGGGCATTCCCTCCCACTGCTTGTAAAAGCAGTCTAGAGGCTAATTAGCCGCTAGGATTGCTTTTATATGAAAGCCGACCGCTGGCTGAAAAGAATGATACCAAGATGATACCTAAATCTGCAGGCATCATTCTGGTATAACCACTCAAAGTCGTGAATGGCGTACCTGAACACAAAAAAATGGTTAACAATAAAGCACAGTAAACGGTAAAGTATAAAAAATTGCATACCTGAAAAGCAAACATGATAAAACATAATAACAATAAAACATTGCAGAATAGAATACAGTAAAAAAGAGCAGAACAATAGAGAGAATAGAGAGAGAGAGAACAATAAAACGACAACTATTTTTTTTTTTTTATTTTATATTATGCCTCTCATGCAGCCGACTACATTTGGTTGGGGATGTGAATGGGGGAAGTACGGGCGCTGCAGAAGTGGTGGGTTCCCAATTATTAGGATTGGCGAATGCAGCAGGAAGGGCATTATGGGCACGACGGGCCTGTGTTTGTCTTTTTGGTGGCAGCGGGACATTACTTGTGCTTGCCACCTCACCAGCTTGAACTGCACTTATGGGACTCGCCACGTCACCAAGTGTTACTGCAGTGCTGGTTTGACTATGACCGGGGTGTACTAGGCCACTGGTGCTTGCCAGTTCACCAAAACGCTACCAAATAAACTGTTAGCGATCGCAGGGATCAGGCCTGACTCTGCGAACGCTGCAATTATGTGTTTAGTGTTTTGTAAATGTCAGTGATCGATCGATACTGCACTTGGGTGGGCTGGGCCGGGCGGAGGGGCAAAACGCAGGTGCTAGCAGGTATCTGGGCTGATCCCACTAACACTGCGTTTTTGGGAACCCTAAACTGCTGGGGACGCTAGTATAGATCTGATCGGATCAGATATTGATCCGTTCAGATACTATACCACTAAGGGAGGCGTATGCTGCGTGCTTGGGTGTTAGCGGTGCTGGCGCTAATCTGACGCTGCCTGGGGCGACGCATATCACCGCCGGGCGATCAGGGAGCTAAACCTTTATTCGGTAATAAACGGCGGGTGCCCTGACACTATAAAAAATAAACGAACTAACCAGCATCACCCGTAACGGTTATACGGTGATCAGTGGTGAAAGGGTTAATTAGGGGGCAATCAAGGGGTTAAAACATTTATTAGGTAGTATATGGGGGTCCCCTATAAAACGCTGACGGCGAACCTAAATATTTACGTCCCTAACTAGCGTCACCAGCGACACTAATACAGCGATCAGAAAAATGATCGCTTAGTGACACTGGCGACGGGGGTGATCAAGGGGTTAAAACTTTATTAGGGGGGGTTAGGGGGGTATCCTAGACCTAAAAGGGGCTAACCCTAACTGACCTAACACAGTAACTGTCACAAACTGACACCATACAGTAATCAGAAAAAAAAAAAAACTGCTTGGTGTCAGTGTGACAGGGAGGGGGGAGGGGTGATTGGGGGGTGATCGGGGGGCGATCGGGGGGGGGATTGGGAGTGTAATGTATGCCTGGCATGTTCTACTGAAGATGTATGTGTTGTGTAACTCACAGTGAAGTCTTCTCTCCTCTGCGCCGGAACGGAAACTCCTGAGCCGAGGAGAGATGACATCACATCCTCTGTCTGTGTGTACTACACACAGGCAGGGGAGGATTCCCATTGGCTGGGAGAGATCCCGAGGGGGGGGGGCCACGATCGGATGGCCTCCCCCTCATCAATGAACGCTCCCAGACCAACGGCGACCGCCTCGGGCACCGGGGGGGGGGGTCCGATCGGACTCCCCCGCAATCACGTGACGCGTCACGTGAAGGCAATCACGTGACACTTGTGAGCGGAGCGAGCGCCGGCCGCCGATATACATACATAGCCGAGTGTACTCGGCTAGTTCCGCTCACGCCCTATGATGGACATAACACAGGGACTGGGTGTGACTGTGAGTGGAGCTAGCCGAGTACACTCGGCTATGTATGTATATGGGCGGCGCTCGGCTCCGCTCACAGTCACGCCCAGTCCCACCATTGGACCTGTGGTATGTCCATCATAGGGCGGGACTACGAGAGGAGCCAAGAAGAGCCGAGGACCGGCTCTGTGTATCTCGCCCGTGCCATTTTCAAACTGCAGTGACACTGACAAGTCACTGCAGTTTAACTGCAGCCTGGGCAAGGCTGCAAATGACGCTGTGCAAGGCTGATGGGCATTTAAATGTCCTTCATGTGTAAGTTTTTCTCCTTAAGATTCCCTCCTAAACTTGGGGTGTGTGTTATACGCCAATAAATACGGTAAGGATGCACCTCTCGGGGTAAGGATGAGCTTGAGCTTATTTTTTTAAATGGTAATCTTTCCTTCAGCCGGCCTAATCCACCAGTGCCTCTCACTGACTGAAAGGAACCGCGTTCCGGTTTGATGTGGCCCCCACCTGGAATTTACATATATATCCATCTGTGGCCCCCAAGCTCGAGCGTGTTATGTTTTCATTTGCTGTGAGGAAACCCACGCAGACACAGGGAGAACATGCAAACTCCAGGCAGGCAGTGTCATGGTTGGGATTCGAACCAACGACCCTTCTTACTGCTAGGTGAGAGTGCTACCCACTACACCACTGTGCCGCCCATGACATGATCACGGACACATGGAGTATATAGTATATTGTCATTGTATATTATCTGGGCCTTCCCCTGTGATAGGACAGGATCACGGACACATGTAGGATGTGTTATAGAGTCATTGTGTTATATCAGGGGTGCGTAACTGCTGGCCCGCGTGCCACATGTGGCCTGCCATGTCTCGCTCTGAGATGGCGGGTCGGCAAGCCCAAATCGCGGGTTCCCGACCCGCCATCTCCGAGCATTAGTGTGAAGAACGGAGCCGACGCTTGAGGAAGCAGAGCCGATGCTTCCTGTATAGCGCCGGCTCCTTCACAGGCGGAATGATACCAAATGTACTCCGCCTGTGACAGGAAGTATCGGCTCTGCTCTCTACTGCAGCTGAATGCTTCTGTCACAATTATGCTCGGGGATGGCAGGTTGGGGACACAGGAACCTGCAATCTGGGACATTACCCACCAGTACCAGCCAGTAGTACCAGTCATCAGTACCAGTACCCACCATCTGTACCAGTCATCAGTACCAGCCAGCATGATAAACCAACAGTATCATTCCCAGTCATCAGTACCAGTTCCCTGCCGGCAGTACCAGCCAGCAGTACCAGCCAGCTGCAGGAATCATGAGGAGGAAGTGAAGATCAAGGTCAGATGAGGAGCAGGTAAACTGCTGTGCATCAGTGTGAAAGCAGCCTTAGGCCCCTTTCACATGATCGGGTCCGCCTGTCTGTTTTTCAGGTGGACTCAAACGGACCCTCCATTCACCTCTATAGAGCGGCGGATGTAAACTGACTCATGTCCGTTTACACCCGCCTATCTGCAATCCGATCTCCTTAAAAAAAAAACAGGAGGGGATCTGTCCCCTTCTATCTGGGCAGATCGGAGGGCCCTTGGGGTAGAGCGGGTTGCATCCGTGTCTGCTCTACATATGCAGAGTGGACACAGACCTGCCATTGCCCCTTTACGCTCATTGTGGCCCGCGACCGGTTATCAAGTTGATAAAGTGTTCCTCGCTCCTCAAAAGGTTGGTCAACCCTGTGTTATATGATCAGGGCCTTCCCCCTGTGATGGGAAAGGATCATAGACACATGGAGGATGTATTATTGGATCATTGTGTTTAATTTTTTTTTCTCTCTCCCTCACCCCCCCCCTCTCAGTCCTCAGGGATCCATAATTGTCATATACCTCTCCGTGTCCCTATACTCAAGCCGTCTTGCCCAAGTCCTAAGGTATTTATCTCGTAGACCCTCCATCGAGTGAATTGATTCTTCCATTCCTCTTGCCCATTCTACCCTTATTATCCACTCCCTTAACCTTGGGGCTTCTGCCCCCTTCCAACAACACGGGATCAGTGCTTTAGCCGCGTTTAGGAGATATGGGACTGCTGACTTGCTGTACTGGGATATCTTTTTCTCCGTATCATGAAACAGACACGTCCATGGGTTCTTGTTGACCTGCTCCCCCGTTATATGCTGTATTTCACCCAAAATTTCCTCCCAATACGCCTGGATTTTAGGGCACTCTCACCAAAGATGCGCGAGGGTGACGATTTTTCCACATCCTCTCCAGCAAGTTGGGGGAGTCTCAGCATCGTATTCATGCACCTTCTGGGGTGTCCTATGCCACCTCGCTATCGCCTTATAAGCCATTTTGTGTGTCCGAGAGTCTCTTGCCGTTAGATATACCATCTTTAAAATCTTACATCTATGTGCCTCATCTTCTAGGCCTCCTATTTCCCTTTCCCACTTCTCCAGAAAAGTGGGGTGCCCTTTACTCGCTTCCCCCCTTAGTACTCTATACAATTTAGAAATGCTTCCTTTCACACTAGTGGGGGTGCTTAATAACTTTTCTATGACTCTTAGTTGGTCTCTTCCTCTCAGTGGTTGTGGCAGTGACCGTGCAAAGTGCTGTATCTGGGCGTACCTCCATTTATCCAATGGTTTGTTCCCCCAAGCCCGTGTAATTTCAGTATAAGTGTACAATCTGTTTCCTCTCATCACATCCTGTAATTGTATTACGTCTTTTTTTGCTCATCTCGTGAAATATAAGTGCTCCTCCTTCCCTGGTAAAAAATAATCCGTGTTCAATAGTGATATCAGTGGTGAGTTAAATTCCCAGTGGAATCTCTTGCTTACCCCATCCCAAATTCTAAATGTGTTTCTAGTCAAAAAATTAACTCTGTTTCCCAACTCCCTATATTGTGAAGGGATCCGTATAAATTTTTCTATGTCCACCCCACTCACCAGTGCTATTTCTATATTCTCCCAGCTTTTCTCATGTTTATTATACAGCCAATCAGTTATCCTAGAGATAACAATGGCTTGGTAATACTTTTTAAAATCTGGTACACCCAACCCTCCCCTGTTTTTTATCCTTCACCAAAATGTCGTATGCTATCCTGGGGCGCCTACGTGCCCAATTAAATCTTAAAATTATAGACTGTAATTTAACAAAAAATATAGGGGGGATAGCTATTGGAATCATTTGGAAAATATATATTAACATGGGCAACACAAACATTTTTATCGCGTTTATCCTACCAATCCACGACAGAGCTCTATATCTCATCCTACCAAGTAGATCTTTAATTTTATTGAGTAGGGGAATATAGTTAGCAGCAAACAAGTCCCTCGGTGTAGGTAGTAATTTTATGCCCAAATATTCTAATTCCCTCTCACACCATGCGAATGAGAGACCAGATTGAATTGCTCTCTGCTCCCGCTTAGGGATTGATATATTCAGGAGCTCAGACTTACTCATATTTATTTTAAAGTTTGTCAATCTACTAGGGGTGCGCATCTTCACTGGCCTCACGATTCGATTACGATTATCAAGTCAACGATTCGATTCGATTCCGCGATGCATCACGATTACAGCGCAAGTCCGCAAGTGCTCATGGTTTTCATCAAAAAAAAAAAATCAAGTAGTCAGGAGAACTCCCTTTTTTTTTATTCTATCTGTTCTTAAGAAAAAGACAGCAGAGGAGCTCCAGGCTCTCTTCCAAAATACTAAAGGAGATGGGCAGAGACTGCAGACATACTACAGGAGATGGTCAGAGTCTGCGAACATGCTACAGGAGATGATCAGAGACTGCGGACATGCTACAGGAGATAAGAGACTGCGGACATGCTACAGGAGATGATCGGAGACTGCGGACATGCTACAGGAGATGATCAGAGACTGCGGACATGCTACAGGCGATGGTCACAGACTGCGGACATGCTACAGGAGATGGTCACAGACTGCGGACATGCTACAGGAGATGGTCACAGACTGCGGACATGCTACAGGAGATGGTCACAGACTGCGGACATGCTACAGGAGATGGTCACAGACTGCGGACATGCTACAGGAGATGGTCACAGACTGCGGACAATAATGCAGAGTTGTGGTGTGATGAATGCACATAGAAGACAATTGTATGATATGGACTTGTGTCACAGCGCCCCCCCTCCCCCTCTGTACTTACATGCTGCTCTGCCGGTGGCAGCCTGTAATGAGCAGGGCGATCTGCCTGCTCACCATCTCCCCCTGATCTCCACTCCAGCCGCCGGTGTTCCGCCGGTTGTCACATCTCTCCTGAGCAGGGAATTCTCCCGGGAGAGCGCTCCGTGCGTAAAGCTGTTACTAGTGTGTGTATTTTCCGCTCATGTGACTCTCGGCCGCGCCTCCCTCCTCTCGCGTCTCTCCTGATGTCAGCCCCGCCCGCCTCTCTTCTGACCTGATAGCTCCAGTCAGTGGGCGGGGCTGAAATCAGGAGAGACTGAGAGGAGGGAGGCGCGGCCGAGAGTCACATGAGCGGAAAATACACACACTAGTAACAGCTTTACGCACGGAGCGCTCTCCCGGGAGGGGGTGGGGCAAGACATCGATTTTTCGGGTCGCATGCATCGATGCCGCATCGGGGACACCCGAATCGCGATGCATCGATGCTGCGATTAATTTCAGCACCACTACAATCTACCATAGCGCTCAAATTCCTTGAGCGCCATGGTAATTGTTGTTCTAGGACAAGTAATATAGCACAGTAAATCATCGGCAAATGCTGCTACTTTATGCTCCCCTGCTCCAACCCTTATTCCCTTAATGTCTACGTTCTTGCGAAATGCCGCTAAAAGTGGCTCCAAGGTTATAATGAACGAAATCGGGAGAGGGGGCAGGGTCCCATTTACTCTAATTCTAGCCTTGGGATGCCTGTATAGTGACAGGATCCATCTCATCATCCTCTCCCCAATTCCTAGATGCTTCAGGATTTCAGCCATAAATCCCCAATCCACTCTATCGAATGCCTTTTCGGCATTGATTGATAGCAATGCCGCTGGAATATCGCACCTAATCGCTTCCTGCATTAGAAAAATAGTTTTCAGAGAATTGTCCCTCCCCTCCCTTCTGGGAACGAATCCCACCTGGTCATTATGTATCCACTGTTTCAAGCCGACTTTCAACCTATCTCCGAGTATTTTAGCGAAGATTTTTGTTTCTGCGTTTATCAACGAGATTGGTCTGTAGCTTCCGGGGGATGCTGGGTCCTTTCCTTCTTTCAAAATAAGGGAAATATAGGCTAACAGGGACTCTTCTCGGGATTCTTCATTCTCACCTAGGGCATTCAAATAGTTGCACAGTTTAGGTACTAGGATTTCAGAACATTTTTTGTAGTAAGCTATGGAGTATCCGTCGGGGCCCGGGCTCTATCCCAGGGCAGTGTTCTTTATCGCTTTTTCTACCTCCTCCTGAGATATAGGGGTTTCGAGGCGTTCAAGCTCTTCCCTTGCTGCCCTGGGAAGGTCTAGTCCCCGCAGGTACTCCCTTATCCTTTCCTTCTTATTTTCACTCGGCCCCTCTTTCCGGCCTACCTTATATAGGGCACTGTAATAGGAGTGGAATATTCTAGCAATCTTAGGAGTAGAAAATTCTAAATTCCCCTCTTCATCTCTCATTTTAGGTATAAAGGTCCTATTCTTTTTTTTCATTAATCCTTCTTGCCATCCACTTTCCTGATTTATTACCTTCTTGATACATATCTCTATTTATCGTATCGAAAGCACACTTCCTTTCCTAATCCAGTAACTCGTCCAGATCTCTTCTTTTCTTTATTAGCTCTTGCTTTTCTGGGAGCCCCCTAGGTCTCGTACTCTGTTCTAATTCCTGGATCTCCCTATATAAACCTGTCAACTTTTCCCCCCTCTCTTATTTTTTTTTTTTTTTTCCCCGCTCCAACAGCAATCCAAATCCCTCTTGTATAGGTTTTGTGCGCTTCCCAAAGGGTGGCCCTGGATATGTCCTCTGTATCATTTATCTCTAAATAGCTTTTCAATTCCTGCTCTATTTTCACGACTGCGTGCGGATCTTGAATAAGGGAATCGTTAAGTTTCCAGTTCATCCTAGGCCGAGCCACACCAGCGATCTCTACTTGGATTTTCACCGGTGCGTGATCGGACAGGGTGATAGCTTTAATTTCTGCTGCCTTCAAATAAGGGACCAACTGATGTTCTATTAAAACATAATCTATCCTCGAGAATGATCTATGCACAAAAGAATAAAAAGTATAATCACGTTCCTTTTAGATGACTTCTCCTCCACGCATCCATTAACTGAAGGCGCGTTAGCATTTTTTTGAGTGTCCCACCTTGTGTAACAGGTTTTGTCCCACCCCTTGATGTGTCCATCTCGAGGTCCATGCTCAAATTTAATTCCCCTGCGAATATTAGTTTGCCTTTTTTTAAAGGTCTCAAGTTTCATCAAAACTCTCCTTAGGAAGTTCTCCGGGTTTCTATTGGGGGCGTAGATATTCGCCACTGTGATCCAGGTGTCAAATAATTTCCCCTTCACAAAAAGGAACCTGCCCCCTGGGTCGGCCATGTCGCTCCTCTTCTGCAAACATCATTGTTCTATCGAACCCAATGGCTACTCCCCCTGAGTGTACTGATCCTGCATCCCCATAGATCCACTTTGGGAACAAATGCGATGTCGGTCCCCTTCCTGAGTGCGTAATATAAGTTTCTTGTAAAAACACCACATTTGCTCCCAAAAACTGCAATTCCTGGTTGATTTTATACCTTTTTTTTTTTTCTGTATTCGGTCCCCTTACATTATACGTAACAAAGTTTACTACTCCCATATTTCACCCAAGAAAGGAGCGTCTGGCCGGTCCCATGAGGCACAGCAGGAGAGAGAGAGAGAGGGAGGAGAAAAAAAAAACGCCCAAACCCAGCCCTCGAACCCACCCTTCCTGCCTGCCCCCCTTCCCTCCAACCCCCCTCCCCCCATGTCTGGAACAGGTCGCCTATTATGGCTGGGCAGACCCCTCTGTTCATTATATGTATCGGGTGGTCTCCCTCAATCTGGTGCCATCCTGCACCCATATTCCCTATTGGGCTCATGTCACGGATGCCCCCCGATCCACCCTGGTGCCCCCCCCCGCCTCCCACCCAGCTCATGTTAGCACTAAGCTGCTTCTCCCGGCTATGCTTCATGAATACTGGCTTGGATTATCCGTTATGCCCCTTCCATCCCTCCGCCCTATTGTATTTCGCGTTGATACTACACTCTCTTCGACACCCCAACTGGGGATCGGTGGGGGGACAATATCCAACTTGCGGCAAAAGTCCTCTAGGTCCTCTGGGAATCTTAGCACTGCCGTTCGCCCGTTCCTTTTTCTGATCAAGCAGGCTGGGAACCCCCATTGATAGAATATTTCTGTCATTTTCAATAGGCCTGTCAGCGGTTTCAACAGCCTCCTTCTTGCTGACCGGTCTGAATAAACCTGTAGTTCTGCCCCTTCAAAGCTTAAGCCTGGCCGCTGTCTCAGTTTCCCCATAATTTTATCTTTTTCTTCCTCATAATGAAACTTTATTATCACATCTCTTGGATTCTCTGATGTGATTCGGAGATATCGTGCGATCCTATGGGCTCTATCTAGCTTCAGGGGGACTGTTGTTTCTCTGTCCAATAATGGGTTTAGCAGCTGCTGTAATACTGACTCCAAATCTTCCTTCCCGTACTTCTCTGGAAGGCCCTTGATTCGCAGGTTTCTGCGTCGGCTGCGATTCTCCTGGTCTTCTAATTTATAAAGGAGACTTCTGTTGGCCTTTTGTAGGTCTCTTATTTGCTTACTCATTCCCTCTAGCCTTTGCTCGTGTTCTTCCAATCTATCCTCCGTCTCCTCCATCCTTTTAAGCACGTGCCTGATATCTGTTCTTACAGCCGCAATATCTTTTTTCAAAGAGATCTCCATTTTCAGTAGCATCTCAGCAAGCATTTCTTTGATGTGTGGGGCTTCCTCCTGTGCAAGCTGCAGTGGGGGTCTTTTTCCTGCTAAATGTTCTTCATCCCCATTTCTCCCGTGAGGGCCTTCCTGGGCCTCAGAGCCGTTCATCTGATGGCTTCTGCTGATCCTTGGTCTTGCGGTTTTACCTTTTTGTTCTCCTCTACTGCCCCTTTTGTCTGTTTATTCCTGGGCGCAAAGATGCTCCCGATCTGGGGCTTCCCTGTGATTCTTCCAGTATGCTGGATTCAGCCGACATGTATCGCTGGATCCCGCCTGGGCTCGGTGCGGCTGTAGCTCCCTTATTGCCTTTAGTTGCCTTTCCCCTCATCTCTCCAGCCCTCGGGGCTCTCCACACTACCCAGGTGTGTTAATTCAAACCTATGAGGGTATCCTGAAGGTCGTAGAAAGATTACAGAATTGTTGACATTTTTGCAGATTTATTAAAAAAGAAAAACTGAAATATCACATGGTCCTAAGTATTCAGACCCTTTGCTCAGTATTTAGTAGAAGCACCCTTTTGATCTAATACAGCCATGTATTGGGAAAGATGCAACAAGTTTTTCACACCTGGATTTGGGGATCCTCTGCCATTCCTCCTTGTAGATCCTCTCCTGTTCTGTCAGGTTGGATGGTAAACGTTAGTGGACAGCCATTTTTAGGTCTCTCCAGAGATGCTCAATTGGGTTTAACCACTTGCTTACCGGGCACTTAAACCCCCCTCCTGCCCAGACCAATTTTTAGCTTTCAGCGCTGTCGCACTTTGAATGACAATTGCACAGTCATACAACACTGTACCCAAATTTAAATTTTTATCATTTTTTTTCCCACAAATAGAGCTTTATTTTGGTGGTATTTAACCACGTTAACCCTGGACCATTATGCTGCCTAAGGACCAGAGGTCTTTTTCCAATTTGGCACTGTGTCGCTTTAACTGCTAATTGCGCGGTCATGCAATTCTGTACCCAAACGAAATTTGTGTCCTTTTCTTCCCACAAATAGAGCTTTCTTTTGATGGTATTTGATCACCTCTGCGGTTTTTATTTTTTGCGCTATAAACGGAAAAAGACCGAAAATTTTGAAAAAAAATTATATTTTCTACTTTTTGTTATAAAAAAAAAATCCAATAAACTCAATTTTAGTCATACATTTAGGCCAAAATGTATTCGGCCACATGTCTTTGGTAAAAAAAAATGTCAATAAGCGTATATTTATTGGTTTGCGCAAAAGTTATAGCGTCTACAAACTAGGGTACATTTTCTGGAATTTACACAGCTTTTAGTTTATGACTGCCTATGTCATTTCTTGAGGTGCGAAAATGGCAGGGCAGTACAAACCCCCCCCCCCAAATGACCCCATTTTGGAAAGTAGACACCCCAAGGAAATTGCTGAGAGGCATGTTGAACCCATTGAATATTTATTTTTTTTGTCCCAAGTGATTGAATAATGACAAAAAAAAAAAATTACAAAAAGTTGTCACTAAATGATATATTGCTCACACAGGCCATGGGCATATGTGGAATTGCACCCGAAAATACATTCAGCTGCTTCTCCTGAGTACGGGGATACCACATGTGTGGGACTTTTTAGGAGCCTAGCCGCGTACGGGGCCCCGAAAACCAATCACTGCCTTCAGGATTTCTAAGGGTGTAAATTTTTGATTTCACTCTTCACTGCCTATCACAGTTTCGGAGGCCATGGAATGCCCAGGTGGCACAAACCCCCCCCAAATGACCCCATTTTGGAAAGTAGACACCCCAAGCTATTTGCTGAGAGGCATGGTGAGTATTTTGCAGCTCTCATTTGTTTTTGAAAATGAAGAAAGACAAGAAAAAACATTTTTTTTTCTTTTTTCAATTTTCAAAACTTTGTGACAAAAAGTGAGGTCTGCAAAATACTCACTATACCTCTCAGCAAATAGCTTGGGGTGTCTACTTTCCAAAATGGGGTCATTTGGGGGGGTTTGTGCCACCTGGGCGTTCCATGGCCTCCGAAACTGTGATAGGCAGTGAAGAGTGAAATCAAAAATTCACGCCCTTAGAAAGCCTGAAGGCAGTGCTTGGTTTTCGGGGTCCCGTGCGCAGCTAGGCTCCCAAAAAGTCTCACACATGTGGTATCCCCGAACTCAGGAGAAGCAGCAGAATGTATTTTGGGGTGTAATTTCACATATTCCCATGGCATGTTTGAGCAATATATCATTTAGTGACAACTTTGTGCAAAAAAAAAAAAATTTGTCTCTTTCCCGCAACTTTTGTCACAATATAAAATATTCCATGGACTCGACATGACTCTCAGCAAATAGCTTGGGGTGTCTACTTTCCAAAATGGGGTCATTTGGGGGGTTTTGAACTGTCCTGGCATTTTATGCACAACATTTAGAAGCTTATGTCATACATCACCCACTCTTCTAACCACTTGAAGACAAAGCCCTTTCTGACACTTTTTGTTTACATGAAAAAATTATTTTTTTTTGCAAGAAAATTACTTTGAACCCCCAAACATTATATATTTTTTTAAAGCAAATGCCCTACAGATTAAAATGGTGGGTGTTTCATTTTTTTTTTTTCACACAGTATTTGCGCAGCGATTTTTCAAACGCATTTTTTGGGGAAAAAACACACTTTTTTAAAATTTTAATGCACTAAAACACACTAAATTGCCCAAATGTTTGATGAAATAAAAAAGATGATCTTAGGCCGAGTACATGGATACCAAACATGACATGCTTTACAATTGCGCACAAACGTGCAGTGGCAACAAAATAAATACATTTTTAAAAGCCTTTAAAAGCCTTTACAGGTTACCACTTTAGATTTACAGAGGAGGTCTACTGCTAAAATTACTGCCCTCGATCTGGCCTTCGCAGTGATACCTCACATGCATGGTGCAATTGCTGTTTACATTTGACGACAGACCGCCGCTTGCGTTCGCCTTAGCGTGAGAGCAGGGGGCGACGGGTGCTTTTTTTTTTTTTTTTTTTTTATTATTTTTTTGCTTTTTTATCTTATTTTTAAATTGTTCCATTTATTTATTTAATCATTTTTATTGTTATCTCAGGGAATGTAAATATCCCCTATGATAGCAATAGGTAGTGACAGGTACTCTTTTTTGAAAAAATTGGGGTCTATTAGACCCTAGATCTCTCCTCTGCCCTCAAAGCATCTGACCACACCAAGATCGGTGTGATAAAATGCTTTCCCAATTTCCCAATGGCGCTGTTTACATCCGGCGAAATCTAAATCATAAAATGCTCATAGCTTCCGATTTCTTAGGCCATAGAGATGTTTGGAGCCATTCTGGTCTCTGATCAGCTCTATGGTCAGCTGGCTGAATCACCGGCTGCATTCTCAGGTTCCCTGTTGAGACAGGAGAGCCAGAGAAAAACACGGTGGAGGGGGGCATTCCCTCCCACTGCTTGTAAAAGCAGTCTAGAGGCTAGGATTGCTTTTACATGAAAGCCGACCGCTGGCTGAAAAGAATGATACCAAGATGATACCTAAACCTGCAGGCATCATTCTGGTATAACCACTCAAAGTCGTGAATGGCGTACCTGAAGACAAAAAAATGGTTAACAATAAAGCACAGTAAACGGTAAAGTATAAAAAATTGCATACCTGAAAAGCAAACATGATAAAACATAACAATAAAACATTGCAGAATAGAATACAGTAAAAAAGAGCAGAACAATAGAGAGAGAGAGAGAACAATAAAATGACAACTATTTTTTTTTATTTTATATTTTTTTTTTAATTTTTTTTTACACTTTTTTTGTAACTAACTTTTATAACTGTAACCGGTTCCAGGTTCGGGTCTCTCAAAATGCGATGGCATCTTGGGAGACCCTGTGAAAGTGTGCCTAGTCTGTGCAGTGCTGTACCCTACGCTAATACTCAACTAGTGAATGGTAGCGTTCAAAACATTAACCAATGCAAAGACCAGGATTGACAGGAGGGACAATAATAGAGGGTGTCACACCTATATCCGCGCTTGCTGCAGACACAACATCTTTTTTGGGGGGGTTCGTTGGGTAGGGGTACTCGGGAGGACATAAAGAAAATGCCTCTCATGCAGCCGACTGCATTTGGTTGGGGATGTGAATGGGGGAAGTACGGGCGCTGCAGAAGTGGTGGGTTCCCAATTAGGATTGGCGAATGCAGCAGGAAGCGCATTATGGGCACAATGGGCCTTTTTGTCTTCCTCTTGGTGGCAGCGGGACACTACTTGTGCTTGTCACCTCACCAGCTTGAACTGCACTTATGGGACTCACCACGTCACCAAGTGTTACTGCAGTGCTGGTTTGACTACGACCGGGGTGTACTAGGCCACTGGCGCTTGCCAGTTCACCAAAACGCTACCAAAAAAACTGTTAGCGATCGCAGGGATCAGGCCTGACTCTGCGAACGCTGCAGTTATGCGTTTAGTGTTTTGTAAGTGACAGTGATCGATCGATACTGCACTTGGGTGGGCTGGGCCGGGCGGAGGGGCAAAACGTAGGTGCTAGCAGGTATCTGGGCTGATCCCGCTAACACTGCATTTTTGGGAACCCTAAACTGCTGGGGACGCTAGTATAGATCTGATCGGATCAGATATTGATCCGTTCAGATACTATACCACTAAGGGAGGCGTATGCTGCGTGCGTGGGTGTTAGCGGTACTGGCGCTAATCTGACGCTGCCTGGGGCGACGCATATCACCGCCGGGCGATCAGGGGGCTAAACCTTTATTCGGTAATGAACGGCGGGTGCCCTGACACTATAAAAAATAAACGAACTAACCAGCGTCACCCGTAACAGTTATACGGTGATCAGTGGTGAAAGGGTTAACTAGGGGGCAATCAAGGGGTTAAAACATTTATTAGATAGTATATGGGGGTCCCTGTCGCTATAAAACGCTGACGGCGAACCTAAATATTTACCTCCCTAACTAGTGTAACCAGCGACACTAATACAGCGATCAGAAAAATGATCGCTTAGCGACACTGGTGACAGGGGGTGATCAAGGGGTTAAAACTTTATTAGGGGGGTTAGGGGGGTACCCTAGACCTAAAGGTGGCTAACCCTAACTGCCCTAACACAGTAACTGTCACAAACTGACACCATGCAGTAATCAGAAAAAAAAAAAAACTGCTTGGTGTCAGTGTGAAAGGGAGGGGTGATTGGGGGGGCGATCGGGGGGGGGATCGGGTGTGTTTTGCGTGCCTGGCATGTTCTACTGTGTGTGTAGTGTGTTTTCACTCACAGTAATGACATCATTTCCTTTGCTGCTGTTTAGCATACAGCAGCAAAGGAATGTTCTGATTGGCCGGCGGCGATCGCGAGGGGGGGGGCCACGAACGGATGGCCTCCCCCTCACCTCTGATCGCCGGGGGACAAAAGAGGACCGCCTCGGGCACCGGGGGGGGTCCGATTGGACCCCCCACCCGCGGGAGGCAGATCACGTATATTTACGTGATTTTGCCTGCCCGTGCCGCCTTGCCGACGTATATCGGCGTGAGGCGGTCCTTAAGTGGTTAATCACAGCTGGGATTTTTATTTTTTGCTAAACAAACAAAAAAAGAAGATGGAAAATTTTGAAAAAAAAAATCATGTTTCATAGTTTGTTATAAAATTTTGCAAACAGGTAATTTTTCGCCTTCATTGATATGCGCTGATGAGGCGGCACTGGTGGGCACTGATAGGCTGCACTGATGGGCATGGATAGGCACAGTTAAGGCGGCACTGATAGGCACAGTTAAGGCGGCACTGATAGGCACAGTTAAGGCAGCACTGATGGGGACAGATAAGGCAGCACTGATGGCCGCTGATGGGTGGAACGGATAGGTGGCACTGATGGGCACTGATAGGTACCACTGATGGGGGGCACTGGTAGGTGACACTGATGGGCACTGATAGGTGGCACTGATGTGCAGCACTGATGTGGGCACTGATGTGGGCACTGATGTGGGCACTGATGGGTGGCACTGTGGGCACTGATGGATGGCACTGATGGGTGATGGTGGTGGGCACTGGTAGGCGGCACTGCTGCCTATTCCTAGGTGTCACTGGCAGGGGGCAGATGATCGCCGTGATCGGGACTGATGTCCCTCTCACGGCCGCCGGTGATCTTTTTTTTTTTTTTTTCTCGTGAGGAGAAAAAATAGCCGATTACCGGCTCTGTTTACATCACATGATCAGCAGTCATTGGCTGACAGCTGATCATGTGGTAAGGGGTCGGGACCGACGCCTTACTCTGATCTGTGATCAGGCGAGTCTCATAGACTCGCTGATCACCGAGCGCGCCGTTGTAATGGAAATTTGTAAGTTCTGTATATAATTGTATTGTATTTTGTATGTATTGTACACTGCCCTCACTGTGCACACAGCACTAATAATGTTTTCAGTAAATGTTTACATTCTTTCGAGTCCTGATTAGAATTAGCCTGCCTATGTAACGCCCCTTGTTACCATAAATGTATAATTGTAATATTAATGTGATGCCTACGTAATCGTGTGCATAAAAACCTTCAATTGCGTCATAATAAAGTAGAACAGTTATTTGGAAAGATGCTGAGCGTATCTTTTGTGTCTGTTCCCTACTGCAGTAGTTATTATTAATTTGGAACCAGTAATCAATATGAGGATAGGAGTTGCCTATCATCAATTTAACCAAGTCACCGTGCACGCCCTGCAGGGGGCGCGCAGGCCGCTTGTGCACGGGGCAACGTCAATAGACGTAGTCCCGGCAATGTAGGTCCGCGCTGTTGCCGTCATTTGGCAATAGCGCGCATCTGAAGAGGTTAAGTCAGGCCTCTGGCTGGGCCATTCAAGAACAGTCACAGAGTTGTTGTGAAGCCACTCCTTCGTTATTTTAGCTGTGTGCTTAGGGTCATTGTCTTGTTGGAAGGTAAACCTCCGGCCCAGTCTGAGGTCCTGAGCACTCTGGAGAAGGTTTTCGTCCAGGATATCCCCGTACTTGGCCGCATTCATCTTTCCCTCGATTGTAACCAGTCGTCCTGTTTCTGCAGCTGAAAAACACACCCACAGCATGATGCTGCCACCACCATGCTTCACTGTTGGGACTGTATTGGACAGGTGATGAGCAGTGCCTGGTTTTCTCCACACATACCACTTAGAATTAAGGCCAAAAAGTTCTATCTTGGTCTCATCAGACCAAAGAATCTTCTTTCTCACCATCTTGGAGTCCTTCAGGTGTTTTTTACCAAACTCCATGCAGGCTGTCATGTGCCTTGCACTAAGGAGAGGCTTCCGTCGGGCCACTCTGCCATAAAGCCCCAACTGGTGGAGGGCTGCAGTGATGGTTGACTTTCTACAACTTTCTCCCATCTCCTGACTGCATCTCTGGAGCTCAGCCACAGTGATCTTTGGGTTCTTCTTTACCTCTCTCACCAAGGCTCTTCTCCCCCGATAGCTCAGTTTGGCTGGACGGCCAGCTCTAGGAAGGGTTCTGGTCGTCCCAAACGTCTTCCATTTAAGGATTATGGAGGCCACTGTGCTCTTAGGAACCTTAAGTGCAGCAGAAATTTTTTTGTAACCTTGGCCAGATCTGTGCATTGCCACAATTCTGTCTCTGAGCTCTTCAGGCAGTTCCTTTTGACCTCATGATTCTCATTTGCTCTGACATGCACTGTGAGCTGTAAGGTCTTATATAGACAGGTGTGTGGCTTTCCTAATCAAGTCCAATCAGTATAATCAAACACAGCTGGACACAAATGAAGGTGTAGAACCATCTCAAGGATGATCAGAAGAAATGGACAGCACCTGAGTTAAATATATGAGTGTGACAGCAAAGGGTCTGAATACGTAGGACTATGTGATATTTCAGTTTTTCTTTTTTAATAAATCTGCAAAAATGTTTTTCTGTCAATATGGGGTGCTGTGTGTACATTAATGAGGAAAAAAAATGAACTTAACCAGTTGCCGACCGCCGCACGACGATGTACGTCGACAGAGCGGCACGGGCAGGCAAAAGGGCTTACCTGTACGTCCTTGCCTGCCCGCGGGTGGGGGGTCCGATCGGACCCCCCCCCCGGTGCCTGCGGCGGTCGGCAAATCTCCCCCGGCGATCGGTGGTGAGGGGGAGGCCATCCATTCGTGGCCCCCCCCTCGCGATCGCTCCCAGCCAATGGGATCATTTCCCTGCCTCTGTATTGTACACAGAGGCAGAGGAAATGATGTCATCTCTCCTCGGCTCGCTATTTTCCGTTCCGGGCCGAGGAGAGAAGACTGTAATGTGAGTGCACCAACACACACACACACACACACACACACACACACACAGTAGAACATGCCAGGCACACAAAACACCCCGATTCCCCCCCCCCCCCAAACACACCCCCCGTGTCACAAACTGACACCAAGCAGGTTTTTTTTTTTTTTTTTCTCTGATTACTGCATGGTGTCAGTTTGTGACAGTTAGAAGTGGTAGGGCAGTTACTGTTAGCCCCCTTTAGGTCTAGGGTACCCCCCTAACCCCCCCTAATAAAGTTTTAACCCCTTGATCACCCCCCGTCACCAGTGTCGCTAAGCGATCATTTTTCTGATCGCTGTATTAGTGTCGCTGGGGACGCTAGTTAGGGACGTAAATATTTAGGTTCGCCGTCAGCGTTTTATAGCGACAGGGACCCCCATATACTATCTAATAAATGTTTTAACCCCTTGATTTCCCCCTAGTTAACCCTTTCACCACTGATCACTGTATAACCGTTACGGGTGACGCTGGTTAGTTCGTTTATTTTTTATAGTGTCAGGGCACCCGCCGTTTATTACTGAATAAAGGTTTAGCCCCCTGATCGCCCGGCGGTGATATGCGTCGCCCCAGGCAGCATCAGATTAGTGCCAGTACCGCTAACACCCACGCACGCAGCATACGCCTCCCTTAGTGGTATAGTATCTGAACGGATCAATATCTGATCCAATCAGATCTATACTAGCGTCCCCAGCAGTTTAGGGTTCCCAAAAACGCAGTGTTAGCGGGATCAGCCCAGATACCTGCTAGCACCTGCGTTTTGTCCCTCCGCCCGGCCCAGCCCAGCCCACCCAAGTGCAGTATCGATCGATCACTGTCACTTACAAAACACTAAATGCATAACTGCAGCGTTCGCAGAGTCAGGCCTGATCCCTGCGATCGCTAACAGTTTTTTTGGTAGCGTTTTGGTGAACTGGCAAGCGCCAGCGGCCTAGTACACCCCGGTCGTAGTCAAACCAGCACTGCAGTAACACTTGGTGACGTGGCGAGTCCCATAAGTGCAGTTCAAGCTGGTGAGGTGGCAAGCACAAGCACGTGTCCTGCTGCCACCAAAACGACAAACACAGGCCCGTCGTGCCCATAATGCCCTTCCTGCTGCATTCGCCAATCCTAATTGGGAACCCACCACTTCTGCAGCGCCCGTACTTCCCCCATTCACATCCCCAACCAAATGCAGTCGGCTGCATGAGAGGCATTTTTATGTCCTCCCGAGTACCCCTACCCAACTAACCCCCCCAAAAAAGATGTTGTGTCTGCAGCAAGCGCGGATATAGGCGTGACACCCTCTATTATTGTCCCTCCTGTCAATCCTGGTCTTTGCATTGGTGAATGTTTTGAACGCTACCATTCACTAGATGATTATTAGCGTAGGGTACAGCATTGCACAGACTAGGCACACTTTCACAGGGTCTCCCAAGATGCCATCGCATTTTGAGAGACCCGAACCTGGAACCGGTTACCGTTATAAAAGTTACAGTTACAAAAAAAGTGTAAAAAAAAAAAAAAAAAACACAAACAAAAATATAAAATAAAAAATAATAGTTGTTGTTTTATTCTCTCTCTCTCTATTCTCTCTATTGTTCTGCTCTTTTTTACTGTATTCTATTCTGCAATGTTTTATTGTTATTATGTTTTATCATGTTTGCTTTTCAGGTATGCAATTTTTTATACTTTACCGTATACTGCGCTTTATTGTTAACCATTTTTTTGTCTTCAGGTACACCATTCACGACTTTGAGTGGTTATACCAGAATGATGCTTGCAGGTTTAGGTATCATCTTGGTATCATTCTTTTCAGCCAGCGGTCGGCTTTCATGTAAAAGCAATCCTAGCGGCTAATTAGCCTCTAGACTGCTTTTACAAGCAGTGGGAGGGGATGCCCCCCCCCACCGTCTTCCGTGTTTTTCTCTGGCTCTCCTGTCTCAACAGGGAACCTGAGAATGCAGCCGGTCATTCAGCCAGCTGACCATAGAGCTGATCAGAGACCAGAGTGGCTCCAAACACCTCTATGGCCTAAGAAACCGGAAGCTACGAGCATTTTATGACTTAGATTTCGCCGGATGTAAATAGCGCCATTGGGAAATTGGGGAAGCATTTTATCACATCGATCTTGGTGTTGTCAGATGCTTTGAGGGCAGAGGAGAAATCTAGGGTCTAATAGACCCCAATTTTTTCAAAAAAGAGTACCTGTCACTAGGGCTGGGAAAAAAATCGATTTAAATCTTGAATCGAGTTGAGAGGTCAAATCGATTCAAAATTTAAGCAAATCGATTTTTTTAGATTTTTTTTTTTTTTTTTTTTTTTTTTTCACCGCGCCGGTCCCGAGGCGCTGTGGGCATGAGTTTTTAGGCGAGGCCGTGGCTTCGGCCTAGTCCGCGGCTACGGCCGGACGCCGCGGACTAGGCCGAAGCCGCGGCCTCGCCTAAAAACTCATGCCCACAGCGCCTCCGGACCGGCGCGGACACCGCGCCGGGCCTGAAGAGCTGCGGGCAAGGAGTTTTTAGGTGAGGCCGCGGCTTCGGCCTAGTCCGCTAGGCCGGACGCCGCGGACTAGGCCGAAACCGCGGCCTCGCCTAAAAGCTCATGCCCGCAGCGCCTCGGGACCGGCGCGGTTTCCAAAAAAAAAACTCGATTCGAATCGTGAATCGAGTTTTTTTTAAGAGAATCGAAGATTTTTTTTTTAAAGAAAATCTCCCAGCCCTACCTGTCACTACCTATTGCTATCATAGGGGATATTTACATTCCCTGAGATAACAATAAAAATGATTAAAAAAAAAAAAAAAAATGAAAGGAACAGTTTTAAAATAAGATAAAAAAGCAAAAAAATAATAAAGAAAAAAAAGCACCCCTGTCCCCCCTGCTCTCGCGCTAAGCGAACGCAAGCGTCGGTCTGGCGTCAAATGTAAACAGCAATTGCACCATGCATGTGAGGTGTCACCGCGATGGTCAGATCGAGGGCAGTAATTTTTGCAGTAGACCTCCTCTGTAAATCTAAAGTGGTAACCTGTAAAGGCTTTTAAAGGCTTTTAAAAATGTATGTATTTTGTTGCCACTGCACGTTTGTGCGCAATTGTAAAGCATGTCATGTTTGGTATCCATGTACTCGGCCTAAGATCATCTTTTTTATTTCGTCAAACATTTGGGCAATATAGTGTGTTTTAGTGCATTAAAATGTAAAAAAGTGTGTTTTTTTCCCCAAAAAATGCGTTTGAAAAATCGCTGCGCAAATACTGTGTGAAAAACAAAAAGTGTCAGTAAGGGCTTTGTCTTCAAGTGGTTAGAAGTAGGGCTGAAACAACTAATCGATTAATCGACAACTAATCGATTATGAAATTAATCGATTACTATTTTCATAATCGATTAATCGGCCAGTAACATAATGGGGTTAAAAATAATAAAATTAGCCCTTTATAGTACAAAAAGAGCAAATAATCGCTACTGTAAATATTACTTTCACAGTTCTACAGTAAAAAAAATGAACCCCTTACAGTAGTGATCATTTGCTTTTTTTGTACTATAAAGGGCTCATTTTAGTTTTTTTAACCCCATTATGTTACTAAACATTTTAGACCTGGTTTACATCTTTGTGTTTTTTGGTGCTTTTTGCAGAAACACACTACAATTCATTTAACATGGTTTTCTATGGGACACGTTCACAACTATACTTTTTTTCAGCCGCTGCATATTTGGAAAGGGTCAGGGACTTTTTTTTTTTTTTTTAACGCAAAACGGTGCTTTTTTGGTTCAATATACTTCAACGGAGAAGCTGCAGAAAAGCATGTAATTCGTTTTTGCAACAAATTGGCCAAAAAACTGTATTTCTCTTCTAATAGTGTATATATATAGTATGTCTCTTCTGTCTGTTATTCTCAGAGTGGATTTAATATTTTGCTCCCTAACCATATAGTTGGTTGTTTATATTTACCACTGCATAGAGATATTTAAGAATACATTGTTTTTTTTTTAAACTTTACATACTAACTAAATTATACACCACACTTTTTTTTAAGGTTATGTAATGGAAATTTGTAAGTTCTGTATATAATTGTATTGTATTTTGTATGTATTGTACACTGCCCTCACTGTGCACACGGCACTAATAATATTTTCAGTAAATGTTTACATTCTTTTGAGTCCTGATTAGAATAAGCCTGCCTATGTAACGCCCCTTGTTACCATAAACCTACAATTGTAATATTAATGTGATACCTACGTAATCATGTGCATAAAAACCTTCAATTGCGTCATAATAAAGCAGAACAGTAATTTGGAAAGATGCTGAGCGTATCTTTTGTGTCTGTTCCCTACTGCAGTAGTTATTATTAATTTGGAACCACTAATCAATATGAGGATAGGAGTTGCCTATCATCAATTCAACCGAGTCAGTTATTAACCGATTAATCGAAACAATAATCGACCAACTAATCGATTATGAAAATAATCGTTAGTTGCAGCTCTAGTTAGAAGAGTTGGTGATGTGTGACATAAGCTTCTAAATGTTGTGCATAAAATGCCAGGACAGTTCAAAACCCTCCCAAATGACCCCATTTTGGAAAGTAGACACCCCAAGCTATTTGCTGAGAGGTATAGTGAGTATTTTGCAGACCTCACTTTTTGTCACAAAGTTTTGAAAATTAAAAAAAGAAAAAAAAAATACTCACCATGCAAAATACTCACCATGCCTCTCAGCAAATAGCTTGGGGTGTCTACTTTCCAAAATGGGGTCATTTGGGGGGGGGGTTGGTATCCCCGTACTCAAGAAAAGCAGCAGATTGTATTTTGGGGTGCAATTCCACATATGCCCATGAGCTGTGTGAGCAATATATCATTTAGTGACAACTTTGTGCAAAAAAATAAATAAATAAATTGTCACTTTCCCGCAACTTGTGTCAAAATATAAAATATTCCATGGACTCACCATGCCTCTCAGCAAATAGCTTGGGGTGTCTACTTTCCAAAATGGGGTCATTTGGGGGGGGGGGGGGGGTTGTGCCATCTGGGCATTCCATGGCCTTCAAAACTGTGATAGGTAGTGAGGAGTAAAATCAAAAATGTACGCCCTTAGAAATCCTGAAGGCGGTGCTTGGTTTTCGGGGCCCCGTACGCGGCTAGGCTCCCAAAAAGTCCCACACATGTGGTATCCCCATACTCAGGAGAAGCAGCTAAATGTATTTTGGGGTGCAATTCCACATAGGCCCATGGCCTGTGTGAGCAATATATCATTTAGTGACAGCTTTTTGTAATTTTTTTTTTTTTTGTCATTCAATCACTTGGGACAAAAAAAATAAATATTCAATGGGCTCAACATGCCTCTCAGCAATTTCCTTGGGGTGTCTACTTTCCAAAAGTGGGTCATTTGGGGGGGTTTGTACTGCCCTGCCATTTTAGCACCTCAAGAAACGACATAGGCAGTCATAAATTAAAGGCTGTGTAAATTCCAGAAAATGTACCCTAGTTTGTAGACGCTATAACTTTTGCGCAAACCAATAAATATACACTTTATTGACATTTTTTTTACCAAAGACATGTGGCCAAATACATTTTGGCCTAAATGTATGACTAAAATTGAGTTTATTGGATTTTTTTTAGAACAAAAAGTAGAAAATATCATTTTTTTTCAAAATTTTCGGTCTTTTTCCGTGTATAGCGCAAAAGATAAAAATGGCAGAGGTGATCAAATACCATCAAAAAGAAAGCTCTATTTGTGGGAAGAAAAGGACGCAAATTTCGTTTGGGTACAACATTGCATGACCGCACAATTAGCAGTTAAAGCGACGCAGTGCCAAATTGGAAAAAGTGCTCTGGTCAGGAAGGGGGTAAATCCTTCTGGGGCTGAAGTGGTTAAATGATTTTAGCAAATGGCTGCAATATAACAGAGTGAAAAATTTAAGGGGATCTGAATACTTTCCGTCCCCACTGTGTTATATGATCTATGTCTTCTCCTGTGATAACAGAGTCACGGACACATGGAGGATGTATTATAGGTTCATTATGTTATATGATCTGTGCCTTCCCCTGTGATAGGATCACGGACACATGGAGGATGTATTATAGGATCATTGTGTTTATATATTCTGTGCCCTGTGATGATAGGAAAGGATCACGGACACATGGAGGATGTATGAATTTCATTGTGTTCTATGATCTGTGCCTTCCCCTGTGAAAAGACACGATCACGGACACATGGAGGATGTATTATAGGGTCATTGTGTTATATGATCTGTTCCTTTCCCCTTGATGACCGGAAAGGATCACAGACACATTGAGGATGTATTATAGCGTCATTGATTTATATGATCTGTGCCCTGTGATGACAGGATCACGGACACATGAAGGATGTATTATTGGGTCATTATGTTATATGATCTGTGCCTTCCCCTTTGATAGGACAGGGTTACGGACACATGGAGGATCTATTATAGGGTCATTATGTTATATGATCGGACAGGATCACAGACGCATGGAGGATGTATTATTGGATCATTGTGTTATATGATCTGTGCCTTCCCCTGTAATGACAGGACAGAGTCACGGACACATGAAGGATGTATTATAGGGTCATTGTGTTATATGATCTGTGCCTTCCCCTGTGATAGGATCACCGACACATGGAGGATGTATATTTAGGGTCATTGTGTCATATGATCTGTGCCTTTCCCTGTAATGACAGGCCAGGATCACAGACACATGGAGGATGTAGTATAGGTTCATTGTAATATATGATCTGTGCGCTGTGATGATAGGACAGGGTGACGGACACATGGAGGATGTATTATAGGCAGTAGTGTATTTAGGTTTTGTGCTGCCCTAGGCCTGACTAAACTCGTGCAGCCCCTAACTTAAATATGGTCCACCCCTTCCTGTCAAGGTCACACCCCTTCCTGTTTAAGACCTGCCCTGAAATTTTCCAGTGGGGACAATAGTTCTGAGGGTCTTGGGGGGGGGGAGGTAAATTTCCTTAATCTGCAGAGATTTCCTGTTTGGCTAGGGGGCAGGAAATGAACGGATGGCATAAAAAATGAACAGGGGCTATAACCCTCCCTTACTCTATCCAAAATGGGAAAAAAGTTTTGCGTATAGTTCTACTTTAAGCACAAATTTCTGGTAAATTTCTGGAGGATATAACCATGCCAGAGGTGCAGCAGAAAACATATAGCACAGTGATGAAGGTTTGTGGTCCAGGCAGTGAGCAAAGGAAGGATTAGGGGCAGCAAAAAATAAATCCATCTTTTTATTTTTCTCATCAGCAATCAACAGAAATAAAAATAAGATTCCTTAATATGTACAACTGACACAAGCAAAGGATTGCAGGAGAGTCCTACTACCTACCTGCCAGGTATAGGTGACCATGTCAGTGTCCCTTTAGTCTGCACCATCCCTATCATACCAGCAGCAGTGCGGCCGCTTTATGGGGGTGCCAGACCGATTTGTCTTGTGGCCACCTCATAAGACTGGCGCTGCATAAAATGTGTAACGGAAGCCGGTGGGGACTCTTTTAATGCTGCTCCCCTGCAAAGTGCTGCCCTAGGCCTGGGCCTTGTTGGCCTAGGCCAAGATACAGCGTTGCCTCCATCCCTCTGTCTGACTCCTGTATATCCTAGGGAGATCTCCATCCCATTGTTTGGATGTAGTCAGAGCTCTAAGGATCCTTTCACACTGGGGCGGTTTGCAGGCGCTATTGCGCTAATAATAGCGCCTGCAAACCGACCCGAAAGTGCCGCTGCTTTCATTCCAGTGTGAAAGCCCCGAGGGCTTTCACACTGGAGCGATGCGCTGGCAGGATGGTAAAAAAAAGTCCTGCCAGCAGCATCTTCGGAGCAGTGAAGGAGCGGAGTGTATACCGCTCCTTCACCGCTCCTGCCCATTGAAATCAATGGGACGGCGCGGCTATACCGCCGGCAAAGCGCCTCTGCAGAGGCGCTTTGCGGTGGTTTTAACCCTTTCTCTGCTGCTAGCAGGGGGGTAAAACCGCCCCACTAGCGGCTGCATACCGACGGTAAAGCGCCGCTTACAATAGCGGCGTTTTACTGCCGACAACGCCCCCGCCCCAGTGTGAAAGGACCCTTAGTGTTTCCCTCCCAGCTGCATCTTCATTCATACAAGCAGTTTCTTTTTCCCATTTGCAAGGGCCCCCATAAAGCACAACCTGCTTCCCACTGGCTTTTGAACCTCAACAAACACAAATTTAGGCTTAAAGCTGGACTCTGGGAAAACCGGGAACTTCCTCCATTCAGAAAATGCCTTGTGTCCTTTTCACTGAATGCAAGACTTTCTATGATTGTTCATTCATGCTCCCCTCCTCACATCACAGAAAGCTATGCATTTAGTAAAAAGAACACAAGGCCTTTTCTGAATGGAGGAGGTGTACAATGAGTTACCTGCTACGATCAGTCTACTGCAGCCGGAACTACAAATATCAATGCCAGATATTGAGCACTTAGTTATGTGGGAGCTGAATGAATGTAACATTTTTACCAAATAGAGAAGCAGCCAAACATGGGACAGGTATCAGTAGAGCTCATTATTTTTAAACAGCAAAAGGACCAACATTGTTCTTCCCCAGAGTTCAACTTTAACCACTTGCTTACTGGGCACTTAAACCCCCCTCCTGCCCAGACCAATTTTCAGCTTTCAGCGCTGACGCACTTTGAATGACAATTGCGCAGTCATACAACACTGTACCCAAATGAAATTTTTATCATTTTTTTCCCACAAATAGAGCTTTATTTTGGTGGTATTTAATCACAGCTGGGATTTTTATTTTTTGCTAAACAAACAAAAAAAGATGGGAAATTTTGAAAAAAAAAAAATCATGTTTCATAGTTTGTTATAAAATTTTGCAAACAGGTAATTTTTCTCCTTCATTGATATGCGCTGATGAGGCGGCACTGGTGGGCACTGGTAGGCTGCACTGATGGGCATGGATAGGCACAGTTAAGGCGGCACTGATAGGCACAGTTAAGGCGGCACTGATGGGCACAGATAAGGCGGCACGGATGGCCACTGATGGGCGCTGATGGGTGGCACTGATGGGCGGCACTGATGGGCACTTATGGGCACTGGTATGTGACACTGATGGGCACTGATAGGTGGCACTGATGTGCAGCACTGATGTGGGCGCTTATGGGTGGCACTGTGGACGCTGATGGGTGGCACTGATGGGTGGCAGTGTGGGCACTGATGGATGGCACTAATGGATGGCACTGTGGGCACTGATGGGTGACGCTGGTGAGCACTGGTAGGCGGCATTGCTGCCTATTTCTGTGGGGGCAGATGATCGCCGGTGATCAGGTTTTTTTTTCCTCCTCACGCTGTCAGCGCGAGGAGGAAAAATAGCTGATTACCGTCTCTGTTTACATCACATGATCAGCTGTCATTGGCTGACAGCTGATCATGTGGTAAGGGGTCGGGACCGACCCCTTACTCTGATCTGTGATCAGGCGAGTCTCATAGACCCCGCAGGGAGCGCGCAGGCCGCTCATGCACGGGACGACGTCAATAGACGTAGTCCCGGCAATGTAGATCCGCGCTGTTGCCGTCATTTGACAATAGCGCGGATCTGAAGAGGTTAAAGGGGTTGTAAACCCTCATGTTTCTTCACCTTAATACATCCTATGCATTAAGGTGAAAAACACCTTGCAGGGTCCTGCGCCCCCCTCCCCGTTTTACTTACCTGAGCCCCGAATTTCCGTGGGCGCGATCCTGCGTCGCGCTCTCCACAACTTCTCGGCTCTTCTTTGGATAGATTGATATCAGCGCAGCCATTGGCTCCCTCTGCTGTCGATCAAATCCAATGACGTGGGGGGGCGGGGCCGAGTCATACACCCGGCGGCGCGCCCACAAGGTAACCCCCTCAGGAGAGCACTTCCCAGAGGGGGTTATCTTTTGTGGGGAGGAGCCACGAGAGCCGCAGCGGGACCCCAGAAGAGGATGTTCGGGGCCACTCTGTGCAAAACGAGCTGCACAGTGGAGGTAAGTATGACGTGTTTGTTATTTTAAAAAAAAATTAAAAACTATCCTTTACAATCAATTTAAGGGGAATGTTTTATTACAGGATTTAATCGTATATCCTGTTCTTGGGGTGAAGCTAGAAGACCCCTGATCTCTCCATTGAGAGGACCTTGTCATTACTGTCACATAAGGGGCTTGTCATTACATACATATATACATGGTTAGGACACATGTTAATACATAAACACCTATTACACATTTCTACACACACCAGAAGTGGAAGAAGTAGCCATAGTGCCCTTTCCAGCCTTGCAAATGTGGCCTGTGCATCCAAATGGTAATGACCCCCGGTCATGAAAGGATTAAATGAGAGGAAGCAATTCAAATGTAAATATACCAAATTTTTATTGTGTGTTTATGAAAGTATTTTTATGGACCTATACACATTTTATCCTTTTCCAACTGTATATACTCGGATTAAACCAAGAGTCCTTTGGTAAAATCATTTGGCCAGGAGTGACACACTTGCTGACACTTTTGAGATTCCAAGCCTGCCCACCACGGCAAGGTAGACTCTTCTAGGGCAGGACCTACACTAACTACACTAAGCTACCCTACTGGATGCTAGTCATCATTTTTCTAATGTTGGATGTATGTATGTGGTATGCCTCATCCTATAATCTGTGTGTGCGATCTACTCTCTCCTAATTTGGTTGTCTGTGTGCATCTCTAAAACGTGGACCAGTCAGTTTATGTACATCTGGACGTCCTCTGTTAGTGTAGGTCAGTGCATGCCAGTCATTGTATGTTGACCAGTGTGTGTCAGTATATAATTGTTAGTCCTGTTATTACCTGGGCACGTAGCCAAACTCATCTGCAATTAAGAATTAATCTTGGCTTTGGTCAAAAAATCTCGGTGGTCCTCGATTTGAGGATGAAGAAATCACATGCTCTGTCCATCTGTGCATACATCTTCAGCCTAAAGATCTCCTCCTTCCTTTCAGGTGGAAATGGTTTTGAAATCTCCAGGTTGTTGTTTGGTTTAATGCCTTCACGTCCCCTCTTGTCTATATCCCCCCCCCTTCCCCCATGGTCCATGGAAGATCCATGCTCTGTGATCTTCTTTGGAAACCTTTTTGCTGATGTAGGTGGCATAGAGCTGGACAACCCCACACCCTGAATGTCAACCTATCGCGTTCCTCCCATGGTATCCCCACTACCCCCCTATCCCTATCATGATCCCCATTGTTCATGCCCCCCTGTCCCACCCATTGTCCATAGAAGATCCATGTTCTGTGGTCTTCTTTGTAAACCTTTTTCCTGATTTAGATGGCCTAGATCTGTACAACCCCGCACCCCAAGTGTCAACCAATCACATTCCTCTTATGGTATCCCCATTACCCCCTACTCCCATCATAGTTACATAGTCAGGTTGAATAAAGACACAAGTCCATCTAGTTCAACCATAAAGTAAATAAAAAATATCGTACACTCCAATGTACCCATTTCTATACCCACAGTTGATCCAGTGGAAGACGAAAAACCCCAGCAGCGCATGATCCAATTTGCTACAGCAGAGGAAAAAATTCCTTCCTGATCCCCCGAGAGTCAATCGGATTTTCCCTGGATCAAGAGATCTATTAAAAAATATATTACATATAGTATTGGTATAGATCTGTACAACCCCGCACCCCAAGTGTCAACCTATCCCGTTCCTCCCATGGTATCCCCATTACCCCCTTTACCCCCCATCATGGTCACCTCTGGTCTATCCATGTTCTGTGGTCTTCTTCTATGGAATCATTTTTCCTGATGTAGATGGCGTGCGTAGATCTGTACAAACCCGCACCCGAACTGTCAACCTATCGCATTCCTCCTATGGTATCCACATTACCCCCCTTCCCCATCATGTCCCCTCTTGTCTATGTCCCCTCTTGTCTATGTCCCCTCTTGTCTATGTCCCCTCTTGTCTATGTCCCCTCTTGTCTATGTCCCCTCTTGTCTATGTCCCCTCTTGTCTATGTCCCCTCTTGTCTATGTCCCCTCTTGTCTATGTCCATATGTCCCCTCGTCCCCTCTTCCCCTCGTCCCCTCTTCTCCTCTTCCAGTCGTCCCCTCTTCCCCTCTTCCCCTCTTCTCCTCTTCTCCTCTTCCCCTCGTCCCCTCTTTTCCTCTTCTCCTCTTCCCCTCTTCTCCTCTTCCCCTCGTCCCCTCTTTTCCTCTTCTCCTCTTCCCCTCTTCCCCTCTTCCCCTCTTCCCCTCTTCCCCTCTTCCCCTCGTCCCCTCTTTTCCTCTTCCCCTCGTCCCCTCGTCCCCTCTTCCCCTCTTCCCATCGTCCCCTCTTCCCCTCTTCCCCTCTTCCCCTCGTCCCCTCGTCCCCTCGTCCCCTCGTCCCCTCTTCCCCTCTTCCCCTCGTCCCCTCGTCCCCTCGTCCCCTCGTCCCCTCGTCCCCTCGTCCCCTCTTCCCCTCTTCCCCTCGTCCCCTCTTCCGCTTGTCCCCTCTTGTCTTTGTCTCCTTCCCCCCCCCATGGTCCATGGAAGATCCATGTTCTGTGGTCTTCTTTGGAAACCTCTTCCTTGGTGTAGATCTGTAAGGCAGCGATTCTTCAGTCTTCCTGTAATAAATGAGACAGTGATGTTTAGTAAATGGATGTTACTTTACTCCTGACCAATGATAAAGACAAGTTTCACGCTCTTTTTATTTCAATTAGTATAAAATCCTAGCAGTGACCTTGGGACATCATCTTCAACAGTACAGACAGAATGTCCCACTATGGCATTCTCTATAATATAAAATCTATTCAACATGTAGAATAACGCCGGCCATACACAGCTTATTTCTGACATTTTGTTTACAAGTTAAAATCAGAATTTTTCGCTAGAAAATTACTTAGAACCCCCCAAACATTATACATGGATCATTCCCGATGGCTCCAGTCAGCCCATAAATGTGATCTTGTGGCAAATCCGCCGCTGGGGCAGTTTTTATGTGAAAGCGGACCGCCCACCGTTTAAAAATATATCGGGATAATGGCAGCAAACCTCAAAGTAGCGACGTAAATACACAGTGGGCGGTAATATACTTCTACACAATTTTTATTTGCACTGGAGATTTTCACAACATACGAGATCTCCTCTGTATGGCTTTGTATGAAGTAGATGAGAGGAGGAGGGGGAGGAGCACACAGCAGGCCGGGCAGCAAAGGCAATCCCATGGACAGTCAGGGGGGGGGTGTAGTTACATGGAGGGATCTCTCCCTGTCTGTATGGCTTTGTATGAAGAAGCCGCTCCCCCCCTCTAATCACAGATATAACTGAGCAGAGGTCCCTACACTGCAGTGTATGAATGCGGGAGGAGCCTCTGTCCTCTTCATTTATCTGCAGTAGAGCTGAGGCTGCAGAGAAATGGACTGGGGGCAATGCTTCTTTCCTCCCTTTCTCTACAAAGTGAGACTTCAGGGGTCTATTTAGATCCCAATAGCTCACTAAAGCCCCTTCACCCACCCAACAAGGTTTATTGCAACAAAGAAAAGTAAAAAAAAAAAGAAATGTAAAAATTAAAACAAATGAAGGGCTCATTCACACAGGTTCTCTTTCGCACACACGCAGTGTGAATGAGTGGTTTGTACGGCTTAAGCCGCTTGTTGGGATGCGACGGCTGTACAAACACAGGTCCTAATCTGAAAGGTGTGGGGTGAGAGGCCCCCAATGCACACTGTCTGTTTTGGGCCATACATGCACATCCCCACACCTGTCAAATTAGGACTCGCCATTGTTACTTTTATTTTTCTTTATTTTCTTAACTTATTAAACATTAATTTTGAACATTTGTGTGACGAATACATCTCATGTGGACTGTGCAATATGTAGGCGGGGCTTTGTGTGGCTTGAGTGTTGGCGGGGCCTCATGATCTACTATCGCCCGGGGGCCCCATTAATTGCCCACTTGCCCCTGGAGGACAATAATGAAGAAAGATGTGAGGAGATTAATGGAGGGGGAGCTGTGAAGACAGTAATGGGGGGCTGAAGATTGTATAACTCACCCTGACTCAAGCCTGGAGCGCCCCTCCTCCATGCAGCACTTGTTCTGGCTGAGCCTTGTAGTCCCTGGGGGACTGTTGTGAAGACAGTTGCTTGTGTCTTACATATTGCTGTATGGGAGGTTTATCATCTGTGACCATCTTCTGGTTTCTGCTTTGATCTGACAGATGAGAAGGGAGACGTTTCCGATGACGGGAAAGTGTTGGGGAAGAAAAGCAGAAGATTGGTGGCAGGTGGAGAGAGCTCAGGAAAGAGAGGAGCCAGAAAATCCAAGAAAACGACCAACACGGTGATGAGATTCAGAGGTGAAGTAAGTGTGCCATCAGAGGTGGATTTTTATCAGTTGGGGAAGAGTATGAAAAGGAAAGACCGGATCTGATTTTGGGGATTTTTTGGTGGGCTGCTTCGACTTGACCTTCTCTAGGAATTTGCACAACGGTCCACCCCTCTGTCTCCAGGAAGACCCCCATGGCATCCTGCTGTAGAAGAGTTTGGTGGACCTTTTTATACAACCAATTTTATCACCAGGGTGTACCACCACATGGCCCTCAGCAGCACTTATTCCAGGAGTGGAGACCGGTAGGCCCAGCAGGAGCCAGACTTGTTCTGTATGATATCACCACACCTCTGCAGCCTGTGGGGACCCCGACGCTGGACAGCCAATGAGAAGTGTCCCTGTCACCCCAGCAGTGACATGAGCCCCTGAGAAGGGACCCTCACAGTCTTCAGACGCAAGAAGACACGGGGCCCAACACTTCCTGTGACCTCAGATTTAGGGATGCATTTTAACCACTTGAAGACCACTTTTTGTTTACAAGTTTAAAACCGTATTTATTTGCTATAAAATGACTAATAACCCCCAAACATTATATAGTCTGTTAGCGTGGATGGTACAAGAGGTAGGGGGTGGACCTAGTCCTGTGATGACAGGACAGAATCACTGACACATGGAGGATGTAATATAAGGTCATTGTGTTATATAGTCTGTGCCCTGTGATGATAGGACAAGGTCACGGACATATGGAGGATGTATGATAAGGGCATTGTGTTCTGTCATCACAGGGCACAGATCATATAACACAATGACAATATAAAACATCCTCCATGTGTCCGTGACCCTGTCCTGTCATCACAGGGCACAGATCATATGACAGGGTCACGGACACATGGAGAATGTATTATAGGGTCATTGTGTTATATGATCTGTGCCCTCCCCTTTGATGACAGGACAGGTTCACAGACACATGGAGGATGTATTATATTGTCATTGTGTTGTATGATCTGTGCCTCCCCCTGTGATAAGATAAATCACGGACATATGGAGGATGTATTACAATGTCATTGTGTTATATGATCTGTGACTTCACCTGTGATGACAGGATCATGGACACATGGAGGATGTATTATAGGGTCATTGTGTTCCATGATCTGTACCTTCCCCTTTGACAGGACAGGGTCATGGCCACATGGAGGGTGTATTATAGTGTAATTCCCCTGTAATGATAGGACAGGGTCACAGACACATGGAGGATGTATTAGTGCAGGGGTCTTCCAACTACAGCCCTCCAGTTGTTCAGGAACTACAATTCCCATCATGCCTCGTCATGTCTGTGAATGTCAGAGTTTTACAATGCCTCATGGGATGTGTAGTTCTGCAACAGCTGGAGGGCCGTAGTTTGAGGATCCCTGGATTAGTGTAATTGTATTATATGATCTGTGCCTTCCCTTGTGATGACAGGACAGGTTTCATGAACATATGGAGGATGTATTTTAGGGTCTTTGTTTTATATGATCTGTGCCCTGTGATGACAGGACAGGGCTACGGACACATGGAGGATGTATTGTAGGTTCATTGTGTTGTATGATCTGTGCCTTCCTCTGTGATGATCGTACAGGGTCACGGACATATGGAGGATGTATTATAGGGTCATTGTGTTATATGATCTGGGCATTCCTCTGTCATGATAGGACAGAGTCACGAACACATGGAGGGTGTATTATAGGGTCCTTATTTTACATGATCTGTGTCTTCCCCTGTGATGACAGGCCAGGATCACGGACACATGGAGGATGTATTATAGGGTCATTGTCTATGATCTGTGCCCCCCCCCCCCCCCCCCCCCCCGTGGTGATAGGACAGATTTACGGACACATGGAGGATGTATTATAGGGTCATTGTATATGATCTGTGACCCCCCCCCCCCCCCCCCCGTGGTGATAGGACAGATTTACGGACACATGGAGGATGTATTATAGGGTCATTGTGTTATATGATCTGTGCCTTCCCATGTCATGAGAGGTCAGGATCACGGACAAATGGAGGATGTATTTTAGGGTCATTGTGTAATATGATCTGTTCCTTTCCCCTTGATGACAGGACAGGGTCACGGACACATGGAGGATGTATTATAGGGTCATAGTGTTATATAATCTGGGCCTTCCCATGTGTTGACAGGACAGTGTCATGGACACATGAAGGATGTATTATAAGGTCATTGTGTTATATGGTCTGTGCCCTGTGATGACGGGATCACGGACACATGGAGGATGTATTTTAGGGTCATTGTTTTATATGATCTGGGCCTTCCCCTGTGATGATCAGACAGAGTCGCGGACACATGGAGGATGTATTAGTGTAATTGTATTATATGATGTGTGCCTTCCCCTGTGATGACAGGACAGGATCACGGACACATGGAGGATGTATTATAAGGTTGTTATATGATCTGTGCCTTCCCCTGTGATGGCAGGACAGGATCACAGACACATGGAGGATGTATTATAGGGTCATAGTTTTATATGATCTGTGCCTTCCCCTGTGATGGCAGGACAGGATCACTGACACATGGAGGATGTATTATAGGATCATTGTGTTATATGTTCTGAAAATTCCCCAGTGATGATAGGACAGGATCACTGACACATGGAGGATGTTTTATAAGGGTCAATAGTTTATATGATCTGGGCCTTCCCCTGTGAGGACAGGACAGGATCATGGACACATGGAGGATGTATTATAGGGTCATTGTGTTAAATGATCTGTGCCCTGTGATGACAGGATCACAGACACATGGAGGATGTATTGTAGGTAGGGATGCACCGAAATTGCAGCCACCGAAACATATCGGCCGAAAATGGCCCTTTCGGCAAAAAGCCGAAAGAAAATTTTTGGTGCCGAAAATGGGGCGGGGGGGGGGACTTCAGTGGGACTTCCTATATGGTTGAATAGGGGAGAGCCGCCGCCTGTTTGATTACAGTGCCGGTAACATCACAGCTTTCATTTCAATAGCTGTGTATTCCCCGCTGTGCGCTGTCACATACAGCCCCTCCCTCTTGTCCGGGGAATTTTGATAGACAGATCACCCTCCAGGATTGCTGACGCTGTAATCAAACAGGCAGCGGCTCCTCTCCTCTCCCTTCGCTGGCTGCAATGGGGGCGCTGGCTGCACTACTGGGGGCACTGGCTGCACTACTGGGGACGCTGGCTGCGCTGCAATGGGGACACTGGCTGCCTTACTGGGGACACTGGCTGGCTGCATCTGACGGGCACTGGTGAGGCTGCATTGATCTCTTGTATCATGTCTGCAGTCTCTGACCATCTCCTGTACCATGTCCCCAGTCTGACCATCTCCTGTACCATGTCCCCAGTCTCTGACCATCTCCTGTACCATGTCCCCAGTCTCTGACCATCTCCTGTACCATGTCCGCAGTCTCTGACCATCTCCTGTACCATGTCCCCAGTCTGACCATCTCCTGTACCATGTCCCCAGTCTGACCATCTCCTGTACCATGTCCCCAGTCTCTGACCATCTCCTGTACCATGTCCCCAGTCTCTGACCATCTCCTGTACCATGTCCCCAGTCTCTGACCATCTCCTGTACCATGTCCGCAGTCTCTGACCATCTCCTGTACCATGTCCTCAGTCTCTGACCATCTCCTGTACCATGTCCTCAGTCTCTGACCATCTCCTGTACCATGTCCTCAGTCTCTGACCATCTCCTGTACCATGTCCTCAGTCTGACCATCTCCTGTACCATGTCCCCAGTCTGACCATCTCCTGTACCATGTCCGCAGTCTCTGACCATCTCCTGTACCATGTCCGCAGTCTCTGACCATCTCCTGTACCATGTCCGCAGTCTCTGACCATCTCCTGTACCATGTCCTCAGTCTCTGACCATCTCCTGTACCATGTCCTCAGTCTGACCATCTCCTGTACCATGTCCCCAGTCTGACCATCTCCTGTACCATGTCCGCAGTCTCTGACCATCTCCTGTACCATGTCCTCAGTCTCTGACCATCTCCTGTACCATGTCCTCAGTCTGACCATCTCCTGTACCATGTCCCCAGTCTGACCATCTCCTGTACCATGTCCGCAGTCTCTGACCATCTCCTGTACCATGTCCTCAGTCTCTGACCATCTCCTGTACCATGTCCCCAGTCTCTGACCATCTCCTGTATGAAAATATTTTTAAAAACGGTCACTTTCGGTATCGGTTTCGGTTTTTGGGATCGAGGAAGATTTATTTTTGGTATTGGTTTCGGCACCAAAAAAACTATTTGTTGCATCCCTAATTGTAGGTTCATTGTGTTGTATGATCTGTGCCTTCCCCTCTGATGAACGGACAGGATCACAAACACATGGAGGATGTATTATAGGGTCATTGTTTTATATGATCTGTGTCTTCCCCCTGTGATAGGACAGGATCATGGACACATGGAGGATGTACTAAAGGGTCACTGTGTTATATGATCTGTGCCTTCACCTGTGGTGACGGGACAGGATCACGGACACATGGAGGATGTATTATAGGGTCATTGTGTTTTATGTTCTGGAAATTCCCCGGTGATGATAGCACAGGGTCACGGACACATGTCATTCTGTTTATATGATCTGTGCCTTGTGATAATAGGACATTATCACGGACACATGGAGGTTGTATTATACTGTCATTGTGTAAAATTATCTGTGCCTTCCCCTGTGATGACAGGATCATGGACACATGGAGGATGTATTATAGTGTCATTTTGTTAAATGATCTGTGCCTTCCCCTGATAGGACAGGATCATGGACACATGGAGGATGTATTATAGGGTCATTGTGTTATTTGATATGTGGCTAACTTTGTGATGACAGGACAGAGTCATAGACACATGAAGGATGTATTATAGGGTCATTGTGTTATATGATCTGGGCCTTCACCTGTGATAACAGGGTCACGGACATATGGAGGTTGTATTATAGGGTCATTGTGTTATTTGATATGTGCCTTCCCCTTTTACAGAACAGGATCATGGACACATGGAGAATGTATTATAGGGTCATTGTATATGATCTGGGCTTTCCCCTGTGATAGGACAGGATCACGGACACATGGGGGATGTATTATAGGATCTTTGTGTTATATGATCTGGGCATTCCTCTGTCTTAATAGGACAGGGTCACGAACACATGGAGGATGAATTATAGGGTCATTGTGTTATATGATCTGTGCCTTGCCCTGTAATGACAGGAAAGGGTCACAGACACATGGAGGGTGCATTATGGGGTCCTTATTTTACATGATCTGTGTCTTGCCCTGTGATGACAGGACAGGATCACTGACACGGAGGATTTATTATAGGGTCATTGTGTTATATGATCTGGGCCTTCCTCTGTGATGACAGCATCACAGACACATGGAGGATGTATTATAGGGTCATTGTATATGATCTGTGCCTTTCACTGTAATGACGGAACAGGGTCACGGACACATGGAGGATGTATTATAGGGTCTTTGTGTTATAATCTGTGCCTTCCCCTGTGATGACAGGACAGGAGCACGGACACACTGAGGATGTATTATAGGGTCATTATATTATCTAGGCCTTCCCCTGTGATAAGACTGGGTGACGGACACATGGAGGATGTATTATAGGCAGTGGTGTATTTAGGTTTTGTGCTGCCCTAGGCCTGACTAAATTCGTGCAGCCCCTAACTTGAATATGATCCACCCCTTCCTGTCAAGGTCACACCCCTTCCTGTTTAAGACCTGTCCTGAAATATTTTTCAGTGGGGACAATAGTTCTGAGGGCCTTGGGGGGGGGGGGGGGGGTTCCTTAATCTGCAGAGATTTCCTCTCACTTCCTGTTTGGCTATGGGGCAGGAAAGGAACGGATGGCATAAAAAATGAACAGGGGCTATAACCCTCCTTTACTCTATCAAAAATGGGAAAAAAGTGTTGTATGATGTGTGCCTTCCCCTGTGATGACAGGACAGGGTCACGGACACATGGAGGATGTATTTTAGGGTCATCGTGTTATATGATCTGTGCCTTCTCCTGTGATAGGATCACCAACACATGAAGGATGTATATTTAGGGTCATTGTATATGATCTGTGGCTTCCCCTGTGATGACACAGGACACGGTGACGGACACATGGAGGATGTATTATAGGGTCATTGTGTTATATGATCCGTGCCTTCTCCTGTGATGACAGGACAGGGTCAAGGACACATGGAGGATGTATTATAGGCAGTGGTGTATTTAGGTTTTGTGCTGCCGTAGGCATGACTAAACTCGCTCAGCCCCTAACTTAAATATGATCCACCCCTTCCTGTCAAGGTCACACCCCTTCCTGTTTAAGACCTGCCCTGAAATATTTTTCAGTGGGGACACTAGTTCTGAGGGCCTTGGGGGGGATTTCCTTAATCTGCAGAGCTTTCCTCTCACTTCCTGTTTGGCTATGGGGCAGGAAATGAACGGATGGCATAAAAAAATGAACAGGGGCTATAACCCTCCCTTACTCTATCCAAAATGGGAAAAAAGTGTTGTATGATGTGTGCCTTCCCCTGTGATGACAAGACAGGGTCACGGACACATGGAGGATGTATTATAGGGTCATTGTGTTATATGGTCTGTGTCTTGTGATGATAGGACAGGATCACGGACACATGGAGGATGTATTATAGGGTCATTGTATATGATCTGTGCCTTTCACTGTGATAAGATCACGGACACATGGAGGATGTATTTTAGGGTCATTGTTTTATATGATCTGGGCCTTCCCCTTTGATGACAGGATCAGACACATGGAGGATGTATTTTAGGGTCATTGTGTTGCATGATCTGTGCCTTACCCTGTGTTTACAGGTCATTATCACGGACAAATGGAGAATGTATTTTAGGGTCATTGTTTTATATGATCTGTGCCCTGTGATGACAGGATCACGGACACATGGAGGGTGTATTATAGGACCATTGTGTTATATGATCTGTGCCTTCACCCATGATGATTGGACAGGGTCACAGACACATGGAGGATGTATTAGTGTAATTGTATTATATGATTTGTGTCTTACCCCTGTGATGACAGGACAGGATCACAGACACAAGGAGGATGTATTATAGGGTCATTGTGTTATATGTTCTGGATATTCCCCTGTGGTGATAGGACAGGATCACTGACACATGGAGGATGTATTATAGGGTCATTGTGTTACTTGATCTGTGCCCTGTGATGACAGGATCACGGAAACATGGAGGATGTATTTTAAGGTCATTGTGTTATATGATCTGTTTCTTTCCCCTTGATGACAGGACAGGGTCACGGACACATGGGGGATGCATAATAGGGTTATTGTGTTAAATGATCTGTGACCTGTGATGACAGGATCACGGGCACATGGAGGATGTATTTTAAGGTCATTGTGTTATATGATCTGTTTCTTTCCCCTTGATGACAGGGTCACGGACACATGGAGGATGTATTGAAGGTAGGGATGCACCGAAATTTCGGCCACCGAAACATATCGGCCGAAATTGGCCCTTTCGGCAAAAAGCCGAAAAAGAATTTTTGACAATACTGGCTCAGAAAATGGGGCGGGGCCTGGGCTGGGCTCTGCCCCTGCCGCTGGTGCCTCCTATCGGGGGGAATTCCTATATCGTTGAAAGCGGGGAGAGCCACCGCCTGTTTGATTACAGCGCCGGTAACATCACAGCTTTCATTTCAATAGCTGTGTATTCCCCGCTGCGCGCTGTCACATACAGCCCCTCCCTCTTGTCCGGGGAATTTGATAGACAGATCACCCTCCAGGATTGCCGACGCTGTAATCAAATAGGCAGCAGCTCCTCTCCCTTCACTGGCTGCAATGGGGACGCTGGCTGCGCTGCAATGGGGGCACTGGCTGCACTGCTGGGGACACTGGCTGCACTGCTGGGGACACTGGCTGCACTACTGGGGACACTGGCTGCACTACTGGGGACACTGGCTGCACTACTGGGGACACTGGCTGCACTACTGGGGACACTGGCTGCACTACTGGGGACACTGGCTGCACTACTGGGGACACTGGCTGCACTACTGGGGACACTGGCTACGCTGCAGTGGGGACACTGGCTGGCTGCATCTCACGGACACTGGTGAGGCTGCATTGATCTCTTGTATCATGTCTGCAGTCTCTGACCATGTCCCCGGTCTCTGACCATCAACTTTTCCATGTCCCCAGTCTCTAGAGGACATAATAGAGGAGATGGTCAAAGACTGGGGACATGTTACAAGAGATGGTCAGACTGGGGACATGGTACAGGAGATGATCAGAGACTGCGGACATGGTACAGGAGATGGTCAGAGACTGGGGACATGGTACAGGAGATGGTCAGAGACTGGGGACATGGTACAGGAGATGGTCAGAGACTGAGGACATGGTACAGGAGATGGTCAGAGACTGAGGACATAATAGAGGAGATGGTCAAAGACTGGGGACATGTTACAAGAGATGGTCAGACTGGGGACATGGTACAGGAGATGGTCAGAGACTGAGGACATGGTACAGGAGATGGTCAGAGACTGAGGACATGGTACAGGAGATGGTCAGAGACTGCGGACATGGTACCGGAGATGGTCAGAGACTGGGGACATGGTGCCGGAGATGGTCAGAGACTGGGGACATGGTGCCGGAGATGGTCAGAGACTGGGGACATGGTACCGGAGATGGTCAGAGACTGGGGACATGGTACCGGAGATGGTCAGAGACTGGGGACATGGTACCGGAGATGGTCAGAGACTGGGGACATGGTACCGGAGATGGTTAGAGACTGGGGACATGGTACCGGAGATGGTCAGAGACTGGGGACATGGTACCGGAGATGGTCAGAGACTGGGGACATGGTACCGGAGATGGTCAGAGACTGGGGACATGGTACCGGAGATGGTCAGAGACTGGGGACATGGTACAGGAGATGGTCAGAGACTGGGGACATGGTACAGGAGATGGTCAGAGACTGAGGACATAATAGAGGAGATGGTCAAAGACTGGGGACATGTTACAAGAGATGGTCAGACTGGGGACATGGTACAGGAGATGATCAGAGACTGGGGACATGGTACAGGAGATGATCAGAGACTGGGGACATGGTACAGGAGATGGTCAGAGACTGAGGACATGGTACAGGAGATGGTCAGAGACTGAGGACATGGTACAGGAGATGGTCAGAGACTGAGGACATGGTACAGGAGATGGTCAGAGACTGAGGACATGGTACAGGAGATGGTCAGAGACTGAGGACATGGTACAGGAGATGGTTAGAGACTGGGGACATGGTACAGGAGATGGTCAGAGACTGGGGACATGGTACAGGAGATGGTCAGAGACTGGGGACATGGTACAGGAGATGGTCAGAGACTGAGGACATGGTACCGGAGATGGTCAGAGCCTGGGGACATGGTACCGGAGATGGTCAGAGCCTGGGGACATGGTACCGGAGATGGTCAGAGCCTGGGGACATGGTACCGGAGATGGTCAGAGACTGGGGACATGGTACCGGAGATGGTCAGAGACTGGGGACATGGTACCGGAGATGGTCAGAGACTGGGGACATGGTACAGGAGATGGTCAGAGACTGGGGACATGGTACAGGAGATGGTCAGAGACTGAGGACATAATAGAGGAGATGGTCAAAGATTGGGGACATGTTACAAGAGATGGTCAGACTGGGGACATGGTACAGGAGATGGTCAGAGACTGAGGACATGGTACAGGAGATGGTCAGAAACTGAGGACATGGTACAGGAGATGATCAGAGACTGGGGACATGGTACAGGAGATGGTCAGAGACTGAGGACATGGTACAGGAGATGGTCAGAGACTGAGGACATAATAGAGGAGATGGTCAAAGACTGGGGACATGTTACAAGAGATGGTCAGACTGGGGACATGGTACAGGAGATGATCAGAAACTGGGGACATGGTACAGGAGATGGTCAGAGACTGAGGACATAATAGAGGAGATGGTCAAAGATTGGGGACATGTTACAAGAGATGGTCAGACTGGGGACATGGTACAGGAGATGGTCAGAGACTGAGGACATGGTACAGGAGATGGTCAGAAACTGAGGACATGGTACAGGAGATGATCAGAGACTGGGGACATGGTACAGGAGATGGTCAGAGACTGAGGACATGGTACAGGAGATGGTCAGAGACTGAGGATATGGTACAGGAGATGGTCAGAGACTGAGGATATGGTACAGGAGATGGTCAGAGACTGGGGACATGGTACAGGAGATGATCAGAGACTGAGGACATGGTACAGGAGATGATCAGAGATTGGGGACATGGTACAGGAGATGATCAGAGACTGGGGACATGGTACAGGAGATGATCAGAGACTGAGGACATGGTACAGGAGATGGCCAGAGACTGAGGACATGGTACAGGAGATGGTCAGAGACTGAGGACATGGTACAGGAGATGGTCAGAGACTGCGGACATGGTACAGGAGATGGTCAGAGACTGAGGACATGGTACAGGAGATGGTCAGAGACTGAGGACATGGTACAGGAGATGGTCAGAGACTGAGGACATAATAGAGGAGATGGTCAAAGACTGGGGACATGGTACAAGAGATGGTCAGACTGGGGACATGGTACAGGAGATGATCAGAGACTGGGGACATGGTACAGGAGATGGTCAGAGACTGGGGACATGGTACCGGAGATGGTCAGAGACTGGGGACATGGTACCGGAGATGGTCAGAGACCGGGGACATGGTACCGGAGATGGTCAGAGACCGGGGACATGGTACCGGAGATGGTCAGAGACCGGGGACATGGTACCGGAGATGGTCAGAGACCGGGGACATGGTACAGGAGATGATCAGAGACTGGGGACATGGTACAGGAGATGATCAGAGACTGGGGACATGGTACAGGGGATGATCAGAGACTGAGGACATGGTACAGGAGATGGTCAGAGACTGAGGACATGGTACAGGAGATGGTCAGAGACTGAGGACATGGTACAGGAGATGGTCAGAGACTGAGGACATGGTACAGGAGATGGTCAGAGACTGAGGACATGGTACAGGAGATGGTCAGAGACTGAGGACATGGTACAGGAGATGGTCAGAGACTGAGGACATGGTACAGGAGATGGTCAGAGACTGAGGACATAATAGAGGAGATGGTCAAAGACTGGGGACATGTTACAAGAGATGGTCAGACTGGGGACATGGTACAGGAGATGGTCAGAGACTGAGGACATGGTACAGGAGATGGCCAGAGACTGAGGACATGGTACAGGAGATGGTCAGAGACTGAGGACATGGTACAGGAGATGGTCAGAGACTGAGGACATGGTACAGGAGATGGTCAGAGACTGAGGACATGGTACAGGAGATGGTCAGAGACTGAGGACATGGTACAGGAGATGGTCAGAGACTGAGGACATGGTACAGGAGATGGTCAGAGACTGAGGACATGGTACAGGAGATGGTCAGAGACTGAGGACATGGTACAGGAGATGGTCAGAGACTGGGGACATGGTACAGGAGATGGTCAGAGACTGCGGACATGGTACAGGAGATGGTCAGAGACTGCGGACATGGTACAGGAGATGGTCAGAGACTGCGGACATGGTACAGGAGATGGTCAGAGACTGAGGACATGGTACAGGAGATGGTCAGAGACTGAGTACATGGTACAGGAGATGGTCAGAGACTGAGGACATGGTACAGGAGATGGTCAGAGACTGAGGACATGGTACAGGAGATGGTCAGAGACTGAGGACATGGTACAGGAGATGGTCAGAGACTGAGGACATGGTACAGGAGATGGTCAGAGACTGAGGACATGGTACAGGAGATGGTCAGAGACTGAGGACATGGTACAGGAGATGGTCAGAGACTGAGGACATGGTACAGGAGATGGTCAGAGACTGAGGACATGGTACAGGAGATGGTCAGAGACTGAGGACATGGTACAGGAGATGGTCAGAGACTGAGGACATGGTACAGGAGATGGTCAGAGACTGAGGACATAATAGAGGAGATGGTCAAAGACTGGGGACATGGTACAAGAGATGGTCAGACTGGGGACATGGTACAGGAGATGGTCAGAGACTGGGGACATGGTACAGGAGATGGTCAGAGACTGGGGACATGGTACCGGAGATGGTCAGAGACTGGGGACATGGTACCGGAGATGGTCAGAGACCGGGGACATGGTACCGGAGATGGTCAAAGACCGGGGACATGGTACCGGAGATGGTCAGAGACCGGGGACATGGTACCGGAGATGGTCAGAGACTGGAGACATGGTACCGGAGATGATCAGAGACCGGGGACATGGTACAGGAGATGGTCAGAGACTGGGGACATGGTACAGGAGATGGTCAGAGACTGGGGACATGGTACAGGAGATGGTCAGAGACTGCGGACATGGTACAGGAGATGGTCAGAGACTGCGGACATGGTACAGGAGATGGTCAGAGACTGCGGACATGGTACAGGAGATGGTCAGAGACTGCGGACATGGTACAGGAGATGGCCAGAGACTGCGGACATGGTACAGGAGATGGCCAGAGACTGAGGACATGGTACAGGAGATGGCCAGAGACTGAGGACATGGTACAGGAGATGGTCAGAGACTGCGGACATGGTACAGGAGATGGTCAGAGACTGCGGACATGGTACCGGAGATGGTCAGAGACTGGGGACATGGTACCGGAGATGGTCAGAGACTGGGGACATGGTACCGGAGACGGTCAGAGACTGGGGACATGGTACCGGAGACGGTCAGAGACTGGGGACATGGTACAGGAGATGGTCAGAGCCTGGGGACATGGTACCGGAGATGGTCAGAGACTGGGGACATGGTACCGGAGATGGTCAGAGACTGGGGACATGGTACCGGAGATGGTCAGAGACTGGGGACATGGTACCGGAGATGGTCAGAGACTGGGGACATGGTACAGGAGATGGTCAGAGACTGGGGACATGGTACAGGAGATGGTCAGAGACTGAGGACATAATAGAGGAGATGGTCAAAGATTGGGGACATGTTACAAGAGATGGTCAGACTGGGGACATGGTACAGGAGATGGTCAGAGACTGAGGACATGGTACAGGAGATGGTCAGAAACTGGGGACATGGTACAGGAGATGATCAGAGACTGGGGACATGGTACAGGAGATGGTCAGAGACTGAGGACATGGTACAGGAGATGGTCAGAGACTGAGGACATAATAGAGGAGATGGTCAAAGACTGGGGACATGTTACAAGAGATGGTCAGACTGGGGACATGGTACAGGAGATGATCAGAGACTGGGGACATGGTACAGGAGATGGTCAGAGACTGGGGACATGGTACAGGAGATGGTCAGAGACTGAGGACATGGTACAGGAGATGGTCAGAGACTGAGGACATGGTACAGGAGATGGTCAGAGACTGAGGACATGGTACAGGAGATGGTCAGAGACTGAGGACATGGTACAGGAGATGGTCAGAGACTGAGGACATGGTACAGGAGATGGTCAGAGACTGAGGACATGGTACAGGAGATGGTCAGAGACTGGGGACATGGTACAGGAGATGGTCAGAGACTGGGGACATGGTACAGGAGAGGGTCAGAGACTGAGGACATGGTACCGGAGATGGTCAGAGACTGGGGACATGGTACCGGAGATGGTCAGAGACTGGGGACATGGTACCGGAGATGGTCAGAGACTGGGGACATGGTACAGGAGATGGTCAGTGACTGGGGACATGGTACAGGAGATGATCAGAGACTGGGGACATGGTACAGGAGATGGTCAGAGACTGGGGACATGGTACAGGAGATGGTCAGAGACTGGGGACATGGTACAGGAGATGGTCAGAGACTGAGGACATGGTACAGGAGATGGTCAGAGACTGAGGACATAATAGAGGAGATGGTCAAAGACTGGGGACATGTTACAAGAGATGGTCAGACTGGGGACATGGTACAGGAGATGGTCAGAGACTGAGGACATGGTACAGGAGATGGCCAGAGACTGAGGACATGGTACAGGAGATGGTCAGAGACTGAGGACATGGTACAGGAGATGGTCAGAGACTGAGGACATGGTACAGGAGATGGTCAGAGACTGAGGACATGGTACAGGAGATGGTCAGAGACTGAGGACATGGTACAGGAGATGGTCAGAGACTGAGGACATGGTACAGGAGATGGTCAGAGACTGAGGACATGGTACAGGAGATGGTCAGAGACTGAGGACATGGTACAGGAGATGGTCAGAGACTGAGGACATGGTACAGGAGATGGTCAGAGACTGAGGACATGGTACAGGAGATGGTCAGAGACTGGGGACATGGTACAGGAGATGGTCAGAGACTGCGGACATGGTACAGGAGATGGTCAGAGACTGCGGACATGGTACAGGAGATGGTCAGAGACTGAGGACATGGTACAGGAGATGGTCAGAGACTGAGGACATGGTACAGGAGATGGTCAGAGACTGAGGACATGGTACAGGAGATGGTCAGAGACTGAGGACATGGTACAGGAGATGGTCAGAGACTGAGGACATGGTACAGGAGATGGTCAGAGACTGAGGACATGGTACAGGAGATGGTCAGAGACTGAGGACATGGTACAGGAGATGGTCAGAGACTGAGGACATGGTACAGGAGATGGTCAGAGACTGAGGACATGGTACAGGAGATGGTCAGAGACTGAGGACATGGTACAGGAGATGGTCAGAGACTGAGGACATGGTACAGGAGATGGTCAGAGACTGAGGACATGGTACAGGAGATGGTCAGAGACTGAGGACATGGTACAGGAGATGGTCAGAGACTGAGGACATGGTACAGGAGATGGTCAGAGACTGAGGACATGGTACAGGAGATGGTCAGAGACTGAGGACATGGTACAGGAGATGGTCAGAGACTGAGGACATAATAGAGGAGATGGTCAAAGACTGGGGACATGGTACAAGAGATGGTCAGACTGGGGACATGGTACAGGAGATGGTCAGAGACTGGGGACATGGTACAGGAGATGGTCAGAGACTGGGGACATGGTACCGGAGATGGTCAGAGACTGGGGACATGGTACCGGAGATGGTCAGAGACCGGGAACATGGTACCGGAGATGGTCAGAGACCGGGGACATGGTACCGGAGATGGTCAGAGACCGGGGACATGGTACCGGAGATGATCAGAGACTGGGGACATGGTACCGGAGATGATCAGAGACCGGGGACATGGTACCGGAGATGGTCAGAGACCGGGGACATGGTACAGGAGATGATCAGAGACTGGGGACATGGTACAGGAGATGATCAGAGACTGGGGACATGGTACAGGAGATGGTCAGAGACTGAGGACATGGTACAGGAGATGGTCAGAGACTGAGGACATAATAGAGGAGATGGTCAAAGACTGGGGACATGTTACAAGAGATGGTCAGACTGGGGACATGGTACAGGAGATGGTCAGAGACTGCGGACATGGTACAGGAGATGGTCAGAGACTGAGGACATGGTACAGGAGATGGTCAGAGACTGAGGACATGGTACAGGAGATGGTCAGAGACTGAGGACATGGTACAGGAGATGGTCAGAGACTGAGGACATGGTACAGGAGATGGTCAGAGACTGAGGACATGGTACAGGATATGGTCAGAGACTGAGGACATGGTACAGGAGATGGTCAGAGACTGGGGACATGGTACAGGAGATGGTCAGAGACTGGGGACATGGTACAGGAGATGGTCAGAGACTGGGGACATGGTACAGGAGATGGTCAGAGACTGGGGACATGGTACAGGAGATGGTCAGAGACTGGGGACATGGTACAGGAGATGGTCAGAGACTGCGGACATGGTACAGGAGATGGTCAGAGACTGCGGACATGGTACAGGAGATGGTCAGAGACTGCGGACATGGTACAGGAGATGGTCAGAGACTGCGGACATGGTACAGGAGATGGTCAGAGACTGCGGACATGGTACCGGAGATGGTCAGAGACTGCGGACATGGTACCGGAGATGGTCAGAGACTGGGGACATGGTACCGGAGACGGTCAGAGACTGGGGACATGGTACCGGAGACGGTCAGAGACTGGGGACATGGTATCGGAGACGGTCAGAGACTGGGGACATGGTACAGGAGACGGTCAGAGACTGGGGACATGGTACAGGAGACGGTCAGAGACTGGGGACATGGTACAGGAGACGGTGAGAGACTGAGGACATGGTACAGGAGACGGTGAGAGACTGAGGACATGGTACAGGAGACGGTGAGAGACTGAGGACATGGTACAGGAGACGGTGAGAGACTGAGGACATGGTACAGGAGACGGTGAGAGACTGAGGACATGGTACAGGAGACGGTGAGAGACTGAGGACATGGTACAGGAGACGGTCAGAGACTGAGGACATGGTACAGGAGACGGTCAGAGACTGAGGACATGGTACAGGAGACGGTCAGAGACTGAGGACATGGTACAGGAGACGGTCAGAGACTGAGGACATGGTACAGGAGACGGTCAGAGACTGAGGACATGGTACAGGAGACGGTCAGAGACTGAGGACATGGTACAGGAGACGGTCAGAGACTGAGGACATGGTACAGGAGACGGTCAGAGACTGAGGACATGGTACAGGAGACGGTCAGAGACTGAGGACATGGTACAGGAGACGGTCAGAGACTGAGGACATGGTACAGGAGACGGTCAGAGACTGAGGACATGGTACAAGAGACGGTCAGAGACTGAGGACATGGTACAGGAGACGGTCAGAGACTGAGGACATGGTACAGGAGATGGTCAGAGACTGCGGACATGGTACAGGAGATGGTCAGAGACTGAGGACATGGTACAGGAGATGGTCAGAGACTGAGGACATCTGCTGTACCATGTCCTCAGTCTCTGACCATCTCCTGTACCATCTCTGCAGTCTCTGACCATCTCCTGTTCCATCTCTGCAGTCTCTGACCATCTCCTGTACCATGTCCTCAGTCTCTGACCATCTCCTGTACCATGTCCTCAGTCTCTGACCATCTCCTGTACCATGTCCTCAGTCTCTGACCATCTCCTGTACCATGTCCTCAGTCTCTGACCATCTCCTGTACCATGTCCGCAGTCTCTGACCATCTTCTGTACCATCTCTGCAGTCTCTGACCATTAGGGATGAGCTTCGAGTTTGAGTCGAACTCATGTTCGACTCAAACATCGGCTGTTCGAAAGTCGCGGAACACCCTTTAAAAGTCTATGGGAGAAATCAAAAGTGCTATTTTTAAAGGCTTATATTTTAAAACTTTTTTTTTGCATTGATACATGTCCCCTGGGGCAGGACCCAGATCCCCAAACCCTTTTTCTGACAATAACCTGCATATTAGCCTTTAAAATTAGCACTTTTGATTAGTCATGTTTGTGTCCCATAGACTACGGTGTTCGCGTGTTCGAACAAATTTTTCCCTTTTCGCATGTTCTGCTGTGAACCGAACAGGGGGGGGGGTTCGGCTCATCCCTACTGACCACCTCCTGTATAAAAATATTTTAAAAAACAGTCACTTTCGGTATCGGTTTCGGTTTTCGGGATCGAGGAAGATTTATTTTCGGTATCGGTTTCTGCACCAAAAAAACAATTAGGTGCATCCTTAATTGTAGGTTCATTGTGTTGTATGATCTGTGCCTTCCCCTCTGATGAACGGACAGGATCACAAACACATGGAGGATGTATTATAGGGTCATTGTTTTATATGATCTGTGTCTTCCCCCTGTGATAAGACAGGATCATGGACACATGGAGGATGTATTAGTGTAATTGTATTATATGATGTGTGCCTTCCCCTGTGATGACAGGATCACAAGCACACGGAGGATGTATTATAGGGTCATTGTTTTATATGATCTGTGTCTTCACCCTGTGATAGGACAGGTTCATGGACACATGGAGGTTGTATTATACTGTCATTGTATAAAATTATCTGTGCCTTCCCCTGTGATGACAGGATCATGGACACATGGAGGATGTATTATAGGGTCATTGTGTTATTTGATATGTGGCTAACTTTGCGATGACAGGACAGAGTCATAGACACATGAAGGATGTATTATAGGGTCATTGTGTTATATGATCTGGGCCTTCACCTGTGATAACAGGGTCACGGACATATGGAGGTTGTATTATAGGGTCATTGTGTTATTTGATATGTGCCTTCCCCTTTTACAGAACAGGATCATGGACACATGGAGAATGTATTATAGGGTCATTGTATATGATCTGGGCTTACCCCTGTGATAGGACAGGATCACGGACACATGGAGGATGTATTATTGGAACTTTGTGTTATATGATCTGGGCCTTTCCCTGTAATGACAGGAAAGGGTCACAGACACATAGGGGGTGCATTATGGGGTCCTTATTTTACATGATCTGTGTGTTCCCCTGTGATGACAGGCCAGGATCACGGACACATGGAGGATGTATTATAGGGTCATTGTGTTGTATGATCCGGGCCTTCCCCTGTGATGACAGGACAGCATCACAGACACATGGAGGATGTATTATAGGGTCATTGTACATGATCTGTGCCTTTCACTGTGATGCCGGGACAGGGTCACGGACACATGGAGGATGTATTATAGGGTCACACTGTTATATGATCTGGGCCCTGTGATGACAGGATCACGGACACATGGAGGATGTATTATAGCGCCATTGTGTTATATGATCTGGGCCTTCCCCTTTGATGATAGGACAGGGTCACGGACACATGGAGGATGTATTATGGGCAGTGGTGTATTTAGGTTTTGTGCTGCCGTAGGCATGACTAAACTCGCTCAGCCCCTAACTTAAATATGATCCACCCCTTCCTGTCAAGGTCACACCCCTTCCTGTTTAAGACCTGCCCTGAAATATTTTTCAGTGGGGACACTAGTTCTGAGGGCCTTGGGGGGGATTTCCTTAATCTGCAGAGATTTCCTCTCACTTCCTGTTTGGCTATGAGGCAGGAAATGAGCGGATGGCAAAAAAATGAACAGGGGCTATAACCCTCCCTTACTCTATCCAAAATGGGAAAAAAGTTTTGCGTATAGTTCTACTTTAACCACTTCAGCCCCGGAAGGATTTACCCCCTTCCCGACCAGAGCACTTTTTCCAATTTGGCACTGTGTCGCTTTAACTGCTAATTGCGCGGTCATGCAATGCTGTACCCAAACGAAATTTGCGTCCTTTTCTTCTCAGAAATAGAGCTTTCTTTTGATGGTATTTGATCACCTCTGCGGTTTTTATTTTTTGCGCTATAAACGGAAAAAGACCAAAAATTAAAAAAAAAATGATATTTTCTACTTTTTGTTATAAAAAAAAAATCTAATAAACTCAATTTTAGTCATACATTTAGGCCAAAATGTATTCGGCCACATGTCTTTGGTAAAAAAAATGTCAATAAGCGTATATTTATTGGTTTGCGCAAAAGTTATAGCGTCTACAAGCTAGGGTACATTTTCTGTAATTTACACAGCTTTTAGTTTATGACTGCCTATGCCATTTCTTGAGGTGCTAAAATGGCAGGGCAGTACAACCCTCCCCCCCCAAATGACCCCCTTTTGGAAAGTAGACACCCCATGGAAGTTGTTGAGAGGATTGTTGAGCCCATTGAATATTCATTTTTTTGTCCCAAGTGATTGAATAATGACAAAAAAAAAAAATTTACAAAAAGTTGCCACTAAATGATATATTGCTCACACAGGCCATGGGCATATGTGGAATTGCACCCCAAAATACATTCTGTTGCCAGGACAGTTCAAACCCCCCCCAAATTACCCCATTTTGGCAAGTAGACACCCCAAGCTATTTGCTGAGAGTCATGTCGAGTCCATGGAATATTTTATATTGTGACACAAGTTGCGGGAAAGAGACAAATTTTTTTTTTTGCACAAAGTTGTCACTAAATGATATATTGCTCAAACATGCCATGGGAATATGTGAAATTGCACCCCAAAATACATTTAGCTGCTTCTCCTGAGTACGGGGATACCACATGTGTGGGACGTTTTGGGAGCCTAGCTGCGTACGGGGCCCCGAAAACCAAGCACCACCTTCAGGATTTCTAAGGGTGTAAATTTTTGATTTCACTCTTCACTACCTATCACAGTTTTGAAGGCCATAAAATGCCCAGATGGCACAACCCCCCCAAATGACCCCATTTTGGAAAGTAGACACCCCAAGCTATTTGCTGAGAGGCATGGTGAGTATTTTGCAGCTCTCATTTGTTTTTGAAAATGAAGAAAGACAAGAAAAACATTTTTTTTTTTCTTTTTTCAATTTTCAAAACTTTGTGACAAAAAGCTAGGTCTGCAAAATACTCACTATACCTCTCAGCAAATAGCTTGGGGTGTCTACTTTCCAAAATGGGGTCATTTGGGGGGGGGGTTTGTGCCACCTGGGCATTCCATGGCCTCCGAAACTGTGATAAGCAGTGAAGAGTGAAATCAAAAATTTACGCCCTTAGAAAGCCTGAAGGCGCTTGGTTTTCGGGGTCCTGTACGTGGCTAGGCTCCCAAAAAGTCTCACACATGTGGTATTCCCGTACTCAGGAGAAGCAACAGAATGTATTTTGGGGTGTCATTTCACATATGCCCATGGCATGTTTGAGCAATACATCATTTAGTGACAACTTTGTGCAAAAAAAAAAAAAAATTGTCTCTTTCCCGCAACTTTTGTCACAATATAAAATATTCCATGGACTCGACATGCCTCTCAGCAAATAGCTTGGGGTGTCTACTTTCCAAAATGGGGTCATTTGGGGGGGTTTTGAACTGTCCTGGCATTTTATGCACAACATTTAGAAGCTTATGTCACACATCACCCACTCTTCTAACCACTTGAAGACAAAGCCCTTTCTGACACTTATTTTTTACATGAAAAAGTTTTTTTTTTTTTGCAAGAAAATTACTTTGAACCCCCAAACATTATATATTTTTTTAAAGCAAATGCCCTACAGAATAAACTGGTGGGTGTTTCATTTTTTTTTCAAACATTATTTGCGCAGCGATTTTTCAAATGCATTTTTTTGGGAAAAAACACACTTTTTAAAATTTTAATGCACTAAAACACACTATATTGCCCAAATGTTTGATGAAATAAAAAAGATGATCTTAGGCCGAGTACATGGATACCAAACATGACATGCTTTACAATTGCGCACAAACGTGCAGTGGCAACAAAATAAATACATTTTTAAAAGCCTTTACAGGTTACCACTTTAGATTTACAGAGGAGGTCTACTGCTAAAATTACTGCCCTCGATCTGACCTTCGCGGTGATACCTCACATGCATGGTGCAATTGCTGTTTACATTTGACGCCAGACCGACGCTTGCGTTCGCCTTAGCGAGAGAGCAGGGGGGGACAGGGGTGCTTTTTTTTTTTTTTTCTTTATTATTTTTTTGCTTTTTTATCTTATTTTTAAACTGTTCCTTTCATTTTTTTTTTTAAATCATTTTTATTTTTATCTCAGGGAATGTAAATATCCCCTATGATAGCAATAGGTAGTGACAGGTACTCTTTTTTTGAAAAAATTGGGGTCTATTAGACCCTAGATCTCTCCTCTGCCCTCAAAGCATCTGACGACACCAAGATCGGTGTGATAAAATGCTTCCCCAATTTCCCAATGGCGCTGTTTACATCCGGCGAAATCTAAGTCATGAAATGCTCGTAGCTTCCGATTTCTTAGGCCATAGAGATGTTTGGAGCTACTCTGGTCTCTGATCAGCTCTATGGTCAGCTGGCTGAATCACCGGCTGCATTCTCAGGTTCCCTGAGAACTCGGGAGGACATAAAGAAAATGCCTCTCGTGCAGCCGACTGCATTTGGTTGGGGATGTGAATGGGAGAAGTACGGGAGCTGCAGAAGTGGTGGGTTCCCAATTATTAGGATTGGCGAATGCAGCAGGAAGGGCATTATGGGCACGACGGGCCTGTTTGTCTTCTTCTTGGTGGCAGCGGGACACTACTTGTGCTTGCCACCTCACCAGCTTGAACTGCACTTATGGGACTCGCCACGTCACCAAGTGTTACTGCAGTGCTGGTTTGACTACGATCAGGGTTTACTAGGCCGCTGGTGCTTGCCAGTTCACCAAAATGCTACAAAAAAAAAACTGTTAGCGATCGCAGGGATCAGGCCTGACTCTATGAACGCTGCAGTTATGTGTGTTTAGTGTTGTGTAAGTGACAGTGATCGATCGATACTGCACTGGGGTGGGCTGGGCTGGGCAGAGGGGCAAAACGCAGGTGCTAGCAGGTATCTGGGCTGATCCCGCTAACACTGCGTTTTTGGGAACCCTAAACTGCTGGGGACGCTGGTATAGATCTGATCAGATCAGATATTGATTCGTTCAGATACTATACCACTAAGGGAGGTGTACAGTGCGTGCGTGGGTGTTAGCGGTACTGGCGCTAACCTGACGCTGCCTAGGGCTGGTGCTTGCCAGTTCACCAAAACGCTACAAAAAAAAACTGTTAGCGATCGCAGGGATCAGGCCTGACTCTGTGAACACTGCAGTTATGTGTGTTTAGTGTTGTGTAAGTGACAGTGATCGATCGATACTGCACTTGGGTGGGCTGGGCTGGGCAGAGGGGCAAAAAGCAGGTGCTAGCAGGTATCTGGGCTGATCCCGCTAACACTGCGTTTTTGGGAACCCTAAACTGCTGGGGACGCTAGTATAGATCTGATCGGATCAGATATTGATCCGTTCAGATACTATACTACTAAGGGAGGCGTATGCTGCGTGCGTGGGTGTTAGCGGTACTGGCGCTAATCTGACGCTGCCTGGGGCGACGCATATCACCGCCGGGCGATCAGGGGGCTAAACCTTTATTCGGTAATAAACGGCGGGTGCCCTGACACTATAAAAAATAAACGAACTAACCAGCGTCACCCGTAGCAGTTATACGGTGATCACTGGTGAAAGGGTTAACTAGGGGGCAATCAAGGGGTTAAAACATTTATTAGGTAGTATATGGGGGGTCTCCGACGCTATAAAACGTTGACGGCGAACCTAAATATTTACTTCCCTAACTAGTGTAACCAGTGACACTAGTACAGCGATCAGAAAAATGATCGCTTAGCGACACTGGCGACGGGGGGTGATCAAGGGGTTAAAACTTTATTAGGGGGGTGAGGGGAGTACCCTAGACCTAAAGGGGGCTAACACTAACTGTCACAAACTGACACCAATGCAGTAATCAGAAAAAAAACTGCTTGGTGTCAGTGTGATGGGGGGGGGGTGATCGGGGGGTAAAGGGGGGTGTTATGTGTGCCTGGCATGTTCTACTGTGATGTGTTGTGTTGTGCACTCAAATTAGAGCCTTCTCTCCTCGGCGCTGGAGCGGAAAATACCGAGCTGAGGAGAGATGACATAATTTCCTCTGCCTCTGTTTACTATGCAGAGGCAGAGAAAGATTCTCATTGGCCAGGAGCGATCGCGAGGGGGGGGCATGAATGGATGGCCTCCCCCTCACCTCTCATCGCTCCCGGACAGAAGCCGACCGCCTTGGGCACCGGGGGGGGGGGGGTGTGTCCAATCGGTACGTGATTCTGCCTGCCCGTGCCATTCTGCCGATGTATATCAGCGGGAGGCGATCGACGGTAAGTGGTTAAGCACAAATTTCTGGTAAATTTCTGGAGGATATAACCATGCCAGAGGTGCAGCAGAAAACATATAGCACAGTGATGAAGGTTTGTGGTCCAGGCAGTGAGCAAAGGAAGGATTAGGGGCAGCAACAAATAAATCCATCTTTTTTTTTCTCATCAGCAATCAACAGAAATAAATAAAAATAAGATTCCTTAAAGCGGAGTTCCACACAAAAATGGAACTTCCGCTTTTCGGAACCCTCCCCCCCTCCGGTGTCACATTTGGCACCTTTCAGGGGGGAGGGGGGTGCAGATACCTGTCTAAGACAGGTATTTGCACCCACTTCCGGCATAGACTCCCATGGGAGTCTATGCCTCTTCCCGTCCCGACCGCGATGTCTGCTGGGAACACACAGCTCCCAGGAGAGAGCGGGGACCACTAGGGACGCGCAGCGCGACTCGCGCATGCGCAGTAGGGAACCGGGAAGTGAAGCCGCAACGCTTCACTTCTTGATTCCCTCACCTAGGATGGCGGCGGCAGCTGCTGAGAACCGAGCGGGTTCTCAGCGTCCCCTGCCGACATCGCTGGACCCTGGGACAGGTGAGTGGGCATGTATTAAAAGTCAGCAGCTGCAGTATTTGTAGCTGCTGGCTTTTAATATTTTTTTTTTTGGCGGTGTGGGTGAACCCCCGCTTTAATATGTACAACTGACCCAAGCAAAGGATTGCAGGAGAGTCCTACTACCTACCTGCCAGGTATAGGTGACCATTGTGACAGACCTAGCCGGGAGAGAGACTTTTGGAGGGGACTGAATTCTAGCCTCTTGCCGATCGATCGTGGGCCCTGTCATTTGGGGGAACAGTGCTCTTTGTGAGCTGTATGCCTGGGGACCCTTGAGGTGGTATTTCTGTGGATTCGGGTCCTGGTCCCCCAGGACATACAGACTCTGGGGACCCTGGATTTGCCATATTAGAAATAGTGGCTGTTTCATAATGCTGGGACAGATACTGTTAGGAGATGCTGATGTCAATTCCAGACACCTGTCAGTCTGTTGCCTGCTAGAATGTGTATTGTAAATAAGTCTGTAGTATGGGATCTAAGAGTCATTAGATCCCCATTGTTTGTGTTAATTAACTCTGCTATTGTGATAATGTTGATTGGGTTTTCTGAGCTACAAGACGGCCAGTCTGGCCTAAAGGTCATGTCTGAGTCATCTAGGCTGTCTAAAGGGATTAGTTAATTAGCTCATGTTAATTAGGTTAATTAGGTTACAGCTGTATTATTAGAGTAATATGAACAGGAGGTCTGCACCTCCTCTTTCACTGTATAAAAGAGACTGTATTCCTGTCAATAAAGAGGGATTCCTGGTTGAACTTACATACAGCCTGCCTGGTGTTTGTTCTGAGCTATCACAACTGGGTTAGAATGGCACATAGCTGTAGTTCTAATCCCGGAGCATGGGATGACCGAACAATCAGATGTTGCGATCTGCAATCTGATTCTTTAGCAGCAGAGGAGTGTCAGGAGAGTGGAACCGAGCGAGCAAGGGGCTCGTTACAACCATGTCAGTGTCCCTTGTGTCTGCGCCATCCCTATCATACCAGTAGCAGTGCGGCCGCTTTATGGGGGTGCCAGACCGATTTGTCGTGTGGCCAAGTCCACCTCATAAGACTGGCGCTGCACGAAAAGTGTAATGGAAGCCGGTGGGGACTCTTTTAATGCTGCTCCCCTGCAAAGTGCTGCCCTAGGCCTGGGCCTTGTTGGCCTAGGCCAGGATACAGTGTTGCCTCCATCCCTCTGTCTGACTCCTGTATATCCTAGGGAGATCTCCATCCCATTGTTTGGATGTAGTCAGAGCTCTTAGTGTTTCCCTCCCAGCTGCATCTTCATTCATACAAGCAGTCTCTTTTTCCCATTTGCAAGGGTCCCCGTAAAGCACAACCTGCTTCCCACTGGCTTTTGAACCTCAACAAACACAAATTTAGGCTTAAAGCTGGACTCTGGGAAAACCGGGAACTTCCTCCATTCAGAAAATGCCTTGTGTCCTTTTCACTGAATGCAAGACTTTCTATGATTGTTCATTCATGCTCCCCTCCTCACATCACAGAAAGCTATGCATTTAGTAAAAAGAACACAAGGCCTTTTCTGAATGGAGGAGGTGTACAATGAGTTACCTGCTATGATCAGTCTACTGCAGCCGGAACTACAAATATCAATGCCAGATATTGAGCACTTAGTTATGTGGGGGCTGAATGAATGTAACATTTTTACCAAATAGAGAAGCAGCCAAACATGGGACAGGTATCAGTAGAGCTCGTTATTTTTAACCACTTTAACCCCGGACCATTTGGCTGCCTAAAGACCAGAGGACTTTTTCCAATTTGGCACTGCGTTGCTTTAACTGCTAATTGCGCGGTCATGCAATGCTGTACCCAAACGAAATTTGCGTCCTTTTCTTCCCACAAATAGAGCTTTCTTTTGATGGTATTTGATCACCTCTGCGGTTTTTATTTTTTGCGATATAAACGGAAAAAGACCGAAAATTTTGAAAAAAAAATGGTATTTTTTACTTTTTGTTATAAAAAATCCAGTAAACTCAATTTTAGTCATACATTTAGGCCAAAATGTATTTGGCCACATGTCTTTGGTAAAAAAAAATGTCACTAAGCGTATATTTATTGGTTTGCGCAAAAGTTATAGTGTCTACAAACTAGGGCTGGAAAAAAAATCGATTTAAATCTTGAATCGAGTTGAGAGGTCAAATCGATTCAAAATTTAAGCAAATCGATTTTTTTAGATTTTTTCTTTTTTCACCGCGCCGGTCCGGAGGCGCTGCGGGCATGAGTTTTTAGGCGAGGCCGCGGCTTCGGCCTAGTCCGCGGCTACGGCCGGACGGCGCGGACTAGGCCGAAGCCGTGGCCTCGCCTAAAAACTCATGCCCGCAGCGCCTCCGGACCGGCGCGGACACCGCGCCGGGCCTGAAGAACTGCGGGCAAGGAGTTTTTAGGTGAGGCCGCGGCTTCGGCCTAGTCCGCGAGGCCGGACGCTGCGGACTAGGCCGAAGCCGCGGCCTCGCCTAAAAGCTCATGCCCGCAGCGCCTCGGGACCGGCGTGATTTCCAAAAAAAAAAAAAAAAAAAACTCGATTCGAATCGTGAATCGAGTTTTTTTTAAGAGAATTGAAGATTTTTTTTTTTAAGAAAATCTCCCAGCCCTACTACAAACTAGGGTACATTTTCTGGAATTTACACAGCTTTTAGTTTGACTGCCTATGTCATTTCTTGAGGTGCTAAAATGGCAGGGCAGTACAACCCCCCCCCCCCCCCCCCCCAAATGACCCCATTTTGGAAAGTAGACACCCCAAGGAAATTGCTGAGAGGCATGTTGAGCCCATTGAATATTAATTTTTTTTGTCCGAAGTGATTGAATAATGACAAAAAAAAAAAAAAAAAATTACAAAATGTTGTCACTAAATGATATATTACTCACACATGCCATGGGCATATGTGGAATTGCACCCCAAAATACATTCTGTTGCTTCTCCTGAGTATGGGGACACCACATGTGTGGGACTTTTTGGGAGCCTAGCCGCGTACGTGGCCCCGAAAACCAAACACCACCTTCGGGATTCCTAAGGGCGTAAATTTTTGATTTCACTCTTCACTGCCTATCACAGTTTCGGAGGCCATGGAATGCCCAGGTGGCACAACCCCCCCCCCAAATGACCCCATTTTGGAAAGCAGACACCCCAAGCTGTTTGCTGAGAGTTATAGTGAGTATGTGATAGGCAGTGAAGAGTGAAATCAAAAATTTACGCCCTTAGAAAGCCTGAAGGCAGTGCTTGGTTTTCGGGGTTCCGTACGCGGCTAGGCTCCCAAAAAGTCTCACACATGTGGTATCCCCGTACTCAGGAGAAGCAACAGAATGTATTTTGGGGTGTAATTTCATATATTCCCATGGCATGTTTGAGCAATATATCATTTAGTGACAACCTGGTGCAAAAAAAATAAATAAATTTTGTCTCTTTCCCGCAACTTGTGTCACAATATAAAATATTCCATGGACTCGACATGCCTCTCAGCAAATAGCTTGGGGTGTCTACTTTCCAAAATGGGGTCATTTGGGGGGGTTTTGAACTGTCCTGGCATTTTATGCACAACATTTAGAAGCTTATGTCATACATCACCCACTCTTCTAACCACTTGAAGACAAAGCCCTTTCTGACACTTTTTGTTTACATGGAAAAACATTTTTTTTTTGCAAGAAAATTACTTTGAACCCCCAAACATTATATATTTTTTTAAAGCAAATGCCCTACAGATTAAAATGGTGGGTGTTTCATTTTTTTTTTCACACAGTATTTGCGCAGCGATTTTTCAAACGCATTTTTTGGGGAAAAAACACACTTTTTTAAAATTTTAATGCACCAAAACACACTATATTGCCCAAATGTTTGATGAAATAAAAAAGATGATCTTAGGCCGAGTACATGGATACCAAACATGACATGCTTTAAAATTGCGCACAAACGTGCAGTGGCGACAAACTAAATACATTTTTAAAAGCCTTTAAAAGCCTTTACAGGTTACCACTTTAGATTTACAGAGGAGGTCTACTGCTAAAATTACTGCCCTCGATCTGACGTTCGCGGTGACACCTCACATGCATGGTGCAATTGCTGTTTACATTTGACGCCAGACCGACGCTTGCGTTCGCCTTAGCGCGAGAGCAGGGGGGGACAGGGCTGTTTTTTTTTTTTTTCTTTTCTTTTCTTTATTATTTTTTTGCTTTGTTATCTTATTTTTAAACTGTTCATTTCATTTTTTTTTTTTTAATCATTTTTATTGTTATCTCAGGGAATGTAAATATCCCCTATGATAGCAATAGGTAGTGACAGGTACTCTTTTTTTGAAAAAATTGGGGTCTATTAGACCCTAGATCTCTCCTCTGCCCTTAAAGCATCTGACCACACCAAGATCAGTGTGATAAAATGCTTTCCCAATTTCCCAATGGCACTGTTTACATCTGGCGAAATCTAAGTCATAAAATGCTCGTAGCTTCCGGTTTCTTAGGCCATAGAGATGTTTGGAGCCACTCTGGTCTCTGATCAGCTCTATGGTCAGCTGGCTGAATCACCGGCTGCATTCTCAGGTTCCCTGTTGAGACAGGAGAGCCAGAGAAAAACACAGAAGACGGGGGGGGGGCATTCCTTCCCACTGCTTGTAAAAGCAGTCTAGAGGCTAATTAGCTGCTAGGATTGCTTTTACATGAAAGCCGACCGCTGGCTGAAAAGTATGATACCAAGATGATACCTAAACATGCAGGCATCATTCTAGTATAACCACTCAAAGTCGTGAATGGCGTACCTGAAGACAAAAAAAATGGTTAACAATAAAACACAGTAAACAGTAAAGTATAAAAAATTGCATACCTGAAAAGCAAACATGATAAAACATAATAACAATAAAACATTGCAGAATAGAATACAGTAAAAAAGAGCAGAACAATAGAGAGAGAGAACAATAAAACGACAACTATTTTTTTTTTTATTTTTTATATATATATTTATTATTTTTTTTACACTTTTTTTTGTTACTAACTTTTATAACTGTAACCGGTTCCAGGTTCGGGTCTCTCAAAATGCAATGGCATCTTGGGAGACCCTGTGAAAGTGTGCCTAGTCTGTGCAATGCTGTACCCTACGCTAATACTCAACTAGTGAATGGTAGCGTTCAAAACATTCACCAATGCAAAGACCAGGATTGTCAGGACAGGAGGGACAATAATAGCAGGTGTCACGCCTACATCTGCGCTTGCTGCAGACACATCTTTTTTGGGGGGGTTCGTTGGGTAGGGGTACTCGGGAGGGCATAAAGAAAATGCCTCTCATGCAGCCGACTGCATTTGGTTGGGGATGTGAATGGGGGAAGTAGGGGCGCTGCAGAAGTGGTGGGTTCCCAATTAGGATTGACGACTGCAGCAGGAAGGGCACTATGGGCACGACGGGCCTGTTTGTCTTCTTCTTGGTGGCAGTGAGACACTACTTGTGCTTGCCACCTCACCAGCTTGAACTGCACTTATGGGACTCGCCACGTCACCAAGTGTTACTGCAGTGTTGGTTTGACTACGACCGGGGTGTACTAGGCCACTGGTGCTTGCCAGTTCACCAAAACGCTACCAAAAAAACTGTTAGCGATCGCAGGGATCAGGCCTGACTCTGCGAACGCTGCAGTTATGTGTTTAGTGTTTTGTAAGTGACAGTGATCGATCGATACTGCACTTGGGTGGGCTGGGCTGGGCTGGGCGGAGGGGCAAAACGCAGGTGCTAGCAGGTATCTGGGCTGATCCCATTAACACTGCGTTTTTGGGAACCCTAAACTGCTGGGGACGCTAGTATAGGTCTGATCGGATCAGATACTATACCACTAAGGGAGGTGTATGGTGCGTGCGTGGGTGTTAGCAGTACTGGCGCTAACCTGACGCTGCCTGGGGCTGGTGCTTGCCAGTTCACCAAAATGCTACCAAAAAAAACTGTTAGCGATCGCAGGGATCAGGCCTGACTCTGCGAATGCTGCAGTTATGCGTTTAGTGTTTTGTAAGTGACAGTGATCGATCGATACTGCACTTGGGTCGGCCGGGCGGATCCGATCAGATACTATACCACTAAGGGAGGTGTACGGTGCGTGCGTGGGTGTTAGCGATACTGGCGCTAATCTGACGCTGCCTGGGGCAATGCATATCACCGCCGGGCGATCAGGGGGCTAAACCTTTATTCGGTAATAAACGGCGGGTGCCCTGACACTATAAAAAATAAACAAACTAACCAGCGTCACCCGTAACAGTTATACGGTGATCAGTGGTGAAAGGGTTAACTAGGGGGCAATCAAGGGGTTAAAACATTTATTAGATAGTATATGGGGGTCCCTGTCGCTATAAAACGCTGACGGCGAATCAAAATATTTACCTCCCTAACTAGTGTAACCAGTGACACTAATACAGCGATCAGAAAAATGATCGCTTAGTGACACTGGCGATAGGGGGTGATCAAGGGGTTAAAACTTTATTGGGGGGGTTAGGGGGGTATCCTAGACCTAAAGGGGGCTAATACTAACTGCCCTACCACTTCTAACTGTCACAAACTGACACCATGCAGTAATCAGAAAAAAAAATAAAAAAACTGCTTGGTGTCAGTGTGACGGGGGGGGAAGGGGTGATTAGGGGGTGATCGGGGGGTAAAGGGGGGTGTTTTGTGTGCCTGGCATGTTCTACTGTATGTGTGTGTGTTGTGCACTCACATTGATGTCTTCTCTCCTCGGCGCCGGAACGGAAAATACCGAGCCGAGGAGAGATGACATCATTTCCTTTGCTGCTGTTTAGCATAAAGCAGCAAAGGAATGATTTGATTGGCCGGCGGCGATCGCGAGGGGGGGCCACGAACGGATGGTCTCCCCCCCTCATCTCTGATCGCCGCTGGTCAGAAGCGGACCGCCTCGGACACCGCGGGGGGTCCGATTGGACCCCCCGCCCGCGGGAGGCAGATCACGTATATGTACGTGATTCTGCCTGCCCGTGCAGTTCTGCCGACGTAAATCGGCATGAGGCGGTCCTTAAGTGGTTAAATACATTCAAATGTAAATATACCAAATTTTTATTGTGTGTTTATGAAAGTATTTTTATGGACCTATACACATTTTTTCCTTTTCCAACTGTATATACTCAGATTAAACCAAGAGTCCTTTGGTAAAATCATTTGGCCAGGAGTGACACACTTGCTGACACACTTTTGACCAAGAGATTCCAAGCCTGCCCACCACGGCAAGGTAGACTCTTCTAGGGCAGGACCTACACTAAGCTACCCTACTGGATGCTAGTCATCATTTTTCTAATGTTGGATGTATGTATGTGGTAGGCCTCATCCTATAATCTGTGTGTGCGATCTACTCTCTCCTAATTTGGTTGTCTGTCTGTGTGCATCTCTAAAACGTGGACCAGTCAGTTTATGTACATCTGGACGTCCTCTGTTAGTGTAGGTCAGTGCATGCCAGTCATTGTATGTTGACCAGTGTGTGTCAGTATATAAATGTTAGTCCTGTTTTTACCTGGGCACGTAGCCAAACTCCTCTGCAATCGTCCCCCCCATTGTCCATGTCCCGTCCCCCCTCCCCATCCCACCCATTGTCCATGCCCCCCCCGTCCCACCCATTGTTCATGCCCCCCCCGTCCCACCCATTGTTCATGCCCCCCCCGTCCCACCCATTGTTCATGCCCCCCCCGTCCCACCCATTGTTCATGCCCCCCTGTCCCACCCATTGTTCATGCCCCCCACCCCCCCCGTCCCACCCATTGTCCATAGAAGATCCATGTTCTGTGGTTTTCTTTGGAAACCTTTTTCCTGATGTAGATGGCCTAGATCTGTACAACCCCGCACCCACAGTTGATCCAGAGGAAGGCGAAAAACCCCAGCAGCGCATGATCCAATTTGCTACAGCAGAGGAAAAAATTCCTTCCTGATCCCCCGAGAGGCAATCGGATTTTCCCTGGATCAAGAGATCTATAAAAAATATATTACATTTAGTATTGGTATAGATCTGTACAACCCCGCACCCCAAGTGTCAACCTATCCCGTTCCTCCCATGGTATCCCCATTACCCCCTTTACCCCCCCATCATGGTCACCTCTGGTCTATCACTTTGTCTCCCCCCCTATGGTCCATGTAAGATCCATGTTCTGTGGTCTTCTTCTATGGAATCCTTTTTCCTGATGTAGATGGCGTGCATAGATCTGTACAAACCCGCACCCGAACTGTCAACCTATCGCATTCCTCCTATGGTATCCCCATTACCCCCCTTCCCCATCATGTCCCATCTTGCCTATGTTCATATGTTCCCTCGTCCCCTCTTCTCCTCGTCCCCTCTTCTCCTCGTCCCCTCTTCTCCTCGTCCCCTCGTCCCCTCGTCCCCTCGTCCCCTCGTCCCCTCTTCTCCTCGTCCCCTCTTCTCCTCGTCCCCTCTTCTCCTCGTCCCCTCTTCTCCTCGTCTTCTCTTCTCCTCGTCTTCTCTTCTCCTCGTCTTCTCTTCTCCTCGTCCCCTCTTCTCCTCGTCCCCTCGTCCCCTCGTCCCCTCTTCTCCTCGTCCCCTCTTCTCCTCGTCCCCTCGTCCCCTCTTCTCCTCGTCCCATCTTCTCCTCGTCCCCTCGTCCCCTCGTCCCCTCTTCTCCTCTTCTCCTCTTCTCCTCGTCCCCTCGTCCCCTCTTCTCCTCGTCTCCTCGTCCCCTCGTCCCCTCTTCTCCTCGTCCCCTCTTCTCCTCGTCCCCTCTTCTCCTCGTCCCCTCTTCTCCTCGTCCCCTCTTCTCCTCGTCCCCTCTTCTCCTCGTCCCCTCTTCTCCTCGTCCCCTCTTCTCCTCGTCCCCTCTTCTCCTCGTCCCCTCTTCCCCTCGTCCCCTCTTGTCTTTTTCTCCTTCCCCCCCCCCATGGTCCATGGAAGATCCATGTTCTGTGGTCTTCTTTGGAAACCTCTTCCTTGGTGTAGATCTGTAAGGCAGCGATTCTTCAGTCATCCTGTAATAAATGAGACAGTGATGTTTAGTAAATGGATGTTACTTTACTCCTGACCAATGATAAAGACAAGTTTCACGCTCTTTTTACTTTAATTAGTATAAAATCCTAGCGGTGACCTTGGGACATCATCTTCAACAGTACAGACAGACAGAATGTCCCACTATGGCATTCTCTATAATATAAAATCTATTCAACATGTAGAATAACGCCGCCCATACACAAACTGATTTTTCTTTAGCCTGGAGGCCAAACAAAACAAACAAATCAAATCTTCTTTACATGCTATTGAGTGTGGATGACTGAATCCCCTGCTGTGGATGGTGTATTTTGACAACCAGCCCAAACAACGTCTGTCTCTGATTGGATGCAGCCACTGGATAGGTGAAAATTTCCTGGCTGGTTTTTAACAGAAGTCAATTGAATCAACTTTTGTTAAATAGAGCGGGTCCGGCCGGACCGCACACTGAGTGACACTCTCCCAATGTATGGCCAGTGTACACTCCACCCCCTCCTCCTTTCACTATTGACACTTCAGTCAGAGGGGTCTCCAGGAATCTCTAATAATGGACACATGTGGCCGTCTTCTACCATTCCACCTGATTTCCATCATACTCATCAATGTAGCTACTCATTGTTATCTGTATGGGGGGTATGTTAGGAGGCTGACAGCAGCGATAAGTTATGGGTGCCGGCTTCTCAACAACCAGCTAAATGTGCAAAGAACATTGTATATTTCCATACAGAAATACCGCACAAATGACAGAAATGGCACATGCCCGATATTAGTGGTTTTAATGGATTGATAACATTTTTAGAAAATACAGCATGTGCTCTTTTACTGCCATTTTTGATGCCATGTTTAGTGAATTGAGCCTTGTATGTCCCGGGTTATATGATGTTTGCTGATTATAATGGTGGTAGATCCTGTGAAAGTGGTCTGAAATGGTACGTTTTATGTCAGTTTTCCATAATCTACTTTCGTACCTGTTGTGCTTTGGATGTTACAATTCATTCCTATTCCGCATGGCTATCCATTCCTCACTGATAAATGAGAACCCATTGAACAGGGCCTGTTCGCTGGCTGAGATGGGCTCTTCTTGATCTGTGATGTCCTCTTCTTGATCCGTGATGTCCTCTTCTTGATCCGTGATGTCCTCTTCTTGATCCGTGATGTCCTCTTCTTGATCCGTGATGTCCTCTTCTTGACCAGTGATGTCCTCTTCTTGACCAGTGATGTCCTCTTTTTGATTCATGATGTCCTCCAGATTTATTCTTTCCTTTGCTTGAAATCTGTGGCCCTGAAAAAGAGAGAGAGAATAATGAGATCCATGAATGAGTAAAAGAAATCCCTCTATGACCTCTGGGGGCCATTTCCCCCTCTATGGGTCATCCACTGTGAGATGTCAGACACCGGCCACCGCTGTGCAGAAGCAAGGATCTGGGTCTTCACTATTATAATTGTGCAAACTCACCTCTGAAAGGTTTATAATTTGTCCCCTTATTTTACTTTGTGTCCCCTGAGCCTTCAGACTGAGAGTCGGGTGAGAGCTCTCCTGAGGTCTGCCACTGTACAAGCTTTCCTATAACAGAGCCCTAAGGCCCCTGTCACACTGGGGCAGTGGGTGCGTCGGCGGTAAAACGCAACTATTTTTAGCGGCGCTTTACCGTCTAGCGGTGCTATTCGGCAGCTAGCGGGGCGGTTTTTAACCCCTGCTATCGGCTGAAAAAGGGTTAAAACCTCCCGCAAAGCAAAGTATAGCAGCGCTGCCCCATCGATTTTCAATGGGCAGGAGCGGTGAATACACCGCTCCTTCACCGCTTCAAAGATGCTGCTTGCAGGAGTTCTTTTTCCGTCCTGCAAGCGCACCGCTCCAGTGTGAAAGGACACAGCAGTGGCTGTTTCAGTTCGGTTTGCAGGCGCTATTTTAAGCGTACTAGCGCCTGCAAAACGAACCAGTGTGAAAGGGCTCTAAGAGAAATGGGAGTATGTACAGAGCTCTGTTTTTTGATGCTGTCATGCACACTCAGGATTTGGGAGATAACACTGTCAGAGCTTAGGTGACTGCTCCCCCCCAGGTTCTCAAACTAACGAGTCAGATTCCAATAAATCTAATATTAGAATTGTACAGCATTGCTATTTCCCATAAGGGAAGATGGAAAAGTCCGCTTCTTTCATGAGTCTGTCCTGACAGCTTCTCTTTAAGCACAATGATACATCTCACAAACATCATTTTCTGATGGGCCCCAGCTGTGTGTACGGAATCAGATCGGGTGAATCCAAATTTCTACTTACCTTCCAAAGGACAGGGAATGGGGGGTCTGTCTCCCCTGCAGCCAGCTCCTCCCAATTTATATCTTGGAAAAAAGGGTGTTGTTCAATGTCGGCGATGGCACTTTCACGCTCGTCAGGCTGTTTGCTCAGGAGCTATGGGGAAAAAGAAAACAGGAAAATATAAGATGACAGTAATGGTAGAAAACGAAAAGACCTAAAAGACCTGCGTCTTCCACACTCTGTACAGCGCAGGAAATGCTCCACATGGCGCTTTACGTCTTATGAAGAAAATGTGGAGTGCAATGGGTCTGCGGGGTGTTCTCTGCATAATGCTGCAAATACTTGCCCATAGGAGGCGTGTGCTGTCACATGACCTATTTCAAGGTCATGTGACAGGTTTCTACCACTCCTAGCACACTGGCTACAGAGTTCTAAAACAAGCAAAGCAAAAAAAAAAAACCCATTTATAAAGCAGACAAACTCATAGGTTGAACCTATATGTCTACTTTCCTTGTCCTGCTGGGACTGTGTCACTACTTACCCTCTGTAGAAAATCCACCAGGTTGGGGTCTGCGTCGTCCGGGTAAAATGGTGTACTAAAACCTACATCGAATATAATGTATGACAGATCGTCGCCATCATAGAACGGAAGGACACGAAAGGCTGCCTGATATAGTAGGACCCCCAGGGAGAAATAATCTGCCCGTTGATCATGTGGCTCTTCGAAGAGCACCTGTAGGAAAATCAGAGAGAGATGGATTCATTTCCAGCGTACATGTACATTGTCTGACATTTGCCCAGTGTATGAGCACAGTGCACAAGCAGATCACTGGTCCTTTACTTACCTCCGGTGCTAAGTAGTCACGCGTTCCAATTATTCCCTCCACTGTCCGTCCATGCATGCCTGTCACTGACAACCCAAAGTCTGCAATTTTCACATGACCGTTCAGATGTATTAGTATGTTTTCAGGCTTTAAGTCCCTATGGAGAAAAAAAAGAGTGTTAGCTCTGTTGTTCAGACAATTCCCCTCCATATCCCAATATTACTGGTTCAGAGAGGGATCATCATTCATAAAACTCCCTTTCCTAGCGCTGCCCATACACAGAATGATACAATCCAGGAAACAATCGTATCTTTCATGAACTGATTGCACTATATTTGCGATCGGATCGTTAAGTAATTGTTTTCATCAGAATTGATCAGCCCTGGTGGCGAATGCCTTCAAATCTGACCAAAGTGACACTTCTTTATTACAGTGTAAGCAAAAGGGTTCAAACCATCCAATGTACGTCCAACCTTCCTCTTATCCCTTTTGTGTACGACCAGCAGAAGGGCGGACATTGGAGGGAGGAGGACGAAGGGGTAAGTGTGCGCTCACCATCCTCCTCCTTCTCCTCACAAATGGGGTTTAGTAATGGTTTAGGTGTTTAGGCAGCGGAAAGGGGGAAATGATGGAAGTTTATAGTAAAGATACTTACCTGTGAAATATGCCTCTAGAGTGTAAAAATTTTACACCACAAAGTAGTTCTGCAGACATGCGTCTGATGGTGGGGAGGGTAAATGACGATGTCTCCTTCATTTGGTGTGCCAGATCTCCTTGTCCCATGTATTCCATCACAAAGAATAAATGATTCTGGGGAAAGAAATAGACAGGTCAGTGAATGGGATCCATTAGAAAGTTCAAATAAAAGTATCATTCTAATTCTCTACCAGAATACCCTGCATGACATCTCCCTATATCTACTTCTATCTGCTTATAGATAGCCAGCCATCCATCCATCCATCTGTCCCCAATCCTCTCCGTTCCATGATCAGATATCGGGGACACCATTATCCAGTTTGCTGCACGGTCTCGCTTTCAGGCAGTTGCAGCAAATACTGGTGGGGTTCCATGGAGAAAGGCCACATAGACTAAACCTACAAGTCCTGTACATCATTAACCACTACCGAATGACGGCCACAGCGCGGACCTGAATTCCCGGGAGACCGTCATATGATGGCCTCCCCTGTGCACGCTCCCTGCGCGCGCTGTGATCACCGAGACTCGGCTGATCACCGATCTAAGTAAGGGGCCGGTCCCGGCCCCTTACCATGTGATCAGCTGTCAGCCAATGACAGCTGATCACATGATGTAAACAAAAGATCGGTAATCGTTGTTTGTTTTTTTTTTTACTCACGCTGAGTGGAAGAGGCTCATCTGCCTCAGTGCCACCTAATTGTGCCACCTATCAATGCCCACAAGTGCCACCTATCAAGGCCCACCTGTAGTGCTAATCAGTGCCACCTGGCAGTGCCCATCACTGCCGCCTCATCAGCGTACATCAATGAAGGAGAAAAATGACCCGTTTTAAATTTTTTATAACAAAATATAAAAAAAAAATGTAAAAAAAAATTCAGTTTTTTACATTTTTTTTAACAAAAAGTAAAAACTGCAGAGGTGATCAAATACCACCAAAAGAAAGCTCTATTTGTGGGAAAAAATGATAAAAATTCAATTTGGGTACAGTGTTGTATGACCGCGCAATTGTCATTCAAAGTGCGTCAGCGCTAAAAGCTGAAAATTGGTCTGGATAGGAGGGGGGTTTAAGTGCCCTGTAAGCAAGTGGTTAAGTATATAAATCATCACTTGGTTCCATATGAACCAAGTGATGATTTATATACTTAACCACTTGCTTACAGGGCACTTAAACCCCCCTCCTATCCAGACCAATTTTCATATATATATATATATATATATATATATATATATATAGAGATAGATAGATAGATAGATAGATAGATAGATAGATAGATATCTCTCTCGATATATATAGATAGAATTATTCAATATAGATATATATTTCCTTAGTGGTTATAAAGGAAAGAAATATATATCTCTATACTTACCTACTCTACTCGGGTCCCCCACCGGCGCTCTTGGCTCCTTCTCTCTTGCTGGTGTCCCCAATAGGAAGTTGATTCCTATGGGGGCACTCATGCTGGCTCACTCCTGAGACCTGCTGCTGTGCCTATTGACATAGACAGCAGGACTCTGCCCTGTCCCCCGCTCCCTTGTCACTGGAGTTGATTAACATGAGCGGGAGCCAATGGCTCCCACTGCGATCGATCTACCCAGGGAGGAGAGACAAAGCCAGGAGAGCTGCAGCTTCCATGCACAACGCTGGATCGAGATGAGGCTCGGGTAAGTATGGGGGGGGGTGCCGGGGGGGAGTCTGTGACATGGAAGATTTTTTTATCTTAATGCATAGAATGCAGCGGTAATTCAAACACAATTTTGTGGGGAAAAAATACAATTTAATGAATTTTAATGTGCAAAAACAAAATATAATGCCCAATTGTTTGGTAAAATATAAAAGATGATGTTATGCCGAGTAAAAAGATACCATACATGTCAAAATTCCGTACGCCCATGGGACAGCGCCAAACTACGATACCTAAAAATCCCCATAGGCAAGGCCTCAAAAGTCTTTGCAGGTGACCAGTTTAGCGTTGTATAGGAGTTCAGGTGCTAGAATTATTGCTCTGGCTAAACCATTTGTGGCAATCGCTCATGTGTGTGGTGCAAACACTGGTAACATATGCATGCGCCACCTACGTATGTGTTTGCCTTTTGCACGGGGGGGCACTTTAAAAAAAATTTTTTTACATTTTGTTTTGTTCCTTTTTATTTTTTAGTGTTTTTTTTTTTATTTATTTTTTATTGCCATCACAAAGAATGTTAGATGGCGAGCCCAAGAAGGTGGGGGGGGGGGGGTGGGGAGAGAGAACACCACCTTCATCTCCCCTGCCTGTAAAAGTGATGCTGCAACTAATTAGCTTCTAGGATTGCTTTTACAAAAAAGAGAATCCTCGGCCAAAATAAAGATACCGGCTGATGCCCGGGCATCATTCCCGTATAATCACTGCAGCTGAAGGACGTACAGGGACATCCTTGGGTGGCAAGTGGTGAGATGCAGATATCCTAATGTTCTTCTATGTTATAAATTTTCCAACAATAGACTTACCTCTGTCTGGAATGTGGTGTAGGCCTGGACGCAGAATGGGTTGTTCTCCACCATTTCCAGCACTTCTCTTTCAATCAAGGTGGAGGTGGGGTCTTTAACAAGAGGCTTCTTCTCCACCATCTTCACTGCCACCCGTGTAAGACTATCACGGTGGGTTGCCAGCAACACCTATAGGAGAGAAACAATTAGTACATCATCTTTTCCACGTGCTGAAGCAGTAACACCATTATTAGACATTCTCATATTCTGTGTTTTGATTATCTCTTTCCCTCTGTGTGTAAAGAAAACTATTTTTATATTACAACTTAACGTAAGTCTTACCCTAGGGTCACACCTATGCGGCCCTACGGGTCGCGGTTTGCACGGGCACGAGAGCCCATTCATTTGTCCCCCCTCCTGCCACCTTCCGTGGCTTTAACAAGCTGTCCCGTCTCACCAGCCGTCACTTCCACGGACTGATCATAGAGGCGAACAAAGACTGGAATGGCTCTGATTGCCTCTATGATATAGGAACCCGGAAACAATGAGCTTACATCACTTCTGGTTTCTCCGGAAGTAAACGGCGCCATTTTAAAAAATCTTTTATTTAATCACATGCTTTGTTGGGCAGAGCAGGGATCTGGGATCTTATAAACCCCAGATCTCTACATAAAGAGTACCTGTCACATGTCTATTGCTGTCACAAGGGATGTTTACATTTCTTGTGATAGCAATAAAAGTCATCTAAAAAAATAATAATTTTAAAATGCCTCACATGCTTGCGTGCAAAGGCGAACGCACGGGTCAGTCCCTCAGCGATTGTCCCACACACGTGCGGTATCACCGTGAACAACAGATCATGGCCAGTAAGGCCCCTTTCACACTGGGGCGGTTTGCAGGCGTTATTGCGCTAAAAATACCGCCTGCAAACCGCCCCTAAACAGCCTCCGCTGTTTATTTAGTGTGAAAGCCCGAGGGCTTTCACACTGAAGCGATGCGCTGGCAGGAGAAGAAAAAATCTCCTGCGAGCCGCATCTTTGAAGCGGTGAAGGAGCGGTGTATTCACCGCTCCTGCCCATTGAAATCAATGGGACAGCGCGGCTATACCGCGACAATACCGCGGCTATAGCCGCGCTGTACGAGTGGTTTTAGCCCTTTTTCGGCCGCCAGCAGGGGGTTAAAACCGCACCGCTAGCGGCCGAATACCGCGGTAAAACAGCGCTAAAAATAGTGCTGTTTTACCGCCAACGCCCCCTACTGCCCCAGTGTGAAAGGGGCCTAATTCTAGCACCAGACCTTCTGTGCAAATCTTAAGTGGTAACCTGTAAAGGCTTTTAAAGAATCGCCTATGGATTATAAAAATTTGTTTGTTGCCGTGCACAACTTTAAAGAGTCACATGATTGGCATCTATTTACTTGGCGTAACATCATCTTTTATATTTTACCAAAATATTGGGTTATGTATTGTGGTTTTTTTTTTTTTTGCATTAGAAATCAAAAAAGTGTATTTTTTTTCCAAAAAAAGCTGCATTTCAAAAAACAGCTGCGCAAATACCGCGTGACAAAAAAAATTGCAGCACTAACCATTTTATTTTCTAGAGCCTCTGCTTTGAAATATATAATTCTGGGTAGTTCCATGTAATTTTCTAGTAATAAATATTATTTGTTACATGAGAATAAAAGTGTCAGAAAAAAGTCGTGGAGGTAAAAAATGTTTCCTGCAGCCTAGGTTCACATTGGAGCGATTTGGCATGCGATTTAACATGTCAAATCGGCGGCAATTGCTGACAATGGAACCATCCGAATCGGTGCGACACCGCACCATTTACCAAAAGTAGTTTCTGTACTACTTTTGGTGACTTCGGCCTGCGATTTTCATAGACCTCTGTGCAGCAACCCACACGCGTCTCTGAAATCGCCCCCAAAGTAGGGACTGACATGCAGGGATGAAATGGTGCGAGTTCAGCTCATTCCTGCTGTCAGTGTGAACCTGGGCCAACAATCACTTTTAGCCCCAGTTCACAGCAGCGTGACCCCAGAGTCATGTGACTATGCTGTGCAACTTTATTGCAACTTACTGCCACTAAGTGCGACTTTAGTTATAGATGTCGATGCAAGTCGCAATGAAGTCACACAAATAATGTGAAAACCGAGCCATCGGCGATGTTCCGTTGAAGTGTGTTTTTTTTTTCAAAAAAAAATTGCATTTGAAAGACCGCTATGCAAATACAGTGTGACATAAAATATTGCAACAACCGCCATTTTATTCTCTAGGGTCTCTGCTGAAAAAAAATATATAATGTTTGGGGGTTCTACGGAATTTTCTAGGAAAAAAATAATGATTTTAACTTGAAACCAACAAGTGTCATAAAAAGATTTGGTGTTTAAGTGGTTAAACTTTTCCCTCAATTACACAGAGAAGTTCTTCCCTTTGATCTAAACTAAAAGAAAAGCTACAATGTTTATATTTAGCCCAATGGCTGGGCTGAGGAATGTTCAGATACTTGGCAGACTGCCAAGTTTTTATTTCTTCTTCCAAAGGCTCAACAGCCGTTAGAAAAAAAAAAAAAAAGGTGTACCTCTACTCTAGTTAAAGAGGAGTTCCACCCGGGGGGCGTCAAAAAAAAAAAAAAAAAAATTAAAAGTCAGCAGCTACAAATACTGCAGCTGCTGACTTTTAATTGGACACTTACCTGTCCCTGGGTCCAGCGATGCGGGGGATCGAAGCCCCGCTCGTCTCCCCCTCCGTTCAGCGGCCCTGGCATTTCAACTGTGGGCGCCGGGCTGTGGCTTCACAGCCTGGCACCCACTGCGCATGCGCGAGCGGCGCTGCGCGCCATGATTGGCCACTCAATCACCTGGGACCTGTAATGGGTCCCAGATGATTGACAGGAGGGAGCAGAGCGGAGCCCTTCCTGTGCCGAGGGGGAAGTGATGTCACCAGCCCAGGCAAAGGAACAGGCAGACTACAAGGGACCACCTAGCAACAGGCATTTGGAGGTAAGTGAAAAAAAAAAAAAATCCAAATTTTTTTTTTTTTTTTTTTTTTTTTTTTTTAGAATTTTTCCAGGTATTTTTGTTTTTTGGGTGGAACCCCACTTTAATAATAATGTGCTGTACCTACCTTTCCAAAAGCCCCTTTTCCCAGAATGCTATGGAAGTCAAAATCCTGCAAATTAATTCTCATTGCTCTGGTTATTCTCCTAGCCATCCTTTCTGCTTTTATCTGCTGTATAGAAAAATAAATTTTCTTTTCTTTTTTTGTAATAACTGTTCTTTCCAATAATATGTCCAATAATCAGGGAGAGTCGCTCAGACACGTCTTCTCGCTTCAATCTCTGACTGTCAACTGACAAACGGCTGCCTGTGTGCTTCCAGTAAATAACTGTGGCAGTGATGTCACATACAGTGATGTCATAGTGATGTCATAGTGCAAGCCTTAGGCTCTGCCCCTTTCTCTGCATTGTAAACAAACAGGCAGTCTGACCATTGCCAGGGGGGGGAGGGGGGGAGAATTCAGTTACAAGCGCTGATAATCTCCCCTGTGATATTATATATATATATATATATATATATATATATATATATATATATATATATATATATATATATATATATATATATATATATATATATATATATAATATTATGTAAAGTGGAATATATTATAGTGGTATATATTATAAATATATATTCCGTGTGTGTGTGTATATATATATATAATTATGTAATGTGGTATATATTATAATTATATATTCCGTGTGTGTGTATGTATATATATATATCAATTTAACAGTTTGAAAAAGGTGTTTAATTCCTGGCATGCCGGGAATGCTAACTGTCACATTGATCATGCTCTCAACCAAACTGTCAAACCATCCAATGGCATAACTGATCACATGTGCAGCATCACACGGCAGTTGATGAAACAGAAGCCATGATAGCAGCTTCCTTGGTTGAAAATGATAGGAGGGTTCACTTCCACCTTTTAACCACTTCAGTACCCGGCCATAGTGATATGACGTCCACAGATGGGATCTCCCATCCTGGGTGGACGTCATACGACGGCCTGGGATTACTGGCCGTCTAGGGGGAGCGCGCGCCCGCCGCGTTGCTCGGGATCCGGTGCGTGTGCCCGGCGGCCGCGATGTCCGCCGGGCACCCGCGATTGCCCGTTAACCGGGCCGGACCGTGGATCTGTGTGTGTAAACACACAGATTCACCTCCTGTCAGTTGTGAGGAGACCGATCTGTGTTCCCAGTACAGAGGAACACTGATCGGTCTCCTCCCCTTGTACGTCCCCGCCCCCTACAGTTAGAAACACTCCCTTAGGAAACACATTTAACCCCTTGTGTCCCCCTAGTGGTTAACCCCTTCACTGCCTGTCACATTTACACAGTAATCAATGCAATTTTATAGCATTGATCACTGTATAAATGTGAATGGTCCCAAAAATGTGTCAAAAGTGTCCGATGTGTCCGCCATAATGTCGCAGTCACGAAAAAAAATCGCGATTGCCGCTATTACTAGTAAAAAAAAAATAAATAAATATTTTTTTTAAATAAATGCCATAAATCTATCCCGTATTTTGTAGACGCTATAACTTTTGCGCAAACCAATCAATATACGCTTATTGCGATTTTTTTTTTTTTTACTAAAAATATGTAGAAGAATACGTATCGGACGAAACTGAGGAAAAATTAGTTTTTTTTAAAAAAAATTGGGATATTTATTATAGCAAAAAGTAAAAAATATTGCTTTTTTTCAAAATTGTCACTCTTCCTTTGTTTATAGCGCAAAAAATAAAAACTGCAGAGGTGATCAAATACCACCAAAAGAAAGCTCTATTTGTGGGGAAAAAAGGACATCAATTTTTTTTGGGTGCAAAGTCGCACGACCGCGCAATTGTCGTTTAAAGTGCGACAACGCTGAAAACTAAAAATTGGCCTGGGAAGGAAGGGGGTGAAAATGCCCTGTATTGAACCGGTTAAGTACCAAGCTTATTTCTGACATTTTGTTGTTTACGAGTTAAAATCAGAATTTTTCGCTAGAAAATTACTTGGAACCTCCCAAACATTATACATGGATCATTTCCGATGGCTCCAGTCAGCCCATAAATGTGATCTTGTGGCAAATCCGCCGCTGGGGCAGTTTTTATGTGAAAGCGGACCGCCCACCGTTTAAAAATATACCGGGATAATGGCGACGTAAATACACAGTGGGCGGTAATATACTTCTACACAATTTTTATTTGCACTGGAGATTTTCACAACATATGAGATCTCTGTATGGCTTTGTATGAAGTAGATGAGAGGAGGAGGGGGAGGAGCATACAGCGGGCCGGGCAGCAAAGGCAATCCCATGGACAGTCAGGGGGGGGTGTAGTTACATGGAGGGATCTCTCCCTGTCTGTATGGCTTTGTATGAAGAAGCCGCTCCCCCCCTATAATCACAGATATAACTGAGAAGAGGTCCCTACACTGCAGTGTATGAATGCGGGAGGAGCCTCTGTCCTCCTCATTTATCTGCAGTAGAGCTGAGGCTGCAGAGAAATGGACTGGGGGCAATGCTTCTTTCCTCCCTTTCTCTCTCTACAAAGTGAGACTTCAGGGGTCTATTTAGATCCCAATATCTCACCAAAGCCCCTTCACCCACCCAACAAGGTTTATTGCAACAAATAAAAGTAAAAAAAAAATAAAAATGTAAAAATTAATTAAAACAAATGAAGAGCTCATTCACACAGGTTCTCTTGCGCACACACGCAGTGTGAATGAGTGGTTTGTACGGCTTAACCACTTTCCGACCGCCACGCGCCGATGTACGTCCAAACTTTGGCGGCGGATATCGTTGTTATAGCAGCAGCTAGCTGCCATAAACAGGTATCCCCGTTTTCGTGCAGCGGACGGCTTTCAGATAAAAGTGGTTCCTGCGGCGCATTCGCCGCAAGATCACTTTTATCGGTGGTGGGAGAGGGGCCCTCCCACCACGATCTGGTGCCCTCCGCCGCTTACCGGAGCCGTTGGTAGCGGCGAAGGCGATCGCGTCCGTCTCCCTTCTGTGCCTGGAGACGAGTGAGGCTAAGATGGCGCCCACTCGTCTCCATGACACTGCTGGGCGGAAGCGACGTCAAAACGTCACTTCCGCCCACGCCTCTTAAAGGCACATTTTTTTTAAATGACTTTTTTTTTTTATTGCATTTTAGTGTAAATATGAGATCTGAGGTCTTTTTGACCCCAGATCTCATATTTAAGAGGTCCTGTCATTCTTTTTTTCTATTACTGTAATAGGAATAAAAGTGACACTATATTTTTGTAGTGTAAAAATAAATAAAATGTAACATAAATAAAAACAAAATTTTTTTTTAAAAACCCCCTGTCCCAACGAGCTCGCGCGCAGAAGTGATCGCATATGTGAGTAGCACCCGCATATGAAAACGGTGGTCAAACCACACGTGTGAGGTATCGCCGCGACCGGTAGAGTGAGAGCAATAATTCTAGCCCTAGACCTCCTCTGTAGCGCAAAACATGCAACCTGTAGAATTTTTTAAACGTCGCCTATGGAGTTTTTTGAGGGTAAAAGTTTGACGCCATTCCACGAGCGGGCGCAATTTTGAAGCATGACATGTTGGGTATCAATTTACTTGGCATAACATTATATTGGGCTAACTTTACTGTTGTCTTATTTTTTTTATTCAACAAAGTGAATTTTTTCCAAAAAATGTGCGCTTATAAGACCACTGCGCAAATACGGTGCAAAAAAAAAGTATTGCATTGACTGCCATTTTATTCTCTAGGGTGTTAGAAAAAAAAACAATATATAATGTTTGGGGGTTCTAAGTAATTTTCTAGGAAAAAAAAACTGTTTTAAACATGTAAACACCTAAAATCCAAAACGAGGCTGGTCCTTAAGTGGTTAAACCGCTTGTTGGGACGCGACGGCTGTACAAACACAGGTCCTCATCTGAAAGGTGTGGGGTGAGAGGCCCCCAATGCACACTGTCTATGTTTAGGGCCCTACATGAACATCCCCACACCTGTCAAATTAGGACTCGTCATTGTTCCACTTTTATTTTCTTTTTCTTTATTTTCTTAACTTATTAAAGTGGAGTTCCACCCACGTTTACAACTCTTCAGCATCCCTCACAAAACTGTGCACTGTAAACGAATTGGCTATATTTTCATTTTTTTTTCTCAGCACCTCCTGTATATCTGCTGTATTCATTTTTCACTTCCTCCTCCCTGGCCGCGGCCCATAGCATCATTTCCTGTTTGCAATGCCTTCTGGGAAGGGGCGGCAACTTCCTGTGACACTGCCGCTGCTATGGAAACCTGACCTGAAACCTATTACACTGCTTGTGCTGCACTGAGCATGTGCGAGATCTGCAAGGATGAGATCCAGGAAGAAATACAGTCTGGCTTCAGATGCCCAGACTTAAGATGGCCACGGCCTGCTGTAAGTTTATAAAATAACAAACTACTGCTATAAACTAACAAAACAGACCTTAGTTTACAGACAAACTTTACTAGAATACATTAAGCTTGTGTATTATAGGGGTATTTTTATTTAAAAAGTATAATTTCGGCCGGTACACCACTTTAAACATTAATTTTGAACATTTGTGTGAGGAATGTATGTCATGTGGGCTGTGCAATGTGTAGGCGGGGCTTTGTGTGGCTTCAGTGTTGGCGGGGCCTCGTGATCTACTATCGCCCGGGGGCCCCATAAATTGCCCATTTGCCCCGAATGACAAAAATGGAGAGATGTGAGGAGATTAATGGAGGCGGAGCTGTGAAGACAGTAATGGGGGGCTGAGGGTAGTATAACTCACCCTGAATCAAGCCTGGAGCGCCCCTCCTCCATGCAGCACTTGTTCTGGCTGAGCCTTGTAGTCCCTGGGAGTCTGTTGTGAAGACAGTTGCTTGTGTCTTACATATTGCTGTATGGGAGGTTTATCATCTGTGACCATCTTCTGGTTTCTGCTTTGATCTGACAGATGAGAAGGGAGACGTTTCCGATGACGGGAAAGTGTTGAGGAAGAAAAGCAGAAGATTGGTGCCAGGTGGAGAGAGCTCAGGAAAGAGAGGAGCCAGAAAATCCAAGAAAACGACCAACATGGTGATGAGATTCAGAGGTGAAGTAAGTGTGCCATCAGAGGTGGATTTTTGTCATTTGGGGAAGAGTATGAAAAGGAAAGACCGGATCTGATTTTGGGGATTTTTTGGTGGGCTGCTTTGACTTGACCTTCTCTAGGAATTTGCACAACGGTCCACCCCTCTCTCTCCAGGAAGACCCCCATGGCATCCTGCTGTAGAAGAGTTTGGTGGACCTTTTTATACAACCAATTTTATCACCAGGGTGTACCACCACATGGCCCTCAGCAGCACTTATTCCAGGAGTGGAGACCGGTAGGCCCAGCATGAGCCAGACTTGTTCTGTATGATATCACCACACCTCTGCAGCCTGTGGGGACCCCGACGCTGGACAGCCAATGAGAAGTGTCCCTGTCACCCCAGCAGTGACATGAGCCCCTGAGAAGGGACCCTCACAGTCTTCAGACGCAAGAAGACTCGGGGCCCAACACTTCCTGTGACCTCAGATTTAGGGAAGCATTTTAACCACTTAAAGACCAGGCCTTTTTTGGCACTTTTTGTTTTCAAGGTTAAATCCGTATTTATTTGCTATAAAATGACTAATAACCCCCAAACATTATTTAGTCTGTTAGCGTGGATGGTACAAGAGGCAGGGGGCGGACCTAGTCCTGTGGTGACAGGACAGAATCACTGACACATGGAGGATGTAATATAAGGTCATTGTGTTATATAGTCTGTGCCCTGTGGTGACAGGACAGAATCACTGACACATGGAGGATGTAATATAAGGTCATTGTGTTATATGATCTGTGCCCTGTGGTGACAGGACAGAATCACTGACACATGGAGGATGTAATATAAGGTCATTGTGTTATATGTTTTAGGAATTCCCCTGTGATGATAGGAGTGGATCAACGGACACATAGTGGATGTACTATAGGGTCATTGTGTTGTATGATCTGGGCCTTACCCTGAGATGATGGGACAGGATCACGGACACATGGAGGATGTATTATAGGGTCATTGTGTTATATGTTCTGTAAATTCCCCTGTGATAATAGGACAGGATCATGGACACATGGAGGACGTATTATAGTGTCATTGTATATGACCTGTGCCGTCCCCTGGGATGAAAGGGTAGGGACACATGGAGGATGTATCATTGTGTTTAAAGGGGTTGTAAAGGGTATTTTTTTTTTTTAAATAACAAACATGTTATACTTACCTTCACTGTGCAGCTCGTTCTGCACAGAGTGGCCCCAAACCTGGTCTTCTGGGGTCCCTCGGCGGCTGTTTCAGCTCCTCCCCGCAAGAACTAACCACCTTAATGCGAGCTCCCTCGCATGGTGGTTAGTTCTTGCGGGCGCGCTCCCGTGATACAGCCGGCAGCTATAGCCGCTCACTGTATCACTCGGCCCCGCCTCCCAGCGTGCCGCGTCATTGGGTGTGATTGACAGCAGCTCGAGCCAATGGCTGCGCTGCTTCCAATCCATCCACTGTAGCCAATCGGCGGCCAGGCTGAGCGGAGGAATGGATGTCGGGAGCGAGCAGCTGACTTTCGAGGGGTCAGGTAAGTAAAACGGGGGGGGGGGCTGGGGGCGGCGGTATTGTCAGAAGTTTTTTCACCTTAATGCATAGAATGCATTAAGGTGAAAATTTTTTTACCTTTACAACCCCTTTAAATGATCTGGGCCTTCCCTCTGATGATAGGACAAGGTCACGGACACATGGAGGATGTATTATAGGGTCATTGTATATGATCTGTGCCTTCCCATGTGATGATAGGACAGGTTCATGGACACATGGAGGATGTATTATAGGGTCATTGTGTTATATTATCTGTGCCCTGTGATGACAGGATCACGGACACATGGAGGATGTGTTATGGTGTCATTGTATTATATGATCTGGTAGGCAAAAGAATAATATGGCGCACTCTTAATACAGCAATATCATATACAAGGGGTATGGGTAGGATAGTGGAATAAATGTTTTTCTTGTTCTTATGTCCTTTTGTTATATGATCTGGTCCTTCCCCTGTGATAAGACAAGATCATGGACATGGAGGATGTATTATATGATCTGTGCCTTCCCCTGTGATAAGACAAGATCATGGAGGATGTATTATATGATCTGTGCCTTCCCCTGTGATGACAGGACAGGGTCATGGACACATGGAGGATGTATTATAGGGTCATTGTGTTATATGATTTGTGCCTTCCTCTGTGATAGGACAGGATCACGGACACATGGAGGATGTATTATAGGGTCATTGTATTATATGATCTGTGCCTTCCCCTGTGATGACAGGACAGGGTCATGGACACATGGAGGATGTATTATAGGGTCATTGTGTTATATGATTTGTGCCTTCCTCTGTGATAGGACAGGATCACGGACACATGGAGGATGTATTATAGGGTCTTTGTGGTGTTTCTAGGTGGTTCTGCGTTCCACCGATCAATGTGTCACTTCCGGATATCGGGTGGCGTCACATCCTAACTCACTCGCCTGCTTGCATTTGGCGAGTGAAATTATGAGAAGTGTGAGTATGGACAGGGCTGTGCTGCATCGGGTATGTATCCAGTGCCCCCCGTCACACACACACTCGCAGTGCGGTCAGTTTAATATGCATTCTACCTCTGCCTGGGACCACACATCTCTGCCCTGTACAGGCTCGCAGTGCAAAGAAGTGTACCAGCCGCCCCTCTCCACCTCCCACACATCTAAGTAGTGCACCGATGCCTGACCCTCATGGCTGCAGCCTGCAGGAGAATGGTATGTGACACTGTGCTGTGATGTCTGGAGGCATTGATATGATGGGGATTGAACTAGTGGTTTGCTGGGAGTAAGAGGGGATTAAGAGCACGTATGTGCTGGATTGGGGGGGTTAATTGAAGGCATGGGTATGATAGAATGGGGTGAGGGGGGTGGAATTGGAGGAATAGGTATAATGAATTGAGGGGGGGATTAATTGGAGGCATAGGTCTGAATCATCCCACCCCCCAATCCATTATACCCATGCCTCCAATTCCGCCCCCCCCCCCCTCCCCCCAATCTATCATAAAATATGATAGATTGGGGGGGAGTAGAGAGTGTAATCGGAGGCATAGCTATAATAGATTGGGGGGAGAAGGGCGGAATTTGGGGCATGGGTGTGATATAATGGGGGGAGGGGTGGAATTTGAGGCAATAGGTATGATAGAATGGGGGGAGGGGGTGGAATTTGAGGCAATAGGTATGATATAATGGGGAGAGGGGGTGGAATTTGAGGCATAGGTATGATAGAAAGGGGGGAGGGGGTGGAATTTGAGGCATAGGTATGATAGAATGGGGGGAGGGGGTGGAATTGGAGGCATAGGTATGATAGAATGGGGGGAGGGGTGGAATTTGAGGCATAGGTGTGATAGAATGGGGGGAGGGGTGGAATTTGAGGCATAGGTATGATAGAATGGGGGGAGGGGGGTGGAATTTGAGGCATAGGTATGATAGAATGGGGGGAGGGGGTGGAATTTGAGGCATAGGTATGATATAATGGGGGGAGGGGTGGAATTTGAGGCATAGGTATGATATAATGGGGGAAGGGGGGTGAAATTTGAGGCATAGGTATAATAGAATGGGGGGAGGGGGGCAGAATTGGAGGCATAGGTATGATAGAATGGGGGGAGGGGTGGAATTTGAGGCATAGGTATGATATAATGGGGGAAGGGGGGTGAAATTTGAGGCATAGGTATTAGGGGTGCAACGGATCGTCACCGATCCGTGATCCGAACGGGCCAGGCTGTTCGGATCGGCACACCCGCGATCCGCGGAGCGCTCCGCGGCCTCGGGTTTTAGCTCCGGAGCCGCGGCCATCTTGGTACACCCGGCGGCACTCAGCTGCGTGCTGACGTCATCACTCCGCCCTCAACTCGTGGGTCCGGCGGCTGGCTTGGCGGCGCCGGCTTCTCTTAACACTAAGGTCAGACTAACAGCACTGTAATGTATACAGTGCGGGGGGACATGTGGCTGTATTACAGTGGAGGGGGGGGGGGACATGTGGTGTTTTACATTGGGGGGGGGGGGACATGTGGATGTATTACAGTGGGGGGGGGGGGGGGGACATGTGGCTGTATTACAGTGGAGGGGGACATGTGGATGTATTACAGTGGGGGGGACATGTGGCTGTATTACAGTGGGGGGGGGGACATGTGGCTGTATTACAGTGGGGGGGACATGTGGATGTATTACAGTGGGGGGGACATGTGGCTGTATTACAGTGGGGGGGGGGGGACATGTGGATGTATTACAGTGGGGGGGACATGTGGATGTATTACAGTGGGGGGGGGGGGCATGTGGATGTATTACAGTGGGGGGGGGACATGTGGATGTATTACAGTGGGGGGGGGACATGTGGATGTATTACAGTGGGGGGGGGACATGTGGATGTATTACAGTGGGGGGGGGGACATGTGCATGTATTACAGTGGGGGGGGGGGACATGTGGATGTATTACAGTGGGGGGGGGGACATGTGGATGTATTACAGTGGGGGGGGGGACATGTGGATGTATTACAGTGGGGGGGGACATGTGGATGTATTACAGTGGAGGGGGGGGGGACATGTGGATGTATTACAGTGGGGGGGGACATGTGGATGTATTACAGTGGGGGGGGGGGAACATGTGGATGTATTACAGTGGGGGGGGGGGGAACATGTGGATGTATTACAGTGGGGGGGGGGGACATGTGGATGTATTACAGTGGGGGGGGGGACATGTGGATGTATTACAGTGGGGGGGGACATGTGGATGTATTACAGTGGGGGGGGGGGGGGACATGTGGATGTATTACAGTGGGGGGGGGGACATGTGGATGTATTACAGTGGGGGGGGGGACATGTGGATGTATTACAGTGGGGGGGGGGGAACATGTGGATGTATTACAGTGGGGGGGGACATGTGGATGTATTACAGTGGAGGGGGGGGGGACATGTGGATGTATTACAGTGGGGGGGGGACATGTGGATGTATTACAGTGGGGGGGGGACATGTGGATGTATTACAGTGGGGGGGGGACATGTGGATGTATTACAGTGGGGGGGGACATGTGGATGTATTACAGTGGGGGGGGGACATGTGGATGTATTACAGTGGGGGGGGACATGTGGATGTATTACAGTGGGGGGGGGGACATGTGGATGTATTACAGTGGGGGGGGGGACATGTGGATGTATTACAGTGGGGGGGGGACATGTGGATGTATTACAGTGGGGGGGGACATGTGGATGTATTACAGTGGGGGGGGGGACATGTGGATGTATTACAGTGGGGGGGGGACATGTGGATGTATTACAGTGGGGGGGGGGGGACATGTGGATGTATTACAGTGGAGGGGGGGGGACATGTGGATGTATTACAGTGGGGGGGGGGACATGTGGATGTATTACAGTGGGGGGGGGGGGACATGTGGATGTATTACAGTGGGGGGGGGGACATGTGGATGTATTACAGTGGGGGGGGGGGACATGTGGATGTATTACAGTGGGGGGGGAGACATGTGGATGTATTACAGTGGGGGGGGGAGACATGTGGATGTATTACAGTGGGGGGGGGACATGTGGATGTATTACAGTGGGGGGGGGGGACATGTGGATGTATTACAGTGGGGGGGGGGAACATGTGGATGTATTACAGTGGAGGGGGGGGGGACATGTGGATGTATTACAGTGGAGGGGGGGGGGACATGTGGATGTATTACAGTGGAGGGGGGGGGACATGTGGATGTATTACAGTGGAGGGGGGGGGACATGTGGATGTATTACAGTGGGGGGGGGGGACATGTGGATGTATTACAGTGGGGGGGGGGACATGTGGATGTATTACAGTGGAGGGGGGGGGGACATGTGGATGTATTACAGTGGAGGGGGGGGGGACATGTGGATGTATTACAGTGGAGGGGGGGGGACATGTGGATGTATTACAGTGGAGGGGGGGGGACATGTGGATGTATTACAGTGGGGGGGGGGGACATGTGGATGTATTACAGTGGGGGGGGGGACATGTGGATGTATTACAGTGGGGGGGGACATGTGGATGTATTACAGTGGGGGGGGGACATGTGGATGTATTACAGTGGGGGGGGGACATGTGGATGTATTACAGTGGGGGGGATGTGGATGTATTACAGTGGGGGGGATGTGGATGTATTACAGTGGGGGGGATGTGGATGTATTACAGTGGGGGGGGGGGGGGGGGACATGTGGATATATTACAGTGGGGAGATGTGGATATATTTTTTTTTTTTTGTTGATCCGAAAATGATCCGATCCGTGACTCTGATCCGAGGAACGATCCGAACCGTGAGTTTTTTGATCCGTTGCACCCCTAATAGGTATGATAGAATGGGGGAAGGGGGGGCAGAATTTGAGGCATAGGTATGATAGAATGGGGGGAGGGGGCAGAATTGGAGGCATAGGTGTGATAGAATGGGGGGGGGGATTTGAGGCATATGTATGATAGAATGGGGGGAGGGGGGTGGAATTTGAGGCATAGGTATGATAGAATGGGGGGAGGGGGGTGGAATTGGAGGCATAGGTGTGCTGGTGAAGGGAGGTTGGAAGACAAGGTGTGCTGGGGGGTCGTTAAAAGCACAGGTTTGCTGAGGGTGCATTGGAGGCAGAGACATACTGGGAAGAGGAAATCTAGGGAGAAGGGATTGGAGACATAGGTGTGATGGAGAGGGGAGGCATTGGAGGAGGTGTTGAAGGTAGAGGTGTACTGTGGGAGGCGTTAGAGAGGTCATTTACAAGGGCGTGTTTAGGGACAGAGTAGGGTTTGGGTGGGGCAACAGTTGGCGAGTAACGCTTAAGGCCTGGCTAGTAGCTCAATACTTGAAATTTTGAGCCCTGTATTATAGTGTCGTCGTTATATGATCTGTTCCCTGTGACAGGGTCACGGACACATGAAGGATGTATTATAGAGTCATTGTATTATATGATCTGTGCCTTCCACTTTGATAGGACAGGATCATGGACACATGGAGGATGTATCAGTGTCATTATGTTATATGATCTGTGCCCTGTGATGACAGGATCAGGGACACATGGAGGATGTATTATAGGGTTGTTGTGTTATTTGATTGGTGACTTCCCCTGTGATGACAGGACAAGATCATTGTGTTATATGATCTGTGCCCTGTGATGATAGGACAGGGTCACAGGCACATGGAGGGTGTATTATAGAGTCATTATTTTACATGATCTGTGCCTTCCCCTGTGATGATAGCACAGGGTCACAGACACATGGAGGATGTATTATAGGGTCATTGTACATGATCTGTGCCTTCCCCCTGTGATAGGACAGGATCACTGACACATTTTGGGGTCATTGTATTATATGATCTCTGCCCTGTGTTGACAGGACAGGGTCCCAGACATATGGAGGATGTATTATACGGTCATTGTGTTATATGATCTGTGCCCTGTGATGATAGGACAGGGTCATGGACACATGGAGGATGTTTATATATTCAGGGCTTTCCCCCTGTGATAGAAGAGGATCATGGACACATGGAGGATGTATTATAGGGTCATTGTATATAATCTGTGCCTTCCCCTGTGATGCCAGGACAGGGTCATGGACACATGGAAGATGTATTATGGTGTCATTGTGTTACATGATCTGTGCCTTACCCCTGTGATAAGACAGGGTCACGGACATATGGAGGATGTATCAGTGTCATTGTGTTATATGATCTGTGCCCTGTGATAACAGGAGAGGGTCACTGACACATGGAGGATGTATTTATAGGGTCATTGTGTTATATTATCTGTGCCTTCCACTGTAATAGGACAGAATCACGGACACGTGGACTGGGCGGCGCAGTGGTGTAGTGAGTAGCACTCTCACCTAGCAGTAAAAAGGGACGCTGGTTTCGATTCCAACAACGACACTACCTGCCTGGAGTTTGCATGTTCTCCCTGTGCCTGCGTGGGTTTCCTCTGGGTACTCCGGTTTCCTCCCACACTCCAAAGACATGCTGGGAGGTTAATTGGCTTCTGTACAAAATTGGCCCTAGTATATGAATGTGAGTTGGGGACCTTGGATTGTGTGCTCCTTGAGGGTAGGGACCGATGTGAGTGTGTGATGTATGTGTGGAGCACTGCGTAAATTGACAGCGCTATATGGGTACCTTAAATTAATAATATATAATAGAGGAGCATCTTAATGAGACACAATGTACCATGTACATTGTACCTGTACCATGTCCCCAGTCTCTGACCATCTCCTGTACCATGGTACAGGAGATGGTCAGAGACTGGGGACATGGTACAGGAGATGGTCAGAGACTGGGGACATGGTACAGGAGATGGTCAGAGACTGGGGACATGGTACAGGAGATGGTCAGAGACTGGGGACATGGTACAGGAGATGGTCAGAGACTGGGGACATGGTACAGGAGATGGTCAGAGACTGGGGACATGGTACAAGAGATGGTCAGAGACTGGGGACATGGTACAGGAGATGGTCAGAGACTGGGGACATGGTACAGGAGATGGTCAGAGACTGGAGACATGGTACAGGAGATGGTCAGAGACTGGGGACATGGTACAGGAGATGGTCAGAGACTGCGGACATGGTACAGGAGATGGTCAGAGACTGTGGATATGGTACAGGAGATGGTCAGAGACTGCGGACACGGTACAGGAGATGGTCAGAGACTGCGGACACGGTACAGGAGATGGTCAGAGACTGCGGACACGGTACAGGAGATGGTCAGAGACTGCGGACACGGTACAGGAGATGGTCAGAGACTGCGGACACGGTACAGGAGATGGTCAGAGACTGCGGACACGGTACAGGAGATGGTCAGAGACTGCGGACACGGTACAGGAGATGGTCAGAGACTGCGGACACGGTACAGGAGATGGTCAGAGACTGCGGACACGGTACAGGAGATGGTCAGAGACTGCGGACACGGTACAGGAGATGGTCAGAGACTGCGGACACGGTACAGGAGATGGTCAGAGACTGCGGACACGGTACAGGAGATGGTCAGAGACTGCGGACACGGTACAGGAGATGGTCAGAGACTGCGGACACGGTACAGGAGATGGTCAGAGACTGCGGACACGGTACAGGAGATGGTCAGAGACTGCGGACACGGTACAGGAGATGGTCAGAGACTGCGGACACGGTACAGGAGATGGTCAGAGACTGCGGACACGGTACAGGAGATGGTCAGAGACTGCGGACACGGTACAGGAGATGGTCAGAGACTGCGGACACGGTACAGGAGATGGTCAGAGACTGAGGACACGGTACAGGAGATGGTCAGAGACTGAGGACACGGTACAGGAGATGGTCAGAGACTGAGGACACGGTACAGGAGATGGTCAGAGACTGAGGACACGGTACAGGAGATGGTCAGAGACTGAGGACACGGTACAGGAGATGGTCAGAGACTGAGGACACGGTACAGGAGATGGTCAGAGACTGAGGACACGGTACAGGAGATGGTCAGAGACTGAGGACACGGTACAGGAGATGGTCAGAGACTGAGGACACGGTACAGGAGATGGTCAGAGACTGAGGACACGGTACAGGAGATGGTCAGAGACTGAGGACACGGTACAGGAGATGGTCAGAGACTGAGGACACGGTACAGGAGATGGTCAGAGACTGAGGACACGGTACAGGAGATGGTCAGAGACTGAGGACACGGTACAGGAGATGGTCAGAGACTGAGGACACGGTACAGGAGATGGTCAGAGACTGAGGACACGGTACAGGAGATGGTCAGAGACTGAGGACACGGTACAGGAGATGGTCAGAGACTGAGGACACGGTACAGGAGATGGTCAGAGACCGGGAACATGGTCAGAGACTGCAGACATGATACAAGAGATCAATGCAGCCTCACCAGTGTCCGTGAGATGCAGCCAGCCAGTGTCCCCAGCAGGGCAGCCAGTGTCCCCAGCAGGGCAGCCAGTGTCCCCAGCAGGGCAGCCAGTGTCCCCAGCAGGGCAGCCAGTGTCCCCAGCAGTGCAGCCAGTGTCCCCATTGCAGCGCAGCCAGCGTCCCCAGTAGTACAGCCAGCGAAGGGAGAGGAGAGGAGTCGCTGCCTGTTTGATTACAGCGTCGGCAATCCTGGAGGGTGATCTGTCTATCAAATTCCCCGGACAAGAGGGAGGGGCTGTATGTGACGGCGCGCAGCGGGGGAATACACAGCTATTGAAATGAAAGCTGTGATGTTACCGGCACTGTAATCAAACAGGCGGTGGCTCTCCCCCCTTTCAACGATATAGGAATTCCCCCCGATAGGCGGCACCAGCGGCAGGGGCAGAGCCCAGCCCCGCCCCATTTTCGTGGGCCAGTATTGGCAAAAATTCTCTTTCAGCTTCTTGCCGAAAGGGCCAATTTCGGTGGATCCCTACCTTCAATACATCCTCCATGTGTCCATGACCCTGTCACCACAGGGGAATGCACAGATCATATAACATAATGACACTATAAATACATCCTCCATGTGCCCGTGATCCTGTCATCACAGGTCACAGATCATTTAACACAAAAACCCTATTATGCATCCTCCATCTGTCCATGACCCTGTCCTGTCATCAAGGGGAAAGGAACGGATCATATAACACAATGACCCTAAAATACATCCTCCACGTTTCCGTGATCCTGTCATCACAGGGCACAGATCATATAACACAATGACCCCATAATACATCCTCCATGTGTCCGTGACCCTGTCCTGTCATCAAGGGGAAAGAAACAGATCATATAACACAATGACCTTAAAATACATCCTCCATGTTTCCGTGATCCTGTCATCACAGGGCACAGATCAAGTAACACAACGACCCTATAATACATCCTCCATGTGTCAGTGATCCTGTCCTATCACCACAGGGGAATATCTAGAACATATAACACAATGACCCTATAATACATCCTGCTTGTGTCTGTGATCCTGTCCTGTCATCACAGGGGTAAGACACAAATCATATAACAACCACCTTATCATACATCCTCCATGTGTCCGTGATCCTGTCCTGTCATCACAGGGGAAGGCACAGATCATACAACACTTTTTTCCCATTTTGGATAGAGTAAGGGAGGGTTATAGCCCCTGTTCATTTTTTATGCCATCCGTTCATTTCCTACCCCAAACAGGAAGTGAGAGGAAATCTCTGCAGATTAAGGAAATCCCCCCCCCCCCCCAAGGCCCTCAGAACTAGTGTCCCCACTGAAAAATATTTCAGGGCAGGTCTTAAACAGGAAGGGGTGTGACCTTGACAAGAAGGGGTGGACCATATTTAAGTTAGGGGCTGCACGAATTTAGTCAGGCCTAGGGCAGCACAAAACCTAAATACACCACTGCCTATAATACATCCTCCACGTGTCTTTGACCCTGTCCTGTCATCACAGGAGAAGGCACAGATCATATAACACAATGACCCTATAATACATCCTCCATGTGTCCTGTCATCACAGGGGAAGCCACAAATCATATACAATGACCCTATAATACATCTTCCATGTGTCCTGTCATCACAGGGGAAGCCACAAATCATATACAATGACCCTATAATACATCCTCCATGTGTCCGTGATCCTGTCATCACAGGGCACTGATCATATAACACATTGACCCTATAATACATCCTCGATGTGTCCGTCACCCTGTCCTGTCATCACAGGACACATATCATATTACAATGAACCTATAATACATCCTCCATGTGTCCGTGATCCTGGCCTGTCATCACAGGGGAAGGAACAGATCATATAACACAATGACCCTAAATATACATCCTCCATGTGTTGGTGATCCTATCACAGGAGAAGGCACAGATCATTTAACACAATGACACTATAATACATCCTCCATGTGTCCATGATCCTGTCATCACAGGGGAAGGCACAGATCATTTTATACAATGACACCATAATACATCCTCCATGTGTCCGTAACCCTGTCCTGTCAGAGCACAAATCATATACAATGACCCTATAATACAACCTCCATGTGTCCGTGATAATGTCCTATCATCACAAGGCACAGATCATATAAACAGAATGACACTATAATACATCCTCTATGTGTCCGTGACCCTGTGCTATCATCACCGGGGAATTTCCAGAACATAAAACACAATGACCCTATAATACATCCTCCGTGTGTTTGTGATCCTGTCATCACAGGGGAAGGCACACATCATATAATACAATTACACTAATACATTCTCCATGTGTCCATGACCCTGTCCGATCATCAGAGGGGAAGGCACAGATCATACAACACAATGAACCTACAATTAGGGATGCAACAAATAGTTTTTTTGGTGCCGAAACCGATACCAAAAATAAATCTTCCTCGATCCCAAAAACCAAAACCGATACCGAAAGTGACCGTTTTTAAAAATATTTTTAAAAAAGGAGATGGTCAGAGACTGGGGACATGGTACAGGAGATGGTCAGAGACTGAGGACATGGTACAGGAGATGGTCAGAGACTGAGGACATCTGCTGTACCATGTCCTCAGTCTCTGACCATCTCCTGTTCCATCTCTGCAGTCTCTGACCATCTCCTGTACCATGTCCCCAGTCTTTGACCATCTCCTGTACCATGTCCCCAGTCTCTGACCATCTCCTGTACCATCTCTGCAGTCTCTGACATTAGGGATGAGCTTCGAGTTTGAGTCGAACTCATGTTCGACTCAAACATCGGCTGTTCGAAAGCCGCGGAACACCCTTTAAAAGTCTATGGGAGAAATCAAAAGTGCTATTTTTAAAGGCTTATATGCATGGTATTGTCATAAAAAGGGTTTGGGGACCTGGGTCCTGCCCCAGGGGACATGGATCAATGCAAAAAAAAGTTTTAAAAACTGCCGTTTTTTCGGGAGCAGTGATTTTAATAATGCTTAAAGTGAAACAATGATAGTGTAATATTCCTTTAAATTTCATACCTGGGGGGTGTCTATAGTATGCCTGTAAAGGGGCGCATGTTTCCCGTGTTTAGAACAGTCTGACAGCAAAATGACATTTCAAAGGAAAAAGTTATTTAAAACTACTCGCGGCCTTTTAATGAATTGCCGTTCCGACAATACACATAAAAGTTCATTGATAAAAACGGCATGGGAATTCCCCACAGGGGAACCCCGAACCAAAATTAAAAAAAAAGACGTGGGGGGTCCCCCTGATTTCCATACCAGGCCCTTCAGATCTGGTATGGCTATTAAGGGGAACCCCGGACAAAATTTAAAAAGAGAAAAAATGGCATGGGGTCCCCCTCAAAATCTGTACCAGTTAGGAGCCAGTTTTTTTAAATCCTCCGCCCAGCGCCCAGAACTGCATGTCTGGGGCATCGGGCAATAAGAATTGCTCATGCCTGATGCCAAGCGAAAAAAGAACAATATTTAAAATAATATTAAAAAATCAACTTTTGTTTTGTTTGTTATAAGATTTTGCAAATCATTTTTTTTTTCTCCTTCACTGATGTGCTCTGATAGGCTGCACTAATGGGCACTGATGAGGTGGCACTGATGGGCACTGATGAGGCAGCATTGAGGTTGGAACTGATGGGCACTGAAAGGTGGCACTGACAGATGGTACTGCTAGGCAACACTGAGGTGGCACTGAAGGGCAAAACTGAGGTGGCACTGATGGGCAGCACTGAGGTGGCACTGGCAGGCACTAATTGGCACTGGCAAGTGGCACTGGCAGGTGTCACTGGCAGGTGGCACTAATTGGCATTGGCAGGTTTCACGGCCGATAGTGTAACTGTGAAACTGAATGCTCTCTGCAGCGCCGCGGTGAGTGAAACTGTATGGCGAGAGAGATAGGAGCTGACAAATTCAGCGTGATGGCGGAGGTGGGCGGGACCCAGCAGCTATCCAGCCGATTGAGCATTTTAAGAAAGGGGCGGGGCCACACACACGTAGTGGCCTGCCCAGATCCCATCCCATTGGCTGGTATTGGATAGCTGGGTCCCGCCCACCCCCGACAACCAACCTGTAGCAGAGGCACCTGTCACTGACAAAAGCCCAGGCGCCAGGGCACAATTTCTAGTCGCAACGGCGACCCGGCGAATGGGATTTGTCGAGCCCTGTGTTATATGATATGTGCCCTGTGATAGTACAGGATTACAGACACATGGAGGATGTATTATAGGGTAATTGTGTTATATGATCTGGGCCTTCCACTGTGATGACAGGACAGGATCGCGGACACATGGAGGATGTATTATAATGTCATTGTGTTATATGATCTGTCACTTTCCCTGTGGTGAGAGGGCAGGGTCATGGACACATGGAGGATGTATTATAGGGTCATTGTATTTTGGGGTGTAATTTCACATATTCCCATGGCATGTTTGAGAAATATATTATTTAGTGACAACTTTTTTTTTTTTTTTTTTTTTTTGCACAAAAAGTGTCTCTTTCCCGCAACTTGTGTCACAATATAAAATATTCCATGGACTCGACATGCCTCTCAGCAAATAGCTTGGGGTGTCTACTTTCCAAAATGGGGTCATTTGGGGGGGGGGTTGAACTGTCCTGGCATTTTATGCACAACATTTAGAAGCTTATGTCACACATCACCCACTCTTCTCACCACTTGAAGACAAAGCCCTTTCTGACACTTTTTGTTTACATGGAAAAATTTTTTTTTTTTGCAGGAAAATTACTTTGAACCCCCAAACATTATATATCTTTTTAAAGCAAATGCCCTACAGAATAAACTGGTGGGTGTTTCATTTTTTTTTCACACATTATTTGCGCAGCGATTTTTCAAATGCATTTTTTTGGGGAAAAAACACACTTTTTAAAATTTTAATGCACTAAAACACACTATATTGCCCAAATGTTTGATGAAATAAAAAAGATGATCTTAGGCCGAGTACATGGATACCAAACATGACATGCTTTACAATTGCGCACAAACGTGCAGTGGCAACAAAATAAATACATTTTTAAAAGCCTTTTACAGGTTACCACTTTAGATTTACAGAGGAGGTCTACTGCTAAAATTACTGCCCTCGATCTGACCTTCGCGGTGATACCTCACATGCATGGTGCAATTGCTGTTTACATTTGACGCCAGACCGATGCTTGCGTTCGCCTTAGCGGGAGAGCAGGGGGGGACAGGGGTGCTTTTTTTTTTTTCTTTATTATTTTTTTGCTTTTTTATCTTATTTTTAAACTGTTCCTTTCATTTTTTTTTTTTTTTTAAATCATTTTTATTGTTATCTCAGGGAATGTAAATATCCCCTATGATAGCAATAGGTAGTGACAGGTACTCTTTTTTGAAAAAATTGGGGTCTATTAGACCCTAGATTTCTCCTCTGCCCTCAAAGCATCTGACCACACCAAGATCAGTGTGATAAAATGCTTCCCCAATTTCCCAATGGTGCTGTTTACATCCGTCGAAATCTAAGTCATGAAATGCTCGTAGCTTCCGATTTCTTAGGCCATAGAGATGTTTGGAGCTACTCTGGTCTCTGATCAGCTCTATGGTCAGCTGGCTGAATCACCGGCTGCATTCTCATGTTCCCTGTTGAGACAGGAGAGCCAGAGAAAAACACGGAATACGGTGGGGGGGGGGGGGGGCATTCCCTCCCACTGCTTGTAAAAGCAGTCTAGAGGCTAATTAGCTGCTAGGATTGCTTTTACATGAAAGCCGACCGCTGGCTGAAAAGAATGATACCAAGATGATACCTAAACCTGCAGGCATCATTCTGGTATAACCACTCAAAGTCGTGAATGGCGTACCTGAAGACAAAAAAATGGTTAACAATAAAACACAGTAAACGGTAAAGTATAAAAAATTGCATACCTGAAAAGCAAACATGATAAAACATAACAATAAAACATTGCAGAATAGAATACAGTAAAAAAGAGCAGAACAATAGAGAGAGAGAGAACAATAAAACAACTATTTTTTTTTTATTTTATATATTGTTTTTGTTTTTTTTTTTTACACTTTTTTTTTGTAACTGTAATTTTTGTAACTGTAACTGGTTCCAGGTTCGGGTCTCTCAAAATGCGATGGCATCTTGGGAGACCCTGTGAAAGTGTGTCCTAGTCTGTGCAATGCTGTACCCTACGCTAATACTCAACTAGTGAATGGTAGCGTTCAAAACATTCACCAATGCAAAAACCAGGATTGTCTGGACAGGAGGGACAATAATAGCGGGTGTCACGCCTATATCCGCGCTTGCTGCAGACACGACATCTTTTTTGGGGGGGTTCGTTGGGTAGGGGTACTCGGGAGGACATAAAGAAAATGCCTCTCGTGCGGCCGACTGCATTTGGTTGGGGATGTGAATGGGAGAAGTACGGGCGCTGCAGAAGTGGTGGGTTCCCAATTATTAGGATTGGCGAATGCAGCAGGAAGGGCATTATGGGCACGACGGGCCTGTTTGTCTTCATGGTGGCAGCGGGACACTACTTGTGCTTGCCACCTCACCAGCTTGAACTGCACTTATGGGACTCGCCACGTCACCAAGTGTTACTGCAGTGCTGGTTTGACTACGATCGGGGTTTACTAGGCTGCTGGTGCTTGCCAGTTCACCAAAACGCTACAAAAATAAACTGTTAGCGATCGCAGGGATCAGGCCTGACTCTGAGAACGCTGCAGTTATGTGTGTTTAGTGTTTAGTAAGTGACAGTGATCGATCGATACTGCACTTGGGTGGGCTGGGCTGGGCTGGGCAGAGGGGCAAAACGCAGGTGCTAGCAGGTATCTGGGCTGATCCCGCTAACACTGCGTTTTTGGGAACCCTAAACTGCTGGGGACGCTAGTATAGATCTGATCGGATCAGATATTGATTCGTTCAGATACTATACCACTAAGGGAGGTGTACAGTGCGTGCGTGGGTGTTAGCGGTACTGGCGCTAACCTGACGCTGCCTGGGGCTGGTGCTTGCCAGTTCACCAAAACGCTACAAAAAAAAACTGTTAGCGATCGCAGGGATCAGGCCTGACTCTGTGAACGCTGCAGTTATGTGTGTTTAGTGTTGTGTAAGTGACAGTGATCGATCGATACTGCACTTGGGTGGGCTGGGCTGGGCAGAGGGGCAAAACGCATGTGCTAGCAGGTATCTGGGCTGATCCCGCTAACACTGCGTTTTTGGGAACCCTAAACTGCTGGGGACGCTAGTATAGATCTGATCGGATTAGATATTGATCCGTTCAGATACTATACCACTAAGGGAGGAGTATGCTGCGTGCGTGGGTGTTAGCGGTACTGGCGCTAACCTGACGCTGCCTGGGGCGACGCATATCACCGCCGGGCGATCAGGGGGCTAAACCTTTATTCGGTAATAAACGGCGGGTGCCCTGACACTATAAAAAATAAACGAACTAACCAGCGTCACCCGTAGCAGTTATACAGTGATCACTGGTGAAAGGGTTAACTAGGGGGCAATCAAGGGGTTAAAACATTTATTAGGTAGTATATGGGGGTCCCCGACGCTATAAAATGCTGACGGCGAACCTAAATATTTACCTCCCTAACTAGTGTAACCAGTGACACTAGTACAGCGATCAGAAAAATGATCGCTTAGCGACACTGGCGACGGGGGGTGATCAAGGGGTTAAAACTTTATTAGGGGGGTGAGGGGAGTACCCTAGACCTAAAGGGGGCTAACACTAACTGTCACAAACTGACACCAATGCAGTAATCAGAAAAAAAAACTGCTTGGTGTCAGTGTGACGGGGGGGGGGGGTGATCGGGGGGTAAAGGGGGGTGTTATGTGTGCCTGGCATGTTCTACTGTGATGTGTTGTGTTGTGCACTCATATTGGAGCCTTCTCTCCTCGGCGCCGGAGCGGAAAATACCGAGCCGAGGAGAGATGACATAATTTCCTCTGCCTCTGTTTACTATGCAGAGGCAGAGAAAGATTCTCATTGGCCGGGAGCGATCGCGAGGGGGGGCATGAATGGATGGCCTCCCCCTCACCTCTCATCGCTCCCGGACAGAAGCCGACCGCCTCGGGCACCGGGGGGGGGGGGGTGTCCAATCGGTACGTGATTCTGCCTGCCCGTGCCATTCTGCAGATGTATATCAGCGGGAGGCGATCGACGGTAAGTGGTTAAGCACAAATTTCTGGTAAATTTCTGGAGGACTTAGAGGATATAACCATGCCAGAGGTGCAGCAGAAAACATATAGCACAGTGATGAAGGTTTGTGGTCCAGGCAGTGAGCAAAGGAAGGATTAGGGGCAGCAACAAAATAAATCCATCTTTTTTTTTTTTCTCATCAGCAATCAACAAATAAATAAAAATAAGATTCCTTAAAGCGGAGTTCCACACAAAAATGGAACTTCCGCTTTTCGGAACCCTCCCCCCCTCCGGTGTCACATTTGGCACCTTTCAGGGGGGAGGGGGGTGCAGATATCTGTCTAAGACAGGCATTTGCACCCACTTCCGGCATAGACTCCCATGGGAGTCTATGCCTCTTCCCGTCCCGACCGCGCTGTCTGCTGGGAACACACAGCTCCCAGGAGAGAGCGGGGACCACTAGGGACGCGCAGCGAGACTCGCGCATGCGCAGTAGGGAACCGGGAAGTGAAGCCGCAACGCTTCACTTCCTGATTCCCTCACGTAGGATGGCGGCGGCAGCTGCCGAGAACCGAGCGGGTTCTCGGTGTCCCCTGCCGACATCGCTGGACCCTGGGACAGGTGAGTGGGCATGTATTAAAAGTCAGCAGCTGCAGTATTTGTAGCTGCTGGCTTTTAATATTTTTTTTTTTTGGCCGTGTGGGTGAACCCCCGCTTTAATATGTACAACTGACACAAGCAAAGGATTGCAGGAGAGTCCTACTACCTACCTGCCAGGTATAGGTGACCGTTGTGACAGACCTAGCCGGGAGAGAGACTTTTGGAGGGGACTGAATTCTAGCCTCTTGCCGATCGATCGTGGGCCCTGTCATTTGGGGGAACAGTGCTGTTTGTGAGCTGTATGCCTGGGGACCCTTGAGGTGGTATTACTGTGGATTCGGGTCCTGGTCCCCCAGGACACACAGACTCTGGGGACCCTGGATTTGCCATATTAGAAATAGTGGCTGTTTCATAATGCTGGGACAGATACTGTTAGGAGATGCTGATGTCAATTCCAGACACCTGTCAGTCTGTTGCCTGCTAGAATGTGTATTGTAAATAAGTCTGTAGTATGGGATCTAAGAGTCATTAGATCCCCATTGTTTGTGTTAATTAACTCTGCTATTGTGATAATGTTGATTGGGTTTTCTGAGCTACAAGACGGCCAGTCTGGCCTAAAGGTCATGTCTGAGTCATCTAGGCTAAAGGGATTAGTTAATTAGCTCATGTTAATTAGGTTAATTAGGTTACAGCTGTATTATTAGAGTAATATGAACAGGAGGTCTGCACCTCCTCTTTCACTGTATAAAAGAGACTATTCCTGTCAATAAAGAGGGATTCCTGGTTGAACTTACATACAGCCTGCCTGGTGTTTGTTCTGAGCTAGCACAACTGGGTTAGAACGGCACATAGCTGTAGTTCTAATCCCGGAGCATGGGATGACCGAACAATCAGATGTTGCGATCTGCAATCTGATTCTATAGCAGCAGAGGAGTGTCGGGAGAGTGGAACCGAGCGAGCAAGGGGCTCGTTACAACTATGTCAGTGTCCCTTGTGTCTGCGCCATCCCTATCATACCAGCAGCAGTGCAGCCGCTTTATGGGGGTGCCAGACCGAATTGTCTAGTGGCCAAGTCCACCTCATAAGACTGGCGGTGCACGAAAAGTGTAACGGAAGCCGGTGGGGACTCTTTTAATGCTGCTCCCCTGCAAAGTGCTGCCCTAGGCCTGGGCCTTGTTGGCCTAGGCCAGGATACAGCGTTGCCTCCATCCCTCTGTCTGACTCCTATATATCCTAGGAAGATCTCCATCCCATTGTTTGGATGTAGTCAGAGCTCTTAGTGTTTCCCTCCCAGCTGCATCTTCATTCATACAAGCAGTCTCTTTTTCCCATTTGCAAGGGTCCCCGTAAAGCACAACCTGCTTCCCACTGGCTTTTGAACCTCAACAAACACAAATTTAGGCTTAAAGCTGGACTCTGGGAAAACCGGGAACTTCCTCCATTCAGAAAATGCCTTGTGTCCTTTTCACTGAATGCAAGACTTTCTATGATAGTTCATTCATGTTCCCCTCCTCACATCACAGAAAGCTATGCATTTAGTAAAAAGAACACAAGGCCTTTTCTGAATGGAGGAGGTGTACAATGAGTTACCTGCTATGATCAGTCTACTGCAGCCGGAACTACAAATATCAATGCCAGATATTGAGCACTTAGTTATGTGGGAGCTGAATGAATGTAACATTTTTACCAAATAGAGAAGCAGCCAAACATGGGACAGGTATCAGTAGAGCTCATTATTTTTAACCACTTTAGCCCCGGACCATTTGGCTGCCTAAAGACCAGAGGACTTTTCCCAATTTGGCACTGCGTCGCTTTAACTGCTAATTGCGCGGTCATGCAATGCTGTACCCAAACGAAATTTGCGTCCTTTTCTTCCCACAAATAGAGCTTTCTTTTGATGGTATTTGATCACCTCTGCGGTTTTTATTTTTTGCGCTATAAACGGAAAAAGACCGAAAATTTTTTAAAAAAATGATGTTTTTTACTTTTTGTAATAAAAAAAATCGAGTAAACTCAATTTTAGTCATACATTTAGGCCAAAATGTATTCGGCCACATGTCTTTGGTAAAAAAAAATGTCAATAAGCGTATATTTATTGGTTTGCGCAAAAGTTATAGCGTCTACAAGCTAGGGTACATTTTCTGGAATTTACACAGCTTTTAGTTTATGACGGCCTATGTCATTTCTTGAGGTGCTAAAATGGCAGGGCAGTACAACCCCCCCCCCCCCAAATGACCCCATTTTGGAAAGTAGACACCCCAAGGAAATTGCTGAGAGGCATGTTGAGCCCATTGAATATTAATTTTTTTTGTCCCAAGTGATTGAATAATGACAAAAAAAAAAAAAAAATTACAAAATGTTGTCACTAAATGATATATTACTCACACATGCCATGGGCATATGTGGAATTGCACCCCAAAATACATTCTGTTGCTTCTCCTGAGTATGGGGATACCTCATGTGTGGGACTTTTTGGGAGCCTAGCCGCGTACGGGGCCCCGAAAACCAAACACCACCTTCGGGATTCCTAAGGGCGTAAATTTTTGATTTCACTCTTCACTGCCTATCACAGTTTCGGAGGCCATGGAATGCCCAGGTGGCACAAACCCCCCCAAATGACCCCATTTTGGAAAGTAGACACCCCAAGCTATTTGCTGAGAGGCATGTTGAGTCCATGGAATATTTTATATTTTGACACAAGTTGCGGGAAAGTGACAATTTTTTTTTTTTTTTTTTGCACAAAGTTGTCACTAAATGATATACTTCTCACACAGGCCATGGGAATATGTGGAATTGCACCCCAAAATACATTTAGCTGCTTCTCCTGAGTACGGGGATACCACATGTGTGGGACTTTTTGGGAGCCTAGCCGCGTACGGGGCCCCCGAAAACCAATCACCGCCTTCAGGATTTCTAAGGGTGTACATTTTTTATTTCACTCTTCACTGCCTATCACAGTTTCGGAGGCCATGGAATGCCCAGGTGGCACAAACCCCCCCAAATGACCCCATTTTGGAAAGCAGACACCCCAAGCTATTTGCTGAGAGGTATAGTGAGTATGTGATAGGCAGTGAAGAATGAAATCAAAAATTTACGCCCTTAGAAAGCTTGAAGGCAGTGCTTGGTTTTCGGGGTCCCGTACGTGGCTAGGCTCCCAAAAAGTCTCACACATGTGGTATCCCCGTACTCAGGAGAAGCAACAGAATGTATTTTGGGGTGTAATTTCACATATTCCCATGGCATGTTTGAGCAATATATCATTTAGTGACAACCTGGTGCAAAAAAAAAAAAAAATTTTGTCTCATTCCGGCAACTTGTGTCACAATATAAAATATTCCATGGACTCGACATGCCTCTCAGCAAATAGCTTGGGGTGTCTACTTTCCAAAATGGGGTCATTTGGGGGGGGTTTGAACTGTCCTGGCATTTTATGCACAACATTTAGAAGCTTATGTCACACATCACCCACTCTTCTAACCACTTGAAGACAAAGCCCTTTCTGACACTTTTTGTTTACATGGAAAAACATTTTTTTTTTTGCAAGAAAATTACTTTGAACCCCCAAACATTATATATTTTTTTAAAGCAAATGCCCTACAGATTAAAATGGTGTGTGTTTCATTTTTTTTTTCACACAGTATTTGCGCAGCGATTTTTCAAACGCATTTTTTGGGGAAAAAACACACTTTTTAAAAATTTTAATGCACCAAAACACACTATATTGCCCAAATGTTTGATGAAATAAAAAAGATGATCTTAGGCCGAGTACATGGATACCAAACATGACATGCTTTAAAATTGCGCACAAACGTGTAGTGGCGACAAATAGGGGTGCAACGGATTGTCACCGATCCGTGATCCGAACGGGCCAGGCTGTTCGGATCGGCACACCCGCGATCCGCGGAGCGCTCCGCGGCCTCGGGTTTTAGGAAAGGCCGCGGCTTCGGCCTAGCTCCGGAGCCGCGACCATCTTGGTACACCCGGCGGCACTCAGCTGCGTGCTGACGTCATCACTCCGCCCTCAACTCGTGGGTCCGGCGGCTGGCTTGGCGGCGCCGGCTTCTCTTAACACTAAGGTCAGACTAACAGCACTGTAATGTATACAGTGCGGGGGGACATGTGGCTGTATTACAGTGGAGGGGGGGGGGACATGTGGATGTATTACAGTGGGGGGGGGGACATGTGGATGTATTACAGTGGAGGGGGACATGTGGATGTATTACAGTGGGGGGGACATGTGGCTGTATTACAGTGGGGGGGGGGACATGTGGCTGTATTACAGTGGGGGGGACATGTGGATGTATTACAGTGGGGGGGACATGTGGCTGTATTACAGTGGGGGGGGGGGACATGTGGATGTATTACAGTGGGGTGGACATGTGGATGTATTACAGTGGGGGGGGGACATGTGGATGTATTACAGTGGGGGGGGGACATGTGGATGTATTACAGTGGGGGGGGGGACATGTGGATGTATTACAGTGGGGGGGGGGACATGTGGATGTATTACAGTGGGGGGGGACATGTGGATGTATTACAGTGGGGGGGGACATGTGGATGTATTACAGTGGAGGGGGGGGGACATGTGGATGTATTACAGTGGGGGGGGGGACATGTGGATGTATTACAGTGGGGGGGGGGGGGGACATGTGGATGTATTACAGTGGGGGGGGGGGACATGTGGATGTATTACAGTGGGGGGGGGGGACATGTGGATGTATTACAGTGGGGGGGGGGACATGTGGATGTATTACAGTGGGGGGGGGGACATGTGGATGTATTACAGTGGGGGGGGACATGTGGATGTATTACAGTGGGGGGGGACATGTGGATGTATTACAGTGGGGGGGGGGACATGTGGATGTATTACAGTGGGGGGGGGACATGTGGATGTATTACAGTGGGGGGGGGACATGTGGATGTATTACAGTGGGGGGGGGACATGTGGATGTATTACAGTGGGGGGGGGACATGTGGATGTATTACAGTGGGGGGGGACATGTGGATGTATTACAGTGGGGGGGGGGACATGTGGATGTATTACAGTGGGGGGGGGGACATGTGGATGTATTACAGTGGGGGGGGGACATGTGGATGTATTACAGTGGGGGGGGGACATGTGGATGTATTACAGTGGGGGGGGACATGTGGATGTATTACAGTGGGGGGGGGACATGTGGATGTATTACAGTGGAGGGGGGGGGACATGTGGATGTATTACAGTGGAGGGGGGGGGAAATGTGGATGTATTACAGTGGAGGGGGGGGGGAAATGTGGATGTATTACAGTGGGGGGGGGGACATGTGGATGTATTACAGTGGGGGGGGGGACATGTGGATGTATTACAGTGGGGAGGGGGAGACATGTGGATGTATTACAGTGGGGGGGGGACATGTGGATGTATTACAGTGGGGGGGGGGACATGTGGATGTATTACAGTGGGGGGGGGGGACATGTGGATGTATTACAGTGGGGGGGGGAACATGTGGATGTATTACAGTGGGGGGGGACATGTGGATGTATTACAGTGGAGGGGGGGGGGACATGTGGATGTATTACAGTGGAGGGGGGGGGACATGTGGATGTATTACAGTGGAGGGGGGGGGACATGTGGATGTATTACAGTGGGGGGGGGGACATGTGGATGTATTACAGTGGGGGGGGGGGACATGTGGATGTATTACAGTGGGGGGGGGACATGTGGATGTATTACAGTGGGGGGGGGACATGTGGATGTATTACAGTGGGGGGGGGACATGTGGATGTATTACAGTGGGGGGGATGTGGATGTATTACAGTGGGGGGGATGTGGATGTATTACAGTGGGGGGGGGGGACATGTGGATGTATTACAGTGGGGAGATGTGGATATATTTTTTTTTTTTTGTTGATCCGAAAATGATCCGATCCGTGACTCTGATCCGAGGAACGATCCGAACCGTGAGTTTTTTGATCCGTTGCACCCCTAGCGACAAACTAAATACATTTTTAAAAGCCTTTAAAAGCCTTTACAGGTTACCACTTTAGATTTACAGAGGAGGTCTACTGCTAAAGTTACTGCCCTCAATCTGACGTTCGCGGTGACACCTCACATGCATGGTGCAATTGCTGTTTACATTTGACGCCAGACCAACGCTTGCGTTCGCCTTAGCGCGAGAGCAGAGGGGGACAGGGCTGCTTTTTTTTTTTTCTTTTCTTTTCTTTATTATTTTTTTGCTTTGTTATCTTATTTTTAAACTGTTCATTTCATTTTTTTTTTTTAATCATTTTTATTGTTATCTCAGGGAATGTAAATATCCCCTATGATAGCAATAGGTAGTGACAGGTACTCTTTTTTTGAAAAAATTGGGGTCTATTAGACCCTAGATCTCTCCTCTGCCCTTAAAGCATCTGACCACACCAAGATCGGTGTGATAAAATGCTTTCCCAATTTCCCAATGGCACTGTTTACATCTGGCGAAATCTAAGTCATGAAATGCTCGTAGCTTCCGGTTTCTTAGGCCATAGAGATGTTTGGAGCCACTCTGGTCTCTGATCAGCTCTATGGTCAGCTGGCTGAATCACTGGCTGCATTCTCAGGTTCCCTGTTGAGACAGGAGAGCCAGAGAAAAACACAGAAGACGGTGGGGGGGGGGGCATTCCCTCCCACTGCTTGTAAAAGCAGTCTAGAGGCTAATTAGCCACTAGGATTGCTTTTACATGAAAGCCGACCGCTGGCTGAAAAGAATGATACCAAGATGATACCTAAACCTGCAGGCATCATTCTAGTATAACCACTCAAAGTCGTGAATGGCGTACCTGAAGACAAAAAAAATGGTTAACAATAAAACACAGTAAACAGTAAAGTATAAAAAATTGCATACCTGAAAAGCAAACATGATAAAACATAATAACAATAAAACATTGCAGAATAGAATACAGTAAAAAAGAGCAGAACAATAGAGAGAGAGAGAACAATAAAACGACAACTATTTTTTTTTATTTTATATATTTATTATTTTTTTTACACTTTTTTTTGTTGCTAACTTTTATAACTGTAACCGGTTCCAGGTTCGGGTCTCTCAAAATGCGATGGCATCTTGGGAGACCCTGTGAAAGTGTGCCTAGTCTGTGTAATGCTGTACCCTACGCTAATACTCAACTAGTGAATGGTAGCGTTCAAAACATTCACCAATGCAAAGACCAGGATTGTCAGGACAGGAGGGACAATAATAGCGTGTGTCACGCCTACATCCGCGCTTGCTGCAGACACATCTTTTTTGGGGGGGTTCGTTGGGTAGGGGTACTCGGGAGGGCATAAAGAAAATGCCTCTCATGCAGCCGACTGCATTTGGTTGGGGATGTGAATGGGGGAAGTACGGGTGCTGCAGAAGTGGTGGGTTCCCAATTAGGATTGGCGAATGCAGCAGGAAGGGCACTATGGGCACGACAGGCCTGTTTGTCTTCTTCTTGGTGGCAGTGAGACACTACTTGTGCTTGCCACCTCACCAGCTTGAACTGCACTTATGGGACTCGCCACGTCACCAAGTGTTACTGCAGTGCTGGTTTGACTACGACCGGGGTGTACTAGGCCACTGGTGCTTGCCAGTTCACCAAAACGCTACCAAAAAAACTGTTAGCGATCGCAGGGATCAGGCCTGACTCTGCGAACTCTGCAGTTATGTAAGTGACAGTGATTGATCGATACTGCACTTGGGTGGGCTGGGCGGAGGGGCAAAACGCAGGTGCTAGCCGGTATCTGGGCTGATCCCACTAACACTGCGTTTTTGGGAACCCTAAACTGCTGGGGACGCTAGTATAGGTCTGATCGGATCAGATATTGATCCGATCAGATACTATACCACTAAGGGAGGTGTACGGTGCGTGCGTGGGTGTTAGCGCTACTGGCGCTAACCTGACGCTGCCTGGGGCTGGTGCTTGCCAGTTCACCAAAATGCTACCAAAAAAAACTGTTAGCGATCGCAGGGATCAGGCCTGACTCTGCGAATGCTGCAGTTATGCGTTTAGTGTTTTGTAAGTGACAGTGATCGATCGATACTGCACTTGGGTGGGCCGGGCGGATCCGATCAGATACTATACCACTAAGGGAGGTGTACGGTGCGTGCGTGGGTTTTAGCGGTACTGGCGCTAATCTGACGCTGCCTGGGGCAATGCATATCACCGCCGGGCGATCAGGGGGCTAAACCTTTATTCGGTAATAAACGGCGGGTGCCCTGACACTATAAAAAATAAACAAACTAACCAGCGTCACCCGTAACAGTTATACGGTGATCAGTGGTGAAAGGGTTAACTAGGGGGCAATCAAGGGGTTAAAACATTTATTAGATAGTATATGGGGGTCCCTGTCGCTATAAAACGCTGACGGCGAATCTAAATATTTACCTCCCTAACTAGCGTCACCAGTGACACTAATACAGCGATCAGAAAAATGATCGCTTAGTGACACTGGCGATAGGGGGTGATCAAGGGGTTAAAACTTTATTGGGGGGGTTAGGGGGGGTATCCTAGACCTAAAGGGGGCTAACAGTAACTGCCCTACCACTTCTAACTGTCACAAACTGACACCATGCAGTAATCAGAAAAAAAAATAAAAAAACTGCTTGGTGTCAGTGTGACGGGGGGGGAGGGGTGATTAGGGGGTGATCGGGGGGTAAAGGGGGGTGTTTTGTGTGCCTGGCATGTTCTACTATATGTGTGTGTGTTGTGCACTCATATTGATGTCTTCTCTCCTCGGCGCCGGAACGGAAAATACCGAGCCGAGGAGAGATGACATCATTTCCTTTGCTGCTGTTTAGCATAAAGCAGCAAAGGAATAATTTGATTGGCCGGCGGCGATCGCGAGGGGGGGGCCACGAACGGATGGTCTCCCCCCTCTTCTCTGATCGCCGCTGGTCAGAAGCGGACCGCCTCGGACATCGCGGGGGGTCCGATCGGACCCCCCACCCGCGGGAGGCAGATCACGTATATGTACGTGATTCTGCCTGCCCGTGCAATTCTGCCGACGTAAATCGGCATGAGGCGGTCCTTAAGTGGTTAAATAAGAGGAAGACATTCAAATGTAAATATACCAAATTTTTATTGTGTGTTTATGAAAGTATTTTTATGGACCTATACACATTTTTTCCTTTTCCAACTGTATATACTCAGATTAAACCAAGAGTCCTTTGGTAAAATCATTTGGCCAGGAGTGACACACTTGCTGACACACTTTTGACCAAGAGATTCCAAGCCTGCCCACCACGGCAAGGTAGACTCTTCTAGGGCAGGACCTACACTAACTACACTAAGCTACCCTACTGGATGCTAGTCATCATTTTTCTAATGTTGGATGTATGTATGTGGTAGGCCTCATCCTATAATCTGTGTGTGCGCTCTACTCTCTCCTAATTTGGTTGTCTGTCTGTGTGCATCTCTCTAAAGCATGGACCAGTCAGTTTATGTACATCTGGACGTCCTCTGTTAGTGTAGGTCAGTGCATGCCAGTCATTGTATGTTGACCAGTGTGTGTCAGTATATAAATGTTAGTCCTGTTTTTACCTGGGCACGTAGCCAAACTCCTCTGCAATCGTCCCCCCCATTGTCCATGTCCCGTCCCCCCTCCCTGTCCTACCCATTGTCCATGCCCCCCCCCTGTCCCACCCATTGTCCATGCCCCCCCCCCCCATTGTTCATGCCCCCCACCCCCCCGTCCCACCCTTTGTCCATAGAAGATCCATGTTCTGTGGTCTTCTTTGGAAACCTTTTTCCTGATGTAGATGGCCTAGATCTGTACAACCCCGCACCCACAGTTGATCCAGAGGAAGGCGAAAAACCCCAGCAGCACATGATCCAATTTGCTACAGCAGAGGAAAAAATTCCTTCCTGATCCCCCGAGAGGCAATCGGATTTTCCCTGGATCAAGAGATCTATAAAAAATATATTACATTTAGTATTGGTATAGATCTGTACAACCCCGCACCCCAAGTGTCAACCTATCCCGTTCCTCCCATGGTATCCCCATTACCCCCTTTACCCCCCCATCATGGTCACCTCTGGTCTATCACTTTGTCTCCCCCCCATGGTCCATGTAAGATCCATGTTCTGTGGTCTTCTTCTATGGAATCCTTTTTCCTGATGTAGATGGCGTGCATAGATCTGTACAAACCCGCACCCGAACTGTCAACCTATCCCATTCCTCCTATGGTATCCCCATTACCCCCCTTCCCCATCATGTCCCATCTTGCCTATGTTCATATGTTCCCTCGTCCCCTCTTCTCCTCGTCCCCTCTTCTCCTCGTCCCCTCTTCTCCTCGTCCCCTCTTCTCCTCGTCCCCTCTTCTCCTCGTCTCCTCTTCTCCTCGTCCCCTCTTCTCCTCGTCCCCTCTTCTCCTCGTCCCCTCTTCTCCTCTTCCCCTCTTCTCCTCTTCTCCTCGTCCCCTCTTCTCCTCGTCCCCTCTTCTCCTCGTCCCCTCTTCTCCTCGTCCCCTCTTCTCCTCGTCCCCTCTTCTCCTCGTCCTCTCTTCTCCTCGTCCCCTCTTCTCCTCGTCCCCTCTTCTCCTCTTCTCCTCGTCCCCTCTTCTCCTCGTCCCCTCTTCTCCTCGTCCCCTCTTCTCCTCGTCCCCTCTTCTCCTCGTCCCCTCTTCTCCTCGTCTCCTCGTCCCCTCGTCTCCTCGTCTCCTCGTCCCCTCGTCTCCTCGTCCCCTCGTCCCCTCGTCCCCTCGTCCCCTCTTCCCCTCGTCCCCTCTTCCCCTCTTCCCCTCGTCCCCTCTTCCCCTCTTCCCCTCTTGTCTTTGTCTCCTCCCCCCCCCCATGGTCCATGGAAGATCCGTGTTCTGTGGTCTTCTTTGGAAACCTCTTCCTTGGTGTAGATCTGTAAGGCAGCGATTCTTCAGTCTTCCTGTAATAAATGAGACAGTGATGTTTAGTAAATGGATGTTACTTTACTCCTGACCAATGATAAAGACAAGTTTCACGCTCTTTTTACTTTAATTAGTATAAAATCCTAGCGGTGACCTTGGGACATCATCTTCAACAGTACAGACAGACAGAATGTCCCACTATGGCATTCTCTATAATATAAAATCTATTCAACATGTAGAATAACGTCGCCCATACACAAACTGATTTTTCTTTAGCCTGGAGGCCGAACAAAACAAACAAACCAAATCTTCTTTCCATGCTATTGAGTGTGGATGACTGAATCCCCTGCTGTGGATGGTATATTTTGACAACCAGCCCAAACAACGTCTGTCTTTGATTGGATGCAGCCACTGGATAGGTGAAAATTTCCTGGCTGGTTTTTAACAGAAGTCAATTGAATCAACTTTTGTTAAATGGAGCGGGTCCGGCCGGACCGCACACTGAGTGACACTCTCCCAATGTATGGCCAGTGTACACTCCACCCCCTCCTCCTTTCACTATTGACACTTCAGTCAGAGGGGTCTCCAGGAATCTCTAATAATGGACACATGTGGCCGTCTTCTACCATTCCACCTGATTTCCATCATACTCATCATCAATGTAGCTACTCATTGTTATCTGTATGGGGGGTATGTTAGGAGGCTGACAGCAGCGATAAGTTATGGGTGCCGGCTTCTCAACAACCAGGTAAATGTGCAAAGAACATTGTATATTTCCATACAGAAATACCGCACAAATGACAGAAATGGCACATGCCCGATATTAGTGGTTTTAATGGATTGATAACATTTTTAGAAAATACAGCATGTGCTCTTTGACTGCCATTTTTGATGCCATGTTTAGTGAATTGAGCCTTGTATGTCCCGGGTTATATGATGTTTGCTGATTATAATGGTGGTAGATGCTGTGAAAGTGGTCTGAAATGGTACGTTTTATGTCAGTTTTCCATAATCTACTTTCGTACCTGTTGTGTTTTGGATGTTAAAATTCATTCCTATTCCGCATGGCTATCCATTCCTCACTGATAAATGAGAACCCATTGAACAAGGCCTGTTCTCTGGCTGAGATGGGCTCTTCTTGATCCATGATGTCCTCCAGGTTTATTCTTTTCCTTGCTTGAAATCTGTGGCCCTGAAAAAGAGAGAGAGAACAATGAGATCCATGAATGAGTAAAAAGAAATCCCTCTATGACCTCTGGGGGCCATTTCCCCCTCTATGGGTCATCCAAGCCCATATGACTGTGAGATGTCAGACACCGGCCACCGCTGTGCAGAAGCAAGGATCTGGGTCTTCACTATTATAATTGTGCAAACTCACCTCTGAAAGGTTTATAATTTGTCCCCTTATTTTATTTGTGTCCCCTGAGCCTTCAGACTGAGTCGGGTGAGAGCTCTCCTGAGGTCTGCCACTGTACAAGCTTTCCTATAACAGAGCCCTAAGGCCCCTGTCACACTGGGGAAGTGGGTGCGTCGGCGGTAAAACGCAACTATTTTTAGCGGCGCTTTACCGTCTAGAGCTGCTATTCGGCAGCTAGCGGGGCGGTTTTAACCCCCGCTATCGGCTAAAAAAGGGTTAAAACCGCCCGCAAAGCGTCGCTTTGCCGGCGGTATAGCAGTGCTGCCCCATCGTTTTCAATGGGCAGGAGCTGTGAATACACCGCTCCTTCACCGCTTCAAAGATGCTGCTTGCAGGAGTTCTTTTTCCGTCCTGCAAGCGCACCGCTCCAGTGTGAAAGGACACAGCAGTGGCTGTTTCAGTTCGGTTTGCAGGCGCTATTTTAAGTGTACTAGTGCCTGCAAAACGAACCAGTGTGAAAGGGCTCTAAGAGAAATGGGAGTATGTACAGAGCTCTGTTTTTTGATGCTGTCATGCACACTCAGGATTTGGGAGACAACACTGTCAGAGCTTAGGTGACTGCTCCCCCCCAGGTTCTCAAACTAACGAGTCAGATTCCAATAAATCTAATATTAGAATTGTACAGCATTGCTATTTCCCATAAGGGAAGATGGAAAAGTCCGCTTCTTTCATGAGTCTGGTCCTGACAGCTTCTCTTTAAGCACAATGATACATCTCACAAACATCATTTTCTGATGGGCCCCAGCTGTGTGTATGAAATCAGATCGGGTGAACCCAAATTTCTACTTACCTTGTAAAGGACAGGGAATGGGGGGGGTGTCTCCCCTGCAGCCAGCTCCTCCCAATTTATATCTTGAAAAAAAGGGTGTTGTTCAATGTCGGCGATGGCACTTTCACGCTCGTCAGGCTGTTTGCTCAGAAGCTATGGGGAAAAAGAAAACAGGAAAATATAAGATGACCGTAATGGTAGAAAACGAAGAGGCCTAAAAGACCTGTGTCTTCCACACTCTGTACAGCGCAGGAAATGCTCCCCATGGCACTTTACGTCTTATGAAGAAAATGTGGAGTGCAATGGGTCTGCGGGATGTTCTCTGCATAATGCTGCAAATACTTGCCCATAGGAGGCGTGTGCTGTCACATGACTTATTTCAAGGTCATGTGACAGGTTTCTGCCACTCCTAGCACACTGGCTACAGAGTTCTAAAACAAGCAAAGCAAAAAAAAAAACATTTATAAAGCAGACAAACTCATAGGTTGAACCTATATGTCTACTTTCCTTGTCCTGCTGGGACTGTGTCACTACTTACCCTCTGTAGAAAATCCACCAGGTTGGGGTCCGCGTCGTCCGGGTAAAATGGTGTACTAAAACCTACATCGAATATAACGCGTGACAGATCGTCGCCATCATAGAACGGAAGGACACGAAAGGCTGCCTGATATAGTAGGACCCCCAGGGAGAAATAATCTGCCCGTTGATCATGTGGCTCTTCGAAGATCACCTGTAGGAAAATCAGAGAGAGATGGATTCATTTCCAGCGTACATGTACATTGTCTGACATTTGCCCAGTGTATGAGCACATTGCACAAGCAGATCACTGGTCCTTTACTTACCTCCGGTGCTAAGTAGTCACGCGTTCCAATTATTCCCTCCACTGTCCGTCCATGCATGCCTGTCACTGACAACCCAAAGTCTGCAATTTTCACATGACCGTTGATATGTATTAGGATGTTTGCAGGCTTTAAGTCCCTATGGAGAAAAAAAAGAGTGTTAGCTCTGTGGTTCAGACAATTCCCCTCCATATCCCAATATTACTGGTTCAGAGAGGGATCATCATTCATAAAACTCCCTTTCCTAGCGCTGCCCATACACAGAATGATACAATCCAGGAAACAATCGTATCTTTCATGAACTGATTGCACTATATTTGCGATCGGATCGTTAAGTAATTGTTTTCATCAGAATTGATCAGCCCTGGTGGCGAATGCCTTCAAATCTGACCAAAGTGACACTTCTTTATTACAGTGTAAGCAAAAGGGTTCAAACCATCCAATGTACGTCCAACCTTCCTCTTATCCCTTTTGTGTACGACCAGCAGAAGGGCGGACATTGGAGGGAGGAGGACGAAGGGGTAAGTGTGCGCTCACCATCCTCCTCCTCACAAATGGGGTTTAGTAATGGTTTAGGTGTTTAGGCAGCGGAAGGGGGGAAATGATGGAAGTTTATAGTAAAGATACTTACCTGTGAAATATGCCTCTAGAGTGTAAAAATTTTACACCACAAAGTAGTTCTGCAGACATGCGTCTGATGGTGGGGAGGGTAAATGACGATGTCTCCTCTATTTGGTCTGCCAGATCTCCTTGTCCCATGTATTCCATCACAAAGAATAAATGATTCTGAGGAAAGAAATAGACAGGTCAGTGAATGGGATCCATTAGAAAGTTCAAATAAAAGTATCATTCTAATTCTCTACCAGAATACCCTGCATGACATCTCCCTATATCTACTTCTATCTGCTTATAGATAGCCAGCCAGCCATCCATCCATCCATCTGTCCCCAATCCTCTCTGCTCCATGATCAGATATTGGGGACACCATTATCCAGTTTGCTGCACGGTCTCACTTTCAGGCAGTTGCAGCAAATACTGGAGGGGTTCAATGGAGAAAGGCCACATAGACTAAACCTACAAGTCCTGTACATCATTAAGTATATAAATCATCACTTGGATATATATATATATATATATATATATATATTGAATAATTATATTTCCTTAGTGGTTATAAAGGAAAAAAAAAAATATCTCTATACTTACCTAATCTACTTGGGTCCCCCACCGGCGCTCTTGGCTCCTTCTCTCTTGCTGGTGTCCCCAATAGGAAGTTGATTCCTATGGGGGCACTCGTGCTGGCTCACTCCTGAGACCTGCTGCTGTGCCTATTGACATAGACAGCAGGACTCTGCTCTGTCCCCCGCTCCCTTGTCACTGGAGTTGATTAACATGAGCGGGAGCCAATGGCTCCCACTGCGATCGATCTACCCAGGGAGGAGAGACAAAGCCAGGAGAGCTGCAGCTTCCATGCACAACGCTGGATCGAGATGAGGCTCGGGTAAGTATGGGGGGGTGCCGGGGGGGAGTCTGTGACATGGAAGATTTTTTTACCTTAATGCATAGAATGCAGCGGTAATTCAAACACAATTTTGTGGGGAAAAAATACAGTTTAATGAATTTTAATGTGCAAAAACAAAATATAATGCCCAATTGTTTGGTAACATATAAAAGATGATGTTATGCCGAGTAAAAAGATACCATACATGTCAAAATTCCGTACGCCCATGGGACAGCGCCAAACTACGATACCTAAAAATCCCCATAGGCAAGGCCTCAAAAGTCTTTGCAGGTGACCAGTTTAGCGTTGTATAGGAGTTCAGGTGCTAGAATTATTGCTCTGGCTAAACCATTTGTGGCAATCGCTCATGTGTGTGGTGCAAACACTGGTAACATATGCATGCGCCACCTACGTATGTGTTTGCCTTTTGCACGGGGGGGGCACTTTAAAAATATTTTTTTTACATTTTGTTTTGTCCCTTTTTATTTTTTAGTGTTTTTTTTTTTTTTTTTATTGCCATCACAAAGAATGTTAGATGGCAAGCCCAAGAAGGTGGGGGGGGGGGGGGGGGGAGAGAGAACACCACCTTCATCTCCCCTGCCTGTAAAAGTGATGCTGCAACTAATTAGCTTCTAGGATTGCTTTTACAAAAAAGAGAATCCCCGGCCAAAATAAAGATACCGGCTTATGCCGGGCATCATCCCCGTATAATCGCTGCAGCTGAAGGACGTACAGGGACATCCTTGGGTGGCAAGTGGTGAGATGCAGATATCCTAATGTTCTTCTATGTTATAAATTTTCCAACAATAGACTTACCTCTGTCTGGAATGTGGTGTAGGCCTGGACGCAGAATGGGTTGTTCTTCACCATTTCCAGGACTTCTCTTTCAATCAAGGTGGAGGTGGGGTCTTTAACAAGAGGCTTCTTCTCCACCATCTTCACTGCCACCCGTGTAAGACTATCACGGTGGGTTGCCAGGAAAACCTATAGGAGAGAAACAATTAGTACATCATCTTTTCCACGTGCTGAAGCAGTAACACCATTATTAGACATTCTCATGTTCTGTGTTTTGATTATCTCTTTCCCTCTGTGTGTAAAGAAAACTATTTTTATATTACAACTTAACGTAAGTCTTACCCTAGGGTCACACCTATGCGGCCCTACGGGTCGCGGTTTGCACGGGCACGAGAGCCCATTCATTTGTCCCCCCTCCTGCCACCTTCCGTGGCTTTAACAAGCTGTCCCGTCTCACCAGCCGGCACTTCCACGGACTGATCATAGAGGCGAACAAAGACCGGAATGGCTCTGATTGCCTCTATGATATAGGAACCCGGAAACAATGAGCTTACATCACTTCTGGTTTCCCCGGAAGTAAACGGCGCCATTTTAAAAATCTTTTATTTAATCACATGCTTTGTAGGGCAGAGCAGGGATCTGGGATCTTATAAACCCCAGATCTCTACATAAAGAGTACCTGTCACATGTCTATTGCTGTCACAAGGGATGTTTACATTTCTTGTGATAGCAATAAAAGTCATCTAAAAAAATAATTTTAAAGTGCCTCCCATGCTTGCGTGCAAAGGCGAACGCACGGATCAGTCCCTCAGCGATTGTCCCACACACGTGCGGTATCACCGTGAACAACAGATCATGGCCAGTAAGGCCCCTTTCACACTGGGGCGGTTTGCAGGCGTTATTGCGCTAAAAATACCGCCTGCACACCGCCCCTAAACAGCCTCCGCTGTTTGTTCAGTGTGAAAGCCCGAGGGCTTTCACACTGAAGCGATGCGCTGGCAGGAGAAGAAAAAATCTCCTGCGAGCCGCATCTTTGAAGTGTATTCACCGCTCCTTCACCGCTCCTGCCCATTGAAATCAGCCGCGCTGTACGAGTGGTTTTAACCCTTTTTCGGCCGCCAGCGGGGGGTTAAAACCACACCGCTAGCGGCCGAATACCGCGGTAAAACAGCGCTAAAAATCTGGGTAGTTCCATGTAATTTTTTAGTAATAAATATTATTTGTTACATGAGAATAAAAGTGTCAGAAAAAAGTCGTGGAGGTAAAAAATGTTTCCTGCAGCCTAGGTTCACATTGGAGCGATTTGGCATGCGATTTAACATGTCAAATCGGCGGCAATTGCCGACAATGGCACCGTCCGAATCGGTGCGACACCGCACCGTTTACCAAAAGTAGTTTCTGTACTACTTTTGGTGACTTCGGGCTGCAATTTTCATAGACCTCTGTGCAGCAACCCACACACGTCTCTGAAATCGCCCCCAAAGTAGGGACTGACATGCAGGAATGAAATGGTGCGAGTTCAGCTCATTCCCGCTGTCAGTGTGAACCTGGGCCAACAATCACTTTTAGCCCCAGTTCACAGCAGCGTGACCCCAGAGTCGTGTGACTATGCTGTGCAACTTTATTGCAACTTACAGCCACTAAGTGTGACTTTAGTTATAGATGTTGATGCAAGTCGCAATGAAGTCACACAAATAATGTGAAAACCGAGCCATCGGCGATGTTCCGTTGAAGTTTTTTCAAAAAAAAATTGCATTTGAAAGACTGCTATGCAAATACAGTGTGACATAAAATATTGCAACAACCGCCATTTTATTCTCTAGGGTCTCTGCTGGAAAAAAAATATATAATGTTTGGGGGTTCTACGGAATTTTCTAGGAAAAAAAATAATGATTTTAACTTGAAACCAACAAGTGTCATAAAAAGATTTGGTGTTTAAGTGGTTAAACTTTTCCCTCAATTACACAGAGAAGTTCTTCCCTTTGATCTAAACTAAAAGAAATAAAAGCTACAATGTTTATATTTAGCCCAATGGCTGGGCTGAGGAATGTTCAGATACTTGGCAGACTGCCAAGTTTTTATTTCTTCTCCAACGGCTCAACAGCCATTAGAAAAAAAAAAAAAAAAAGGTGTACCTCTACTCTAGTTAATAATAATGTGCTGTACCTTTCCAAAAGCCCCTTTTCCCAGAATGTTATGGAAGTCAAAATCCTGCAAATTAATTCTCATTGCTCTGGTAATTCTCCTAGCCATCCTTTCTGCTTTTATCTGCTGTATAGAAAAATAAATTTTCTTTTCTTTTTTTGTAATAACTGTTCTTTCCAATAATATGTCCAATAATCAGGGAGAGTCGCTCAGACACGTCTTCTCGCTTCAATCTCTGACTGTCAACTGACAAACGGCTGCCTGTGTGCTTCCAGTAAATAACTGTGGCAGTGATGTCACAGTGATGTCACATACAGTGATGTCATAGTGCAAGCAAACAGGCAGTCTGACCATTGCAGGGGGGAGGGGTGGAGAATTCAGTTACAAGCGCTGATAATCTCCCCTGTGATATATATATAATATTATGTAAAGTGGAATATATTATAGTGGTATATATTATAAATATATATTTCGTGTGTGTATATATATATTATGTAAAGTGGAAATAATGCCATCAATTTAACAGTTTGAAAAGGGTGTTTAATTCCTGGCATGCCGGGAATGCTAACTGTCACATTGATCATGCTCTCAACCAAACTGTCAAACCATCCAATGGCATAACTGATCACATGTGCAGCATCACACGGCAGTTGATGAAACAGAAGCCATGATAGCAGCTTCCTTGGTTGAAAATGATAGGAGGGTTCACTTCCACCTTTTAACCACTTCAGTACCCGGCCATAGTGATATGACGTCCACAGATGGGATCTCCCATCCTGGGTGGACGTCATACGACGGCCTGGGATTACCGGCCGTCTAGGGGGCGCGCGCCGCGTTGCTCGGGACCCGGTGCGTGTGCCCGGCGGCCGCGATGTCCGCCGGGCACCCGCGATTGCCCGTTAACCGGGCCGGACCGTGGATCTGTGTGTGTCAGTTGTGAGGAGGCCGATCTGTGTTCCCAGTACAGCGGAACACTGATCGGTCTCCTCCCCTTGTGCGTCCCCTCCCCCTACAGTTAGAAACACTCCCTTAGGAAACCTATTTAACCCCTTGTGTCCCCCTAGTGGTTAACCCCTTCACTGCCTGTCACATTTACACAGTAATCAATGCAATTTTATAGCATTGATCGCTGTATAAATGTGAATGGTCCCAAAAATGTGTCAAATGTGTCCGCCATAATGTCGCAGTCACGAAAAAAAATCGCGATTGCCGCTATTACTAGTAAAAAAAATAATTTTTTTTTTTAAAAATGCCATAAATCTATCCCGTATTTTGTAGACGCTATAACTTTTGCGCAAACCAATCAATATACACTTATTGCGACTTTTTTTTTACCAAAAATATGTAGAAGAATACGTATCGGACGAAACTGAGGAAAAAATTCTTTTTTTTTTTTTAAAATTGGGATATTTATTATGGCAAAAAGTAAAAAATATTGTGTTTTTTTTTTTTTTTTTTTCAAAATTGTCGCTCTTCCTTTGTTTATAGCGCAAAAAATAAAAACCGCAGAGGTGATCAAATACCATCAAAAGAAAGCTCTATTTGTGGGGAAATAAGGACATCAATTTTTTTTGGGTACAATGTCGCACGACCGCGCAATTGTTGTTTAAAGTGCGACAGTGCTGAAAACTAAAAATTGGCCTGGGAAGGAAGGGGGTGAAAATGCCCTGTATTGAACCGGTTATGTACCAAGCTTATTTCTGACATTTTGTTTACGAGTTAAAATCAGAATTTTTCGCTAGAAAATTACTTGGAACCCCCCAAACATTATACATGGATCATTCCCGATGGCTCCAGTCAGCCCATAAATGTGATCTTGTGGCAAATCCGCCGCTGGGGCAGTTTTTATGTGAAAGCGGACCGCCCACCGTTTAAAAATATACCGGGATAATGGCGACGTAAATACACAGTGGGCGGTAATATACTTCTACACAATTTTTATTTGCACTGGAGATTTTCACAACATATGAGATCTCTGTATGGCTTTGTATGAAGTAGATGAGAGGAGGAGGGGGAGGAGCACACAGCGGGCCGGGCAGCAAAGGCAATCCCATGGACAGTCAGGGGGGGGGTGTAGTTACATGGAGGGATCTCTCCCTGTCTGTATGGCTTTGTATGAAGAAGCCGCTCCCCCCCTATAATCACAGATATAACTGAGCAGAGGTCCCTACACTGCAGTGTATGAATGCGGGAGGAGCCTCTGTCCTCCTCATTTATCTGCAGTAGAGCTGAGGCTGCAGAGAAATGGACTGGGGGCAATGCTTCTTTCCTCCCTTTCTCTCTCTACAAAGTGAGACTTCAGGGGTCTATTTAGATCCCAATATCTCACCAAAGCCCCTTCACCCACCCAACAAGATTTATTGCAACAAATAAAAGTAAAAAAAAAAATAAAAATGTAAAAATTAATTAAAACAAATGAAGAGCTCATTCACACAGGTTCTCTTGCGCACACACGCAGTGTGAATGAGTGGTTTGTACGGCTTAACCACTTTCCGACCGCCACGCGCCGATGTACGTCCAAACTTTGGCGGCGGATATCGTTGTTATAGCAGCAGCTAGCTGCCATAAACAGGTATCCCCGTTTTCGTGCAGCGGACGGCTTTCAGATAAAAGTGGTTCCTGCGGCGGATTCGCCGCAAGATCACTTTTATCGGTGGTGGGAGAGGGGCCCTCCCACCACGATTTGGTGCCCTCCGCCGCTTACCGGAGCCGTTGGTAACGGCGAAGGCGATCGCGTCCGTCTCCCTTCTGTGCCTGGAGACGAGTGAGGCTAAGATGGCGCCCACTCGTCTCCATGACACTGCTGGGCGGAAGCGACGTCAAAACGTCACTTCCGCCCACGCCTCTTAAAGGCACATTTTTTTTAAATGACTTTTTTTTTTTTATTGCATTTTAGTGTAAATATGAGATCTGAGGTCTTTTTGACCCCAGATCTCATATTTAAGAGGTCCTGTCATGCTTTTTTTCTATTACTGTAATAGGAATAAAAGTGACACTATATTTTTTTTTCTAAACAGTGTAAAAATAAATAAAATGTAAAATAAATAAAAACAAAATTTTTTTTTTAAAAACCCCCTGTCCCAACGAGCTCGCGCGCAGAAGTGATCGCATACGTGAGCAGCGCCCGCATATGAAAACGGTGGTCAAACCACACGTGTGAGGTATCGCCGCGACCGGTAGAGCGAGAGCAATAATTCTAGCCCTAGACCTCCTCTGTAACGCAAAACATGCAACCTGTAGAATTTTTTAAACGTCGCCTATGGAGTTTTTTGAGGGTAAAAGTTTGACGCCATTCCACGAGCGGGCGCAATTTTGAAGCATGACATGTTGGGTATCAATTTACTTGGCATAACATTATATTGGGCTAACTTTACTGTTGTCTTATTTTTTTTATTCAAAAAAGTGAATTTTTTCCAAAAAATGTGCGCTTATAAGACCACTGCGCAAATACGGTGCAAAAAAAAGTATTGCAATGACCGCCATTTTATTCTCTAGGGTGTTAGAAAAAAAAACAGTATATAATGTTTGGGGGTTATAAGTAATTTTCTAGGAAAAAAAAAAACCTGTTTTAAACATGTAAACACCTAAAATCCAAAACGAGGCTGGTCCTTAAGTGGTTAAGCCGCTTGTGGGGAGGCGGTGGCTGTACAAACACAGGTCCTCATCTGAAAGGTGTGGGGAGAGGGGCCCCCAATGCACACTGTCTATGTTTAGGGCCCTACATGAACATCCCCACACCTGTCAAATTAGGACTCGTCATTGTTCCACTTTTATTTTCTTTTTCTTTATTTTCTTAACTTATTAAAGTGGAGTTCCACCCACGTTTACAACTCTTCAGCATCCGTCACTAAACTGTGCACTGTAAACGAATTGGATATATTTTAATTTTTTTTTTCTCAGCGCTTACCGTATATCTGTTGTATTCATTTTTCACTTCTTCCTCCCTGGCCGCGGCCCATCGCATCATTTCCTGTTTGCAATGCCTTCTGGGAAGGGGCGGCAACTTCCTCTGACACTGCCGCTGCTATGGAAACCTGACCTGAAACCCATTACACTGCTTGTGCTGCACTGAGCATGTGCGAGATCTGCAAGGATGAGATCCAGGAAGAAATACAGTCTGGCTTCAGATGCCCACACTTAAGATGGCCACGGCCTGCTGTAAGTTTATAAAATAACAAACTACTGCTATAAACTAACAAAACAGACCTTAGTTTACAGACAAACTTTACTAGAATACATTAAGCTTGTGTATTATAGGGGTATTTTTATTTAAAAAGTATAATTTCGGCCGTTACACCACTTTAAACATTAATTTTGAACATTTGTGTGACGAATGCATCTCATGTGGACTGTGCAATATGTAGGTGGGGCTTTGTGTGGCTTGAGTGTTGGCGGGGCCTCATGATCTACTATCGCCCGGGGGCCCCATTAATTGCCCACTTGCCCCTGGAGGACAATAATGAAGAAAGATGTGAGGAGATTAATGGAGGCGGAGCTGTGAAGACAGTAATGGGGGGCTGAGGATAGTATAACTCGCCCTGAATCAAGCCTGGAGCGCCCCTCCTCCATGCAGCACTTGTTCTGGCTGAGCCTTGTAGTCCCTGGGGGACTGTTGTGAAGACAGTTGCTTGTGTCTTACATATTGCTGTATGGGAGGTTTATCATCTGTGACCATCTTCTGGTTTCTGCTTTGATCTGACAGATGAGAAGGGAGACGTTTCCGATGACGGGAAAGTGTTGGGGAAGAAAAGCAGAAGATTGGTGGCAAGTGGAGAGAGCGCAGGAAAGAGAGGAGACAGAAAATCCAAGAAAACGACCAACATGGTGATGAGATTCAGAGGTGAAGTAAGTGTGCCATCAGAGGTGGATTTTTGTCATTTGGGGAAGAGTATGAAAAGGAAAGACCGGATCTGATTTTGGGGATTTTTTGGTGGGCTGCTTCGACTTGACCTTCTCTAGGAATTTGCACAACGGTCCACCCCTCTCTCTCCAGGAAGACCCCCATGGCATCCTGCTGTAGAAGAGTTTGGTGGACCTTTTTATACAACCAATTTTATCACCAGGGTGTACCACCACATGGCCCTCAGCAGCACTTATTCCAGGAGTGGAGACCGGTAGGCCCAGCATGAGCCAGACTTGTTCTGTATGATATCACCACACCTCTGCAGCCTGTGGGGACCCTGACGCTGGACAGCCAATGAGAAGTGTCCCTGTCACCCCAGCAGTGACATGAGCCCCTGAGAAGGGACCCTCACAGTCTTCAGACGCAAGAAGACTCGGGGCCCAACACTTCCTGTGACCTCAGATTTAGGGAAGCATTTTAACCACTTAAAGACCAGGCCTTTTTTGGCACTTTTTGTTTTCAAGTTTAAATCTGTATTTATTTGCTATAAAATGACTAATAACCCCCAAACATTATTTAGTATGTTAGCGTGGATGGTACAAAAGGCAGGGGGCGGACCTAGTCCTGTGGTGACAGGACAGAATCACTGACACATGGAGGATGTAATATAAGGTCATTGTGTTATATAGTCTGTGCCCTGTGATGACAGGGTCACGGACACATGGAGGATGTATTATAGGGTCATTGTGTTATATGTTTTAGGAATTCCCCTGTGATGATAGGAGTGGGTCAACGGACACATAGTGGATGTACTATAGGGTCATTGTGTTGTATGATCTGGGCCTTACCCTGTGATGATGGGACAGGATCACGGACACATGGAGGATGTATTATAGGGTCATTGTGTTATATGTTCTGTAAATTCCCCTGTGATAATAGGACAGGATCATGGACACATGGAGGATGTATTATAGTGTCATTGTATATGACCTGTGCTGTCCCCTGGGATGAAAGGGTAGGGACACATGGAGGATGTATCATTGTGTTTAAAGAGGTTGTAAAGGTTAATTTTTTTTTTTTTTTTTAAATAACAAACATGTTATACTTACCTTCACTGTGCAGCTCGTTCTGCACAGAGTGGCCCCGAACCTGGTCTTCTGGGGTCCCTCGGCGGCTGTTTCAGCTCCTATCCGCAAGAACTAACCACCTTAATGCGAGCTCCCTCGCACGGTGGTTAGTTCTTGCGGGCGCGCTCCCGTGATACAGCCGGTGGCTATAGCCGCTCACTGTATCACTCGGCCCCGCCTCCCAGCGCGCCGCGTCATTGGATGTGATTGACAGCAGCGCGAGCCAATGGCTGCGCTGCTTCCAATCCATCCACTGTAGCCAATCGGCGGCCAGGCTGAGCGGAGGAATGGATGTCGGGAGTGAGCAGCTGACTTTCGAGGGGTCAGGTAAGTAAAACGGGGGGGGGGGGGGGCTGGGGGCGGCGGTATTGTCAGAAGTTTTTTCACCTTAATGCATAGAATGCATTAAGGTGAAAAAATGGTTACCTTTACAACCCCTTTAAATGATCTGGGCCTTCCATCTGATGATAGGACAAGGTCACGGACACATGGAGGATGTATTATAGGGTCATTGTATATGATCTGTGCCTTCCCATGTGATGATAGGACAGGTTCATGGACACATGGAGGATGTATTATAGGGTCATTGTGTTATACTATCTGTGCCCTGTGATGACAGAATCACGGACACATGGAGGATGTGTTATGGTGTCATTGTATTATATGATCTGGTAGGCAAAAGAATAATATGGCGCACTCTTAATACAGCAATATCATATACAAGGGGTATGGGTAGGATAGTGGAATAAATGTTTTTCTTGTTCTTATGTCCTTTTGTTATATGATCTGGTCCTTCCCCTGTGATAAGACAAGATCATGGACATGGAGGATGTATTTTAGGGTCATTGTATTATATGATCTGTGCCTTCCCCTGTGATGACAGGACAGGGTCATGGACACATGGAGGATGTATTATAGGGTCATTGTGTTATATGATTTGTGCCTTCCTCTGTGATAGGACAGGATCACGGACACATGGAGGATGTATTATAGGGTCTTTGTGGTGTTTCTAGGTGGATCTGCGTTCCATGGATCAATGTGTCACTTCCAGATATCGGGCGGCGTCACATCCAAACTCACTCGCCTGCTTGCATTTGGCGAGTGAAATTATGAGAAGTGTGAGTATGGACAGGGCTGTGCTGCATCGGGTATGTATCCAGTGCCCCCCGTCACACACACACTCGCAGTGCGGTCAGTTTAATATGCATTCTACCTCTGCCTGGGACCACACATCTCTGCCCTGTACAGGCTCGCAGTGCAAAGAAGTGTACCAGCCGCCCCTCTCCACCTCCCACACATCTAAGTAGTGCACCGATGCCTGACCCTCGTGGCTGCAGCCTGCAGGAGAATGGTATGTGACACTGTGCTGTGATGTCTGGAGGCATTGATATGATGGGGATTGAACTAGTGGTTTGCTGGGAGTAAGAGGGGGATTAAGAGCATGTATGTGCTGGATTGGGGGGGTTAATTGAAGGCATGGGTATGATAGAATGGGGTGAGGGGGGTGGAATTGGAGGCATAGGTATAATGAATTGAGGGGGGGGGTTTAATTGGAGGCATAGGTCTGAATCATCCCTCCCCCCAATCTATCATAACATAGGATAGATTGGAGGGAGTAGGGAGTGTAATCGGAGGCATAGCTATGATGTATTGGGGGGAGGAGGGCGGAATTGGAGGCATAGGTGTGATATAATGGGAGGGGTGGAATTTGAGGCATAGGTGTGATATAATTGGGAGAGGGGGGTGGAATTGGAGGCATAGGTGTGATAGAATGGGGGGGGGGGTGGAATTTGAGGCATAGGTATGATAGAATGGGGGGGGGGGGGTGGAATTTGAGGCATAGGTATGATAGAATGGGGGGGGGGGGGCAGAATTGGAGGCATAGGTATGATAGAATGGGGGGGGGGTGGAATTTGAGGCATAGGTATGATAGAATGGGGGGAGGGGGGCAGAATTGGAAGCATAGGTATGATATAATGGGGGAAGGGGGGTTGAATTTGAGGCATAGGTATGATATAATGGGGGAAGGGGGGTGGAATTTGAGGCATAGGTATGATATAATGGGGGAAGGGGGGTGGAATTTGAGGCATAGGTGTGCTGGTGAGGGGAGGTTGGAAGACGAGGTGTGCAGGAGGGGTCGTTAAAAGCACAGGTTTGCTGAGGGTGCATTGGAGGCAGAGACATACTGGGAAGAGGAAATCTAGGGAGAAGGGATTGGAGACATAGGTGTGATGGAGAGGGGAGGCATTGGAGGAGGTGTTGAAGGTAGAGGTGTACTGTGGGAGGCGTTGGAGAGGTCATTTATAAGGGCGTGTTTAGGGACAGAGTAGGTTTTGGGTGGGGCAACAGGTGGCGAGTAACGCTTAAAGGGGTTGTAAAGGTAAAAATTTTTTCACCTTAATGCATTCTATGCATTAAGGTGAAAAAACTTTTGACAATACCGCCGCCCCCAGCCCCCCCGTTTTACTTACCTGACGCCTCGATTCTTCGCTGCTCGTTCTCGTCATCCTCATTGCAGCTCAGCCTGGTCGCTGATTGGCTGCAGTGGATGGATTGGAAGCAGCGCAGCCATTGGCTTGCGCTGCTGTCAATCACATCCGATGACGCGGCGCGCCGGGGGGCGGGGCCGAGTGATACAGCGAGCGGCTATAGCCGCCGGCTGTATCACGGGAGCGCGCCCGCAAGCACTCACCACCATGCGAGGGAGCTCGCATTAAGGTGGTTAATGCTTGCGGGGAGGAGCTGAAACAGCCGCCGAGGGACCCCAGAAGACCAGGTTCGGGGCCACTCTGTGCAGAACGAGCTGCACAGTGAAGGTAAGTATAACATGTTTGTTATTTTTTTTTTTTTTTTTTTTTAATTTACCTTTACAACCCCTTTAAGGCCTGGCTAGTAGCTCAGGACTTGAAATTTTGAGCCCTGTATTATAGTGTCGTTGTTATATGATCTGTTCCCTGTGACAGGGTCACGGACACATGAAGGATGTATTATAGAGTCATTGTATTATATGATCTGTGCCTTCCACTTTGATAGGACAGGATTATGGACACATGGAGGATGTATCAGTGTCATTATGTTATATGATCTGTGCCCTGTGATGACAGGATCAGGGACACATGGAGGATGTATTATAGGGTTGTTGTGTTATTTGATTGGTGACTTCCCCTGTGATGACAGGACAAGATCATTGTGTTATATGATCTGTGCCCTGTGATGATAGGACAGGGTCACAGGCACATGGAGGGTGTATTATAGAGTCATTATTTTACATGATCTGTGCCTTCCCCTGTGATGATAGCACAGGGTCACAGACACATGGAGGATGTATTATAGGGTCATTGTATATGATCTGTGCCTTCCCCCTGTGATAGGACAGGATCACTGACACATTTTGGGGTCATTGTATTATATGATCTCTGCCCTGTGTTGACAGGACAGGGTCACAGACACATGGAGGATGCATTATAGGGTTGTGTTATATGATCTGTGCCCTGTGATGATAGGACAGGGTCACAGGCACATGGAGGGTGTATTATAGAGTCATTATTTTACATGATCTGTGCCTTCCCCTGTGATGATAGGACAGGGTCATGGACACATGGAGGATGTATTATAGGGTCATTGTATATGATCTGTGCCTTCCCCCTGTGATAGGACAGGAGCACGGACACATTTTGGGGTCATTGTGTTATATGATCTGTGCCCTGTGATGACAGGACAGGGTCCCACACATATGGAGGATGTATTATACGGTCATTGTGTTATATGATCTGTGCCCTGTGATGATAGAACAGGGTCATGGACACATGGAGGATGTTTATATATTCAGGGCTTTCCCCCTGTGATAGGAGAGGATCATGGACACATGGAGGATGTATTATAGGGTCATTGTATATGATCTGTGCCTTCCCCTGTGATGCCAGGACAGGGTCATGGACACATGGAAGATGTATTATGGTGTCATTGTGTTACATGATCTGTGCCTTACCCCTGTGATAAGACAGGGTCACGGACATATGGAGGATGTATCAGTGTCATTGTGGTATATGATCTGTGCCCTGTGATGACAGGACAGGATCACGGACACATGGAGGATGTATTATAGGGTCATTGTGTTATATCATCTGTGCCTTCCACTGTAGTAGGACAGAATCACGGACACGTGGACTGGGCGGCACAGTGGTGTAGTGGGTAGCACTCTCACCTAGCAGTAAAAAGGGTCGCTGGTTTCGATCCCAACAACGACACTACCTGCCTGGAGTTTGCATGTTCTCCCTGTGCCTGCGTGGGTTTCCTCCGGGTACTCCAGTTTCCTCCCACACTCCAAAGACATGCTGGGAGGTTAATTGGCTTCTGTACAAAATTGGCCCTAGTATATGAATGTGAGTTGGGGACCTTGGATTGTGGGCTCCTTGAGGGTAGGGACCGATGTGAGTGTGTGATGTATGTGTGGAGCACTGCGTAAAATTGACAGCGCTATATGGGTACCTTAAATTAATAATATATAATAGAGGGGCATCTTAATGAGACACAATGTAGGGGGATAGGGACAATTGTAGACACTCACTCAGGATGGACTAGTGTCTTTATTCAACCTTACTAACTATGTAACTATGGAGGATGTCTTTGTATATGATCTGGGCCTTTCCCTGTGATGACAGGACGGGATCACGGACACATAAAGGATGTATTTTAGGGTCGTGTTATATGATCTGTGCCCTATGGCAGGACAGGGTCACAGACACATGGTGGATGCATTATAGGGTTGTGTTATATGATCTGTGCCTTCCCCTGTGATGACAGGTCAGGATCACGGACACATGGAGGATGTATTTTAGGGTCATTGTGTTATATGATCTGTGCCCTATGACAGGACAGGGTCACAGACACATGGAGGATGTATTATAGGGTCATTGTGTTATGTAATCTGTGATGACAGGACAGGGTCACGGACACATGGAGGATGCATTATAGGGTCGTGTTATATGATCTGTGCCTTCCCCTGTGATGACAGGATCACGGACACATGGAGGATGTATTATAGGGTCATTGTGTTTATAAGATCTGTGATGACAGGATCACGGACACATGGAAGATGTATTATAATGTCATTGTGTTATATGATCTGTGCCCTGTGATGATAGGACAGGGTCATTGACACATAGAGAGTGTATTATAGGCTCATTGTATATGATCTGTGCCTTCCCCTGTGATGATAGGATCATGGACACATGGAGGATGTATTATAGTGTCATTGTGTTACATAATCTGTGCCTTTCCCTGTGATGACAGGACATGATCACGGACACATGGGGGATTATTTACTAAAGAAAAATCCACTTTGCACTGAAAGTGCACTTGGAAGTGCAGTCGCTGTAGATCCGAGGGGGACATGCAAGGAAGATTAAAACAAAAACAGCATTTTAGCTTGCACATGATTGGATGATAAAATCAGCAGAGCTTCCCCTCATTTCAGATATACCCCTCAGATTTAGAACGACTGCACTTCCAAGCGCACTTTCAGTGCAAAGTCTATTTGCCTTTCATAAATAACCCCCATGAAGGATGTATTATAGGGTCATTGTGTTATATGATCTGTGCCTTCTCCTGTGATGGCAGGACAGGGTCACGGACACATGGAGGTCGTATTATGGGGTCATTGTGTTATATGATATGTGCCTTCCTCTGTGATGATAGGATAGAATCACAGACACAAGGGGGATTTAGTATAAACGTTTGAATGACAACCCCCACCCACACACCGAAACTGCTGCAAGCAGTGCACCACAATTCAGATGTTACAATACAACTGAACTACGTTAACCACAACCTAGTACCTCTACTGCTGTGATTACCAATGTCTTCTATTGCTAGTGTTGGTGAGGATGAACATCGACTATCAAAGGATACCTTTACGTCTAGGGGTGCAACTAACGATTATTTTCATAATCGATTAGTTGGTCGATTATTTTTTCGATTAATCGATTAATAACCTTAAAAAAAAAAAGTGTGGTGTATAATTTAGTTAATATGTAAAGTTTAAAAAAAAAAAGCAATTTATTCTTAAATATCTCTATGCAGTGGTAAATATAAACAACCAACTTTATGGTTAGGGAGCAAAATATCTAATCCACTCTGAGAATAACAGACAGAAGAGATATACTGTATATTCACTATTAGAGGAGATATACTGTATACACTATTAGAAGAGAAATACAGTTTTTTGGCCAATTTTGTTGTTGGGCAGATTAAAAAATACAAATTGCTGCAAAAACGCATTACATGCTTTTCTGCAGCTTCTCCATTGAAGTATATTGAACCAAAAAAGCACCGTTTTGCATTAAAAAAAAAAAAGTCCTTGACCCTTTCCAAATACGCAGCAGCTGAAAAAAAGCATAGATGTGAATGTGTCCCATAGAAAACCATGTTAATGAACTGCAGTGCGTTTCTGCAAAAAGCACCAAAAAACACAAAGATGTGAACCAGGTCTAAGACGTTTAGTAACATAATCGGGTTAAAAAAACCTAAAATGAGCCCTTTATAGTACAAAAAAAAGCAAATCACTACTGTAAGGGGTTCATTTTTTTTACTGTACAACAGTGAAAGTAATATTTACAGTAGCGATTATTTGCTCTTTTTGTACTATAAAGGGCTAATTTTATTATTTTTAACCCCATTATGTTACTGGCCGATTGATCAATTATGAAAATAGTAATCGATTAATTTCATAATCGATTAGTTGTCGATTAATCGATTAGTTGTTTCAGCCCTATTTAAGTCTGTAGGCAGGTGCGGTCTGTTTTCTCCACTGCTGGGCGGCACAGTGGTGTAGTGGATAGCCCTTACACCTAGCAGTAAGACCCCTTTCACACTGGGGCGGTTTGCAGGCGTTATTGCGCTAAAAATACCGCCTGCAAACCGCCCCAAAACAGCCTCCACTGTTTGTTCAGTGTGAAAGCCCGAGGGCTTTCACACTGTAGCGGTGCGCTGGCAGGAGAAGAAAAAATCTCCTGCAAGCCGCATCTTTGGAGCGGTGAAGGAGCGGTGTATTCACCGCTCCTTCACCGCTCCTGCCCATTGAAATCAATGGGACAGCCGGCTATAGCCGCGCTATACGAGTGGTTTTAACCCTTTTTCGTCCGACAGCGGGGGGTTAAAACCGCACCGCTAGCGGCCGAATACCGCGGTAAAACAGCGCTAAAAATAGCGCTGTTTTACCGCCGGCGCCCCCTACCGCCCCAGTGTGAAAGCAGCCGAAGAAGGGTCGCTGGTTCGAATCCCAGCCACGACACCACCTGCCTGGAGTTTGCATGTTCTCCCTGTGCCTGTGTGGGTTTCCTCCGGGTAATCTGGTTTCCTCCCACACTCCAAAGACATGCTGATAGGTTAATTGGATCCTGTCTAAATTGTCCCTAGTATGTGTATGTATGAATGTGAGTTAGGGACCTTAGATTGTAAGCTCCTTGAGGGTAGGGACTGATGTGAATGTACAATGTATATGTAAAGTGCTGCGTAAATTGACAGCGCTATAGAAGTACCTGAAATAAATAATCTATAGCAACAATGCAGGTAAAATTGAGGGGAATCTTGTTCCTCTGATCTTATTGGTCAGAGGCACCATCAAATTGAATGCTGGTGTATTTAGTGGCCATCTTGGGTCAGGCAGTCTATTTAAGACCCTGGCTCCTGGGTTTGGTGTGCATTTCACATGTGGATAGAGTAGGGGCAGGTTACCTGTATCTCAGACAGTGCTTGGCATCAGGTTTCAGACAAATGGAGAAAGTGCAGGTACACCCCAGTCATGCTGGAACCCCATTCCCACTTGGGTATGGCCTGGTCAGGTTGAATTCAGCCCCTAGAGACATATGCTGTCGGCACACCTGAGACCTACAGCTACTACTTGCTGTCCATCTGTTGGTGTTTCTGGTTGGGATGTCCTCCTTGCAGTGCATTACTGAACTTCAATTTCAATATAGTTCTGTGTACTTCCGCTGCACCCACCACAAGTCTCCTCAAAGCTTTAGACCCCCATGGTAAAGATGGTAGTGTTGAGTTGTCCATCTGGAATCTAGCCACAAGTTCATTGTTGCAAGAGGGATCATGCTGTCAATACTACTTTGAAAACTAGGTATTAAGGGAATCTGGGGACAAATATTATGGATGCTATTGCTCACTTAAATGTGGAGGCACAGGCTTTAGGGATGTTGTAGTGAATCTGGAATTACCATCTTGTGAGTTGCTGCCCAGCAAAAGAAGCCAGTCTTGACTACCATCCTTCATACTATGTCAGTAACAGTAACTTGCTGGATTGTCATTTATAATGAGGACAATCTGCAACTAACAAGATGGCAGCTACCATACTGCTGTTCTAACTTTTTTAGAACTAGCACTTGCCATTAAAATGGTTAATATGGATCTCTGAAATTTAACGTGATTGCTCTTCCAGCTCATTTATTGACCCTGGATTCTGTCCTCTGTATAGGCATGCCAATGTGAGCAACATGGGTTCCATTCAGCAGCACAGTGTCCTTATAAGAGAGGCTGTCTTTCTCCATGAGGCTAATGACTGGTGAGTTGTGTAAAAAATTTTTTGGGGGGGAGGTAGTTGCTAGAACTTTTACAATCTGTTTTGTCTATAGAGAACTGGAGTGGCCCTAGAAGTTCTACCATCTATCAGCTTGATGATATCCTCTACATAGAGGCCTCTGTGGACACTCCGACACACACCATATTGGACTGATCCTGTATATTGACCAATGTGTGGCCACCGTATCGCCTGACCCCAACTCTGCTCCTAGTTATGACATCATTGCATACAATGGGTATGTTCTTCCAGGGGTGGTTAGGGGAAAGGTTGCTATAATGACCTTACTCTGATTGACCAGTCTTTACAGGTGTCTAATAGATGGAATGCAAGATGACTATTCTTCAGCCTTACGCATCCCAAGGGTTGAGCCAGACAAGCTACAGTTCACAGTGGATGCTTTCCGATTCCTAGGAAATGATGCCCGTCTGGTGATTACTAATTGAACTGTTGCAACAGGTGGGTGCCTTGTAAGAACAAATAACACAAATTACTTCCAATCCATTTACTACTTCCCAATTCAGATCTACATAACCTGTTACCTGAGAGCTGCTGCAACCACCCAGGTCCCTGATGCCATGTTGTCATGTTACAACCAAAAACGTAAATGTATTTTATTGGGATTTTATGTGGTAGACCAACACAAAGTGGCACATAATTGTGAAGTGGAAGGAAAATGATAAATGGTTTTCAAATTTTTTTACAAATAAATATGTGAAAAGTGTGGTTGTGCATTTGTATTCAGCCCCCCTGAGTCAATACTTTGTAGAACCACCTTTCACTGCAATTACAGCTGCAAGTCTTTTTGGGGATGTCTCTACCAGCTTTTCACATCTAGAGAGTGAGATTTTTGCCCATTCTTCTTTGCAAAATAGCTCAAGCTCTGTCAGATTGGATGGAGAGCATCTGTGAACAGTGATTTTAAAGTCTTGCCACAGATTCTCAATTGGATTTAGGTCTGGACTTTCGGCCATTCCAGCACATGAATATGATTTGATAAAACATTCCATTGTAGCTCTGGCTGTATGTTTAGGGTCGTTGTCCTGCTGGAAGCTGAACCTCTGCCCCAGTCTAAAGTCTTTTGCATAATCTAACAGGTTTTCTTCTAAGATTGCCCTGTATTTGGCTCCATCCATCTTCCCATCAACTCTGACCAGCTTCCCTGTCCCTGCTGAAGAAAAGCATCCCCACAACATGATGCTGCCACCACCCTGTTTCACAGTGGGGATGGTGTGTTCAGGATAATGTGAAGTGTTAGTTTACCGCCACACATAGCAATTTGCTTTTAGGTCAAAAAGTTCAATTTTGGTCTCATCTGATCAGAGCACCTTCTTCCACATGTTTGCTGTGTCCTCCACATGGCTTCTCACAAACTGCACACAGGACTTCTTATGGCTTTCTTTCAACAATGGCTTTTTTCTTGCCACTCTTCCATAAAGGCCAGTTTTGTGGAGAGCACGACTAATAGTTGTCCTGTGGACAGATTCTCCCACCTGAGCTGTGGATCTCTGAAGCTCCCCCAGAGTTACCATGGATCTCTTGATTGCTTCTCTGATTATTGTTCTCCTTGCCCGGCCTGTCAGTTTAGGTGGACGGCCATGTCTTGGTAGGTTTGCAGTTGTGCCATACTCTTTCCATTTTCGGATAATGGATTGAACAGTGCTCCATGAGAGGTTTAAAACTTGAGATATATTTTTTTTTTAACCTAACCCTGCTTTAAACTTCTCCACAACTTTATCCCCGACCTGTCTGGTGTGTTCCTTGGCTTTCATGATGCTGTTTGTTCACTAAGGTTCTCTAACAAACCTCTGAGGGCTTCACAGAACAGCCATATTAATACTGAGATGAAATTACACATAGGTGGACTCTATTTACTAATTAGGTGACTTCTGAAGTCAATTTGTTCTGCTAGATTTTAGTTGGGGGTATTAAAGTAAGGGGGGGTTGAATACAAATGCACGCCACACTTTTCAGATATTTATTTGTAAAAAAAATTGAAAATCCTTTTCCTTCCACTTCACAATTATGTGCCACTTTGTGCTGGTCTATCACATAAAATCCCAATAAAACACATTTTATGTTTCTGGTTGTAACATGACAAATTGTGGAAAATTTCAAGGGGTATAAATACTTTTTCAAGGCACTGTATGAATTGTGCAGCACCACAAAAGCTTCCCCCTTCATCTTCACCACCACCAACCAACTACGCTCCTATCCAAGCTCAGTATTGCAACATGCGGCGACAGCAGTGCTGCAGTGGCGGTGGGTGCTCCTGCTATTGAAACCTGTGCTGTTCGGGACCGGAAGAGCTGCTCCACCCCCCGCCCCGCTCCACTCCCCAGCAGTACAACTTTTACTGCTGGGGCGTGGGGTGGGGATGGGGTGTTGAGCAGAACATGATGCAAGGATTACATTGCACGCTAGAGCGGGGTAGGCAACCTTTTGAGCACAGTGTGCCAAAAAATATCTTCAAAGAAATTAAAAGTGCTGATTTTATAACAAAAAATGTAAACTCCACACTATCAATCACGAATAGGATTTTTTATAAAGTAAATGCTGTAAACTACTTGAGTAGTAGTGAGAAATTAACATCCTGCACCCTTCACACCTCAGGTCACTGTCCCCCCTGCCCCTGCTCATCTGTCCTACCACTGAACCCCCCCCGGGTCATCTACCCCACCACTGTAAACCCCCCCCCCCCCGCTCATCTGCCCCACCATTGTAACCCCCCCCCCCCCGCTCATCTGCCCCACCACTGTAACCCCCCCCCGCTCATCTGCCCCACCATTGTAACCCCCCCCCCGCTCATCTGCCCCACCACTGTAACGCCCCCGCTCACCTGCCCCACCACTGTAACCCCCCCGCTCATCTGCCCCACCACTGTAACCCCCCCCCCGCTCATCTGCCCCACCACTGTAACGCCCCCGCTCACCTGCCCCACCACTGTAACCCCCCCGCTCATCTGCCCCACCACTGTAACCCCCCCGCTCATCTGCCCCACCACTGTAACCCCCCCGCTCATCTGCCCCACCACTGTAACCCCCCCGCTCATCTGCCCCACCACTGTAACCCCCCCGCACATCTGCCCCACCACTGTAACCCCCACCGCACATCTGCCCCACCACTGTAACCCCCACCGCACATCTGCCCCACCACTGTAACCCCCACCGCACATCTGCCCCACCACTGTAACCCCCACCGCACATCTGCCCCACCACTGTAACCCTCCCGCACATCTTCCCCACCACTGTAACCCCCCCGCACATCTTCCCCACCACTGTAACCCCCCCGCACATCTGCCCCACCACTGTAACCCTCCCGCACATCTGCCCCACCACTGTAACCCCCCCGCACATCTGCCTTAGCGCTGTACCCTCCTGCTCTTCTGTCCCACCTCTGAAACTCTTATGCTCATTTTCCCCATCGCTGTACCCTCCTGCTCATCTGCTCAACCGCTGTACCCTCTTCTCATCTATGATATGTGTGATATACAGAGTGGTGAAAGGAAGCAGAGATGAGACATATACCTGTCCTCACACACTCATCCTGCTGATCCACCTCACACATCTAGCCCACGTGCTTGTATGGGATGTATGTGATGTATGGGATGTCAAATACAAGCATCTGGAATAGATGTAAAATGATGAGCTCAGGTCATTTTCTGAAAGCAGTGGGCCTGTGTACAGGATCATAAGTTGGGTCCCCGCAGCTGAGAAAAAGTGCGGCACTCTGCACCACAGCAAATGTTGGGTGTGATTTTCATTAGACTAAATACTGGCTGTGGCTTAAAGGAACACAGTGTGCAGAGGGCTTCAGTAGTAAGTGACACAAAGGTTCAGGAATAATTTCAACAAAGTTCCCAGAAGCTCAACAGTAATTCCACAAACTGTCACCAGATTGTGGTTTTCTCATTCACAGTGAAATCCCTTCTTTCTGAGATTGGTAGTGGCAACCAAGCGAGTCATCTTCCCCCAGATGGTGGACGGGGCTAGCAGGACTGTGATTGGCTTTAACAGTGGCCAATGACAGTCTTCTTCCTCCTGGAAACAGGGACCGCCCCTCCTCCCCAGCAGAACTACACCCAATCTCTTTCCCATCACAAAAGCTGATGGTTGCAGGTACAGCAAAGTTAGAGAACCAACCAATTTTCCCATCTTTTACAATGTGTGCAAAACAGCTGTCCAGACCAGGTAAGTATGACGTGTTTGTTACAAAAACAAAAAAAACAAGCCTTTAACCACTTCATTACTGGGCACTTTTACCCCCTTCAACACTGTACCCAAACTAGATGTTTATCATTTTGTTCCCACAAATAGAGCTTTCTTTTGGTGGTATTTGATCACCACTGGGTTTTTTTTTTTTTTCCTGCTTAACAAATTAAAAAAAGACCGAAAATTTTGAGAGAAAAAAAATTTTTTCTTTATTTTTGTAAATAAGTGACTGAGGCACTAATATGCAGCACTGATGGGCACTGATAGGTGGCACGGATATGCAGCACTGAAGGGCATTGATAGGTGGCACTGGTGGGCACAGAGGTGGCTCTGATAGGCAGCACTGATGAGGCACTGGCAGGCATTACTGCTGGGCACTAATTGGCATCTACAGTGGGCACTGATTGGCACCTCTAAAGGTCATACCTGGTGGCCCTGGGTGGGCATCCCTGGTGGTCCTGGGTGGGCATCCTCGGGGGCTGCGCTGATAATCAGAGCAGACTCCCTATCAGGAGAGCAGCCGATCGGCTCTCCTCTACTTGCGTCTGTCAGACTCGAGTGGAGGAAAAGCCAATAAACGGCTCTTCCTGTTTACACTGATCAGCTGTGATTGGACACAGCTGATCACGTGGTAAAGATTCTCCGTCAGAGGCTTTTTACCGAGATCGGATATGCAGTGTGTCAGACTGACAAACCACACCACTGATCGCCGCGCTGCATGTCCCCACGATCACCGCTTATCCTGCTTCACGTCATATGACCTCCAATCAGGATAACTGAACCACTTTGCGCACGTCATATTGCTATATGGCATGAAGTGGTTAAGTATCACAGTTTGTCGCCATTCCATGCAGTTTCAAAGCATGACATGTTAGATGGCTATTTACTCGGCATAACCTCATATTTTACAAAAAAATTGGGTTATATATTTTTTTGCATTAAAATTCATTAACTGCTTGCCGACCACCCGCCGTCAAACAGCGATAGAATAGCTCCCCTGCGCGAATCGCCGTACCTGTATGACGGCCGCTTTAAGGGGGTATAGGGGGTGCCTGCTGAGGTACTGAGGAGCTGATGCGTGTGCACGGCGGCCGCGATGTCCGCCAGGCACCCACTATCGCTCCTGACAGAGCCAGAATATGGATCTGTGTGTAAACGCACAAATCCACGTTCTGGTAGGGGAGAGGAGTCAGATCGTGTGTTGCTAGTATATAGGAACACCGATCGATGGTCTCCCCCAGGCAGTCCCATCCCCCCTACAGTTAGAACACACCCAGGGAACACATTTAAACCCTTCCCTGCCAGTGACATTTATACAGTGATCAGTGGCTATTTTTAGCTCTGGTCACTGTATAAATGTCAATGGTCCCAAAAAAGTGTCTGTAATGTCGCAGTCCCGATAAAAATCGCAGATTGCCGCCATTACTATTAAAAAACTATATATATAAAAATTCCATAAATCTATCCCCTATTTTGTAGACACTATAACGTTTGCGCAAACCAATTAATATACGTTTTTAATTTTTTTTACATTTGGGGCTATTTAATATAGCAAAAAGTAAAAAAAATTGCATTTTTTGTTTTCATTCTTTTTTCAAAATGTTTGGGTACAGCATCACACGACACAATAGTCAGTTAAAGCGACGCAGTGCCGTATCGCAAAAAATGCCCCGGTCAGGAAGGGGGTAAATCCTTCTGGGGCTGAAGTGGTTAAAGTGACATTTTTCCCAAAAAATTGGGTTTGAAAAACCACTGCAAATCCATGTCTCGGGTCCCGTTTGATACTATCCAGAGGGAGATGTGCATTGCACGTCACCGCTGGAGGAATAGCCATATCTGAACACACTGTTTACACCTAGAGCCAGGCAAGGCATTTTTACAGGTCAGTGCAACCTCTACTGTTATTGCTTTTAAACTTTCAATAAAAATACTACACTATGAGACTTCAATCTGTTTCCTGTGGAGTCATTTTTCATATCCTAGCTTCATCCTGAGGGGCCATTGGAGTGGAGTGGTGCTGACAGTGGAATCAATTTGGTATTCCAAATGCGTATTGTGACCATCCGGTAAAAAGGGGTCAAACACCTTTTGTGAGTTGCCATTGAGCACTCGTGGTGGAAGAACTAGAAGTTTACACTTAATCCCAACACCAGAAAACAGGTTGCTCTTATCACACATGGACTCCAAGCTTGATAAATGTTTATTAAATACCGTATTTATTGGCGTATAATGCGCACCTTAACTTTAAGAGGGAAGTTTCAGGGAAAAAAGCTTTCCACGGCCCCCCGGTATAATACACAGACCCCCTGCACAACACACAGACCCCCTTTCATTATAAAGCCCCCTCCTGCACTCCCAGAAGACCCCCAGTCTCCTGGGACAGCGCTGCTGTCATACTCTAAAGTTGAGAAAACATCACTGTCAGCCCGTTCCCATACACCGCTCCTCCTGTGTCACTCTCATTGTAAATCAAACCTGCTGTAATCTTTCATTGATGGTCTGTGACCGCTCTTGTCCAATCAAAAGCTACACTCGAGGAGGCGGAGCGGGAGGAGAACGGCCACAACTAGCAGCATTTGATGGATTTAGAGGCATAGATTTACATTGAGAGTGACACAGGAGGAGCGGTATATGATAAAGGGCTGGCAGTAATATTTTCTGAATTTTAAAGTATACTGGCAGCGCTGTCCCACGGCCATGAGAGGCGGGGCGGCAGGCCTGACACCCTCCCAGTCAGTGGCACCCGGGGTGAACCGCCCGATCCCTGCCCCCGTTGGTAAAAAAAAAAAAAAAAACAGATATCGGTGTTTAACACGCAGGCGCGATTTACCCTCTATTTTCAGGGTACAAAAATTGCGTGTTATAAATACATGAATACCGTATTTGATTCACTTTGCAGTGTTGTGCACAAATGACATTGTATATATGTTTCCCCTCATCCATTGTTTTTCACTTATGAACACACTTGGCACCTTATTTTTTCATTTGATATATATTAAGTATGTGTTTGCTTCTGCACATGAGCATGGAGGGATGGGGCGCTTTGAATTTTTTTTTCATTTGTCCCCTTTTTTTTTTTCAATAACTTTTATTCCTATTACAAGGAATATAAACATCCCTCTCATAGTGGCTGCTTCTGAAGAAGTTGCCTATTGACAAAACGTGCCAAACTGAGGTTTTAGTGCGGTTCGGTGGGTGGAACGCACGCTTGGTTACGAGCTTCGTCCATCTTGGGGGACACACACACAGAGGACCGATGTTATTGCATTTAGTGGCGTTTTTTAATGTTTTGTTAAACAATTTTAATACAAACACATTTACTCTGAGAGGCTTCCTCTCTCCTTTTTTATGCCCATCCATTGCCTACTGAACCAAGTGGAGATGCATAGGAGACCTCCCACAGGAGGGGATCGAATCCAAGCCAGAAGCCTTTGGGAAGTTTGGAGAGGTCCTACGGTGACCTACAAAGTACTGTACTGTACAGTAGGAGGGTCATTGGAGTCCAGTGAGTGCGGTGTGTGTCACATGAGCATGAGGATGAACAGCTCAAGTCTCTTAGGGGGGGCAAAGGTGCGCAGAGCACCGGTGCTGTGAACACCCAGGAGGACTTTTTCTCACATTTATTTCATTTTGTTGACATTATGGATTTTGTTTTGTTTTTTTTACTTTACTTTCAAAGATTTTTTTTTTCAATACAAAGGTAACAAAAATAAATGCAATACATTTTGTCCAATGGGCAGGTAAGGGAAACGTGGTTACACAGATAAAATACGTATACGAAGAGGTAATACGTTTAGATCAGTTGTGGGGTTGTAATCCCTGTTTGGCTCAAGTGCAATGAATCTGAATCCGGGGATTAGGTGGATCACTCCAGGCACCCCTATGAGGAACATGTTTTGCCCAGGGTACAGTCCACCGAAACCCCCGTGGGAGTGACTAGCTGAGAACTCGCATTGAGCTTTGCAATGGGGGAAGGATCATGGGAACCACAACTTTACGCCCCATGGATAGAATCCTTAGACAGAGCATCTTAGAGGTTATTGTACCAAAGGGACCCTTTGGGTGTTGTTATGGGACATAGTGTATGAAGTAAGGGAGAAGGGAGAGAGTAGTTGGTAGAGAGAGGAGGGAGAGGTAGAGAGTTGGTCCAATCAACAGGAGGGGAGTTGGAGGAAGAGGTTTGTTAGGCTTGTACGCCAGGGATGAGAGAGAAGGCTTTAATGTCTTGGCCTGGGATGAAGTCTGGATTGTTGAAGATGTGGGCCAGGAGTTGGCATTCCGAAATCAAGGAGGGGTCCAATCTCAGTTTGTCCCATAGAGTCAGAGATTGGGAAAGGATAGGTGACAGTATTGGGGGTCGTTCCCTGGAGGGGAGCAAGAAAATGTAGTCGAGTGTGTAGATGGGAGCCGCCTGCCTCTCTATTTGTATCCAGTCCGGCTTTTCAAGTCTGGAATACACGGTGGAAATTTTGTGTTATTCTTGCTGCTTGGAAGTACCATAGTAAACGTGGCAGTCCCAGTCCCCCCCCCCCCCGTCCTAAGTTGGTATAGAGTTGTTTGGGAGACAACCTGTGGCCTGATGCCCCCCCCCCGATGAATTTGTTTATTTTTCGTTGGAATGATTTTAAGTGGTCTTTCCTTATGTTGATCAGTAAGGCTCTAAACAGGTAGAGCAGTCTGCAGAGGAGAGTCATTTTTATGGTGTGGATTCTTCCCCAGCCAGGAAATTTCCCCCTTAGCCAAATTTTCAGGTCGGACTCTAGTTTCTGGTATATGGGAAGGAAGTTTGTGGAGTATAACCGTTCAATTTTCGTGGTGAGAGTGATCCCCAAATACTCTATGGAGGTGTTGCACCACTTGAATTCAAATGCGCTTTGTAGTGATGCTATTTCTGGTTTCAGAGAGATGTTGAGAGCGTGGGATTTGGTGTAGTTCGCCCTTAACCCCGAAGTTGCTGTGAATTCCATCAGTAGTTTACAGAGATTGGGAAGGGACGTAATCGGGGACGTTATAAATAGACACATGTCATCGGCGAACAGGCTTTGTTTGGGTTTGTGAGCCGCAGGTTACTCACTGGATATTGGGGTTGGAGCGTATGGCTGTTGCCAACGTTTCAAACGCGATGGCGAATATTATCAGGGATAGGGGACATCCCTGTCTGGTGCCTTTGGCAATGCTAAGGGGTTTTGAGTATTGTCCTTGGAGGCAAATCATAGCTTTCGGGGTGGAGTAGAGGGAGTGGAGAATCCCCATAAAGCGCTGGCCAAAGCCCCAGCACTCCATGAGGGTGACTATGTAAGCCCAATCAACTGAGTCAAAAGCCTTATGTAGATCTAGGACAATGATGGCGAACCTTGGCACCTCAGATGTTTCGGAAATACATTTCCTATGATGCTCAACTACACTGATGAGTGCATGAGCATCATGGGAAATGTAGTTCCAAAACATCTGGGGTGCCAAGGTTCGCCATCACTGGTCTAGGGATAAAAACATTCCCTCTTGTTTGGGTCCGTTATCCCAGTTAGACTGCAAAAGGGATATAATGTCAATGGCCCTTCTGGTTTGGTCAGGCCCCTGTCTACCAGGAATAAACCCTACTTGGTCCTTATGGATGTATCTGTTAAAAAAGGAGGATAAACGATTGGCTAAAATCTTTGTTAGTATCTTTAGGTCATTATTTATAAGGGAGATGGGTCTGTAGTTCTCCACTTCCTCCTGGTTTTTGTTTGGTTTGGGAATCACTGTTCTGTAGGCGGTGTTGAGTTAGGGGGTTTAAGGGGGAACCAAGGGTTTTTGCATTGAAAAATTTCACCATGTATGGAGCCAGGGTGTCAAAGGCCTTATAGTATGGTACTGAAAGGCCATCCGGTCCGGGGGCTGAACCCTTCTTGAGGTTTTTAATGACGTCCCTAATCTCCTCCACTGAGACGGTTTCCTCCATCAGGTTTTTGTGTTCTGTGGAAAGGGTCGGTAAAGGGAGGTCTTGCAGGAGGAAGTCAGAGATAAGTGGGCCCTTGTCCATGCGTGTCGAGCAATAGAGTAATAGAGTTTAGTGTAGAAGTCATGGAAGGCTTAGAGTATTTTGTTGGGATTTGCTGTGTAGGGGGTTGGCCCGTCCTTTTGATTTTGGGGATGGTATAGGTGCGAGGCTTAGGTGAAAGCTTGGCGGCTAACATGGAGCCAATTGTGTCTTTCTGTGAGTAAAATTTGGCTCTGCTCCATTGGTTATGTTTCTCCGCTTTGGCGGTTAGTGCCAAGTTGAGCTCTAATCTGGTTGCGTCTACTTGTTCTAGTAGGGTCTTAGAGAGGCATTTCTTGTGTTTGGCTTTTAGGGATGCAAAGTTTTTTTTCCAGTTGGAGGATGGTCCTGCTGTCTCTCTTTCTTGATTTGGGTCGCCATTCAAATTAATTTGCCTTTAATGGTGACTTTGTGGGCTGCCTTTCGGGGGGGATATTGTCTACATCGTTTAGACGGAAGTACTCTTTTAGGGATTCGTCTATGTCTTTGGTTTTGGCGGGGTCGGTCAGGAGTGATTCATTGAGTCGCCAGTGTGATCTGGATGTCCCAGTGAGTGTGTTCTGTAGCTATAGCAGAACCAGCGAGTGGTCTGACCATGCAGTGTCTATGATGGATGCTTTTTGCGCCGAGGGAATGATGGTGGGGGGAACTAGGATATGATCAATACTGGCATAGGACTGGTGGGGGGAGGAATAATGGGTATAGTCCCTTTTCGTGGGGTTCAGTTCCCTCCAGATGTCAACAAGGCCTTGAGTGTTAATAAGTCTTCCTACGTTGAGGCTGGTTTTGGTGGGTTGTGTCAGTTGGGCCACTGGGGGTTTTGACTTATCAAACCCTGGTCAAAAGCAAGGTTAGAGTCCCCGCCAAAGATAACTGAGTCCTCCAAAAGGGGGTTCAGGGTTTTGAAGAGGGATTGAAAAAATTTGGTTTGTCCCTTATTGTGATTATGACATAAAAGAATGTAGTCTTCCTTCTACTGTTCCCTTCCTTGACTAGGAGGAATCTGCCCTCCGGGTCCTTATATTCGGAGATAGGGGAAGATTTACTGTGCTTCGAGATTAGGATTTCTACCCCCTTGGTCTTGTTAGCTGCGTTCGCTAAGTAAAAAGTTGGGTAGTATGCGTGGAGGAATTTGGGGTTGTATCGGAGCCGGGAAGTGTGTCTCTTGGAGCATAACTGTGTCTATTTTGAGGAAGCGGTAGTTTTCAAGTGCTTTTCTTCGTTTCCTAGGGGAGTTTAGTCCCTGGGCATTGTGTGTGGCTATTCTGAAGTCTGTCCCTGTTGGGGAAGGTTTAGCCTTGGGAACAGAGGGGTGGAATGCTACCAAGTCTACCGTCACTTACCCGTTGCTGACTTCTCCAGTGGGGAATAGGGTTGAGTGTAGGGCGAGTTTCAATCCGTGGTTGGGCCCTGGTATACTTCCCGTCCTGTTGATTGGCTTGAGAGAGGGAGTTAGAAAGAGGTGGAGAGGGGAGGGTAAACAAAACACAATTATGCGTCTTCTAAGAAGACCAAGCGGGTCTGACATGGAACATTCCTGCCAGACTCCTGTCACTTCGCATCGGCTGCCCGAGGAGGGGGGCGACGACCCATCTCACAGGAACAGAGGGACCGTTAATGTGGGATAAGTGGAGGTGACTAGGTAAGGGTACTATACTACCCCATACTCATTCAGATGGGGGTAAAGGCATTTTTTTTTTTTTTTTTTTTTTTTTTTTTTACAATTTGGCATGGGATTCCCCTTAAAATCCATACCAGACTTGAGGGGTTTTTTTTTACATTCAGCTGTTAGCGGGGAACCCACTACCAGCTGATGAGTCCCGGCCTGCTCCTTAGCAACCAGCTCAATCCAGTAAATTTCCTCATTAAATAATGTGGTAATTACCGCTAAATCGAAGAAATGCCGCATTTGGTATTTGGTAAAACTCTTAAAGATATGGTAAACACTTGAAAAATTGTTATCGCATGTGGTATTTTACTGCATGTTATTAGTCGCTATTAAACTCTTAGTGAATTGAGCGCTTTGTCTCTATGTGCACTACTGTATTTAGAAACCCAGTTACATTCCTATTTGGGCGTGGCAGTGGTGTAAAGGATTAACTGCAAAGTTACACAGCCCCAGTGACGATCGCTCTCAGTTTGCTGGTGCTTAGGTCCTGTCAGCACAAGGTGAGGCTGAGAATGTAATATATTGTCACAAGCCCATTAATTTTTAATGTGCTGCACCTCAGTGCATGAAAAAAATGCACTATTTTTGGCAATGGAGCACACCATAACATACACAGTATATACATTTTGGCATAGCATTGGGCTATATCAGGGTTTTCCAAACTAAGGCCCGAAGGACACATTTGGCCGCTTCAAGATTTTATCTGGCCTGCAGCTAGGGTCAGTGGTGCATCCTTAATGTGCACAGATCCAACCCTCCCCCCGTGTAACTGGGGATTTTGATGTAAGAGGGGCTCTGATGGGGACCCTGATGTAAAGGAGACTCAGATCGGGACCTTGATGGTAAGGGGGAGACTCTAATGTAAGGGGGAATCTTATGTGGACCTTGATGTAATGGGGACCCTGATGTGAGGAGCACTGATGGGACTATGATGTAAGGAGCACTCTGTTTGGGACCCTATTGTAAGGAGTACTCTGATGGGGATCCTGATGTAAGGAGCTTTCTCCTGGGGACCCTGCTGTAAGGAGCACTCTGTTGGGGGACCCTGATGTAAGGAGCACTCTGTTGGGGGACCCTGATGTAAGGAGCACTCTGTTGGGGGACCCTGATGTAAGGAGCACTCTGTTGGGGACCCTGATGTAAGGAGCACTCTGTTGGGGACCCTGATGTAAGGAGCACTCTGTTGGGGACCCTGATGTAAGGAGCACTCTGATGGGGACCCTGGTGTAAGGAGCACTCTGATGAGGACCCTGGTGTAAGGAGCACTCTGATGGGGACCCTGGTGTAAGGAGCACTCTGATGGGGACCCTGGTGTAAGGAGCACTCTGATGGGGACCCTGGTGTAAGGAGCACTCTGATGGGGACCCTGGTGTAAGGAGCACTCTGATGGGGACCCTGGTGTAAGGAGCACTCTGATGGGGACCCTGGTGTAAGGAGCACTCTGATGGGGACCCTGGTGTAAGGAGCACTCTGATGGGGACCCTGGTGTGAGGAGCACTCTGATGGGGACCCTGGTGTGAGGAGCACTCTGATGGGGACCCTGGTGTGAGGAGCACTCTGATGGGGACCCTGGTGTAAGGAGCACTCTGATGGGGACCCTGGTGTGAGGAGCACTCTGATGGGGACCATGATGTGAGGAGCACTCTGATGGGGACCATGATGTGAGGAGCAGTCTGATGGGGACCATGATGTGAGGAGCACTCTGATGGGGACCATGATGTGAGGAGCACTCTGATGAGGACCCTGGTGTAAGGAGCACTCTGATGGGGACCCTGGTGTAAGGAGCACTCTGATGAGGACCATGATGTAAGGAGCACTCTGATGGGGACCATGATATAAGGCGCACTCTGATGGGGACCCTGGTGTAAGGAGCACTCTGATGGGGACCCTGGTGTGAGGAGCACTCTGATGGGGACCCTGGTGTGAGGAGCACTCTGATGGGGACCATGATGTGAGGAGCACTCTGATGGGGACCATGATGTAAGGAGCACTCTGATGGGGACCATGATGTAAGGAGCACTCTGATGAGGACCCTGGTGTAAGGAGCACTCTGATGGGGACCCTGATGTAAAGGGAACTCTGATGGGAATTTTTTTTCGGCCCATGAATATTTGTAAAATATAGTATGTGACCCTCCTACTGAAAAGTTTGATAACCCCTAAGCTACTATATATCATAGCAGAGCTTTAATTTCTCGTGTATGTGTGTTGAAAAATGCAACAGAAAACCATTTTTTACTTTTATGAAAATAAAAGTTATATTGTAGAGTCTGTTGGGTTACCCACACATTGATTAAGCATGTCACATGTAAGGGGTATATAGATACAGCAAGTCAGGTGATTAAAGATTACTTCTTCAAGGCTACTACAGCTGCATGCAGTTTTTTTTAGCCTTGTAAATCTCTGGGTCATCCTGTCATATATTGTCACATGTTTGTCATTATGTCATTCTTTCATATGCAAAATTATGCATAGGAAACTGGAATCATTTTTTTCTTTTCAGTCCAAACATCACTATCATGTGAGTCATTGTTATCAGATGGCTGGATCTGGTGTGAGGTTATAAGAGACCAGGATCCATCTACTCGTAGTCTTTTCTTTCCACCATTTCAAATCTCTATGCTTGGATCGTCCACTGATCGCCATGTGTACAGGAAAATGCTCCATGTTTATTGGGATCTCCCTCTACCCCATGGTTGCCATTGCCATAGTCTGCAACATAATCCTGTTTTTCCCTGGATGGAAGACTGAACCCATACAAAACCCAGGAGATCAGATGACTCCAGAAGTTCTGTACCTCGGGGGAGTCATCGGAGGCGGATTATTGGTACTAATTTCATTTTCATTTTCATTTATCATTTGGAAGTGCATATACCAAATCAAACAATATTTAAAGGATGGGTTCATTGGCAATTGATTTTTCATTACCTGTGTTATTGAATTGCAAGGCCAATCATTTTCAGTGTCATCCCAATGCACCAAGGCATTGCACCTGCATTGTATCATGCTGTGATTCACAGCAACATACAGTAGTGCATCGCATTGCATTCATTTTCGTTAAGCTGCCTTGACACAACACACGTTAACATGCAACATAACACTGTTTAATGCACTGCATAAAGTAAATGGACACTTAGAGATAGGAAGTTAGAAAGAGCTTGAACAACATATCTTGAAACCCCAGTCTGCTTTGAAATTTTTGCCTGGGAGAGGCCTTTCTGATAAAATATAACTACCTTGTGTCTTGTTGCTATGCTCAGCCTCGCCAGGGTGTATGACCTGTGACATGAAACTGTCTTCTACAACCTCACCTTATTAGCAGAGTTTGGCTATTCTTCACCCAGTTTACACGTCACCATTTTTCTAGGTAAACATATTTCTAAATGTGTTATTAACATGAAATTTTCACCACATGTCGGTAACAACCCATGCAACCTATACATACAAAGAAACCAAAACAAATAAGTTCAGAAATTAGGTTGTGTAATAAAATGGAAGGACACAGGGAAAAAGTATTGAACACGCTAACTGAAATGTATTTAACCGGTTCAATACAGGGCATTTTCACCCCCTTCCTTCCCAGGCCAATTTTTAGTTTTCAGCGCTGTCGCACTTTAAACGACAATTGCGCGGTCGTGCGACGTTGTACCCAAAAAAAATTGACGTCCTTTTTTCCCACAAATAGAGCTTTCTTTTGGTGGTATTTGATCACCTCTGGGGTTTTTATTTATTTTTTGCGCTATAAACAAAAGAAGAGTGACAATTTTGAAAAAAACACAATATTTTTTACTTTTTGCTATAATAAATATCCCAATTTTTTTTTTTTTAAAAAACACATTTTTTCCTCAGTTTCGGCCGATACGTATTCTTCTACATATTTTTGGTAAAAAAAATCGCAATAAGCGTATATTGGTTTGCACAAAAGTTATAGCGTCTACAAAATACGGGATAGATTTATGGCATTTTTAAAAAAAAAAATTTTGTTTTTTTTTTTTTTTTTTTTTTTTTAGCGGCGATCGCTTTTTTTTTCGTGACTGCGACATTATGGCGGACACATCGGACACTTTTGACACATTTTTGGGACCATTCACATTTATACAGCGATCAATGCTATAAATTGCATTGATTACTGTGTAAATGTGACAGGCAGTGAAGAGGTTAACCACTAGGGGGACACAAGGGGTTAGTATGTTTCCTAAGGGAGTGTTTCTAACTGTAGGGGGCGGGGACGTAAAAGGGGAGGAGACCGATCAGTGTTCCGCTGTACTGAGAACACAGATCGTCTCTCCTCACAACTGACAGGACGTGGATCTGTGTGTTTACACACACAGATCCACGGTCCGGGCCCGGTTAACGGGCAATCGCGGGTGCCCGGCGGACATCGCGGCCGCCGGGCACACGCACTGGGTCCCGAGCAACGCGGTGGGCGCGCGCGCGCCCCCTAGACGGCCGGGAATCCCAGGCCGTCATATGACGTCCACCCAGGATGGGAGATCCCATCTGTGGACGTCATATGTCTATGGCTGGGTAGGGAAGTGGTTAAAGGGTAACTCCACTTTTGTGGGGGGGAAAAAATAGCAAATAAAGAAAAAATAATATAGCACATATAATTGCGACACTAATCATATTGTGATTGAATATTATTAAAAAGTACCTTTCCTTTTCAATCTGCTGCCACTGTAATTTTCTGAGAATGCATTGCAATATGGCTACCTGAAGTTGTTCTGTACACAGAGTGTGTACTGTCCACGCCCCAGAAACATCATTTCCTGCTTGTGTGATTGGTTCACCAATTTTCCCAGAAGTCTGCCGAGGATACAAGTCAGATTTCAGGCATCCCCTGAAACAAAAATGTCATTTTTGGAAAGATACTTGCAATAGGAGCATGTCTAAAGGGATGCAGGAACAGCAGATTCCCTCATTAGAGCCCTGAAGCTTCACACCTGACAGTTAATTATGAAACCCCTCCCATTAGACCCACTTAGCTCAGAGGCACAGACAAACACTGTGATTTCTTGAGAATAACAAAAGGTAGAAATCTGCAACAAAGGTTGGTATAAACCTTGCAATGTACATAGATTACCGAGAGGGGAATGCTTTTTTTTCTCAACAAAAGTGGAGTTACGCTTTAATCCTTTGTTGGTAATGACAGCTTCAAGGTGCCTCCTGTATGGAGAAACTAGTTGCGTGCATTGCTCGGGTGTGATTTTGGCCCATTCTTCCACACAGTCTTCAAATCTTGAAGGTTTCGTGGGCCTCTTCTATGTACTCTGATCTTTAATTCTTTCTATAGATTTTCTATTGGATTCAAGTCAGGTGATTTGCTGGGCCATTCTAGCAGCTTTATTTCCTTTCTTTGAAACTTATTTTTGAGAGTTTCCTTGGCTCTGTGTTTGAGATCATTGTCTTGCTGAACTGTCCACCCTCGTTTCATCATCACACATGGTGTGTATTATCGCATCCCAAGAGTTCAATCTTAGTCTCATCTGACCAGACTATATTCTCCCAGTATTTCACAGGCTTGTCTAAATGTTGTGCAGCAAACTTTAAACGAGCTTCAACATGCTTTATCTTCAGCAGTGGAGTCTTGCCTGGTGAGCGTGCATACAAACAATGGCGGTTGAGTGCATTACTTATTGTGTACCTGCTAATTGCAGATCTTTCTGAAGCTCTCCACAAGCAGTCCTTGGCTCTTGGACAACTCTTTTGAAAAATATTTTCACTCTTCTGTCAGAAATCTGGCAAGGAGCACCTGGTCGTGGCCTGTTTATGGTGATATTATGTTCTTTCCACTTCCGGATTATGGCCCAACAGATTCATTTTCTAACAGTGCTCACTGGAACATTCAGAAATTTAGAAATCCTTTTGTACCAATGCCATCAGTATGTTTTGCAACAATAAGGTTGGGAAGGTCTTGAGAGAGCTCTTTGCTTTTACCCATCATGAGATGTTTCTTGTGTGACACCTTGGTAATAAGACACTTTTTTTTTTTTATAGGCCATAAATTGGGATTGAACCAGATGAAATAAATTTGCACTGACGAGGCAGGTTTGCTTTCTAATTGCTGATAGATTTCAGCTGGTGTCTTGGCTTTCCATGCCTTTTTGCACCTCCCTTTCTTCATGTGTTCAATACCTTTTCCCTGCATCATTCCATTTTATTACACATAACTTAATTTCTGGACTTATTTGTTTTGGTGTCTTTGTATGGATGGGTTGCATGGGTTGTTACTGACATGTGGGGAAAATTTTATGTCAATAGCACCTTTAGAAATATGTTAACCCTGAAAAATATGACACTTTTAATACCTATTTTACCCACTGTACACACACACACATATATATATATATATATATATATATATATATATATATATATATATATATATATATATATATATATATATATATATATATTGATAATTGGGTGGGTTATTACCTTTTCTTACTTGATTTGATTATCAAAGCACCATCAAGGTGGACTCCCAATCCTCCACCGATATTTAAATTGAAGAAAAAAACGGGACTCGTGCTTCAATGTAATTCTTCTTTACTTTAGTTTGATGTGAACATGTACAAAATACAAGCAAGTCACTGTACAGTTGCGAGCATCACTGCTCTTCATCAGGCTTATCTCACTGTGTGTAATGTACTAATACAGAAATCGTACATATATCCAAAACCCAAGGTGTGTCCCACAGGTGTCTGACCCAATTATCTAATCAATAAGGTCCTAGAAACCCAAATTAACCCCATAAACAACAAACCACTCCAAACATAACATAAATACAAGTAATGAATATATACATATGCATAGCCAAAAACAGAGAGTGGGGACAAGCTATAGTCTTATGCAAAAATGTAAACATCCCTCTCCTTGCACTGTCAACAATTTATACATCAATAATGATCAAATAATACTATACTGAAACACCGTTTCCAGGAGATTATCTTCAATAATTCCCCAATTTCAAGATCAATGTCGATTCCAATACATCCTGGGGAAAAAAATATAAGTGTGATTTGTGATCCCTATCAATGCATCATAGAAATAGGTACAAATCATAGTCTTTATTCATTCCATTCTGATTAAGAGACTGTAATCTATTGATCTACCAAACCTCCCTTTTCTTGAGTTTTAAAATTCTGTCACCCCCTCTTCTATCCCGGGATACCTCCTCCAATACCATGAAACGTAATTCTGAATCTTTATGCCCTTTCTCCAAAAAGTGTTTTGACACTGGAAAACCTGGCTGTTTATGCTTAATCGTGCTGCGGTGTTGGGCTATTCTATCCTTGAACTTCTGTGTTGTCTCTCCAACATATATCAAGCTACACGGGCACATAAGAATATATACCACATATGAAGATTGGCTTGTGTGGAAGCCATCAATGGTTATCTTGTCACTACTACTGGGATGTATGAAGTTGTCACTTTTTAATAATAGATTGCATTGGATGCAATTCAAACAGGGAAAGCATTCCTTCCTCTTTCTCCCAAGATATGTCATTTTTGTTTCCTGTCTGCTGGCCTTAAATTCAGATCTAACTAATGAGTCCCTTAGGGTCCTGTTACGCCGATATGCTCTCATAGGGATCTGTTGCAGAACATCTATCAGAGGATAGGATCTTTTCAAAAGAGGCCAGTGTTTTATAACAATATTAAAAATCTTCTCACTGTAACTGTTGTACTGAAAAATAAATGGCAATCGTGGTCTCTCCGTTTTGCGTTGTTTGGAAACAAGAGTGACATCATCTTGCTGGATTTTATTAAATTCCTGTCTTATCAGCCTCTCTGGGTAGCCACGTTCCCTGAATTTATAGCACATTTCATTCAATCTAGTTTTCCTGACCATCTCATTACTGACAATACGTTTAACACTTAGTAATTGGCTTCTCATAATGGATTTAAACACATGGGGTGGATGATAACTATTAGTAGAAGTGGGTTTAATATACAAATCAGAGTCAATCTGACCCCGATCGATATATATCCTTGTATCCAAAAATGGAATAGAATCACCACCAATTTTGATTTTAAATTGGATACCTGGACAAAATCCATTTAACATCTCCTCAAACAGCTTCAAGGATTCAATGTTGCCCCGCCATATCACAAAAGGTATTGTCTATATACCGCCACCATATACTGACACCTGTGGGACACACCTTGGGTTTTGGATATATGTACGATTTCTGTATTAGTATGTTGCACACAGCCAGATAAGCCTGATGAAGAGCAGTGATGCTCGCAACTGTACAGTGACTTGCTTGTATTTTGTACATGTTCACATCAAACTAAAGTAAAGAAGAATTACATTGAAGCACAAGTCACGTTTTTTTCTTCAATTTATTTATATATATAATATATAATGTATATACAGTATTTCACAAAAGTGAGTACACCCCTCACATTTTTGTAAATATTTTATTATATCTTTTCATGTGACAACACTGAAGAAATGACACTTTGCTACAATGTAAAGTAGTGAATGTACAGCTTGTATAACAGTGTAAATTTGCTGTCCCCTCAAAATAACTCAACACACAGCCATTAATGTCTAAACCGCTGGGGTGTACTCACTTTTGTGAGATACTGTACATATAAAAAATACATAAGTTATATTGGTAAGAATTCCATGTGTTTATTCCTTGAATTTACTCATTTTCATTATTATTTACTTTTCCCTAGGTCCTGATTCCAGCCATTCACATCCAAGCGACAGGACGGCAGGGATGCTGCAACAACCGCTGTGGGGTATGTTGCTGATTGGATGTTGATTACACCTAGAAGGGCATATGATGTTCAATCACAGGCTAATTGTATAAATTTAGGGGTCAATTATATACTGTATATCAGTCAGGGCGGTAAAAGCAAGAGGAATGAAGACCGCCTGAATTGTAGCTTAAAGGGTAACTACACTTTAGTGGGAAGAAAAAATATCAAATAAAAAAATATAGCATATACAATTGCTACTTAAGCCATATTGTATTTGAATTTTAACTATAATGACCTTTCAATCTGCAGCGCTGTAATTCTCTGTAAAATGCATTACAATATGGCTACCCCTGGGGGCCTTCTGTACACAGATGCTGTACAGAATGCCCCCAAGTCAGATTTTGGAGTTAGATGTGGAGTTACTCTTTAAGTTTTAAATCTGAACTCCAGGCAAACAGCTAAAGACACAGAAGAAATACATATATGGGAGAAGTTTTACCTGCCAAAGGATTTGTATTTCTGTCCATCCAGTCCTCAGAGTCACACGGCTCTGCCACATAGCACCATGCTATCTGGCGGAGCAGGAGACCTTATTTTTCTCTGCTACAGGTCAGTAACACTTACAAGTCCTGTCCTTCCACCATCCTATGACTTTACAGTGAAAGGAGAAGTCGCAGTTTGAGCTCATCTCATTGTCACTCTGCTCTCTCCTTCTATCAGCATGTTCCTCATTGGCACACGAGCACTGCCCCACAACTGATTGGCTCCTGGTGCTGACTTGCCCTCCTCTAGTCTGTGCTTTGCTGTACAGGGATTACAAGAAGCTGATACCAGGTCAGTGTCAGTTACCTACACTGTATGCACTTTAAAAAAAAAAAAAGTCCTTTTATATCTTCCTGAGGATCAGCTTTGACGTGGCGCTGAGTAGAATGATGATATTTTTGTGGCTCTAAGCCACAGCAACCAATCAAAAAGCAGATCACTGGAGTTGGACAACTGACTTCTGAGTCCCCCTGGCTATTGTAGCCTGGTTTCCCTGCTAGCCCCCTAGCTTCAATACTTGGAGCCCTTGTTTCAGGTCAGGCATTCAGAAAAGTAGCATTCTCAGCAACAGGTCAGAAATGGCATTCCCCCTCTTTCTCCCAAGACAGGTGTGCTTTATAATATATTAAAGCTGCACTTTCAGCTAAAATAAATAAAAAGGGAAATTCGAAGCACCTGACCAAAGTTCTGCTTGCCTTACAACAGATGAAGTATTGTTCTAGGGATATAAAAATGTCACTTGACCATCTGCAATATAATTATCTTATCTTGTGTGCAATAATGGATAGAGCAAGTGAAGTCATCTCACCTGCATGGGTCATTAAGGCTCTCATCACATCTACTGGATATAAGTGTGCAGAGCAGGCGGGGGGGACTACTTTGTCTGAAAGGTTCAGTAGATCTGGGGATCCCAGTGAAATTATTATAAGCCATTAGCCGTACAGTGCGGTGGTATGGTTCTTCTAGCCATGCACATAAAAACAAAGATTTGGGACTTTACTTGTGCCATCTTGGTGCATGAACAAGGTGAAAGCCCACACATCTGCAGATGTACCAAAGGTCTCTGCCGGGTCTCAAAGGCTGGCTAGAGCCCTTCAGCACATCTGCACACATGTGGAATTACAAATGCCAAACTGTTTACCTATATTAAGTTATACTTTATTATTCAAATGTGTATTTTCATATTGCTATTTTATACAGAAGTGTGTAATGCTTCTACTGTAGTATTGTATATTGCTAAATCACTCTGCTATGCTATGCAGCACTGTTCCATACCTTTCAATTATATACATTTCTTATCATACATTACGGGACACAGAGCCATAGTAGTTACTATGTGGGTTATAGGCCCCCTTCAGGTGATGGACACTGGCACGCCCTAAGACAAAAAGTGCACTCCCTATATAACCCCTCCCACTACTGGGAGTACCTCAGTTTTTTTGCCAGTGTCTAAGGTGTTGGTCACGAGTAAAGATGAGCTGTGCTGAGCTCCACTGGAGAAATCCTTGCTGGGGCTAGCCATGCTGCCGGATCCATTCAAAGTGTCTTTTTGGCCGAATTGAATGATACCCGGGCCTAGTATCCAAAGAAACGAGGTTTTGCTTGTAACGCTTCTCTTTTTAGAGAGCTGGACCCCGGGATCCAGTACTTTTTGGTTATAAGGCCATAAAGTTTTACTGGCGGTGGTGCTATTACAGGTCCAGGATTGTGGGTTTCCTCGAGGATCCCCAGCTCCTGAAGGTTAACGGAACCCACCGTGAAGGGTGAAGATTGGGTCCGTTGGTTTACCACGGGAAACGTAAGTGGAGTTTTCTAAGATATTTTAAAAATTTTCCTATGATTGTCTCCTTTAATTTAGTAATTGCTGTCATGCCTATGTGTCACCACTGGGGGCTGTATTGAGCACTTACCATCTCATGCTTCTCAGAGAGCCCACGTTGTGTCCAGAAAGCAGCAGTTCTTCTTCCTCCGGCCAAGCAGCAGACCTTCAGTAAGTCTGGGGGGGGTCCCTCCCCCCACCAGATCCTCCCCCCACCAGATGCCCCCTTATGCTGTTTATTCTTTCCGTCTTCTTGGGGAAAGAGCGCCACAAGTTTAAAAAAAGAAAATGGCGCAAATGGCATGCCGCTCCGCGGCTTCCAGACCCCCCCTCGCCATTTCTCCTTCCTCCCTGTGGATCCCATAGGATCAGGAGCCCGCGCAGGAAAGAGCTCTTTTAAAAAGAGGGGAAGGGCCGTAGGCGACATGGGGGGGCGGGGGAGGTATGTTTTAAAAGGCACCATTTGTGCTGTTACATGCTGCAGGAGGGACACAAGATCAAAGGTGGCATATAAGAGGTTTGGTGACACAGGCATTCCTTTTGACACATTTACTACTGCATCAGGCTGAGCATTAATAGCAGCGAGAGGGCCGGACTATTGCTCAAGCAGTGGATGCATTCCTTCTGGTAGTACCTCTGCTTTGTGCATTGGGCTATGAGCGGAAGGGGGGTGAAAAACACCTCAAAAAAGCGCTCTAGAAGGACTGTTACAGTCACACGGAAGCCTAGAACCATCGCAAAAAAGATGGCATCCTCCCCTGAGAGTAATATGGCTGGTCTGAGTGAGCCATCAGGAGGGGCAAGTGTTGCAGCTGCTCCTAACACTGCAGTCCCTGTGTATATTACTAAGGAGGTTTTTTCTTCAACCATTTTAAGCTTGGAGCAAAAAATTGATGCTTTAATTGCATCCCAGAGTGGGACTAAGCGCAGCAGATCCCCGTCCATTGCTCAGGACCCTCTTACTGAGGAACAAGGAGCGAGAGATGATGAATTTCTTTCAAAAGACCAGGAAGAGGCTGAAGTCTCCTCTTCGGAAGAACCTGATACGGAAGTATCAGGTTCGCAGGAAAGATTGTTGGTACAGTCTCTCACTGAATTGGTCCGTTCCACATTTTTACTGCCAATAACGCAGTCGGTCGATGAGCCCACTTCTGGTTTGGGTTCACTAAAGCCTCCCTAATCTGTTCATTCTTTTCCTATCCATTCATGGCTAAGGAAGCTGATGTATTCTGAGTGGGAGCACCCAGATAAACAGTTTTTTCCTCCGAAAAAGATTTCAATACTTTATATTATGGAGGAAGAGTTTTATAAGAAATGGGGAATTCCAGCAATTGATGCTGCTATATCCTCTGTAAACAAAAAACTGACTTGTCCAGTAGACAATGCTCATATGCTAAAGGATCCAGCGATCGGAGTATCTCAGTCCTTAAAGGACCAGTTCATAGGAGTACTCAGTTATTCCTGATCAACAGGCCCAGGAGTTGGCCGGGATATCAGAAGCGTGTGTGTTTTACAGTAGACGCTATAAAAGATTATATTCTCCAGGCCTCACAGCTCATGCTAGGGCTGGTACATATGCGTAGAATCCTATGGTTGAAAAATTGGTCAGCCGAAGCGCCATGCAAAAAGCTCTTGGCCAGTTTTCCTTTTCATGGTGGACGGTTGTTTGCAGACAATCTGGATAAGTATATCCAAAGAATTTCTATTGGGAAAAGTTCCCTTTTACCGGTTAAGAAGAAGTTTAAGCTTTTTTTTTTTAAACGTGCTTCTTCTCCAGTGCCAAGGGCATTAGCCTCCAGGTTTAAGAGGTAAACCTCAGGGTCAGTCCCAGGGCCAAAAAAGGACCTGGGGGAGGAAACCCATAAAACAGAATACTAAAGCCTCCTTATGAAGGTGCGCCCCCGCTCGCTCGAGTGGGGGGAAGGCTTCTACAGTTTTCAAGGGGCTGGCAGGAACAATGTCAAGACAGATGGGTGGCTTCCTCAATTTCTCTAGGTTACAATCTAGAGTTCTGAGAGTTCCCGTCTTCTCATTTTCTCCGATCAAACGTTCCCAAAGATCCAGTGAAAAAGAAGTCTCTCTTTCTAGCTTTGGATCATCTCTTGTCTCAAAGAGTGATATCGATGCTCCCATTGGAAGAGCAAGGTTTGGGGTTTTATTCAAATCTGTTCACGGTTCCAAAACCAAACGGGGATGTCAGACCCATTTTAGATCTCAAAGATCTAAACCGGTTTTTAAATATCCGTTCTTTTCGCATGGAGTCAATCCGATGTCTCCATCCTACAAGGAGGAGAATTTCTGGCGTCAATCGACATCAAGGATGCTTATCTCCATGTGCCGATTTACCCCACTCACTAGAAATTTCTATGCTTCGAGGTAGAAAATTTCCAGTTTGTAGCTCTGCCATTCGGTCTAGCTACTGCACCTCGAGTGTTTGCAAAGGTCCTGGCTCCTCCGAGTTTAGCCAGGCTAAGGGCTCAACGTATAACGATACTAGCCTACTTAGACGATCTACTCTTGATAGATCAATCGGTAGCCCACTTAAACCAAACTTTGGTCAGCGGATTCAGCTACCTGGAATTACCTAGGTTGGATTCTCAACCTAGAGAAATCCTCCTTAAAACCATCAAGGAGATTGCAGTACTTGGGGCTGATCATAGATACAGCTCAGAAAAGTGTGTTTTTGCCCCAGGAAAGGATCGGTTCCATAAAGGAACTGATTCAATTGGTCGAAACGAAGAATCCTTCTATTCGACTTTGCATGAAATTGTTGGGAAAGATGGTGGCTTCTTTCGAGGCCGTTCCTTATGCGCAGTTTCATTCAAGACTGCTGCAAAACAGTATCCTGTCAATTTGGAACAAGAAGATCCAAGCTCTGGACTTCCCAATGCGTTTATCCCACAATGTGTGTCAGAGCCTCAATTGGTGGTTGATATTCAAGAATCTTCAAAAAGGGAAATCCTTTCTACCAGTTACCTGGAAGGTGGTAACAACAGATGCCAGCCTTCTGAGCTGGGGAGCAGTCCTGGAAGAAGCGTCTGTCCAAGAGAAATGGTCCAAATCAGAGATGACCTCACCAACAATATTCTAGAGATTCGGGCAGTACGCCTGGCCCTGGAGGCCTGGATGTCCAGACTATGGAATTGTCCTGTCAGAATCCAATCCAACAATGCCACAGCAGTGGCCTATATCAATCACCAAGGGGGCACAAGAAGTCGTGCGGCCCAGAAAGAGGTGAATCATATTCTTTCTTGGGCAGAAAACAACATTCCTTGCCTATCAGCAATTTTCATTCCAGGGATAGAGAATTGGCAGGCGGACTACTTGAGTCGCCAACAGTTGTTCCTGGGAGAGTGGTCCCTTCATCCCGACATCTTTCTGTCAATATGTCAAAAATGGGGAGTTCCGGACGTGGATCTGTTTGCGTCCAGGTTCAACAACAAGATCGACAACTTTGTGTCAAGGACAAGGGATCCGATAGCATATGAACAGATGCCTTGGTCTTTCCGTGAGATCAGTTTTCACTGATCTATGCGTTCCCTCCTGTTCTGCTGCTTCCGCGTCTTCTTCGCAGGATCAAGCAAGAAGGGAAGGAGGTGATTCTGGTGGCCCAGGAGATCTTGGTTTGCCGAAGTCATAAAGATGGCGGTAGGGGACCCTTGGATCCTACCACTGTGGCCATACTTTCTCTCGCAAGGTCCGGTATTCCATCCTACCTTACAAACGCTAAATTTAACGGTTTGGCTATTGAGACCCACATTCTAAAGGACCGTGGGCTGTCAGCTTCAGTAGTTTCTACTTTGGTCAATGCTAGGAAGCCGGCCTCCAGAGTCATATACTATAGAGTCTGGAAGGCATATGTCTCCTGGTGTGAATCCAGGGGTTGGCACCCCAGAAAATATGTCATAGGTAGGATCCTTGAATTCCTACAGATGGGATTAGAAATGAAGCTGGCCTTGAGTACTATCAAGGGCCAGGCGTCGGCCTTATCGGTGTTTTTTCAATGACCACTTGCTTCACACTCTCTGGTTTGTAACTTTATTCAGGGGGCATTGCAGATTAATCCCCCAACTAAGTCTCCCCTGAACCCTTGGGACTTAAATTTAGTCCTGTCGGCTTTACAAAAACAGCCTTTTGAGCCAATTCGAGATATTTCCTTGGTCCCCTTGACGAGGAAAATAATTTTCTTGGTTGCCATATCTTCTGCAAGAAGAGTATCAGAGTTGGCTGCTCTTTCTTGTAAAGAGCCATATTTGATTATTCATAATGATAAGGTTGTATTGCGGCCTCATCCTAATTTCCTACCGAAGGTAGTGTCAGGTTTTCATTTAAACCAGGATATTGTTCTGCCTTTTATTTTTTCCAGAACCTCGTTCTATGGAAGAAAAGTCACTACATTCTCTTGATGTGTTGAGAGCGGTCAAGGTCCATTTAAAAGTGACCGCTCAGATTCGTAAAACAGATGTTTTTTTTGTATTGCCAGACGGTCCTAAAAGAGGACAGGCAGCATCGAAATCTGCTATCTCTAAATGGATTTGTCAAGTGATTGTTCAAGCTTATGGTTTAAAAAGGAAAATTCCTCCTTTTTCATATTAAAGCGCACATCACCAGGGCTGTTAGTGCTTCTTGAGCAGTGCATCACCAAGCCTCCATAGCTCAGATCTGCAAGGCCGCAACTTGGTCTTCAGTCCATACATTTACCAGATTCTGTCAAGTAGATGTAAAAGGTCATGAGGATATCGCCTTTTGGGCGCAGTGTACTGCAGGCTGCAGTATAAGTCCTCTAGTCTCTTGGTGCCCTACTTTTGTTATGTCTCCCTCCCTTCAGTTGGCATTGCTATGGGACATTCCAAATAGTAATTACTATGGCTCGGTGTCCCGTGATGTACGATAAGAAAATAGGATTTTTATAACCGCTTACCTGTAAAATCCTTTTCTTTGAAGTACATCACAGGGCACAGAGGTCCCTCCCTTCTTGGTATACACATGTATTGCTTTGGTACAAAACTGGGGTACTCCCAGTAGTGGGAGGGGTTATATAGGGAGTGCACTTTAGGGCGTGCCATTGTCCATCACCTGAAGGTGGCCTATAACCCACATAGTAACTACTATGGCTCTGTGTCCCGTGATGTACTTCAAAGAAAAGGATTTTACAGGTAAGCTGTTATAAAAATCCTATGTTTATGCTAAACTACTATGCAGTTGGCATTATTGAATTATTTTATATTTTATTATATTATTTTACATTATACAGGATTTTTTTTAACAATACTCATAAAAAGAGAAAAGTTGTGTCTGAGTTGGGGAGATTTTGTCCCACTTCCTGTTCCAGACAGGACAGATGATCTAACCCTTCCTTTCTCTCTTAAAAACTATCCATGAAATGTTTTGTCTGGAGTTAAAGTTTAAAGTCGTAACAATCAAGATTTTGATTGGTACATGGCATATATACCCCCTTTTCTCCTGTAGATGTTCCTGTCAATCATCTTTGCTGCTATCGGCGTGGCTGGATCGCTGTACGGTTTTGTCATATCCATTGTGGGCATGGTGAAAGGACCTGTATGCCAATACCGGGCTCTCCAAAACTTTACTCTGCTCAAATGGGGCCGACCCTTTAACTCTGAGCTAAAAGATTTCAGGTAAGAGCTGCCAATCATCTAAACCTTAAACAAGCACCAATTTTCAGGCGCTTCGAAAGCGCTGCCTATTCATTGCAACGGGCAGGGGTGTTTTGGGAGCGCTGTATACAGCGCTCCCAAACCCACCCCAAAGATGCTGCTTGCAGGACTTTTTCTAACGTCCCACAAGCACACAGCCCCAGAATAAAAACAGTCGGGATTTCACATTCGGGCGCCATGGGAGGCAGTTTTCAGGTACTTTACAGGCGCTATTTCTAGCGCTAAAACATGATATAATGCATGGACATTGTTAATCTACCCGCTAGTAACCAACAACATGGCCGCCTCAACTTTTTTCCTCCTTACCCGGTGTTCTGTCCAAACAGCCAACTCGCCGTGTACCGTAGTGTATGCCAGTGTTCTGTGAAAACTCCCAACTCACGGAAATCTCCAATTATTGCTGCTGGAGAGTCACCGGAAGTGACATGGTTAGAGATTTTGGCGAGTTGGAGTTTTCGGCAGAACAGGTCCTAAGTCTTCTACCTGAACCCTATGTCATTTTTGTAGCACCTTTGGATCCAAAGTCCTGACCTGGGACTCCAGCCCAAGTCAATTATACGTTCCATATGACCAACTCTCAAGTTGGCCTGTCATGGGTTCTTACAGGCAGAAAAAGATGCAACCCTTCAGCACCCTTTAGGTCAGGTGACTTGTCTGAAACCCTTTTAAGGTAACAACAGTGGCAACAATGCAGCACTTTTGTTGATCCTAAGTCTTGTAACTAAACTTTATGGAATTTTTGGGTCCCCTTTGGATCCAAAGTACTGACTGTATATTGGACCTCGACTCCAGCCCAAGTCAACATTAGGTTCTCAATGGCCAAATTTTAAGTTCTATGGCCTCTAGAGCCCACTGAAATTTTGGCAATTAACATGTGAACACTGAGGGGGGCTCGAATGCTGGAGGTGAGGCTTGGTCATATTATGAGCAAAAGTTGAGGCTCCACGTAGGAAAACAAGAGGTAACAGTAGTAACAACAAAGCAGCACTTTGGGGTTGGCCTTAAGTCTTCTAACTGAACCCTATGTCATTTTTTTCAGCACTTTTGGATCCAAAGTCCTGACTGTATATAAGACCTCAACTCCAGCCCAGGTCAATTATACGTTCCACATGGCCTCTAGTGCCCATTGAAGTTCTGTCAATTAACATTTGTATACATGGGGGTGGTGTAGAATGCTGGAGGTGAGACTTGGTCTCATGAGGAACAGTAGATGGGGCTTCACTCATGGATTGATCTGAAGACTGTCATGGGTTCTTACAACCAGATAAAGATGCAACCCTTCAGCACTTTTACCTTTTACTTTAGGCCAGGTGACTTGTCTGGGTACCAGCAATAACAATAATGCAGCATTTTGTGTTTATCCTAAGTCTTTTAACTGAACTCTATGTCATTTTTGGACAAAAGCAACACTTAAGGTAACAGTAGTAACAACAAAGCACTTTGGGGTGTCCTTAAGTCTTCTAACTGAACCCTATGTCATTTTTGTAGCACCTTTGGATCCAAAGTCCTGACTTGTATATGGGACCTCAACTCCAGCCCAAGTCAATATTAGGTTTCCTATGACCAAATGTCAAGTTCTATGGCCTCTAGTACCCACTGAATTTCTGTCAATTAACATTTGAACATCGGGGGGTGGTAGATTTGCTGTAGGTGAGACTTAGTCTCATGAGGAGCAGAAGTTGAGACTTGGCTTAGGCTTGTGGCTTGATTTGAAAACTGTCATGCAACCCTTCAGTACTCTTCTTACCTTTTATTTTAGGCCATGTCAACTTGAACATTTGTTGACTTGAAGAGTAGGCATTAGATGCATTAGTGGCACCTTTGAATCCAAAGTGCTGACTGTATATGGGACCTCAACTCAAGCCCAAGTCAATGTTAGGTTTCCTATGACCAAATGTCAAGTTTCCATGGCCTCTACAGCCCAATGAAGTTTGGTTAATTAACTTTTGAACATTTTGAACCTTTTTGTTTTAGTCCAAGTCAATTTGAACATTTGTTGAAGAGTAGGCATTAGCTGCATTATAATTATAATTATTGGTGGCATGGTGAGAAGCAGCCTGGAAGGTTTTGTTACACTTGTGTTACTGGCAATCAGAAATGTGTTGGGTGGCTGTGTAACATCCTGCCACTTGAAGCTGTGATCTTTCTTGCCAACAGTTATAGCAAAGAAGACATGGAGCATGTGCCCTGGTTGCCCGTGTCCAGTAATACCTCTGCTAGGCGGATAGACAGCCATCTTGCATTTCAAGGCTTCATTTTCAATTTTGTCTGTAGTGGATCTTTAACCATGGTTTCTTCTAAACAAGAGGCAGACCCTATAATGGGTAAGCAGGGTTAGGACTCCCCACCATGTCAACTTCAGCCAGCTGTGTCCCTTGGACCCTGAAAGTTTTCAGGTATTACACTAAGGGGGTAAAGGAGCTCTTTCAGTACAGCCCCTTTTATTAAGAGGCTGGATAATGTTTTTTGTTTTCCTTCTCTCCTGCAGTGATGACAATTACCTGTTCAACACAAATATCTGGAGCACCTGCGTCTACCCTGAAGGAGTGGTGGCTTTCAATGTCCTCCTGTTCTCCCTGGTGCTGTTTGCCTCTGGCATCTCCCTCATCCTCTGTACCATCCAGGTGTTAAATGGGCTCTTTGGCTGCCTCTGCGGAACCTGCAGGGATAAAAGTGACTTGGACTAACTGCTAGCACAGGTATGGCTGTTACTCACAATTAAAGAAACTCTGACAAATAGTTTAAATTGCTAGCTGCCAAGCCATCCATCAGAACTACTGGTTTTAGTACTTTCAGGAACAAGTCTGCTGTAAAATGTAACAAGACACGTGGCCACTCATTTAAATTAGAAGAAAAGAGATTTAAACCTAAACTACGTAGAGGGTTCTTTACTGTAAGAGCGGCAAGGATGTGAAATTCCCTTCCACAGGCGATGGTCTCAGTGGGGGGTATCGATAGTTTCTAATAACTATTAGATGAGCACCTGAACAACTGCAACATACAGGGATATACAATGTCATACTTGGCCCAGGCCTAGGGCTGCACTTTGTGTGTGTGTGTGTGTGTGTGTGTGTGTGTGTGTGTGTGTGTGTGTGTGTGTGTGTGTGGGGGGGGGTGGCCAGCGGCAGAAAAGCCGGCACGAAAAAAGCCTCCCAAACACAGGGCCACCATCGTGGGTACAGTTGATTCCCGTAACCCAGTGCCACAATAAGTTTCGGCACTGAGCTCCGGTAACTGACCTGACAGGGGTGCACTAGCGTGGGCACCAGGGGCATCTGCTGAATGGGGTCCCACACGTGATGATCCAGTCGCCTTTCTGTGGCAGCCGACTCCTCTCTCCCCACTGACAGCCGCACACAGATCACTGAGGATCCTCCTCCTCAGCTCCAAAGTTCTTGTGTGCACAGCCAGGAGGAGGAGGAGCCACAGAGGAGGGACATGACTGCACTGCAAGAGCTGCGCTGCTGTTCTGAGGTCTGTGCATTGTTTACAATGGAGGAGGACATAGAAACCAGGAAGGAAGGGGGGGGGGGGGGGGGGCAGGTAACACAGACACACACATGGAGTGGGAGGGGGGGAAGAGTATATATGCTGACGGGTGCTTTGGGAGGGAAGAGGGGGATCTGATTCCCCCCCCACTAGCACATGTCCTCTCCCCTCCCAAAGCACCCCCCTCTCCTCCAAATCAAAAAATGCCCTCTCTGTCCTCCCACAGTGTCCCTCTGTCTGCCCCCCCATGGTATCCCTCTGTCCTCTTCCCACGGCGTCCCTCTGTCCTCTTCCCACGGCGTCCCTCTGTCCTCTTCCCACGGCGTCCCTCTGTCCTCTTCCCACGGCGTCCCTCTGTCCTCTGCCCAAGGCGTCCCTCTGTCCTCTGCCCAAGGCGTCCCTCTGTCCTCTGCCCAAGGCGTCCCTCTGTCCTCTGCCCACGGCGTCCCTCTGTCCTCTGCCCACGGCGTCCCTCTGTCCTCTGCCCACGGCGTCCCTCTGTCCTCTGCCCACGGCGTCCCTCTGTCCTCTGCCCACGGCGTCCCTCTGTCCTCTGCCCACGGCGTCCCTCTGTCCTCTGCCCACGGCGTCCCTCTGTCCTCTGCCCACGGCGTCCCTCTGTCCTCTGCCCACGGCGATGACAGGGCAGGTCTTAAACAGGAGGAGTTGTGGCCCTGGCAGGAAGGGGTTGATCATATTTAAATTAGGGGGTGCACGAGTTTACTCAGGCCTAGGGCAGCACAAAACCTAAATGCACCACTGTACTGACATATCACACACATAGGTTGTACTTGATGGACTTATGTCTTTTTTCAACCTCACCTACTATGTATGTAAAAAAGTGTCAGTGTTACTGTATAAGCTCCGGTTGTAAAATAGTATCACTATACATGCTCTGGTTCAGAAATCTAAGCCAGCTATTCTCAACCAGGATTCTGTGGAACCCTAGGGTTACTCCAGAGGTTGCTAGGGGTTCCTTGACCTCCCATCTGATGAAGCCCGCATAGTTCCAGACCAATTCCACTTGGCAAAGCCAGCAGCGGCATTGATCTTTTTTGTCATCGATAAGGGTGGCATTCTGACTACCACTGTAAGGGTTTTATTTTTCCTATTGACTACAAATGTATAAGGCATTTTTCCTATTGCTCCCATATGGATTGACTTCAGTAAGGGTTCCCTGAAACCTGAAGATTATTTTAGGGGCACCTCTGGGGTAAAAAGGCTGGGAAAGCTGTTTGAAGCATTGAAGCCATTTGATTAGCTTTACAATCAGGGAACTAATGTTCACAAAAGGAAAGACCAACAATGGCAGCCTTTGACAAGGTGTACTGGGCCCTTGCTGCTGGGGCTGGGGCCTGGTTGCTGAGGCCTAAGGTCCGGTTGCTGGGGCCAAGGGTCTGGCTGCTGGAGCTGGGCTTCTGGTTCTGGAGCCAGGGGTCTGGCTGCTGGAGCTAAGCTGCTGGTCCTGGGGTCTGGCTGCAATGGGGCTGGTGAGCCATCCCAGTCAGAGAATTCCCCAGAAGGAAGGGGGTGGGCGGAGGCGGAGAGAAGACTGGGCACCCATGATCTGCAGGCTGTAACAATTAAAAGAAAAAGAAACTTTCCCCTGTCAAGCAGACTCTTTCTTTACTTCCGGGTGCCGCCGCACAGTGATCTCCTGTGCGACAAGTACATGACAGTCCCGGTCCGCCCAGCAGATTGATATAGAAAAGACCAGGTCTGTCATGTACTTGTCGCACAGGAGATCACTACGCAGTGGCACCTTAAAGTGGAGAAAGAGTCTGCTTGACTGGGGAACGTTTTTTTTTCTTTTTCTGCTACAGCCTGCAGATCACGGGTGGCGCACAGTCTTCTCTCTTCCTCCGCCCACCCTCCTCCCTTTCCCTGCTGAATTGACGGGACCGTACCGACCTTAAAGAAAAACTACCCATGCAGCAGCCAAAACAAAAGCAGGCTGGGGACAGCCGTATGGACTGTCCCCCCCTCTGCCTCAGTTTGCAGCATCTTACATCCGCCTGTCGCTCAGCCACAGACAGCGCGGCCATACTCCATTCGGCCGCTCGGGCTGCTCTGTCTGTCTGTGGCTGAGTAACAGACCCAGCTGGAAGATTGCCCTGTGCTCGCTGGTGTCCGGGAGCTAGAAGCCAAATGCGCGGGAGACTTGGGATGTCTGATTTCCTTTCCTCCCTTCTCCTATCTTTCACAGACCGGAGAGCAGGAGGCAGGATAATCCTGAACTGAAGGCAGAGGCACAGCAGCACTGGATGGGGTGCGGGAGCTGCCAGGTAACTTTTCATATTAGCAAGCTGGTGATTGGTTGCTAGGACTACCTCCTAGCAGCCAATCACCGCCTGGTTAACATGAAAAGTTTATTCAGGCAGCCGTCTCTCTCCACGCAGTGCTGGTCCCGCCCCCAGTCCAGAATTGTCCCGCCTCCCGCTGTCCGCTCAGCTAATGGCAGAGGCTGGGGACGAAAGTGGCAGCTAAATGGCGTGAGCGAGGTGGTCCAGAAAGAGCAGTAGCTGGGGCCGGACGCGGACCGTGGGCCACCATTTAGTAATACCTGATGTATAATAATAAATTAGTTGTGTGCTTCCATCCCTATATTACTTGTAAACAAGGAAGGAAAAGGTTGGTTTAGAATATGATTGGCTACCATGCACAGCTGTACCAGATTTTGCACTCTCCAGTTTTAGTAAATTTCCCCCCCCCCGTTAATGTATCATAGCTGAGCATAATATGACTAAACGAATGTAACATAACTAAACCTAATTTAGTTAAAATGTGTAATTTCTTCTTTTCTCGTGCAGATTGGAAATTATTTCAATTTGCTGGCTGACCCATCAGAAGCTACTCCTCCCATCTTCCATAGCTCCGCCCCCCCAACAAAGGCTGGCTTCTTTGATCCTTTTGACCTGGTCACCTGCTGTCATTCTTATGGAGCACCTGTTAATCTCTTGTGTGCAATGAAGAGGGAATGAGAAGGTGATCTATACACAATGAGACACAATCAAGAGACACTGGCTTCTCTAGCAGAGAGGATTCTGGGAATTTTTCCGGATGTGTATACAGGTGATACTCAAAAGTTTAGAATATCGTGCAAAAGTTAATTTATTTCACTAATGCAACTTAAAAGGTGAAACTAATATATGAGATAGAATCATTACACGAAAAGCAAGATAGTTCAAGCCGTGATTTGTCATAATTGTGATGATTATGGCTTACAGCTCATGAAAACCCCAAATCCACAATCTCAGAAAATTAGAATATTACATGCAATCAAAACAAGGATTGTACATAGAATAATATCGGACCTCTGAAAAGTATAAGCATGCATATGTATTCAGTACTTGGTTTGGGCCCCTTTTGCAGCAATTACTGCCTCGATGCGGCGTGGCATGGAAGCTATCAGCCTGTGGCACTGCTGAGGTGTTATGGAAGACCAGGATGCTTCAATAGCGGCCTTCAGCTCTTCTGCATTGTTCATTCTCATGTCTCTCATCTTTCTCTTGGCAATGCCCCATAGATTCTCTATGGGGTTCAGGTCAGGCGAGTTTGCTGGCCAATCAAGCACAGTAATCCCACGGTCATTGAACCAGGTTTTGCTGCTTTTGGCAGTATGGGCAAGTGCCAAGTCCTGCTGGAAAATTAAGTCGGCATCCCCATAGAGCTCGTCTGCAGAAGGAAGCATGAAGTGCTCCAAAATCTCCTGGTAGACGGCTGCGTTGACCCTGGACTTGAAGCACAGTGGACCAACACCTACAGACGACATGGCTCCCCAAATCAACACACACTGTGGAAACTTCACACTGGACTTCAAGAATCTTGCAGTGTGTGCCTCTCCATTCTTCCTCCATACTCTGGGTCCTTGGTTTCCAAATGAGATGCAAAATTTGCTCTCATCAGAAAAGAGGACTTTGGACCACTGAGCAACAGACCATGTTGTTGTTCAGGAGTGGCTTGACAAGAGGAATACAACATTTGAAGCCCATGTCCAGGATCCATCTGTGTGTGGTGGCTCTTGATGCACTGACTCCAGCCTCAGTGCACTCCTTGTGAAGGTCCCCAACACTTTTGAATGGCCTTTTCCTGACAATCCTCTCCAGGCTGCGGTCATCCCTGCTGCTTGTGCACCTTTTTCTTCCACACTTTTCCCTTCCACATAACTTTCTATTAATGTGCTTTGGGAACATCCAACTTCTTTTGCAATTACCTTTTGAGGCTTTCCCTCCTTATGGAGGGTGTCAATGATGGTTTTCTGCACAACTGTCAGGTCAGCAGTCTTTCCCATGATTGTGATTCCTACTGAACCAGACTGAGAGACCATTTAAAGGCTTAGGAACCCTTTGCAGGTGTTATGGCTTAATTAGCTGATTAGAGTGGGACACTTTGAGCCTAGAATATTGCACCTTTTCACAATATTCTAATTTTCTAAGATTGTGGATTAACTAGCTTGAACTATCTTGCTTTGCATGTAATGAGTCTATCTCATATATTAGTTTCACCTTTTAAGTTGCATTAGTGAAATCAATGAACTTTTGCACGATATTCTAATTTTTCGAGTATCACCTGTATATGTTTTCTATTTCTGTTTTTTATCATTTTTTGATGTTAAGTTGTGAATAAACAGATGTAGAAATTTATGAAAATGTGGTTTAAAGTTATTCCTACTGCTACTATTTAAAGTGTTAATCCACGCCAGACTGAACTAAGGCAAGTGCCCTCCACCAGAGTTCCTGGCTCTATATCTCTTCAGCTACCTTGAGTCTTACTCATCCTGCTACATTCTTTATACAGTAGTATGAAATGTTAGGGAACATCAGACTATGGTTGGCCATACCATTTTGTATGTTTCCTAGTTCTGGCACCCAAGTAGCTCCGACTTTTAAATGTCACCTCCAGGCTTATTCCAAAGCCCAAGAAGACCCTCAGTACAGCTTCGGTCTTGGACTCCATCCAAGATTCTCAGTGAGTTGCACCTATACACCATTTCTTGCTTAAGAAACTCCAATTTTTGCCTTTAAAGCTGCCCCAAGAGCCGAAAATCAGCCTCAAGAGCTGTCAAAGACCCCCAACATTTGCTCCAGAGCATTTCCAAGATACTTAGTTCTAGTTCCAGAGTAAATTCAAGACCCCCAGCTTCAAAGCTGCTCTATGACACTCAGAGGCTGATTTACTAAAACTGAAGAGTTCAAAATCTAGTGCAGCTCTGCATCGAAACCAATTAGCATTGAGATTTTATTGTCAAAGCTTAATTGAACAAGCTGAAGCTAGAAGCTGATTGGCTACCATGCACAGCTGCACTAGAGTCTGAGTGCTCCAGTTTTAGTAAATCTCCCACTCCGCTTCAAAATTGCTCCAAGACCTTCAGCTCCAACTTCAGAGCTGCTCCAAATCCCCAGCTCTTACTTCCACAGATACTCTTAGGCCCCAGTGAGTTGCACTTAGACACCAGTTCTGGCTCAAGAAACTCCCAATTCCACCTCCAAGTGGCTCAGCTCAAGCTTACCAGCTGCCCATGACCCCCAGTGTTGGCTCCAGAGCTTCTCCAAGCCACCTCATTCTAGCTCCAGAGCTGCTTCAAGACTCCCAGCTCCAAAGTTACTCCAAGGCCCTTCATTTCAAAGTTGCTCTAAGACCCCAAGCTCCATTTCCAGAGGTGCTGCAAATCCCTAGCTCTGGCTGCAGAGTTGCTCCAAGTCTCCCAGATGTGGTTCCGGAGCTTCTCCAAGACCCCCAGCTTTGGCTCCACAACTGATCCAAGACCCCAAGATCCAGAGATGCTCCAGTACTAGCAAAATTATCACAATAGCAGCCTACCACTATATACCATAAACAACTGCCATTTTATTTTATTATTGATAAAATACTTGTTTTCAACTTTATCACTGCATCTCAGCGCTGCTGATATCCTGTAGCCTCTTTGCAGACAACTGAAAGAGATGACCAAGAGAAGTGATACCGTGCAGAGTCCATACATACAGTGCCTTAAAAATGTATTCATACCCCTTGAAATTTTCCACATGTCATGTTTCAACCAAAAATGTGTCTTTTATTGGGATTTTATCTGATAGACCAGCTCAAAGTGGCACATAATTGTAAAGTGGAAGGAAAATAATAAATGGTTTTCACATTTTTTACAAATATCTGAAAAGTGTGGCGTGCATTTGTGTTCAGCCCCCTTTACGCCAAGACCCCTAGCTAAAATCTAATGGAATCAATTGCCTTCAGAAGTCACCTAATTAGTAAATAGAGTCCACGTGTGTAAAATTTAATCTCAGTATAAATACAGCTGTTCTGTGAAGCCCTCAGAGGTTTGTTAGAGAACTTAAGTGAACAAACAGCATCATGAAGGCCAAAGAACACACCAGACAGGTTAGGGATAAAGTTGAGGAGAAGTTTAAAGCAGGGTTAGCTTATAAAAAAAATATCCCAAGCTTTGAACATCTCACAGAGCACTGTTCAATCCATCATCTGAAAAAGAAAAGAGTATGGCACAACTGCAAACCTACCAAGACATGGCCGTCCACCTAAACTGACAGGCCAGGCAAGGAGAGCATTAATCAGAGAAGCAGCCAAGTGGCCCATGGTAACTCTGGAGGAGCTGTAGAGATCCACAGCTTAGGTGGGAGAATCTGCCCACTGAACCACTATTCGAAGAAAGCCAATGTGGAAGAAGGTGCTCTGGTCAGATGAGACCAAAATTGAACTTTTTGGCCTAAAAGAAAAATGCTATGTTTGGCAGAAAACTAACACTGCACATCACCCTGCACACACCATCCCCACCGTGAAACATAGCAGTGGCAGCATCATGTTGTGGGGATGCTTTTCTTCAGCAGGGATAGGGAAGCTGGTCAGAGTTGATGGGAAGATGGATGGAGCCAAATACAGGGCAATCTTAGAAGAAAACCTGTTTGAGTTTGTAAAAGACTTGAGACTGGGGCGGAGGTTTACCTTCCAGCAGGACAACGACCCTAAACATACAGCCAGAGCTACAATTAAATGGTTTAGATCAAAGCGTATTCATGTGTTAGAATGGCCCAGTCAAAGTCCAGACCTAAATCCAATTGGGAATCTGTGGCAGGACTTGAAAATTGCTGTTCATAAGGCTGAGTATAAGGGAGAACTGAAAACAATCGGCAATGCCGTTTTCTTTCACCGCCCCTATAGGGGGCGGCTTCCAGGTCTCCTCCACACTATCCCTCCCTCACTCACAAGCCGATCCTGTCGGATCGGAGGCCCGTGCCTGTGCGGGAAAACTCTTTTTGAAAGAGAAAGGAGGGGGGGTCGCGATGCAAGGTAGGGGCGAGGCTTAGCGCGGCGTTGGCGTCCTCCAACGTGGGAGTGTGTTTTTAAAAAAAAAAAAACTCAATTTTTACTGGCTGCAGAATTGCAGAGACATGAGAGGAAAGGGAGCATGAAAGAGGTTTTGGTAACACAGGCATTTCCTGTTTAACACATTTACTATTTGCATGAGGCTGAGCATTAATAGCAGTGGCTCAAGTAGTGGATGCGATTTCTTCCGATAGTACCTCTGCTTTGTGCATCAGGGTAAGGTCAGAATGGTCAGAGGTCAGAATGGGGGTTAAAACACCCCCAAAATAGAGCTAAAAGGGTCCCCCTCAAAGCTCTGGAAAGCCTACTCCTCTCTACAAATGGCATCCTCCCCTGAGAGGGAGTGGCTGGTCAGAATGAGCATCGGGGCCATGAAATTTTTGCAACTGTTTTCAACACTGCAGCCCCTGTGTATTTTACCAAAAGATCTTTTTTCCCTCAGCCTTGATGGGTTTTTAAAAAAAAAAAAAAAGTTTAGCAACTATAATCGCACAGGTTTTCTTCCATTGCCCAGGACCCTGAAACTGAGGAACTAAGGGCGGGAGAAAACGATCCCCTCAGGGGACCGTGGTGAGGCTGATGACTCCTCTTCTGAGGTGTCAAATGTGGCAGAATCATCTGGTTTCAATCTTAAGATTGATGGTGCAATTTCTTGTTGTATGGTCCGCTCCACATTTATGTACCCTTAACTGAGTGTTTGGGTTCGCTAAAGCCTCCTCAAACTGTGCATGCCTTTTCCTGTCCATTATTGTTGGAAAAGCTTTTTTTTCGTGTCTGAGAGGGTCTTCAGATAAACATTATTTTTCCTCCTAAAAAGGTTTTTTACACTTTATCCTATGGTGGAGGAAATTCACTAAGTAGGGTATACCAGCAATTAACGCTGCTATATCCTCTGTGAATAAGAGCTTTTGTTTGGCAGACAATGCTCAAATGCTTAGGCATCCAATGGATAAAATGTTGGAATTCCTGTTAAAAAAAAACAAAAATTTTTTTTCTCTGGCAGATTGAGCAGCCTGCGCTGACAGTAATTGCTTAATCATTGTGAGGCCAGTTTAACAGGTGTTCAGGTATCCTGCTCAGCAGGCCCAGGATCTGGCAGCTTTATGTTTGCAATTTTTGCTTTATGAGTTTCTATTGTAGAACCTCCACAAGGTCCTCATGCAGGTGCTTGCTTATAAACTAGCCAAACGCACAACTGCTGAGATGGCTACGACCACATCACCCTGAAAGCGCCGATGTCGTCTGATCTCAGAGGCTAAGCAGGGTCAGGCCTGGTTAGTACCTGTATGGGGGACCGCCTTGGAATACCAGGTGCTATACACGGTTCTGTGCACGTTGTTGCTAACACAAACAGGTAAATGCATAAGTGCGGGAATGCACATCAGCGGAGGATAAACTTCCTTTCGCCATGCAGAAGCCCCTGGCTAGTCTTCCTTTTGCGGTGAAACAGCTATTTGAGAATGTTTGGATAATTCATCCAAAGAAATTCTAGTGGGAAAAGTACCCTCTTTTGCCATTTAAGTGAAGGAGTAAATATATATTCATTTTTAAAGCTCCTTTTGTGCCAGGGGCATCAGCCTCCAGGCAGTCACGATGGCTTCCGCCGTCAGGTTCAAAAGGTAATCCTCAGAATTAACCCCAGGGAAAAAAGAGGTCTTGGGGGAGGAAACCTACAAGATACTGAAGCCTCCTTATGAGGAGGCGCCCCGCTCACTCAATAGGGGGAATTCTTCTGTAGTTCTCAAGGATCAGACAGGATAGAGGACTTCCTCAATAGCTCCAAGGCACAAGCTGGAGTTCCAAGAGTTCCCGTCTCCTCATTTATTCTCAGATCAAAATGTTCCTAAGGATCCAGAGAAAAAGAAGTCTTTCTCTCAAGCATTGGACCATTTTTTTGGCAAAAGTGGTCATGGTGGTCCCCATGTAAGAGCAGAGGTTGGGGTTTGGTTAAATCCAAATTGACATTCTGGATCTCAAAGATCTAAACTCTTCCCCGCTCACCAGAATTTTCTACAGTTTGAGGTAGAAAATCTTCATTTCCAGTTTGTAGCTCTACCTTTTCGGGCTAGCTACTGCACCTTGAGTGTTTATAAAGATCCTGGCTCCTCCTTTAGCCAGGTTAAGGGCTCAAAGTATAACGATACTAGCCTACTTAGACGATCTACTCTTGATAGATCAATCAGTAGCCTGTTTAAACCAAAGTCTGGTCACCACAGTCAGCTACCTGGAATACTTTAGGTTGGATCCTCAACCTAGGAAAATCATCCTTCAAACCATCAAGGAGATTGCAGTACTTAGGGTTGATCATAGATACAGTCCAGAAAAGGACAAGGAAAGAATTGGTTCCTTAAAGGAACTGATTCGGTTGGTCAAAACAAAGAAGAATCCTTCTGTTCATCTTTGCATGAGTTTATTGGGGAAAATGGTGGCTTCTTTCGCGGCCGTTCCTTATGCGCAATTTCATTCAAGACTGCTGCAAAACAGTATCCTGTCAACTTGGAACAAGTAGGTCCAAACTCTGGACTTCCCGATGCATTTATCAGCCAAAGTGCGTCAGAACCTCAGTTGATGGTTAATATCCAAAAATCTTTTCTACCGGTTTCCTTTGAAATATTAACAGATGCCAGCCTTTTGGCCTGGGGAGCAGTCCTGGTAGAAGCGTCTGTCCAAGGGAAATCAGCTATGAGTAAGCACTTAGCATAAGTGCAAAACGCGTTAGCTGATTGCCTGTACTTTTCTGCCACGGTATCCTGTATACTGTATGATCCTGATTTTACGATAAACATTTTTGGATAATATCTTCCCGGTGTGCGGCTGTCCGGATTTTCTCATCTACCTTCAGCATGACTCAGCATTAGCCAGCACCTGGGGCTCTTTACTCTCGGAGACAACCATTTGGTTCACATCTGGTTTGGATCTACACTTGTGCGGTGAAAACTCTCTCGCTACATTTGGTCCAAATCAGAGTTGACCTTGCCCATCAGTATGCTAGAGATTCGGGCAGTACGCCTGGCCCTAAAGGTCTGGGCGCTCAGACTACGGAATTATCCTGTCAGGATCCAATCCGACAATGCCACAGCTGTGGCTTATATCAATCACCGAGGGGGCGCGAGAAGTCGTGCGGCCCAGAGAGAGGTGAATCATATTCTGTCTTGGGCAGAAAGCAACATCCCTTGCTTCTCAGCAGTTTTCATTCTAGGGATGGGGAATTGGCAGGCGAACTACTTGAGTCGCCAACAATTGTTCCCGGGAGAATGGTCCCTTCACCCTGACATCTTTCTGTCAATATGCCAAAAATGGGGAGATCCGGACATGGGTCTGTTTGCGTCCAGGTTCAACAACAAGATCGACAACTTTGTGTCAAGAACAAGGGATCCGATGGCATACGGAACAGATGCCTTGGTCTTTCCATGGGATCAGTTTTCACTCCTACGCAGGATCAAGCAAGAGGGTGAAAGGAGATGATTCTGGTGGCCCAGGAGATCTTGGTTTGCCGAGATCATAAAGATGGCGGTAGGGGACCCTTGGACCTGTGGCCAGACCTTCTCTCGCAAGGTCCGGTGTTCCATCCTACCTTACAAACGCTAAATTTTAAGGTTTGGCTATTGAGACCCACATTCTAAAGAACCATGGGTTGTCAGCTTCAGTAGTTTCTACCTTGGTTAATGCTAGGAAGCAGGCCTCCAGAATCATATATAATAGAGTCTGGAAGGCATATGTCTCCTGGTGTGAATCCAAGGGTTGGCACCCCAGGAAATATATCATAGGTAGGAATTTTTGAGTTCCTACAGATGGGATCAGTAATGAAGCTGGTCTTGAGCACTATCAAAGGCCAGGTGTCAGCCTTATCGGTGTTTTTTCAGCGACCACTTGCTTCACACTTTCTGGTTCATATCCTTATCCAGGGGGTAACGCGTATTAATCCCCCAGTTAAGTCACCCCTGAACCCTTGGGACTTAAATTTTAGTCCTGTCGGCTTTACAAAAACAGCCTTTTGAACCGATTCAGGATATTCCCTTGATCCTCTTGATGAGGGAAATAGTTTTCTTGGTTTCCATATCTTCTGCAAGGGGAGTATCAGAGTTGGCTGCTCTTTCCTGTAAAGAGCCATATTTGATTATTCATAAGGATAAGGTTGTATTGCGGCCTCATCCTAATTTTCTACCAAAGGTAGTGTCAGGTTTTCATTTAAACCAGGATATTGTTCTGCCTTCATTTTTTCCAGAACCTCGTTCTGTGGAAGAAAAGTCACTACATTTTCTTGATGTGGTGAGAGCGGTTAACCACTTGAGCCCCGGACCATTATGCTGCCTAAGGACCAGAGGTCTTTTTCCAATTTGGCACTGCGTCGCTTTAACGGCTAATTGCGCGGTCATGCAATGCTGTACCCAAACGAAATTTGCGTCCTTTTCTTCCCACAAATAGAGCTTTCTTTTGATGGTATTTGATCACCTCTGCGGTTTTTATTTTTTGCGCTATAAACGGAAAAAGACCGAAAATTTTGAAAAAAAATGATATTTTCTACTTTTTGTTATAAAAAAAATCCAATAAACTCAATTTTAGTCATACATTTAGGCCAAAATGTATTCGGCCACATGTCTTTGGTAAAAAAAATGTCAATAAGCGTATATTTATTGGTTTGCGCAAAAGTTATAGCGTCTACAAACTAGGGTACATTTTCTGGAATTTACACAGCTTTTAGTTTATGACTGTCTATGTCATTTCTTGAGGTGCTAAAATGGCAGGGCAGTACAAAACCCCCCCAAATGACCCCATTTTGGAAAGTAGACACCCCAAGGAAATTGCTGAGAGGCATGTTGAACCCATTGAATATTTATTTTTTTTTGTCCCAAGTGATTGAATAATGACAAAAAAAAAAAAAAAATATTTACAAAAAGTTGTCACTAAATGATATATTGCTCACACAGGCCATGGGCCTATGTGGAATTGCACCCCAAAATACATTCAGCTGCTTCTCCTGAGTATGGGGATACCACATGTGTGGGACTTTTTGGGAGCCTAGCCGCGTACGGGACCCCGAAAACCAATCACCGCCTTCAGGATTTCTAAGGGTGTAAATTTTTGATTTCACTCTTCACTACCTATCACAGTTTCGGAGGCCATGGAATGCCCAGGTGGCACAAACCCCCCCCAAATGACCCCATTTTGGAAAGTAGACACCCCAAGCTATTTGCTGAGAGGCATGGTGAGTATTTTGCAGCTCTCATTTGTTTTTGAAAATGAAGAAAGACAAGAAAAAGATTTTTTTTTTTCTTTTTTCAATTTTCAAAACTTTGTGACAAAAAGTGAGGTCTGCAAAATACTCACTATACCTCTCTTTGGGGGGGTTTTGTGCCACCTGGGCATTCCATGGTCTCCGAAACTGTGATAGGCAGTGAAGAGTGAAATCAAAAATTCACGCCCTTAGAAAGCCTGAAGGCGGTGCTTGGTTTTCGGGGTCCCGTACGCGACTAGGCTCCCAAAAAGTCCCACACATGTGGTATCCCAATACTCCGGAGAAGCAACAGAATGTATTTTGGGGTGTAATTTCACATATTCCCATGGCATGTTTGAGCAATATATCATTTAGTGACAACTTTGTGCAAAAAAAAAAAAAAAAAATTTGTCTCTTTCCCGCAACTTGTGTCGCAATATAAAATATTCCATGGACTCGACATGCCTCTCAGCAAATAGCTTGGGGTGTCTACTTTCCAAAATGGGGTCATTTGGGGGGGTTTTGAACTGTCCTGGCATTTTATGCACAACATTTAGAAGCTTATGTCACACATCACCCACTCTTCTAATCACTTGAAGACAAAGCCCTTTCTGACACTTTTTGATTACATGAAAAAGTTATTTTTTTTTGCAAGAAAATTACTTTGAACCCCCAAACATTATATATTTTTTTTAAAGCAAATGCCCTACAGATTAAAATGGTGGGTGTTTCATTATTTTTTTTCACACAGTATTTGTGCAGCGATTTTTCAAACGCATTTTTTGGGGAAAAAACACACTTTTTAAAATTTTAATGCACTAAAACACACTATATTGCCCAAATGTTTGATGAAATAAAAAAGATGATCTTAGGCCGAGTACATGGATACCAAACATGACATGCTTTACAATTGCGCACAAACGTGCAGTGGCAACAAAATAAATACATTTTTAAAAGCCTTTAAAAGCCTTTGCAGGTTACCACTTTAGATTTACAGAGGAGGTCTACTACTAAAATTACTGCCCTCGATCTGACCTTCGCGGTGATACCTCACATGCATGGTGCAATTGCTGTTTACGTTTGACGACAGACCGCCGCTTGCGTTCGCCTTAGCGCAAGAGCAGGGGGCGACAGGGGTGCTTTTTTTTTTTTTTTTTTTTTTTTTTTCCTTTATTATTTTTTTGCTTTTTTATCTTATTTTTAAACTGTTCCTTTCATTATTTTTTTTTTTTTAATCATTTTTATTGATAGCAATAGGTAGTGACAGGTACTCTTTTTTGAAAAAATTGGGGTCTATTAGACCCTAGATCTCTCCTCTGCCCTCAAAGCATCTGACCACACCAAGATCGGTGTGATAAAATGCTTCCCCAATTTCCCAATGGCGCTATTTACATCCGGCGAAATCTAAGTCATAAAATGCTCGTAGCTTCCGGTTTCTTAGGCCATAGAGATGTTTGGAGCCACTCTGGTCTCTGATCAGCTCTATGGTCAGCTGGCTGAATCACCGGCTGCATTCTCAGGTTCCCTGTTGAGACAGGAGAGCCAGAGAAAAACACAGAAGACGGTGGGGGGGGCATTCCCTCCCACGGCTTGTAAAGGCAGTCTAGAGGCTAATTAGCCGCTAGGATTGCTTTTACATGAAAGCCGACCGCTGGCTGAAAAGAATGATACCAAGATGATACCTAAACCTGCAGGCATCATTCTGGTATAACCACTCAAAGTCGTGAATGGCGTACCTGAAGACAAACAAATGGTTAACAATAAAGCACAGTAAACGGTAAAGTATAAAAAATTGCATACCTGAAAAACAAACATGATAAAACATAATAACAATAAAACATTGCAGAATAGAATACGGTAAAAAAGAGCAGAACAATAGAGAGAGAGAGAGAGAGAACATTAAAACGACAATTTTTTTTTATTTTATATATTTTTTTTTTTTTTACACTTTTTTTGTAGCTAACTTTTATAACTGTAACTGGTTCCAGGTTCGGGTCTCTCAAAATGCGATGGCATCTTGGGAGACCCTCTGAAAGTGTGCCTAGTCTGTGCAATGCTGTACCCTACGCTAATACTCAACTAGTGCATGGTAGCGTTCAAAACATTCACCAATGCAAAGACCAGGATTGTCAGGACAGGAGGGACAATAATAGCGGGTGTCACGCCTATATTCGCGCTTGCTGCAGACACAACATCTTTTTTGGGGGGGTTCGTTGGGTAGGGGTACTCGGGAGGACATAAAAATGCCTCTCATGCAGCCGACTGCATGTGGTTGGGGATGTGAATGGGGGAAGTACGGGCGCTGCAGAAGTGGTGGGTTCCCAATTAGGATTGGCGAATGCAGCAGGAAGGGCATTATGGGCACGACGGGCCTGTGTTTGTCTTCTTGGTGGCAGTGGGACACTACTTGTGCTTACCACCTCACCAGCTTGAACTGCACTTATAGGACTCGCCACGTCACCAAGTGTTACTGCAGTGCTGGTTTGACTACGACCGGGGTGTACTAGGCCGCTGGTGCTTGCCAGTTCAATAAAAAGCTTCCAAAAAAACTGTTAGCGATCGCAGGGATCAGGCCTGACTCTGCGAACGCTGCAGTTATGCGTTTAGTGATTTGTAAGTGTCAGTGATCGATCGATACTGCACTTGGGTGGGCTGGGCTGGGCCAGGCGGAGGGGCAAAACGCAGGTGCTAGCAGGTATCTGGGCTGATCCCGCTAACACTGCGTTTTTGGGAACCCTAGACTGCTGGGGACGCTAGTATAGATCTGATCGGACCAGATATTGATCCGTACAGATACTATACCACTAAGGGAGGTGTACGGTACGTGCGTGGGTGTTAGCGGTACTGGCGCCAACCTGATGCTGCCTGGGGCTGGTGCTTGCTAGTTCACCAAAATGCTAGCAAAAAAACTGTTAGCGATCGTAGGGATCAGGCCTAACTCTGCGAGCGCTGCAGTTATGCGTTTAGTGCCTTGTAAGTGACAGTGATCGATCGATACTGCACTTGGGCTGGGCCGGGCGGAGGGACAAAACGCAGGTGCTAGCAGGTATCTGGGCTTATCCCGCTAACACTGCGTTTTTGGGAACCCTAAACTGCTGGGGACGCTAGTATAGATCTGATCGGATCAGATATTGATCCGTTCAGATACTATACCACTAAGGGAGGCGTATGCTGCGTGCGTGGGTGTTAGCGGTACTGGCGCTAATCTGACGCTGCCTGGGGCGACGCATATCACCGCCGGGCGATCGGGGGGCTAAACCTTTATTCGGTAATAAACGGCGGGTGCCCTGACACTATACAAAATAAACGAACTAACCAGCGTCACCCGTAACGGTTATACGGTGATCAGTGGTGAAAGGGTTAACTAGGGGGCAATCAAGGGGTTAAAACATTTATTCGGTAGTATATGGGGGTCCCTGTCACTATAAAACGCTGACGGCGAACCTAAATATTTACCTCACTAACTAGCGTCACCAGCGACACTAATACAGCGATCAGAAAAATGATCGCTTAGTGATACTGGCGACAGGGGGTGATCAAGGGGTTAAAACTTTATTAGGGGGGGGTTAGGGGGGTATCCTAGACCTACAGGGGGGTAATACTAACTGTCCTAACACTGTAACTGTCACAAACTGACACCAATGCAGTCATCAGAAAAAAAAAAAAAAAAACTGCTGGTGTCAGTTTGTGACAGGGAGGGGGGGGTGATTGGGGGGGCGATCGGGGGGGGGGGGGGGGATCGGGGTGTTTTGTGTGCCTGGCATGTTCTACTGTGTGTGTAGTGTTGTGCACTCACAGTGAAGTCTTCTCTCCTCGGCGCTGCAACGGAAAATACAGAGCCGAGGAGAGATGACATCATTTCCTTTGCTGCTGTTTAGCATACAGCAGCAAAGGAAGTGATCTGATTGGCCGGCGGCGATCGCCAGGGGGGGGGCCACGAACGGATGGCCTCCCCCTCACCTCCGATCGCCGGGGGACAAAACAGGACCGCCTCGGGCACCGGGGGGGGGGGGTCCGATCGGACCCCCCACCCGCGGGAGGCAAATCACGTACGTGATTTTGCCTGGCCTTGCCGACATACATCGGCGTGAGGCGGTCCTTAAGTGGTTAAGGTCTATTTAAAAGCGACTGCTCAGATTTGTAAAAAGATGTTTTGTTTGTGTTGCCAGATGGTCCTAAAAGAGGACAAGCGGCGTCTAAATCTACCATTTCTAAATGAGTTTGTGAAGTGATTGTTCAAGCTTATGGTTTAAAGAGGAAAATTCCTCCTTTTCAACACCAGGGCTGTTAGTGCTTCTGGGGCAGTGCATCACCGAGCCTCCATGGCTCAGATCTGCAAGGCCGCAACTTGGTCTTCAACCCATACATTTACCAGATTCTATCAAGTAGATGTAAAAGGTCATAAGGATATCGCCTTTGGGCGTAGTGTTCTGCAGGCGGCAGTATAAGTCCTCTAGTCTCTTGGTGCCCTACTTTTGTTGTGTCTCCCTCCCTTCAGTTGGCATTGCTATGGGACAACCCACATAGTAACTACTATGGCTCTGTGTCCCCTGATGTATGAAAAGAAAATAGGATTTTTATAACAGCTTACCTGTAAAATCCTTTTCTTTGAAGTACATCAGGGGACACAGAGGTCCCTCCCTTCTTGGTATACACGTGTATTGCTTTTCTACAAAACTGAGATACTCCCAGTAGTGGGAGGGGTTATATAGGGAGTGCACTTTTTGTCCATCGCCTGAAGGTGGCCTATAACCCACATAGAAACTATTATGGCTCTGTGTCCCCTGATGTACTTCAAAGAAAAGGATTTTACAGGTAAGCTGTTTTAAAAATCCTATTTTTTCAAGGCACTGTACGAAATAAGAACAGATACTGAGAATTACACCCAGCATACAGGACAAGAGAAGTGTTATGCCGCGTACACACGATCGGACATTCCGACAACAAAATCCTGGATTTATTTCTTGACGGATGTTCGCTCAAACTTGTCTTGCATACACACGGTCACACAAATGTTGTCGGAAATTCCGAACGTCAAGAACGCGGTGACATACAACACGTATGACGAGCCGAGAAGAATGAAGTTCAATAGCCAGTGCGGCTCTTCTGCTTTATTCCAAGTGTGCGTGGAATTTTGTGCATCGTAATTGTGTATACACGATCGGAATTTCCGACAACGGATTTTGTTGTCGGAAAATTTTAGAACCAGCTCTCAAATTTTTCTTGTCGGAAATTCCGACAAAAAATGTCCAATAGAGCCTACACACGGTCGGAATTTCCGACAACAAGCTCCCATCAAACATTTGTTGTCGGAAAGTCCGATCGTGTGTACGCGGCATTACTGTGCAGAGTCCATACATACAGAATAAGAACAGATACTGAGAATTACACTAGGCATACAGGACTAGAGAAGTGGTACTGTGCAGAGTCCATACATACAGAATAAGAACAGATACTGAGAATTACATCCAGAATACAGTAAAGTATAGACATGAATGCGCTGTCTGCTATTTAATGATTACATAGATCTGTTGAATTAATTAGTTATATAATGAGTATTCTTTTAACCATTTCGACATTCGTCGTTCTGGGTAGACATCTGACGTCCTCCCGGAACGCTGCGGCGCGATCTGTCCCTGGTTGTGTGTGATATTGCATGGATTTTTGTATGGAACCTGACCAAGTTCCTTGGGCCGGAGCACCCTTCTCCACTCATTACCTCTTATTAGTGGCCACCAGTGTATAGGAGATATCCCTTCCGTTCTCCCACATAGAGGAGTTTGTCTCCCATGGTTGAGACGCAGGATCTTTCATTCTATTACTAGGGTAGGACCCACTAATTTTGGGTACTTTGTCGCAGTAAGTGGGCTTAGCACTATATGACCATATAGTGTGACCAAACCCCCATATTTTTTGAAAATGTTCAGGTGTTTTTAAATAGACTTGCAGGATAAATGTAATTTTGTATGTGTCGCTGGAATCTGTTTTGTACTGTCACTGGTTGTGACACCACCTATGACTGATCAGTGTACCATCTCGCTGCCGTTACCATGTGATCAATCGCAGCAGTGGATCAATGGATGGTTTCCATTCATGTCATTCATTGTGTACAATTGTGTTGCTACGTTTGATTGGTCACAGTGATCTCATTGTACAGACAGGGCCAATTACAGACCATCTGTGCCATGTGATTAGCTGTGGCCAATCACAGATAATCACAATATTCACTGAATGAATCAGTTTCACTCAGTAAAAATGGTTGCTTATACCAGTGAAATTCATAATATAATCATATGTATACCGTATATACTCGAGTATAAGTCGAATTTTTCAGCCCTTTTTTTTTGGGCTGAAAGTGTCCCCTTCGACTTATACTCGAGTCACCGCCGTCTGTCTGCATGATCAGCATGTCATGCAGGCAGACGGCGGCCGGCGTGTGATGATAGTGTTCGGCGGCTATTCCAGCATTCAAAAGCCGCGCTTCCTGCTCGTCTGTGATAGGCTGTACACTGACAGCTGTTCAGCCTATCACGGACATTCTCTCATCCTTGTCCGTGGTATGAGAATGAGAGAATGTCCGTGATAGGCAGTCAGCGGTCAGCCTATCACAGACGAGGAGGAGGCGCGGCTTTTGAACTGTGGAATGGCCGCCGAACACTATCATCACACGCCGGCCGCCGTTTGAGGCTGGAGATCGCCACAGGGAGGCTGCACAGGACACAGGTAGGCTGCACATTCACACAGGACACATGCACACAGGACATGTACAGGACACATGCACAGGGTACAGGTAGGCTGCACAGGACACAGGGAGGCAGGCAGCTGCAGATGGGCATTGTTGACCCTCTGCATTTCTCACCCTCGTCTTATACTCGGGTCAATAAATTTTACCCAGTTTTTTGTGGTAAATTAGGGGCCACGACTTATACTCGAGTATATACGGTAATCATAATATTTAAAAAAAAATCCTGATCACTTCCCCAGAGTAGTACAGTGTTACTATGGTAACACTATACTGGTCTGGTCAGTGTGTTAAAAAAAAAATTGTAAAAAAAAAACAATGTAATAAAGAAAAGAAAGAAATTGGAAAAAAATCACCACCACACTGGTTTTTATGATGACCCTAAACTGCACAGTATGTAAAAACGAATTGTGAAAAAAAAAAAAAATTACATTTTTTCATATCTTTATTTTCCAAAAAATTGTGACGAAAAAATTACAACTGAAAAAACCCACCATGCCTCTTCCTAAATACCTTGGACTGTCTACATTCCAAAAAGGGGTCATTTGGTTGTTATTTGTACTGTCCTGGCATTTTAGGGCCTCAAAAAATGAGGTCGTCAGTACATCAGGATTGATTGATATTCAAATATACCATAGTTTATGGAGTCTTTAATATACACTGATATAGCACCCTGGAGTTTAGTTAGGGTTGCTCCTCAAAATTTACTTGCCAGGAATAGTCATCTTGGCTAATTGTTAGCAATCTGTTGATTTCTCCGTAAGTTTGGCCTTGTCGCACTTTTCTCTTCTACCACTAGGTGGCCGGGTACCTGGTGGTACTAGATACAAGAAGGGCAACATAAGGTCAGATTATGGGTATATGGGGTATCTTAGCCAATGAGCAGGGGTTTTCTTCGATCCCTTGGCCTGCTGGAAGAGCCTATATATTTGGGTGGAGTCAGGTGATAGGTGTTCTGTGCCACCTGGACGGCTGTCTGGGTGGATGTGTATTTTACTGCCCAGGCTGCTAGGCCGGAGATTGGGCCTATCCCGGGCACATCTGGCTGCTAGGCTGTCTGAGGGCCTATCCAGAAGCAAGAGAGCACCGCAGGGTTGGGATTGCAGCTTGCAGTCCAACCAGAAGTGACGGTTCTGCCGGCCAGAGCATCTGTCATGGTCGGAGGTAGAGGAAAAGCTGTCGCCACTAAGGGACCAGCCAACTTATTACCAGGGACCACAGTGACTAACTGAAGCAAGTACCGGAGCAGCATTCTCACCAATTGGGGACGGTGAAGAATCGGGAAACTTCAGTGGGTATCAAGCCAGGGACCCACCCAGCAGAGGTGACGCTTGCAGAGCAGCCTTGTACGTCAAGCCAGGGACCGAGCAGGCCAGTGGGGTGAAGCTTTAGGGGTATCTTGAGGGTCAAGCTAGGGACCCAGCAGCGAGGCTGGGGTGACGCTTGAGGAAGATACCACCGTGAAGATTGGAGGAGCTCAAGGGATTCAGTGGCAGTGAATCAGCGGGTCTAGCGAGAGGCCGGGAGCTCAGTGGGCTGAAGAACTACAAGGAGTGATTGTAGTGGAAGTGAAAGAACTGTTACGCTTTGTGTTAGGTACTATTAAAGACTGTTGCCATAGGAGATAGCATTCCTGCACGTGCAGATGTGGCATCTTTCTGGATGCCTTTCCCTGCATGGCTGTCCTCCTATTGGAGTCTGCCAACTGAACTTAAACTACTTAGGGGTGTCCTGGTCCTAACCCTCTTTCCCTCAAAAGTTTAAGAGAAATAAAAGTCTCTTTTGCATCCAAGAAGTGTCTGACGCTCAATAACTTTAACCACCTTGCACTCACCATGCCTCACAACCCACCGTATACAGAAGGATGTCTGCTATCTCTGGCCCTGGAGGTTCTTATTAGACCGAAGGAGGCCTGGAACCTTGGTACACTGATTTGGGTTATTTTCACCAAAGAAATGTAGCAGAATACAGGTTGGCCTGGATTTATGAAGAAGGATTATTTACCTTGTGATCCAATGAGAGAACAAACCTAACACTTCAGAGCAATGTATTTGGGATAGGACTAGAGAGTGACCCCAGGCTAAACCATCCCAGAATGGTCATATGGACTGGGAGGACAGGATAGGTGCCACATCAGAAACCAGATATCCTTATTAAAGTAATAGTATGGGGGTTGTATCATCAGTAGATGTTCTCAACAAAGCCAGGAATGTGTCCATCAAATTGCCCTGTAGACCATCAGTCTGTCATCTATATACTGTATGTATAAGGCAAGTATTTATTTAATACATCCTTGTGAATTCAATGAGTTGGACCTGCAGGAGGGACCAGACTGAAATTAGTGGACAATATTATTAGTATCTTATGGATGGTATTACCTTACCATTGCTCCACTATAAAGAGGGTCCTGTGTTTTTCTAATCCTCTTGCTATTTTTGGATGGGCTAATGTACCTCTCATTATATTGTGTCCAAGATGGCAACCCAAACCTTGCAGGATTTCAGCATCCAATGGGAGACGGCCACTCAATCAAGGTGTCTGCTTGGGAGCAACCTAGTCCTCAATAGGCTCTTGCCAACCTGATGAAACAACGCAGAGCCCCTTTCAGTACAGAGGAGAAATTACAGCACTGCACTTGCCTACATGGGCTTTTATTAAAACTTGTGGTGGCAGACACTGTAGATGTAAAGGATTAACTGTGAAGTTAACCAGCCCCTGTGACAATCGCTCTCAATCTGCATGGCACTTATTGGTATTGGTGTCAGTGGGAGGAATAGTGCCCCATCATTGGTGTTTGAGGAGGAATAATGCACCATCATTGGTGTCAGTGGGAAAAATAGTGCCCCATAGTTGGTGTCAGTGGGAGGAGTAGTGCACCATCTTAGCATCAGGAGGAGAAATAGTGTCCCATCATTGGTGTCAGTGGGAGGAATAGTGCCCCATCATTGGTGTCAGTGGGAAGAATAGTATCCCATCCCTGGTGTCAATGGGAGGAATAGTGTCCCATCATTGGTGTCAGTGGAAAGAATAGTGTCCCATCCCTGGTGCCAATGGGAGGAATAGTGGCCAACTGTTGGCATCAGTGGGAGGAATAGTGCCTCATTATTGATGTCAATGTGAGCAATAGTGTCCCATCATTGGTATCAGTGGGAGGAATAGTGCCCCATCATTGGTGTCAGTGGGAGGACTAGTGTCCCATCACTGGTGTCAATGGGAGGAATAGGTGCCAATTGTTTGCATGAGAGGGAGGTATAGTTCCCCATTATTGATGTTAGTGGGAGAAATAGTACCCCATCATTGGTGTCAGAGGGAGGAATAATACTGCATCGGTGTCAATGGGAGAAATAGTGTTCCATCACTGATGTTAATAGGAGTAGTGCCTCATTATTTCATGTCAGTGGAAAGGATAGTGCCTGATCATTGGTGTCAGTGGGAGGAATAGTTGCCCATCGTTGGTGGCCCTGGTGAACACCTGTGCTGAGAGAAACATGGAGGCCACTATTACTAAACTAACCTTCTAAGATGTTAGTTGCCTGGCTGTCTCTGGTTTCAATATCCACCAAGACAGTGACTTGGAATCTGCTAACAGATCAGAAAAGTCGACATTCCTGATCTGTATACTTTTTTTCCAATTCGGATTCCACTGGATCAGCATGACAGCCAGGGTAACTACAGCTAGAACATGCTAATGGGTTTTGCTCTGCATGCAGAGCTAATATGACCTGTTCAGACCAGCAAACAAGAGAAAGAATATGTTTCCCTGAGCTGCAGGGAGTCTTCTGACTCTCCCCACACAGTTTATTTGCTGAATTTACCTACAGTTGTCCAATGGTGGTCCAGAAGCTGGAAACAATAAAAAGAAAACTGAACAGTTTGTAAAATTGTAGGTGTTGTGCTGCACCTCTCGCCCTGCAGCCCTAGGCTCTGGCCCACATGTGTCATTATGGCAATTCAATTTTTTTTATTTTTCCCTCCTCCATTGCCAGCTGGGTTGTGCTTAAAAAACATGATCAAATACAGAGTTGTCTAGTGCAAGGTACCGCTCTCTTTTAAGCACTCTTTTAAGTACCATGCCCCTAGCTTATCTTCTGGTGTCACCATGTGCAATGTGGTAGATATTGACCGATGCATGCTCAGGTTGACCTGAAGCCTCCTGTAATGCTTGACATCAGTATCTCAGGAGGCTTCGGGCAGGGGGGTGTACATAAATGTTTGCCCAGGCAGAAAAAAAAACGGAGAAGGCCAGAAAGAGCCACTGGAAAGGTAGTTCCCCCGAAAAATATTAAATTGAGTAATGGGGTTGGGGAGGTAGGAAAGTCATGGAAATCGCAAGATAAAGGTGAAAGTCTGCTCTAAAGATGGATATACTCTTCCAGGGCTTTTGTTCCTACATAATTTCGAGCTCCAAACACAGAACTCTGCTCCACGATAACGGGACACCACGTGTTTTCCTACACACTACTATATGAAGGTATCTGCAGATAATAAGAGGAGATAGATACCATACTAGCTGTGGAACTATTACATTACTATCAGACTTTCACCGTCATTATTAAGATGTCACATACTCGTGATTAGCAAAGTCCAGCCCAAAGTTCACCTGGATGCACATGATTCTATTATCAGCCTGGGATCAGGTAACAATAACTGTGGCTTGTAGAATATTTATGTGAATCTGGCCTGATAGAAAACAGGTACTGCGGGAAATATGAGGGCTGCCATTGCTGACCTCCTTCTGAAAATGCTAGTTGCTTTGCTCTTGGCTGTCTCTGGCTTAAAGCTCAACATACACATTACAATCTGGCTATACAAATTATCTTTGGAGTTAGAAAAACTATGTAATAGGAGGACCTACTTAATGTATACATTCAGTCAGGCAGGCTCTTGTATTACATATTTGGTAAATCTAACGGAGATTGGACCATCTGATTCTAGAACAGGCATGCAGATCAGCAGTCAAAACCTTTTTTGATTCCATTCCTGTCTGACAACGTTATCAATACTGTGACAAGTATCATGGGAGGTTGATTTTGAGCTGTAAATATGATGTATGAGAATTTCCATTAAAAGCCCAGCAGAGCCCAGGGGCAGCTTAAGGGCATTTATTGTGTTGCCATGCCAAGTCCAGCAGGCTAAACAAAAATGCCCCCTCTGTATAGTACAGTCCTAAGGAGAGCTTTCTTGTTGGAACATATAGAGCAGTGGCTTCCAAACTGCATCCCGGGCCCAAATGTTGCCCTTTGCCTGCCTTTATTGGCCCTTGAGGCACTATTCCTCCCACTGATATGAGACACTATTCTGCCACCTGATATCCACAATGGGGCACCATTTCTCCCACTGACACCAGCAATGGGGCACTATTCCTCCCAATGTTGGGCGGCACAGTGGTGTAGTGGTAGCACTCTCGCCTAGCAGTAAGAAGGGTCACTGGTTCGAATCATGTTTGCATGTTCTCCCTGTGCCTGCGTGGGTTTCCTCCGGGTACTCTGGTTTCCTCCCACACTCCAAAGACATGTTGGCAGGTTAATTGGATCCTGTCTAAATTGTCCCTAGTATGTATGAATGTGACTTAGGGACCTTAGATTGTAAGCTCCTTGAGGGTAGGGACTGATGTGAATGTACAATGTATATGTAAAGTGCTGCGTAAATTGACGGCGCTATATAAGTACCTGAAATAAATAAATAAAATAAATAAATGATACAAGAACCACTATTCTTCCCCCTCATACAAAAATATAGTGATGTTTACTCCCACTGATGCCAGGAAATTTTCCACTCCAGCTGGCCATAGTCGGGCCCCCCTAAAGTCTGAAGGGCAATAAACTGGTCCCCTGTTTGAAAAGTTTGGAGACCCCTGATATAGAGTAATGGATAATTTGGCTGCTTCTTAGCCTTTTGGCTAAGATCAAGTGTAGCATATGTTCATCTCAGTGTCAAGTAGGGGTTTTCCGCTGTCATTCTGGCCTTCTGGCTGTATAGTCTTACTACTAGTATGATGGGGGTCCTGAGGGATCCTCCTCATGGGAAAGAAACTTAATGAAGCATCTACTGGATAAAGTGGAGTTCGGAAGTATTTCCCTGGTGTGGAGATTTCCAAGGGGCTCAATGCTTCCTGATTTGAGCGGTGCTACCCTGTCTGGCCAAGGGCTGGGAAAGCAAAAAGCCATTGTTAAGTGACCCCTGGGATGACACCTCGGGGATGCTCTGAGGGACCCCACTGTGAGAAAAGGCTACAGCATTTTTCTACATGTTGCCTCATGGGCTAGGCCCTTTGGCCAAGACTAGGGCAATTTATGTTACCAGGCTGCAAGGCCTAACCACTGGCACCTTTTTTATTTTATTTCTCTTCTTGTGTGTGTCACTTGCATGTAGGCAGGTGCAGTTCGCTAGTCTGCCACCAGGTGGCACTGTACCAGAATACTGTCAGATTAGAGAAAACAGTGGTGTCAGGTGCTAGGCCCCTTTTAGTGAAAGCCCTACTGTAGTGATGTATAGGGGGGTGGGAGGTCAGTGCCCACATATAAGCCAGGCTGGGAGGAGCCCTAGGGCAGTTGGGGCATGGAAGCCAGAGAACTCACCATCAGACAAATGTAGCCAGCAAGTGGAGGTCCTAGACAGGGCTGGAAGCCGGAGAGAGGTAGACATGCACCCAAAAGTAGCTCAAAATTATAAGCAATAAAAGTGTAAAAAAAATCCCTGATCAACCCTCTAGAATAGCACATGGTGGCACTGAACTATTGAGAGTATGTAAAAAAAAAAATCTTAAAAAAAGAAAAAAATGTGGCTCATTTTTTTTTTTTTACATACTGTCACCAGTCTCTGCGCCCCCCACCCTAAAGCACCTTGTCCCCATGTTGATGGGGACAAGAGCCTCTTCTTGACAACCCTGGGCTGTGGTTGTCAGGGTCTGTGGGCGGGGGGCTAATCAGAATCTGGAGGCCCCCTTTAACAAGGGGGCCCTCAGATCCCGGCCCCCCCCATGTGAATGGGTATCAGGTACGTCACGTGAAGTCAGAAGGGGCGGTGCCACTACGTGATGTAACCGGGTGGCCCCACCCCTTGCCTATATAAGAGCTGTCAAAGCGAAGAGAGGGCAGTTGGCGGGTAGCCTTTTAGGAGGCGAAGCATTTTTTCCATGTTTTGCTATTTTTCGGGTCAGTGGGCATCGTGATGGACATCGAGGGACACTATTTTTTTTTTTCTTTTATAAAGGATTTGTCAAAAACAGTTTTTCTTACTTTTTGACACTTTTTTTGGCGAATGGGTACGATGTACCCGAAACCCATTCACAAAAAAAAGAAACAAAACGAATTCCATAACGAAACGAAATTAGTAACATAACATATCTATCCGAAACTAAACTAAACAAATGTTTCCGCTATGCACATGTCTATTGGTCAGTTTTTAATAGGAAAGCAGAGGGACTGGCAGGAACACCATGGATTTCACATAAAGGAAGCCAAACAAAGAGAACAGGAGGCTTTCTCATACAAGTACATGGCACAGCAGGCATATATCAGGAATATGAAGTGTTGGGGTAACAAACGCTTTAAATGCCACCAAAAGAAAGCTACATTTATGTGAAAAAAAATTATAAAAATGTCATATGGGTACAGTGCTGCATGACCGCGCAATTGTCATTGAAAGTGTGACCGCGGTGAATGCTGAAAATTGGCCTGGGCAGGAAGGGGGTGAAAGTGCCCACTATTGAAGCTGGTAAAGACAAATGTTTTTTAGATTTGCATAAAGTGGTGAGAGGTTTGAACCCCTGTCTTTCTTTCCGTTAAGGAAATTCACTCATTCCAATTGTGTTCATCACCAATGTCAATACCAATAAAAGTGAGTCTATGTATAAAACCTATGCAACAAACATTCCCAGAATCAGAGGAAAAATTGCCGTACTTCCTCTATTATCTGTGATTCCTATATCGGCTGTGCCATCTAGTGGCCACAATACTTTTTTTTTTCCTGGTTGAATTTTTTGTGTCAAAAAATGCATCATGGCCCCTAGATGGTGATGAAAATATAGGAATCACACATAGTAGAAGAAGCAGGGGCGGACTGACAACTCATGGGGCCCCCGGGCAATAGGAGTTTATGGGGCCCCCAGGCAATAGATTATGGGGCCACACAGTACACACACACACACACACACACACACACATACAGTATACACAGACACACAATATACACACACAGAATACACATACACACACTGAAAAGGTACTGGAGAGGAGAGGCAGCTATAATCTTGTGATTTTTTAAAAAACACAGATTTTTACATACTGTCCCTGGTTTTATTGAGGCTGGCAACCCGGATGGGGCCCCTTAGTGGCATGGGGCCCTCGGGCAGTGCCCGAATGGTCAGTCCGCCCCTGAGAAGAAGTACACAGTTTTCGCTCTGATTTTGCGAATGTTTGTCACATCCACACAAACGTTTTAGACATAGACCCCTTAGTGTATATCTAAACCCGAAGGCAAACATTTAATATATACTGCAGATTACCAGTCCTTAGATATGGTGGCTGTATTGGTTGGCTTTTTTTTTTTTTGTAATACATTTGTAGATCTACTCTAGAGCAGGGGTATCCAAACTTTTTAAACAGGGGGCCAATTTACTGTCCTTCAGACTTTAGGGGTGCCGGACTATGGCCAATGGGAGTAGAAAAGGTCCTGACCTCAGCAGTAAAAAGCATTGCCCCATCTTTGGTGTCGTTGAGAGGAGTTGTGCCCCATTGCTGGTGTCATAGGGAGGAATTGTGCTCCATCATTGGTGTCATTTGGGTGAATTATGTCCCATTATTTGTGTCATTGGGCACAATAGTTGGTGTAATTAGATATTGTCCCCCATCATTGATGTCATTGGGAGGAATTGTGCCCCATTGTTGGTGTCAGTATGGGGCATTATGCCCCATTGTTGGTATCAGTGGATGAAATAGTGCCCCAAGGACTGAAAAAAAGCAAGAAAGGGGCCACAGTTTGGAGACCCCTGCTCTAGAGAATTGGTGGAAGAAGCCCACTGGGTCTATTTACAGCTACAGGCTAAGGTAAAAAAAATGTAGAAGGGGACTCGCATAAGGTTGTTAAATTCATCACACAATTTCATAATAATTACAGATGTATGGAGAGGATTGTTAGTAAGCATTGGCCTATTTTATCACAGGGCCCCAAACCGGGCCCTATTCTGCCCAAAAATACCACATTTGCATACCATGAAGCCCCACATGTTAGAAGCAAAATAGCTCCAAGTAGACTAAAAATGCAGAATAGGAATGTCTGACTTGGAGGTGAAAATATGTTTGGTAACCTCGTGGACATATTGCAATGTAGAAAAAATGTCTGATCTATAAATTTGTTGTACATGGATGGAAAACCTTTGTGGGTAATGGTAAAATACACAATCATCTGTACTGAGGAGTGGAGGGTTTCAGTGTGTCTGCGCTGAGTGGTCTATACCAGGGTGGGGGGTTGTTTCTGCACTGATGGGTATGTACTGTTTATCTTTGCTGGGGGAATTGGTCTGTGCTAGGGGGTCGCTCTGTGCTGGGGCAGTTGGTCTGTGTTGGGGGGGGGGGTCGGTCTGTGCTGGGGATTGGTCCGTTCTGTGGGGGTCAGCCTGTGCTGGGGGGGCAGTCTGTGCTGAGGATTGGTCCGTTCTGTGGGGGTCAGTCTGTGCTGGGGGGTTGGTCTGTGCTGAGGGGTCTCTGCTGTGGGGGAACAAGGGGGAATCTGTACTAAGGCGAATTTGTGTTAGAAGGAGAGTCTGTACTGAGGGAGTTGGCTGGGAGGAGGGATTTAGGGATGTTAGGGGAGATCTGTACTGTGGGGAATATAGGTTTGGGGGGGTGATTTACTGGTAGAGGGAGTCATTTTGGTAGTACCTGAGTCCTGAGCAATAGGGTTCATTCACACTAGTAGTCGTGGGGTGGTAAAACCCTGCAGCAGAGCTGCAATTCTAACCTGTTGCCGACCAGCCGCCGACGTTATATAGCAGCAGGTTGGCACGGCTGCGCAAACCACCGTAGGTGTACGTCGGACACTTTAAGAGGTGTGGCCGGCAGCTGCCATCTCTCCACAGAGAGCCACAACGGGGATCTGTCAATGTAAACAAACAAATCCCCGTTCTGTCAGGGAAGTAGAGAAAGATCTGTTCCTAGTGATCAGGAACAGCGATCCCTCTCCTCCTCTAGTTAGTCCCCTCCCCCCACAGTTAGAAACACCTCCCAGGGAACACATTTAACCCCTTGATTGCCCCCCTAGTGTTAACCCCTTCCCTGCCAGTGTCATTTATACAGTAATCAGTGCATTTTTATAGCTCTGATCGCTGTTTAGGTGTCAATGGTCCCAAAAAAGTGTCAGGTGTCCGATCTGTCCGATGCAATGTCCTGCTAAAAATCGCAGATCACCGCCATTACTAGTGAAATTTTTTTTTATAAAAATGACAAATATATCCCCTATTTTGTAGACGTTATAACTTTTGTGCAAACCAATCAATATACGCTTATTGTGATTTTTTTTATTACCAAAAATATGTATAAAAATACATATTGGCCTAAATTTATGAAGAAATTAGTTTTTTTACATTTTTTGGGGGGATATTTATAGCGAAAAGTAAAAAATATAGTTTTTATAGTATATAGTCTATAGTTTTTTCAAAACTGACGCTCTTTTTTTGTTTATAGCGCAAAAAATAAAAACCACAGAGGTGATCAAATACCACCAAAAGAAATTGTGGGAAAAAAGGATGTCAATTTTGTTTAGGTTCAGCGTCGTATGACCGCGCAATTGTCAGTTGAAGCGATGCAGCTCAGTATCGCAAAAAATGGCCTGGTCGGGAAGTGGGTAAATCTTTCCGGGGCTGAAGTGGTTAAACCCCCCCAAAACACTCCCTGCAAAGGCAGCACACGGGGAGTGTACACATGCCATGACCATGATGCTTTGATTAGTGGCCGCGGCAGGAATTACACCCCCTGTCATGTTCCGTGAATGGGGCCTCTCAGCAAGTGCCCTGCAACCGTGTGCAATGCACGCAGTCTTTGGTCGCAGTCTTTGCGCTTGCATGGGACACTTCGTGTGTGCACAGATGCCCAGGGGGCCCAGCACATATGCAGACATGCCATGGGGCTCTCTCTAAGGTTGATCCCTGCCACACATCTGTAGACGCAAAGGGGGTGGAGAAACATTCTCGCCTAGGCAAGAATTCCAGAAAAGCTGCAATATATTCCATGTGCAAGAGGAAAGGGGAGGAGGCAGGGAAGCCCAACATGCGCTAATGCTCCGTTATCATTGCATTCCAGGAATGTGCGCAGAAGCACCTGCATAATGACACCTGGAATGCGGTAAGCAAATGCGTGTTTTGCCATGCACAAAAGCGCACAACAAATATGGCAAAATGGGAGGTAGAAAAAAATGCACAAACCATAATGCAGCAAAAAAAAACTCCATGAGATATGTTGTCACGCTTGAGCTGCCCTTTGCATGTTGCGAGAAAACCACGTCTCAAATCTCTAGTTGTGATTGTGATTAGAGGCAGACCCAATTGGACCATCCATTACCCTCTATGGAGCGGCGAGTGTCAACAGACATGTTGATACCTGCCTACAACTGATCCGATTTGATCCTGGCTGCTATAAACAGACAGATGGGGATCCGTTCCCCCATTTGTCTAGTGGATCAGATAGCTGTCAGGCATAAAACGGACAGGCGGTCTGTTTACATCTGACCGCCCATAGAGGAGAGCGGGTTGTGTCTGTGTCCACTCTGCATAAGCGGAGCAGACACGGACCTGTCATCTGCCTGCTCAGCAGGGATCAGGGGATAGATTCCCCGCTGAGCAGGCGGACTCTTGGTGGAGACTACTACATGTGAAAGGGGCCTAAGGGTGAAGATCCAAAAGCTTAAAGAGGAGGTCCAGCCTGGGTGAAAAAAATGAAAAGGCAGCAGCTGCAAATGCTGTAGCTGCTGACTTTTAATATTAGGGCACTTACCTCTCCAGGGAGCCCGCGGTGTCGGCACCCTAGCCGCTCTGCGGATCAACTCCTGGGTGCTGCCGCCGCCATTCCTGGTAAGGGAACCAGGCAGTGAAGACACAGCTGGTTCCCTACTGCGCGTGCTCTTTGCGCTTTCTAATTGGCCCAGCGGCGGGGGAAGGAGGAGGTGGGCCGAACTTCTGGGAGATCGTCTCCAGTAGTGGGGAAGGGGACCTATCAAAAACAGGTCCCCCCCCTTCGAAAGGTGCCAAATGTGGCACCAGAGGGGGGAAGGAAGCATATAATCGGAAGTTCCACTTTTGGGTGGAACTCCACTTTAATATTTGTATTTCATGACTTATTGAATGTCTTTTTTTTTTGTTACAATGCGATACTTTGTTTCTTTTTTTGTTTTTAGAGTATGTTTGCCAGTGTGTGGAAGATATGTTTCACACTCCCTCTGCTGGCTACTTCTCGATACTCCCTCATTGCATATACATGAGATAAAAAATGGCAGGATCTGTTTTTTTAGCATATACTTTAAAAGAAAAAAAAATTGTCCAATTGTTCTTTATTCTAGTAGTTATACATACACTATATTACCAAAAGTATTGGGACGCCTGCCTCTACACGCACATGAACTTTATTGGCATCGCAGTCTGTCCAACTCCGTAGGGTTCAATATTGAATTGGCCCACCCTTTGAAGCTATAAGACTCCTTTCACACTGAGCCGCAGGCCGCATTAGCGGTGAAGTGCCGCTACTTTTAGCGGCACTTTAACGTCGTCTTAGCAGCGCTATCCGGCCGCTAGCGAGGTGCTTTCAACCCCCGTTAGCGGCCAAACAAAGGGTTAAATGTGCCCGTGTAGCACCACTGCCAAAGCGCTTTGGCAGAGGTGCCCATTCATTTCAACGGACAGGGGCGGTGGAAGAGCAATGTATACACCGCTCCTCCACCGCTCCAAAGATGCTGCTTGCAGGACTTTTTTTTCACGTCCTGCCAGCGCAGCGCCCCAGTGTGAAAGCACTCAGGCTTTCACATTGGGGGGGGGGCAGGGGAGGCGTTTTTCAGGCCCTTTACAGGCGCTATTTTTAGCCCTTTAGCGCCTGAAAAACGCCTCGGTGTGAAAGGGGTCTAACAGTTTCAACTCTTCTGGAAAGGCTGTCCACAAGGTTTAGGAGTGTGTCTATGGGAATGTTTGATCATTTTTCCAGAAGCGCATTTGTGAGGTCAGGCACTGATGTTGAACGGGAAGGCCTGGCTCGCAGTCTCCGCTCTAATTCATCCCAAAGGTGTTCTATCAGGTTGAGGTCAGGACTCTGTGCAGGCCAATCAAGTTCCTCCACCCCAAACTCACTCATCCATGTCTTTATGGACCTTGCTTTGTGCACTGGTGCACAGTCATGTTGGAACAGAAAGGGGCCATCCCCAAACTGTTCCTACAATGTTGGGAACATTAAATTGTCCAAAATGTCTTGGTATGCTGACGCTTTAAGAGTTCCCTTCACTGGAACTAAGGGGCCAAGCCCAACACCTGAAAAACAACCCCACACCATAATCCCCCCTCCACCAAATGATTTGGACCAGTGCACAAAGCAAGGTCCATAAAGACATGGATGAGCGAGTTTGGGGTGGAGGAACTTGACTGGCCTGCACAGAGTCCTGACCTCAACCCAATAGAACACCTTTGGGATGAATTAGAGCAGAGACTGCGAGCCAGGACTTCTCATCCACATCTGTGCCTGACCTCACAAATGCGCTACTGGAAGAATGGTCAAACATTCCCATAGACACACTCCTAAACCTTGTGGACAGCCTTCCCAGAAGAGTTGAAGCTGTTATAGCTGCAAAGGGTGGACCAACTCAATATTGAACCCTACGGACTAAGACTGGGATGCCATGAAAGGTCATGTGCATGTAAAGGCAGGCGTCCCAATACTTTTGGTAATACAGTGTATATGTAAACAATTATGCATGTAAACAATTATGCATATGAGTTTTATCCATTTATGTAGATGTACTGTATGTGTACAGTATATGTTAAAAGAGAGTAGGAAAATACATTTTGGGACTTTTCATGAGGATAGTGGGGCCGTTCAATACCCCTCCTCCATCCCGGTTCCATAATAAAATTGGGAGAGAACAGGTGAGGGACTTTAAATGAGGCACAAGGGAGCAGAAGTATGCATTGAATGAGAATGCGATTTATTAATAAAATGATACAAAAATTCATATATTTACATATTTAGGCACATAGCTCTACATATGTTGGCACATAGCTCTATATTGATTATCTGTAGTCAATAAAATGCATTCCGACAAGGATTTCTGTTGCAAACAAATACATACAGTAAATTTGGAACGTTCATACGCATATAATTGGTAATTGTGTACACATAATGGTAGTTGTAAGCTCTACGCCGTTTCGGGACCTTATAGCCACTCATCAGGAGCATAACCGTAGTGACCACCTAAGAATGGGGGAGATAGCAGTATTGAATCATTTGAAAAACAAGTGGGTAATGGTAGAACATGATTCTCACATTTTTACACTAAAATCATGGACTTACAATATGTCCGCGCAGAGGCAGCGCAGCCCCGCATGCCAAGCCAACCTGTATGCCATGGCCCGAAGCTGAGGGGGCATGTCCCGGCGGCACCACCAAACAGAGAGCCCCCCAAACAGGGTCAGTGTATGGGAAACGAGGTGAAGGGGTGATGAATGTGACCTCTTGAGAGGAGGGAAAAAGTGATAAGGATTCCAACCTAAAAAGGCAAACAAGTGTAGGGAGTGAGTGTATTTGAGAAAATTTGAGTGTGAACGTAAGGGAGAAAAAGTGTAGGATGGGGAGTAAATGGGGAAAAAAGGAAGAAAGAGGGAAAAAATAATTCTCTCTTTCTTCCTTTTCTTCCTTTTGGAATTAGGTTGGAATCCTTATCACTTTTTCCCTCCTCTCAAGAGGTCACATTCATCACCCCTTCACCTCGTTTCCCATTGTCAGGAGACTAGTAGACCAGACTGTGTGGACTGCACAGAGGAGACCAGAAACACATGTAAGTGAAATGGTGTTTATTAACAAGTGATAAGTGACAGGAACAAACAGTGCAAAAACCCACACAACAACCCACTACAAACAACAATATATATATATATATAAGTAAAGGGAGATACCGTAATCGTAAACAAGCCAAGCCAAGGTCATACACAGGGAAGTCAGCAGAAGGGTAAGGACGGGAACCTGAACAGGACAAGGAGAGGATGGATGGATGGGGTTCAGGGCAGGGATCCAAGGGAGCCAGGAACAGAAGGGACAGGACTGGGAAGGCCTCAGGATAGGGATTGGGTCAGATCAGGACAAGGCAGATAGCAGGCTCAAGGTTAAACAGGCAGCAAGGTCAGGACGCAGGGAGAGAGAAAGATACCAAGGCGAGCAAGTGAGGGCTCGCCGGGTATTTATAGGGCTGACTAATTGGCTTCAAGTTACACCTGAGCGCAGGGAGTGTTGTCTGCCCCCTACTGCCAGGATCCATCCGCTGGTGGACATCAGTACTGCAGCCAAAAGATGACAGGACACCAGCAGGGAAATATTCTCCTGACAGTTCAACACTGCCAGGAGACACCTGCTGGTGGACCCCAGTACTGCATGCCAAATAATATAACTTACCAGCGAATGGACCCTTTCCTGACAGTACCCCTCCCTAAAGGAGCAGCCTCCGGACGCTCCAACTGGTCTTAATTGTCCATGGTCTATGGCATCAGGCAGAATGGTGGAGGAAGGTATGTCAGGCTGGTCATCAGGCACATCTGGGCAGACGGCTGGCATGTCAGAGTCATTAAGCTGGGCAGCAGACGACAGGAACCACTCAAGCTGGGCAGCAGACGACAGGAACCACTTGAGCTGGGCAGCAGACGACAGGAACCACTGGAGCTGGGCAGCAGACGACAGGAACCACTGGAGCTGGGCAGCAGACACCCGGACATCAGGCTGGAGGGCAGACACCCGGACATCAGGCTGGAGGGCAGACACCCGGACATCAGGCTGGAGGGCAGACACCCGGACATCAGGCTGGAGGGCAGACACCCGGACATCAGGCTGGAGGGCAGACACCCGGACATCAGGCTGGAGGGCAGACACCCGGACATCAGGCTGGAGGGCAGACACCCGGACATCAGGCTGGAGGGCAGACACCCGGACATCAGGCTGGAGGGCAGACACCCGGACATCAGGCTGGAGGGCAGACACCCGGACATCAGGCTGGAGGGCAGACACCCGGACATCAGGCTGGAGGGCAGACACCCGGACATCAGGCTGGAGGGCAGACAACCGGACATCAGGCTGGAGGGCAGACAACCGGACATCAGGCTGGAGGGCAGACAACCGGACATCAGGCTGGAGGGCAGACACCCGGACATCAGGCTGGAAAGCTGGAACATCAGACTGGAAAGCTGGAACATCAGACTGGAAAGCTGGAACGTCAGACTGGAAAGCTGGAACGTCAGACTGGAAAGCTGGAACGTCAGACTGCAAAGCTGGAACGTCAGACTGCAAAGCTGGAACGTCAGACTGCAAAGCTGGAACGTCAGACTGCAAAGCTGGAACGTCAGACTGCAAAGCTGGAACGTCAGATTGCAAGGCTGGAACATCAGACTGCAAGGCTAGAACATCAGACTGCAAGGCTAGAACATCAGACTGCAAAGCTGGAACATCAGACTGCAAAGCTTGAACTTTAGACTGCAAAGCTTGAACTTCAGACTGCAAAGCTGGAACATCAGACTGCAAAGCTGGAACATCAGACTGCAAAGCTGGAACATCAGACTGCAAGGCTGGAACATCAGACTGGAAGGCTGGAACATCAGACTGGCGAGCTGGAACGTCAGACTGGCGAGCTGGAACGTCAGACTGCAAAGCTGGAACAGGTTGGGTTACTGGCAAGATGGTGTGGGTCGGGAAGAATTTTTGCTTCTTCTTTGGTTTAGCCCGTGCAGTTTTGTATGTAGGTGCAGGGCTGTAAGCAAAGAAAGTAGCTGGATCGAAGGAAGACCAAGGAACTGTAGCTAGAGAGGGGTTTTGTGGGACTGTTACAGGTGGAGGAGGAGAGACAGGTGAATTGAAAGCAGGATAGGTGTGACACTTGGAGACTGGGTGGTAGTATTTGGTAGGGAACTGATTAAACTGGGTTGTAGCTGAGGTTGCCATAGGTGACGGGGAGATAGATCTTTTGGAAGGCAGATGATTAATGGCAGGGCTGGAATGTTGTGGCTTAGCTAAAGACGGGAGATCTGACCATGCCTGCAGCAAAGGTTGAACAAACGCTGATTTACATACAGCCTGACTAACCAGAGATTGTACTGAATAAATGCAATCGGACAACACCTGCTGGGAACAAGCGGAATAATGTTCATCAAAGTAAGCCGGATCATCCTCTAACAACCATACCAGGGATTCCACCTGGTCACAACTGAAAGGAGGGGAGTAATCGTCACTACCTTCGGGAATTCATGACAAGGCTGACTTTATACATAATTGAATCAAAGGCTGAACATCCTCAAATAACGCATGACCTTGATCTACAAATAAATGGGCTGTTTGTATCGTTTCCAGCAGTTGGTCACGGGTCCAATCTTTAAGAGTCTGACAACAATATTCATTATCCTCTGCCGCCAGCAGAGAATAATAGACAATTTCATCAAAGTCCATTTTGCGCGCCCACCGTAACAGGACGGTTTCTCAGTGCAGCCACGTCTGGTCAGGGATGGCCTTGGTATACTGTCAGGAGACTAGTAGACCAGACTGTGTGGACTGCACAGAGGAGACCAGAAACACATGTAAGTGAAATGGTGTTTATTAACAAGTGATAAGTGACAGGAACAAACAGTGCAAAAACCCACACAACAACCCACTACAAACAACAATATATATATATATATAAGTAAAGGGAGATACCGTAATCGTAAACAAGCCAAGCCAAGGTCATACACAGGGAAGTCAGCAGAAGGGTAAGGACGGGAACCTGAACAGGACAAGGAGAGGATGGATGGATGGGGTTCAGGGCAGGGATCCAAGGGAGCCAGGAACAGAAGGGACAGGACTGGGAAGGCCTCAGGATAGGGATTGGGTCAGATCAGGACAAGGCAGATAGCAGGCTCAAGGTTAAACAGGCAGCAAGGTCAGAACGCAGGGAGAGAGAAAGCTACCAAGGCGAGCAAGTGAGGGCTCGCCGGGTATTTATAGGGCTGACTAATTGGCTTCAAGTTACACCTGAGCGCAGGGAGTGTTGTCTGCCCCCTACTGCCAGGATCCATCCGCTGGTGGACATCAGTACTGCAGCCAAAAGATGACAGGACACCAGCAGGGAAATATTCTCCTGACAGTTCAACACTGCCAGGAGACACCTGCTGGTGGACCCCAGTACTGCATGCCAAATAATATAACTTACCAGCGAATGGACCCTTTCCTGACACCCATACACTGACCCTGTCTGGGGAGCTCTCTGTTTGGTGGTGCCGCCGGGACATGCCCCCTCAGCTTCGGGCCATGGCATACAGGTTGGCTTGGCATGCGGGGCTGCGCTGCCTCTGCGCGGACATATTGTAAGTCCATGATTTTAGTGTAAAAATGTGAGAATCATGTTCTACCATTACCCACTTGTTTTTCAAATGATTCAATACTGCTATCTCCCCCATTCTTAGGTGGTCACTACGGTTATGCTCCTGATGAGTGGCTATAAGGTCCCGAAACGGCGTAGAGCTTACAACTACCGTTATGTGTACACAATTACCAATTATATGCGTATGAACGTTCCAAATTTACTGTATGTATTTGTTTGCAAAAGAAATCCTTGTCGGAATGCATTTTATTGACTACAGATAATCAATATAGAGCTATGTGCCAACATATGTAGAGCTATGTGCCTAAATATGTAAATATATGAATTTTTGTATCATTTTATTAATAAATCGCATTCTCATTCAATGCATACTTCTGCTCCCTTGTGCCTCATTTAAAGTCCCTCACCTGTTCTCTTCCAATTTTATTATGTACAGTATATGTATTTATATTTTATTATTGTGGCAAGGAATTCCATACTAATGTGTTTGTAAAGCTCCACTGTTATGCTAGCCTCAGAGTTTCTGCAATCCAGCCTTTAGAATTCTCCGCTGTCATTGCAAAATCAGGCTTGAGAAAGGGCGCATTGCCCAGAAACACGTTGCCTGTCCATTTTCAGCATCCTTGTGTGCTCCAGGGTAGGCTGGTGAAGCGTTCCAGTGGCTGTGAGCTGATCCCAGTACGCCAGCGCTGACTTTGTCTCTGACAGCTGGCCAGCCTAAAGCTCCAGGTCTCTGCTGGGCTTTTCTTTGCTGCTATCCCTGGAACTGTGTTATTAAGGATTATCCTATGCTGTTAGGCCTGCTCGCAATTCTGTTTTTTTTGGGGGTTTGCTAAGTCTTTGCGTAAACATTATGGGGATAGGAGGTGCGATAAATGTGAGTGATATCATTTGAGGTGGTTTAGGCTCCTAGTCCTTGCCAATCACAGATGGCTTTAATTTCCAATTGAATTGGCCAAAATTTGTGCCATGGTGAAAAAACACCTAAACTGGGTGGAAAATCAACTAACTTGATCATTGACTGCATCTTAGTGCTAGCGCCTAGGCACTTATCCAATCTGCACTATTGAAAGTGCCCTATGTTGATGTGGATATTAGTATTGGGCCAAGCAAAAGTTCAGCCATTCAGGTGTTCTCCAAACACTCAAATTTTCTGTGCGTTCAGCGGGTTGTTTGCCTGCCAAACGCACAGTCAATATGTTGTTAAGGTGTGGGGCCGGGAAGCCGGCCTTCACATCCTTAACAGTGTATGAGTCATTTCCCGCTGACAGCTGAAAGAAAAAAAAAATTCCGGTAAAAAACCCCCACCAGACCCTTATTCTAACAGCGCATCCCCCCCCCCGCCTCCTGCACCATACTAGGCCACATGCCCTCAACATGGTGGGGTGGGTGCTTTGGGGCAGGGGGGCTCTACCCCACAACCCTGGCCGGTGGTTTTGGGGGTCTGCAGGCAGGGGGCCTTATCGAGATCTTGGAAGCCCCTAGATCCCAGGCCCCCCCATGTGAATGAGTATTATGTATATTGTACCCCTACTTATTCACCAAAAAAAATGTCAAAAATAAATAAGGGTTTTTGACAAGTCCTTTATTAAAAAAACAATGTCCACCGATGTAGATCCATCATCATTCAAGACGCCCGCCATACCTGAAAAAAAATCTCCGCCTATGACGAAGGCTGACCGCTGAATGCCTCCTCGGCTAGGTGACAGTTTTTATATAGGTAAGGGGCGGGGCCACCTGGTGATTTTACCAGGTGGCCCTGCCCCCTTGTGACATCACCGACTAGTTGTTTGCTGGGTCGGTGATATCACAAGGGAACAGGGCCACCAGGTGAAGTCACCAGGTGGCCCCGCCTCCTACCTATTGAGAGAACTGTCACCCAACAGAGGAGGCATTTTGGCGGTCAGCTGTCAACAACTGCAGAGCATTTTTTTTTCTGGGTACGGCGGTGCAATAGGCATCGTGATTGACGATGGTCCTACATTAGGGGACATTGGTTTTTAAATTTTTTTACATTTTTTTAATAAAGGGCTTTGTCAATAATTTGTCTAGTGTTTTTATTTATTTTTGACAGTTTTTTTTGGTGAATGAGTAAGAGTACAATGTAGCCCTACTCGTTCACATAGGGGGCAGGATCTGGGGGCCCCCTTGTTAATGGGGGGCTTCCAGATTCTGATAAGCCCCCTGCCCCAAAGCATCCACCCACCCATGTTGAGGGCATGTGGCCTGGTATGGTTAAGGAGGAGGGCTGTTCACTAACCCCCCCCCCCCTTTCCTGGCCTGCCAAGCTGCATGCTCAGTTAAGGGTCTTGTATGGACTTTGGGGGGGGCCCACGCCTTTTTTATTTTTATTTTGCATTGACTGGGGGGGACCCCATGCCGTTCCTTTAAATATAGTGCCTGGGGGGGTCCCCTTAATCTGCCTGTAAAGTGGCACATCTGTAGCATGTATAGAACCTGCTGCAGCAAAAATGACATTTCTAAAGAAAAAAAATGAGTCAAGTCTTTTAAATTGACTCGATGTTGAAATTGCTGGCCCGGCTATATAGACAAAAAAGAACAAAAAATGGAGCGGGCTCCCCCCACCCCATAGCACCTTGTCCCCATGTTGATGGGGACAAGGGCCTCTTCCCCACAACCCTGGGAAGTGGTTGTGAGGGTCTGCGGGCAGGGGGCTTATCGGAATCTGGAAGCCCTCTTTAACAAGGGGGCCCACAGATCCTGGCCCCCCCATGTGAATGAGTAGGGGTACATTGTACCAAAAAACAGTCAAAAGTAAATAAGGACTGCCGGAACTGACAAAAAAAAAATGCTCCGCACTCGTTGACGGCTGCCCGCCGAATGCCTCCTCCGCCGGGGTGACCTTTCTTAAATAGGTAAGAGGCAGGGCCACCTGGTTACGTCACCTTGTGGCCCCACCCCCTTGTGATGTCACCTGACTTAACATGCACCTGTTGGTGATGTAAAAAGGGGCGAGCCGCCGGATGATATCACCAGGATGCCCTTTACCTTTTTAAGAACTGTCACCTGGAGGAGGAGGCATTCCGGGGTCAGCCTTCATCACGAGCGGAGGCCCCCCTGCCTCAAAGCACCCACCACCCCATGTTGAGGGCATGTGGTCTGGTATGGTTCAGGAGGGGTGGGGGTGCTCGCTTGCACCCCCCCCCTTTCCTGACCTGCCAGGCTGCATGCTCGGATAAGGGTCTGGTGTGGATTTTGTTTGTTTTTTTTACAGTTTGGAGTAATATGGACTAGGGGGAACCCCACATAATTTTTTTCTTTCTTTTTTTTTTTAAAAAGCTGGGTGCTGGCAATTGCAACCGCGAGTCAATTTAAATTTTTTTTTTTTTTTTACAAATGTCAGTTTTGCTGCAGCATGTTCTATACATGACATGTAAGTATTTTTTATAGATTGAACAACAAATGTAAGAAAGCTTTCAAAATATATATATTATCTTGAGTATGCATACTTTTATGTATTTTTGTTTGCTTGTTTATAGCACAAATATTCTGCTCATTGCTATCAATCCCCGAAGAAGGAATCCTTATTGCGAAACACGTAATATGGACTAGGGGGAACCCCACATAATTTTTTTCTTTCTTTTTTTTTAAAAAAGCTGGGTGCTGGCAATTGCAACCGCGAGTCAATTTAAATATGATTTTTTTTTTACAAATGTCAGTTTTGCTGCAGCATGTTCTATACATGACATGTAAGTATTTTTTATAGATTGAACAACAAATGTAAGAAAGCTTTCAAAATATATATATTATCTTGAGTATGCATACTTTTATGTATTTTTGTTTGCTTGTTTATAGCACAAATATTCTGCTCATTGCTATCAATCCCCGAAGAAGGAATCCTTATTGCGAAACACGTTGGAGTTCTGCTCCGTGTAGAAACCTCTGGTTCAGATGTATAAGGCAACTAATATCATGCCATTTATGTACTCATATTATATACCTATGGATCTTTTTAACTTGCACAACAGTCTTTTTTCTTTGTATGTTGCTTTTTAATCATATACCAATAAAATTTGTACTTTGTTTTTTATACATTGTTCTACTTTTCTCATACCTTCAGGATGATATAATCTGATCTTTTATTGGGGGACTTTCCTTGCATCTTACCTTAGAACGAAGCCATCTTTACTTGGTCTTCCTTCTGGGTTTGCGGACTCCAGCTGTGTGAGTGGCCAGAGAAGCGATGAAGTCTCTCCCGCGTGTGCATGTGGGAGCAACCGTTTATGGCACAGAACTCTGAAAAAACGGCCCAGGTGGTTATTAGAGCTGTATGGATATTGGTGGTCCGTATAAATACCCTGAAGAAGCCACTGTTGGAGAAATATGTAGGGATATGACATCTGGTTTTGACCACTCCATGTACACAGATATTAGTGACCAGTATAATAATCTGTAATATGCTCTGCTAATAATGTTAATGAACCCTACATGTGTTGACATTTTATGTAATAATATTTCTATTTTATAATATTTATGTATTTTTCTTTGTTTTGGGCACCGCCATAATCCCAATCCCCCTGTTGTTGCTATTACCATCCCATGTATGTTTAGCTATGTCAAAGTACAAAGAGTTTTTATGTGTTTTCAAGGATTGTACACATCATATGACCAGTAAAATATAAAATCTTCATTTTTATTGCACATTACAATACAATAGCGCTACGCGTTTAAAAAAAACACACGCACACAAAGCGGGTATTAGCATAAAATACACAACATATAAAGATGTTGTCCACATATGATCACAAATAACATAATACCCAACAAAACAGCAGTACTGTGGAGCCCATATCAACACGTTTCGCAGACTTATGCCCTGTACACACGGTCGGACTTTGTTCGGACATTCCGACAACAAAATCCTAGGATTTTTTCCGACGGATGTTGGCTCAAACTTGTCTTGCATACACACGGTCGCACAAAGTTGTCGGAAAATCCGATCGTTCTGAACGCGGTGACGTAAAACACGTACGTCGGGACTATAAACGGGGCAGTGGCCAATAGCTTTCATCTCTTTATTTATTCTGAGCATGCGTGGCACTTTGTCCGTCGGATTTGTGTACACACGATCGGAATTTCCGACAACGGATTTTGTTGTCGGAAAATTTTATCTCCTGCTCTCCAACTTTGTGTGTCGGAAAATCCGATGGAAAATGTCCGATGGAGCCCACACACGGTCGGAACTTCCGACAACACGCTCCGATCGGACATTTTCCATCGGAAAATCCGACCGTGTGTACGGGGCATTACACTTCCTCAGGACCAGGTTTTTCTATCCTGTGTGTGTGTACTAAATAAATCACTGACTTGATTCAGCATTGTAAATCCATCGTAAATCACGTTGTCCAGCGATCTTTTTCAGTTGCATATACCAGCATTGCAGATCCCTGTCAATCGCTTAGATCAGGGTCTTCAAACTTCCTAAATAAAGAGCCAGTCTACTGTCCTTCAAACTTTAGGGGGGGCCAGACTGTGGCCAGTGCGAGAAGAAAATGTCCTGGCGTCATTGGAAGGAACAATACCCCATTAATCATGTCAGTGGTAGGAATCTGTCAGAAACCATGAAATCAGACTGAGACAGAAGTACAGTTAAATCACACTTGTTTAATAAAAAGTAAATAGAACAAACGTAGTCAAAACCTAGCCAGAGTTCAGGAACCGGAATGGATAGTCAGACAAGCCAAACGTCAGGGAGCCGGAGATGAGCTTAGTAAAACAGCAAGCAGGATCTGGAGCCAGAAGGGATGTCAGCTCAGGAAGTCTTTTAACAGGAATGCAGGAGAGCGTCTCTGTGATGTTGATTAAGACGAAGGCAAAGATCCTCTCGGCTGGACAGCTTAAGTAGGCAGGACTGATGAGTAGGATATCATCAACAGCTGGGTACCTGTGGAGAGATAGGAGCTGGCAATTAGCCGACAGCTGAGTGGCCAGCTCAGAGAAGGAAGGGCTGAGCCCAGCCCTGATAGATTCGTGTCCTATTGTTGGTATCAGTGGGAGGAATAATGCCCCATCGTTGGTCAGCTGGAGGAATCGTGCCCCATCGTTGGTGTCAGCGGGAGGAATCGTGCCCCATCATTATTATCAGTTGGAGGAATGGTACCCCATCATTGATGTCAGTGGAAGGAATAATGCCCCATCGTTGGTGTCAGCAGGAGAAATCGTGCCCCATCGTTGGTGTCAGCGGGAGGAATCGTGCCCCATCATTAGCATCAGTAGGCAGAATGGTACCCCATCATTGATGTCAGTGGGAGGAATAGTGCACAATTGTTAGTATCAATAAGAGGAATAGTGTCCCATTGTTGGTGTCATTGGGAGGAATAGTGCACCATCATTGGTGTCAGTGGGAGGAATAGTGCACCATCATTGGTGTCAGTGGGAGGAATAGTGCACCATCATTGATGTCACTAAAAATAATAGTGCACGATTATTGATGTCAATGGGAAGAATAGTGGCCCATTGTTAATATCAATAGGAGAAATAGTGGCCCATCTTTGGTGTCAGTTGAAGGAATAGTGCCCCATCGTCAGTTTCATTGGGAGGAATAGTGCCCCAGCATTGGTGTCACTGAAAATAATAGTGCACCATCATTGAAGTCAATGGGATGAATAGTGGCCCATCATTGTTGCCAATGAAGGGGCTAGTACCCCATTTTCAGTGTCAGTGGCAAGAACTATGCCCCACTGTTTCGAATAGTGGGGGGAATAATGCCCCAAGGGTAGGATAAAAGCATGCAAAGGGCCGCATCTAGCCCCTGGGCAACAGATTGGAGATCACTGGCATAGACCAGCATTGCAGATCCTCATCAATCACGTAGACCAGCATTTCATATCCATCCCCAACTATCTCACTTCTTGTTGCTTTATCTGCTACATCCACATGAGCCCCCAGCTTATACAGTCACAGACGAAAAGGAGGAGGGCTCTCTGAGCTGCTGCAGCTGCAACAGGCAAGGCTACGATCCAGACTCAAAACAGCATTTCCCCACACATCGCATTGTGCAGCATGTGAGAGCCAGTAGGCCCTATCACCCTTGGGGTCTGTGCCCAGCACACATTGAACACATGGAGGATACACCACTGAGTGAAAGGTGATGGGAAGTTCAGAGTGGAGTGGAGGGTTCAGAGAGGTCACAAATGGGATGGAAAGGGGTGTGCAGGGACGTTCAGAGTGGGATGGAAGGGAGTGTGCAGGAAGGTTTAGAGTGGGGTGAAAGGGAAGGTACATGTAAATTCAGAGTGGGGTGGAAAGAAGGGTGCAGAAAGGTTCAGATTGGGGTGGTAAGGAGTGTGCAGGGAGGTTCAAAGTGGGGTGGAAAGGAGGGTGTAGGAAGGCTTAGCATGGGGTGAAAAGGAGTGTGCATGGAGATTTAGAGTGGGATGGAAAGGATTGTGCACTGAGGTTCAGAGTTGGGTTGAAAGGAGTGTGCATAAAGGTTCAGAGTGGGGTGGAAAGGAGTGTGCACTGAGGTTTAGAGTGGGATTGAAAGGAGCGTGCAGAAAGGTACAGAGTGGGGTGGAAAAAGCTGCAGGGAGGTTCAGAGTGGGATGGAAAGGAGTGTGCAGGAAGATTTAGAGTGGGGTGGAAAGGAGTGTGCACTGACGTTCAGAGTGGGTGGAAAGGAGTGGGCACTGAGGTTCAGAGTGGGGTGGAAGCTCAGCCCATCAGAGTACCTGTCACCAGCCCATCAGAGTACCCAAGTACCTGTCACCAGCTCATCAGAGTACCCGAGTACCTATCTGCAGCTCATCAGAGTACCCGAGTACCTATCTGCAGCTCATCAGAGTACCCGAGTACCTATCTGCAGCTCATCAGAGTACCCAAGTACCTGTCACCAGCCCATCAGAGTACCCGAGTACCTGTCACCAGCCCATCATAGTGCCCGAGTATCTGTCACCAGCTCATCAGAGTACCCCGAGCACCTATCTCCAGCTCATCAGAGTACCTGTCACAAGCCCATCAGAGTACCCGAGTACCTGTCACCAACCCATCAGAGTACCCAAGTACCTATCACAGCACATCAGATTACACGAGTACCTGTCACCAGCCCATGCCTCATAGGGTGTTTCCATTGTCCTGGTGCTCCAGGACCTTCAAAAGTGTGATAGGTAGTCAGGAAACTAAATGTGTAATTTATGCTCCCAGAACGCCTTGAAGGTGCTCCCTGTGTAAAAAAAAAAAAAAAAAAAAAAGTTTTCATTTTCTTTTGTAAAAAAACTTTTGGAAAAAAATGACATGTTCAAAAGACATATAATGCCTCATAGAATATACATTGGGGTGTTTGCTTTTCAAAATGGGGTCATTTTGTGGGTAATTCCATTATCCTGGTGCTCCAGGGCATTCAAAGGTGCGATAGGTCATCAGGAAATTATATGTGTAAATTTATGCTCCTAGAACGCCTGATTGTGCTCCCTGTATGTTGGGCCTCTCTATGTGGCCAGGCTGTGTAAAAGTCATACACATGTGGTATCGCCATACTCAGGACGAGTAGCAGAATATATTTTGGAGTGTCATTTTTGTTACGTACATGCTATGTGTTGGAAATATCTTATAAACTGACAACTTTGTGTAAGAAAAAATAGGTTTTCATTTTCTTTCCACATTTTCCAAAAACTTGTGGAAAAAAATGACAGGTTCAAAAGACTCATAATGCCTCATAGATTATACGTTGGAGTGTTTGCTTTCCAAAATGAGGTCATTTTGTGGGTAATTCCATTGTCCTGGTTCTCCAGGACCTTCAAAAGTGTGATAGGTAGGAACGAAATTAGATGTGTAATATACAGTATGCTCCTAGAACACCTAATGGCGCTCTCTGCATGTTGAGCCTCTTTATGTGGCCAGGCTGTGAAAATGTCTCACACATGTGGTATCGCCATACTCAGGAGTTGCAGAATATATTTTGGGGTGTAATTGGAAGTATGCATATGCCGTGCGTGAAAAATAACTTGTTATTTTGACAATTTTGTGCAAAAATAAAAAAAGAATTGTGGGAAAAAATTACAACTTCAAAAAACTCACCATGCCTCTTACTAAATACCTTGGACTGTCTACTTTCCAAAAGGGGTGATTTGGGAGATATTTGTACTGTCCTGACATTTCAGGACCTCAAGAAATGAGATAGGCCTTCAGTACATCAGGTGTGATAAATTTTTAATAATTTGCACCATAGCTTGTAGACTCTATAACGTTCACACAGACTAAAAAATATACACTAATTTGGGTTATTTTTTACCAAAGATTTGTAGCAGTATAAATGTTGGCCCAAATTTATGAACAAAAATTACTTATTTGCAAAATTTTATCATAGAAACTAAAAAAAAAGTGTTTTTTTTTTTCCAAAATGTTTGCTCTTTTTTTACTTCTATTGCAAAAAGTAAAAAAAAAAAGTGGTGATTAAATACCACCAAGAGAAAGCTCTATTTGTGTGAAAAAATGATAAGAAATTTTATTTGGGTACAATGTTGCATAACTGAGTAATTGTCATTCAAAGTGTGAGAGCTCTGAAAGCTGAAAATTGGTCTGGGCAGGAAGGGTGTATAACTGCCCTGTATTGAAGTGGTTAACAACAATGGGTGAAAGACAGGTGGCTTGAGTTGATGACATCACCATCTGCTTTGAGTCTCACAGTGTGAATCAGTCACTATTGGTAATGAGGCAGCTAGGCCCTATACAGGGACCCCGGCCCTAGAGTCCCAGAGTCTGTATGTCTTGGGAAGACATGAACTTGAATCCAAAGTTAACATTACGCCAAGGGTCCCCCAGGCATACACCTCATAAAGAGTAGTGTTCCCTTAAAAGTCAGGGCCCATAGTCAGTAGGCAAGAAGCTAGCCTGCAGTCCTCTCCAAAAGCTTCTGTCCCGGGTGAGTCTGTCACAGAAGGGTGCAAGGAGGTTCAGAGTGGGGTGGAAAGAAGGGTGCCGGGAGGTTCACAGTGGAGTGAAAAGGAGGTTACGGGGAGTTTCAGAGTGGGTGTAATGCTGCGTACACACGGTCGGACTTTTCGCCTACAATAGTCTGACGGACGCCGACGGACCAAAGCCGGCTGACAATCCGATCGTGTGTGGGCTTCCCCAGACTTTCGACGGACTTTTCCAGCCACAAATCTGACGGACTTTAGATTTGGAACATGCTTTAAAGCTTTACGTCGTAACTCCGCCGGACCCAAAAATCCGCTCGTCTGTATGCTAGTCCGACGGACAAAAACCCACGCTAGGGCAGCTATTGGCTACTGGCTATCAACTTCCTTATTTTAGTCCAGTGTACGTCATCACGTACGAATCCGTCGGACTTTTGTGTGATCGTATGTAGGCAAGTCCGTTCGTTAGAAAGTATGCCGCAAGTCCGCCGCAAGTCCGCCGCAAGTCTGTCGAAAGTCTGTCGGACGGGCTGTCGGACTTTTGTAGCTGAAATGTCCGACCGTGTGTACACGGCATTAAGGAGTTTGCAGAGAGGTCCAGAGTGTTGTGGAAAGAAGGGTTCAGGGAGGTTCAGAGTGGGGTGGAAATGAGAGTGGAGGTGGGGACATCTAGTGTTTAAAAGTGATAACTACATGCTTAACACCTTGATACATGCTGACCAGAGATAAAGAGTGCATTATAAGTTAAGCTAGGTACACACAGGCTGAACAAAAAAACGGAGAGGTCACCATACTAACTAAATAATATTAGTGTGGCGCTCTCCCCCGCTGTGCTATTGTGCTCTGACAGGGGACTTGACAGGGGACATGCCCCCCCCCAGGCAGAAAACACTGATCAGTGCTTTCCGCCATTGGCTTCCAGCAGTGATCAGATGCTGGTTTTCCAGCATGCCTGTTTAACAGAAGTTGGCATGAAACAGACTTCTTTGGGACAGGCAGCTGTACACACTGTCTGAATGTCGGCTGGTTCCTGCTGAACCACCTGATATTCGGATCATGTGTACCTAACCTAAAGTATCACCAAACCAACATCATAAAAAAAATATCAATAAATGGTGTATCAGGTGCCGCCTCATCAGTGCCCATCAGTGCACATCAATGAAGGGAAAAATAGCTTATTTGCAATATTGTATAACAGAAACTAAGAAAAAAAAATTTTTTTCAATATTTCCGGTCTTTTTTTCATTTGTTTAGAAAAAATAAAAACCCCAGTGGCAATTAAATACCACCAAAAGAAAGCTTTATCTGTCTAAAAAAAAAATGATAAAAATGTCATTTAGGTACAGTGCTGCATAACCGTGCGATTGTCATTCAAAGCGCTGAAAGCTGAAAATTGGCCTGGGCAGGAAGGGGGGTGAAAGTGCCCAGTATTGAAGTGGTTAAAGAGCATGTGTTTAATATCACTTTAATAGCCAAAATTCAGCCACTGCAAATTCATCCATTCAGGGTGATGAATTTATTACCGGGTAACTCCAAAATCGCATGTCTACTCCTGACCTGCATATTTGTTTCAAGTTAGTAACTTGAAGCTACTGGATAACAGTGACAGCCAAGGAACTATAGTAATTCAGAATAGGAGGTAACCATTGGCAGCCTTCATATTTCTTCTGTTCAGGTTCCCTTTACTTTGACACAAATATCCATAAAAAGAAATTACCTCTCTGCTGTCATCCTACATATTATATATTTTCATCAGGTGACACCTATATCTCGGAAAATCTCATGCTCTATCTTGCAGAGAGTCAGTCCAAACTCCATGTTCCCATCCCGTGACTGCAATCTGCAAGGCTGGTCTCATCTTGTGACTGCAATTTATAAGGGTGGCCAGGAACATAAAAGGGACAAGCCCATCCTATCTGCACCTGCTCCAACACACTGACTTCTCCATCAGTGCTCACCACCTCTCACCATGTGCACGGGCAAGTGTGCCAAATGCATTGGATGCACCCTCATCCCCCTCGCCATCATCTGCATCACATGTAACGCCATGCTGTTTTTCCCGGGGTGGAGCACAGAGCCGTCTATGGAGCCCGGGACTAAGCTGACACCAGAAGTTACCATGTATTTGGGGATTGTAGGAGGCGGCGTTATGGTAAGATGGATCTCTTCAGTTTACTAATGAAAAATACTATTTAAAACAGAAAAAAAAAGTTATTCATTCCCATCTATATGCTATACGTCTAACATGATGAGGGGAGTGGTTGATTTTGTTTGCAATATCAACATTTGCTACCAGCAAAATTTTGCTGAATCTGAAAAATTGGTCAAGGAGCTGCTTAGGCAAAATTTGCTTAAAAAAAAAATAATAATGAGGTCATGGATAGGCCATTTATTTGGAACAGGTCAATCGGAGTCCCTCTGGAGCAATTTTTAAATCTTTTTTACACATACACTATATTATTGAAAGTATTGGGACACCTGCCTTTACACACACATGAACTTTAATGGCATCCCAGTCTTAGTCCGTAGGGTTCAATATTTAGTTGGCCCACACCTTTTCAGCTATAACACGTCAATTCTTCTGGGAAGGCTGTCCACAAGGTTTAAGAGTGTGTCTATGGGAATGTTTGACCATTCTTCCAGAAGTGCATTTGTGAGATCAGGCACTGATGTTGGACGAGAAGGCCTGGCTCGCAGTCTCTGCTCTAATTCATCCCAAAGGTGTTCTATCAGGTTGAGGTCAGGACTCTGTGCAGGTCAGTCAAGTTCCTCCACGCCAAACTCGCTCATCCATGTCTTTATGGTCCTTGCTTTGTGCACTGGTGCGCAGTCATGTTGGAATAGGAAGGGGACATCCCCAAACTGTTCCCACAAATTGGGAGCATGAAATTGTCCAAAATGTCTTGGTATTCTGATGCCTTAAGAGTTCCCTTCACTGGAACTGAGGGGTCAAGCCCAACCCCTGAAAAACAACCCCACACCATAATCCCCCATCCACCAAATGATTTGGACCAGTGCACAAAGCAAGGTCCATAAAGACATGGATGAGAGAGTTTGGGGTGGCGGAACTTGAGTGGCCTGACCCAATAAAACACCTTTGGGAAGATTTAGAGTAGAGACTGTGAGCCAGGTATTCTCATCCAACATCAGTGCCTGACCTCATAAATGCGCTTCTGGAAGAATGATCAAACATTCCCATAGACACACTCCTAAACCTTGTGGACAGCCTTCCCAGAAGAGTTGAAGCTGTTATAGCTGCAAAGGGTGGGCCAACTCAATATTGAACCCTACGGACTAAGACTGGGATGCCATTAAAGTTCATGTGTGTAAAGTTAGGCACAGGGCTGTCTTAATGAGTGGGCACACCTGGGCACTGCCCAGGGGCCCCAGCTGCATGGTGGGCCCCCTGCACTTTCCCCAAAGCAGCTGGTCCTTGAGCCCATGCTGCCCCAAAAATGGGGGCCCCATGATAGCACTGAGAGTGATGGATACACAGGGGAGGCAGGCTGGCAGCGGTGCGCTGTGCTGTGCAGAAGGATACCTATTATTTCTCAGCCAGCAAGGAGGGGCGGGGCTGGAGTGCCAGTGATGCTCTGACGCTCATGCAGCTTGAATGTTCGGGACTCGAAGGCTGCGGGGTAGGAGCTGGAGTGGGAGCTGCTGAGTCGGCAGCACTGAGAGCCCACCTGCAGAAATAGCATTGTAGATTGTGTCATGGTGAGCCCAGCTGTCCACCTAAGGGCTTGGAATGCTCGGAGGGATCCTCCCTCTTCCGCCCCTCCTCCTGCCTGCTTGATTGGTATAGGTGAGTCCAGTGCTGGAGGTGGGCACATAGCCAAAAGTTTACAAGCACTGTATCTCCACTGGAAAAGGGGGTACTACATGGATGGAATAATGGTGCTGGGGGATATCAAGGGTGTATGGGGGAAAACAATGCTGAGGGGGGATCTGTGGTGTATAGGGGGTAGCAATGCTTGGGGTAGCTTGGATGGCTATAGTGCTAGAGGTATCAGGGATGTAGAGAGGCCACAGTGTAGGGGGTATCAGGGATGTAGTGGGGTCACAATACAAGGTGTATCTTATGATATATGGTAACAGTGCTGGGGGGATATCTGGGGTGTAGGGGGATGAGAGTGCTGGGGGGATATCTGGAATGTAGATTCAACTCACCATAATACCGAATCAGTGGGATCCCTGAGCGTGTCACCTGCCACGTCGCCTGCCACCAACCATCCGTCCTTGCATCAGGTGCCCCCAGCAGAGTGCTTCCTTGCATCAGGTGCCCCCAGCGGAGCCCTCCCCCTCACATCAGATGTCCCCAGCGGAGCCCCCCTTTACATCAGATGTCCCCAGCGGAGCCCCCCCTTACATCAGATGTCCCCAGCGGAGCCCCCCTTACATCAAATGTCCCCTGCGGAGCCCCCCCTTACCTCAGATGTCCCCAGCGGAGCCCCCCTTACATCAGATGTCCCAAGCGGAGCCCCCCCCTTACATCAGATGTCCCAAGCGGAGCCCCCTCTTACATCAGGTGTCCCCAGCGGAGCCCCCCTTACATCAGATGTCCCCAGCGGAGCCCCCCCTTACATCAGGTGTCACCAGCAGAGCCCCCCTTACATCAGATGTCCCCAGCGGAGCCTTCCCATTACAACAGGTGTCCCCAGTGGAGCCCCCCCTTACATCAGATGTCACCAGCGGAGCCCCCCCCCCCTACATCTGATGTTCCCAGCGGAGCCCCCCTTACATCAGGTGTCACCAGCAGAGCCCCCCTTACATCAGATGACCCCAGCGGAGCCCCCCTTACATCAGGTGTCGCCAGCCAAGCCCCCCTTACATCAGATGTCCCAGCGGAGCCCCCCCTTACATCAGATGTCCCCAGCGGTGCACCCCCCCTTACCTTAGGTGTCCTAGTAGGTCTCCGCCGCCATTGCAGAACAGAGGGGGTATACAAAACAGTCTCCCTTCACCGGCCGCGTGGTTACAATAGAACCCCACGCCCCTTTCCATAACAGAGCGGCAGCAGGGCGGGGGGGGGTAGGCGGGGCGGCGACGCAGGAGCTCCGTCTAGCCACCCAGCCGTGTTCCTGGTCTTCTTAAAAATGGTGGCCGGCAAAGACAATGTCTCCGCCGGCCGCGAACCTCTATCGGCAGCGGCGAAAAATCGTGAAAAACCCGGATTTCTCTGGACATTTCCCGGGAAACAATAAAATCAGGAAAAGAGTCTAAATCCCGGGAATGTCCTGGGAAATCCGGGACAGTTGGTAAGTATAGGGGTGTAGAGGGGTCAGAGTGCTGGGGGGGATATCTGGGATGTAGAGGGGTAGGAGTGCTGGGGGATATCGGGGGTGTAGAGGGGTCAGATTGCTGGGGGAATATCTGGGGTGTAGAGGGGTCATAGTGCTGGGGGGATATATGGGGTGTAGAGGGGTCAACGTGCTGGGGGAATATCTAGGTTGTAGAGGGATCAGAGTGCTGGGGGGATATCTGGGGTGCAGAGGAGTCAGAAGGCTGGGGGGATATCTGGGGTGCAGAGGAGTCAGAGTGCTGGGGGGATATCTGGGGTGCAGAGGAGTCAGAGTGCTGGGGGGATATCTGGGGTGCAGAGGAGTCAGAGTGCTGGGGGGATATCTGGGGTGTAGAGGGGTCAACGTGCTGGGGGAATATCTAGGTTGTAGAGGGATCAGAGTGCTGGGGGGATATCTGGGGTGCAGAGGAGTCAGAGTGCTGGGGGGATATCTGGGGTGTAGAGGGGCCATAGTGCTGGGGAGGCATCAAACAGATATATTATATGTACAGGACAGCTTTGTTACTTTATGTATGTAAAAAGGGGAAGCTCCACTTGTCTGCCTCCTACCTACTTGATGTCTGTTTACCTGCGCTGTCTCCATTGTAGGGGCCCCAGAGCATTACTTTGCCCAGGGGCCCATGATGCTATTAAGACAGCCCTGGGTAGGCGTCTCAATACTTTTGACAATATAGTGTATGTTAAAATCTACATTTTGGCTAGATTACTTAAAACCCTCAGAGCATTATATCTTTTCTGAATGCAGAAGCCCTGCAGAATCAAAAATGGCAACTACAATGTTTTTACATTGCACAATATTTGCACAAGTGTTTATCAAATCTATATTTCCAGTAAAAAAAAAAAAAAAAAAAGAATGAATGAATGAATTTTAGTGCACACAAATGCAATTTAATTCCCAATGTTTTTGTACAGAATGAAAGATGATGTAGTGTAGAGTAATTAGATACCAAACACGTCCAAGCTGCAAATGCCTGCAAAATTGTAAAAAATTAAGGTATCCCAAATGAATTATACCCAATATTTATTGGTCAATCATTTACATACATGTGGGTGCCGTACGTGCATGTTTGCATACATATGTGTGTGTGTGTGCAGGGCGATAGAGGAGCTTTTATGTTTTTTATTTATTTATTTTATTATACAATATATTTTACACTTAACATTTTTTTTTTTTCATTTAACTTTATTGCTATCGCTCACACTCCTGATCGCCAACCTGAAACCCAGTGCTGTGGTCCCAGGTTCCCAGAAGGAGCAGGGGAGCCCAAGAACCACAGAATGTGGGGCCAGCGGGGAGGAGTGACATCATATATTTTATAACAAGGCTACTATAGAAAAAGGTCCAAATCCTAGATTCCCATGAGTTTATTAAATAACTCCGCAATGCATATAATAACTTTATTGTTCTACAATCAGGCGAGACTGGGACCTTGAATGGGTGCTGGAGGGGAGATAACATAGGCCCCCCATGTGGAAGCAAATTGTATAATTTGCCTTGGAAAAGAGCTTCCGTAACACTCGGGATTCATGTGAAGCCCATTGCATACCTAAAAAGTAAAAACAACTTTAAAAGAGGTGTATTAGATTGTTTGGTTTTTTTTCAGAATCATACTTACCTAGGTGGAGCATCGGTCCTCCGCTGGCTCTAACACTGAGAACCAAGCAATCTAACACTGCCCCTTACTCGGTTCTCCACCAGCCTTTACACCTACATGAACTTTAATGCCATCCCAGTCTTAGTCTATAGGGTTCAATATTGAGTTGGCCCACCCTTTCCAGCTATAACAGCTTCAACTCTTCTGGGAAGGCTGTCCACAAGGTTTAGGAGTGTGTCTATGGGAATGTTTGACCATTCTACCAGAAGCACATTTGTGAGGTCAGGCACTGATGTTGGACGAGAAGGCCTGGCTTGCAGTCTCTGCTCTAATTCATCCCAAAGGTGTTTTATCAGGTTGAGGTCAGGACTCTGTGCAGGCCAGTCAAGTTTCTCCACCTCAAACTCGCTTATCTACACTATATTGCCGTATTGGACCACCCCTCGAAATCATTTGGTGGAGGGGTATTATGGTGTGGGGTTGGTTTTCAGGGGTTGGGCTTGGCCCCTCAGTTCCAGTGAGAGGAACTCTTAAGGCGTCAGCATACCAAGACATTTTGGAAAATTTCATGCTCCCAACTTTGTGGTAACAGTTTGGGGATGGCCCCTTCCTATTCCAACATGACTGCGCACCAGTGCACAAAGCAAGGTCCATAAAGACATGGATGAGTTTGGGGTGGAGGAACTTGACTGGCCTGCACAGAGTCCTGACCTCAACCCGATAGAACACCTTTGGGATTAATTAGAGCGGAGACTGCGAGACAGACCTTCTAAACCAACATCACTGCCTGACCTCACAAATGTTCTTCTGGAAGAATGGTCAAACATTCCCATAGACACACTCCTAAACCTTGTGGACAGCCTTCCCAGAAGAGTTGAAGCTGTTATAGCTACAAAGGGTGGACCAACTCATTATTGAACCCTACGGATTAAGACTGGGATGCTATAAAAGTTCATGTGTGTGTAAAGGCAGGTGTCCCAATACTTTTGGCAACATGGTGTATGTTCATATACAATATTTGGTTTTGACTTTGCTCAATTATGTTTCTCATTTACAGGTCCTGCTTCCAGCCATTCAAATTTTGGTAGCTGGTGGGAAAGGATGTTGTGGAAACCGTTGTGGGGTAAGAAACTATTAAAATATATATATATTAGTATGTAGGGTGGCAACATTTCCTTGGAAGACTGCCTTATCGGTCATTATCTTTTTACAGTTTTTTTATTTACATATCAAGGTTTACACTGATAGCAGTTCTGTGTGAGGAAGATAATATACACTTTCAAGGAAGAAGAACTCCTCTAAAGCTGGCCATAGATGGAGTCATTTTCTTTTCAGCAACCATGAGTTGCTGGAAAGAGAATCGCTCGATTCCCACTGATTGTGTTGATGGGGGATTCCCTCCCATGGAGCCATTGTGTTTTACTGGCAATGGGGCGGGAGGAGGCGTCCCCGCCAGGAGAATACAGGGGGTTGATTTACAAAAACTGGGGAGTACAAAATCTGGTGCAGCTCTGCATAGAAACCAATCAGCTTCCAGGTTTTAATGCCTAAGCTTTATTGAACAAGCTGAAGTTAGAAGCTGATTGGCTACCATGCACAGCTGCAGAGGTGGCTCTAGACTTTGTGAGGCCTTAGGCAAAACTTAGACATGAGGCCCCACTGTATTATGAACTGTATTAGGAGGGTACAGTATAGGGGAGTGGACAGTACAGGGGGTAGGTAAGTGGGCATAATAAAGATATATTTTCCTCAAGCAGAGCTGCACAGGGAAACTGCTCTCACAGATCCTACCTATTCTGGTAGGCTGTCGCAAAGAGAAATAAAGGGGGATGGGTGGAGAAAGAAAGAAAGAAAGAAAGAAAGAAAGAAAGAAAGAAAGAAAGAAAGAAAGAAAGAAAGAAAGAAAGAAAGAAAAAGAAAGAAAGAGAAAGAAAGAGAGGGGGATGGAGGAAGAAGGAAGGAAAGAGATGGACAGGAAAGAAAGAAAGAAAAAAAAAAAGACAGATGGACAGGAAAGAAAGAGAAAGAAAGACAGATGGACAGGAAAGGAAGACAAAGAAAGACAGATGGAAGGAAAGAAAGACAGATGGAAGGAAAGAAAGACAGAAAGAAAGAAAGAAAGAAAGAAAGAAAGAAAGAAAGAAAGATGGACAGGAAAGAAAGAGAAAGAAAGAGAAAGAAAGACAGGAAAGAAAGAGAAAGAAAGACAGATGGACAGGAAAGAAAGAAGGAAAGAAAGAAAGAAAGAAAGAAAGAAAGAAAGAAAGAAAGAAAGAAAGAGAAAGAAAGAGAGGGGGATGGAGGAAGAAGGAAGGAAAGAGATGGACAGGAAAGAAAGAAAGAAAAAAAAAAGAAAGATGGACAGGAAAGAGAAAGAAAGAAAGAAAGAAAGAAAGAAAGAAAGAAAGAAAGAAAGAAAGAAAGAAAGAAAGAAAGAAAGAAAGAGAAAGAAAGAGAGGGGGATGGAGGAAGAAGGAAGGAAAGAGATGGACAGGAAAGAAAGAAAGAAAAAAAAAGACAGATGGACAGGAAAGAAAGAGAAAGAAAGACAGATGGAAGGAAAGAAAGAAAGAAAGAAAGAAAGAAAGAAAGAAAGAAAGAAAGAAAGAAAGAAAGAAAGAAAGAATGGAAATAAAGGAAGAAAGAGAGAAAGAAAGAAAGACAGATGGACAGGAAAGAAAGAGAAAGAAAAAAAAAGAAAGATGGACAGGAAAGAGAAAGAAAGAAAGAAAGAAAGAAAGAAAGAAAGAAAGAAAGAAAGAAAGAAAGAAAGAAAGAAAGATGGACAGGAAAGAAAGAGAAAGAAAAAAAAAAGAAAGATGGACAGGAAAGAAAGAGAAAGAAAAAAAAAAGACAGATGGACAGGAAAGAAAGAGAAAGAAAGACAGATGGAAGGAAAGAAAGAAAGAAAGAAAGAAAGAAAGAAAGAAAGAAAGAAAGAAAGAAAGAAAGAAAGAAAGAAAGATGGACAGGAAAGAAAGAGAAAGAAAGAGAAAGAAAGAAAGAAAGAAAGACAGATGGACAGGAAAGAAAGAAAGAAAGAAAGAAAGAAAGAAAGAAAGATGGACAGGAAAGAAAGAGAAAGAAAGACAGATGGAAGGAAAGAAAGAAAGAAAGAAAGAGAGGGGGATGGGGAAAGAATGAAGGAAAGAGAAAGAAAGAGACAAAAAGAATGGAAAGAAAGAGAGGGGAATGGAGGAAGAAGGGAAGGAAGAACATCCCCTACTCAGTGTACTCACTGGGAGACAGGAGGGATGGATGGATGGATGGATGGATCAGACTCCCCTTGTCCTTTTCTCTTTGCTGGTCTTCAGATTGAATCTTCCCGCCCACACATCCCCTTCTCTGAGGCAGAACAGAGAACACTGCCGAGGAGAGTGGGCGGGGCAGACACAGGAGGAGAGGGCGGGAGGAGGAGGAGCAGAATCTCTCTCTCCTCTTCTGTCTGGCTGTGCGGGCAGCAGGGGGAGGGGAGAGATCTGTCAGAGCAGGCTCTACACTGAGCGGCTCTCCCTCCCTGTCTGTGATCCGGAGATGTAGGTGAGCTCCGATCACACGTCTCACTCGCAGCCTGTTATCTCTCCCTGTAGCAGGGCAAGGGGACTCGGGACGGAGATCTCTGCTGCTGAACGAGGCGGCTCTCTAATTAGGTAAACAATCCAGCTGTGCGAGGCCCCTATGACTGCGAGGCCTGAGGCCACCGCCTATTTCGCCTAATTAGAGAGCCGCCTCTGCACAGCTGCACCAGATTGTGAGTGCTCCAGTTTTAGTAAATCTCCCCCACAATGCTTTCTGCTACAGCAATAATCGCATGTAAAATCTGACAGGTTGGTTGTACCCAAGTTGATTAATCGATCATGCTGCTGTAACGGCAGCTACTACATTCGGTGAGTGTGCAATTCTTCCATTGGTGGCAATTCATTTGTTTGGACACTATTGCCCTGCAGTTTTTTCACTGGATTGGTGGCTGTCATGGACTAACACCAGTTTTATGGAATTATTATATATGGACTGTGGTTTTTAACATTCCTTATGTATTTGATTATTTTTATACTTTTTCCTAAAGGCGGTACACTTCTTTTTATACGATCAATCGATCAACTTGGGTACATTCAGCCTGCCCATACATGGTTTGAATCTTGGCTGGTCCCTGCTGAACCGGCCGAGATTCGAACCATCTATGGCAGGCTTAAATAGAACACGGCCCAATTCTTGTGTACTTCATCTTCCTCATAAACAGCATCACTCCAGTATCAGGCTTTACCGGATATTAATAAAATAATAAAAGTGTAGCGCTAAAAATTAAAAATAAAGGGACAATGATAAATAACACAGTAAGTATATATAGTGTACATAAACTCAAAGTGAATGATACAGTCCAAGTCCAATAAAAAGGTCCAACTGAATTGTGATAAAGTGTTCCTCTATTAATTTCACTCCAAAAGGTGTCACCAACTTCCACCATCACCCAAAGTGTAGTAGGGGTGTCTGCTTACCAGATTGTCATGACCCTCTCATTACAAGAGAAGTCATGTAAAGCATATATAGTCACTCAAATCCACCAATGCACTTCCCAGACCGCTCTCTCAACACCTAGGATATCACCAATGGGCAAGCATACCAAAACCCCAGCAGAAGATATTCATGTAAAGAAAGCAGAGATATGCCTCTCCATAGCGCAATAAAACCTTTAGCGTGTTTATTCGATATAAAAGTGAAGTTACATTCACATAAAACAGATGCGATTGTAAGATATAATCACCAAGCAGGCATGCTGTGCCTCGTGCCAACGTCATCGCACTCCTGGACCTGTTGGTCCATGCCAACCTCTTCTGTAGTAACAGGGTCAAAAGAGGTAAGTACTGAATGTGCTGATGAACAAGGCATGTTAAGAGATATACTATATTACCAAAAGTATTGGGACGCCTGCCTTTACACGCATATGAACTGCTGTAATGGCATCCCAGTCTTAGTCTGTAGGGTTCAAAATTGAGTTGGTCCACCCTTTGCAGCTATAACAGCTTCAACTCTTCTGGGAAGGCTGTCCACAAGGTTTAGGAGTGTGTCTATGGGAATGTTTGACCATTTTTCCAGAAGCGCATTTGTGAGATCAGGCACTGGTGTTGGACAAGAAGGCCTGGCTCGCAGTCTCCGTTCTAATTCATCCCAAAGGTGTTCTATCGGGTTGAGGTCAGGACTCTCTGTAGGCCAGTCAAGTTCCTCCACCCCAAAATCGCTCTTCCATGTCTTTATGCACCTTGCTTTGTGGACTGGTTCAAATCATTTGGTGGAGGGGGGATTGTGGTGGGGGGTTGTTTTTCAGGGGTTGGGCTTGGCCCCTTAGTTCCAGTGAAGGGAACTCTTAAGGCTACAGCATACCAAGACATTTTGGATCATTTTGGAGGAACTTTGACTGGCCTGCACAGAGTCCTGACTTCAACCCAATAGTAAAAAAGTGGAAGATTGGGACTTTGAGTGAAACACCTCGGGGAAAGAGACGCCTCCAATCCCTGAATTAGGTAATGAAGAGAGGAGTTGGGACTTTAGATGAGGCACATAAAAGAACCGGATGTAGAAGCAAAAAACATTTATTAAACAATTGTATGCATAACATGGTATATCCAAAATAATTATTCAGTAAGAATGTTAAACTGGTGAAACAACGATGATAAATTACATGACATCTAGTGCAACAAGGTAAATAGAACACTAATTGGCGTGTAATAACATGTACCAATGTTGCTCCATATACAGGATCATATAAAACATATTTACAAAAAATACATTTCATCATAGATAAAGCCATATAAGTGTGTATCTTGAAAAGCTTGACGCGTTTCGGGGATTATACCTCCTCATCAGAAGAAGATGCATATGAAAATTCTATAGAAAAAAATATTTATAAAAAAGATGATTATATATTAACCCCAAAGGCTGGGAGAGTAAAAGGGAAGGAACAAGAGAGGACAATAGGAGGGAAAATGTTCACCCCCCTACTTACATGAAAATTCAAAATGTAAGAGCAGGATACTGGATAGCCGGAGATCATCTCAAATGTCTGTACCGGGGGCTGAGGTGGTAAGGGCCTCCTGGACGGAGCAAGCCCACAATTCCCCACTGGAACAAGGAAGTCTATGCTGTCGTGGCCGGTAGTGCTTAGTAATAGCTCCAAAGTGTCTGTGAAAAATATGTAACTGAGGTAAGATAAATGGTGAATAACTATATTGAAGTTACATAGTTACATAGTTATATAGTTACATAGTAGGTAAGGTTGAAAAAAGACACAAGTCCATGAAGTCCAACTTATGTGTGTGATTATGTGTCAGTATTACATTACATATCCCTGTATATTGCGGTCATTCAGGTGATTATCTAATAGTTTCTTGAAGCTATCAATGCTCCCCGCTGAGACCACCGCCTGTGGAAGTAATCCGTGGTGAATAGTGACAGCCACTTAGGAGCAAGTGTGGTGAGAGGTTGGTGGGTGTATGATAGCCGCATATCATATGCATCTGCTCTTGATGAGGTGGTATAATCGCCGAAACGTGTCAAGCTTTTCAAGATGCACATTTATATGGCTTTATTTATGATGAAATTTATTTTTTGTAATTATCTTTTATATGATCCAGTATATGGAGCAACATTGTTACGTGTTATTACACACCAATTAGAGTTCTATTTACCTTGTTGCACTAGATGTCATGCAATTTCTCATGGTTGTTTCACCAGTTTAACATTCTTACTGTAATAATTATTTTGGGTATACCATGTTATGTATATGATTGTTTATTAAATGTTTTTTGCTTCTACATCTGGTTCTTCTATGTGCCTCATCTAAAGTCCCAACTCCTTTCTTCAATACCAACCTTAACCCGATAGAACACCTTTGGGATGAATAAGAGCGGAGACTGCCAGCCAGGCCTTCTCGTCCACATCAGTGCCTGACCTCACAAACGTGCTTCTGGAAGAATGGTCAAACATTCCCATAGACACACTCCTAAACCTTGTGGACAGCCTTCCCAGAAGAGTTGAAGCTGTTATAGCTGTATAGCGACCTCCCGGAGCTCTAGAGGCCTGATGGTGACCTCAAGAGTTAGGGAGAGCTGACATCCTTCCTTGTAGAGTGGGTTAACAGGCATGGTGGGTGTAATGTAAGATGAAATGATGGGCACCAGTCACTTTTTGAATGCGAACAAGAGATTTATTATCTCTTAACAAGAACTGTGGGAGAGCAAGTTAAGGCCAGGGCACCCTTACGTAGATGCAATGGTAATTGGCAGACTCCGAGACACTATAGGAAGACAGCTATACAGGGACAGGCCTCCAGTCAGATGCCACGTCTATATAGGTAGGACCTCAATCTCCTATGGCAACTGAACTGGTAACAGTCACTAAAGATAGTCGTACATAACTCTTGGTAACACAGAATAGTTCTTCTCTTATCTCAGAGTAGCCCACTGTAGATCCTCACTCACTGAGCTCCCAGTCTCTCACTAGACTTCCAGACCCCACTCGTCACCAGATCTCCTGAGCTCTTCCACAGCTATCCCGCTGTATACTCCTCAAGCGTCACCCCCGCTAACCCACTGGGTCCCTGGCTTAGCACTTGCTGAAGCTTTCTCACTCCTTCACCGTCCCCGGCTGGTGAGAAGACTGCTCTGGTACTTGCTCAAGCTTACTCACAGTAGTCTCCGGTAATAAAGTGGATGGTCCCTTAGTGGCGACTGCTTCCCCTTTACGTCCAACCACACCTGGTTCCCCGTCCGGTTGAACCTTCACAACTCGGTTGGAGTCCAATCCTGCAGTCCCAACCCCACCCTGCTTCTCCTGCTCCTGGATAGGCCTCAGGCAGCCTAGCAGCCAGGTGTCTCTGGAATAGGCCTCTGGCTTCCGGCCTAGCAACCCAGGGCGACATAACACACGTCCACCCAGACAGCCGTCCAGGTGGCACAGAACCCCGATCACCTGACTCTCCACCCAAATAAATAGGCTCTCCCAGCAGGCATAGGGACTAAAGAAACCCCTGCCAATTGGCTGAGACACTCCATCCATTCATAATCTGACCTTGCTATGCCATTGTCGGTCTAATGTCACCAGCCACAGTGCCACCTAGTGACAGAAGAGAAAAGGTGCAGCAATTCCAGAATTAGAGAGGAGTCAATGGATCTTCTAACAATTAGCCAGGGCAATTACTACCTGGCAAAACTAAATTTGTTAGCAACCCTGCCTAAACACCAGGGTGCTACATGTGCAAAGGGTGGGCCAACTCAATATTGAACCCTACGGACTAAGACACCATTAAAGTTCATGTGCGTGTAAAGGCAGGTGTCCCAATACTTTTGACAATATAGTGTATCTTTTTTCAGTGGGAACGCAGGGGAACGCAGTTCCGGCACCTCCAGCACTAGGGGTCTATTGTTGCTGAGGAGGTTTCTGGTTTCTGGTGGGGGATCTATTGTTGCTGGGGGCAGGTCTTATATTGCTGGGGGTCAGTTGTTGCTGAGTGAGATCTACTGTTAAGGGAGGGTGTCTATTGTTGCTGGCTGCCATAAAGTCTATTGATGCTGGCTGTGAGAGATCTGTTGTTGATGCCAGGAGTCTATTGTTGCTTGGGGGGAATTTTGTTGTGGGTGGTCCATTGTTGTTGGGGGCATCTATTGTTGCTGGCGGGGGGCTCTGTTGATACTGGCTGCAGGGGATCTATTTTACGGCTTTTGTGGTTATTACCAAATTCCATACGAATTACTTAGCACCACAAAATGATACTTGGTTCTTTATTCTTTATAAGGGTCAGTACTGGGGGGGTGGGTAGGGGGTGAAACCAAGGAATGCTCAGAGGTAGGTAGGGGGTGGAGAAGAGGTGATTTAGAAAGGGGGAGTTCCTGCACCTAGTCTCTAAGTAAAAAAGCCCTGGATATATGAACAGGGGAGATTTCACCACAAGTTGCATCCATCTTGTTTTCAAAATGATTGGCAATGTCCTGGGCAGTGAATGAGTTAGTAAGTGGAGGCAATGGGGGAGAAAGTAGCGAGTTAGGAGATGAAAAGGGCTGATGAGGACTGGATGAGGGGGCGTTAACGAGAGGGATGTAATGGGTTAGTTTGGCAGCATGGAGGAGAAATAATATTTTAGGAGGGCGGATTAATACAGGGTAAAGTCTTTCACAGATTTATTTTTTACAAAGGGTGGGCAGGAGGGACGGCTGCCCTGGGGTGCAATGGTTTATTGCACAAATGTGGGCGCCCTGACCCTAACCCTAGGGGGAGGGGGTGGGCACAGTTTGGCATCTTTGCCCTAGGCGCTGGATGACCAAGTCCCAGCACTGGGCTTATGAGACCTCTAATGTTGGTGTGTTTGCAAGGGTTGTAGCGGTTGGGACCTAGTTCTGTGCATAGAGCAAGAGTGACCAAGAAGGATGAGAGTGAGCTGTTGTAGGCAAAGGTGGCCAGGTCAGGGCAGGACAGGGATGAGACTTTGCTGCAGAGGCAGTTTGTAGCAGAATAGTGAAAAGAAGAGTTAAAGTGGTAAAAGTCTCTATAAGGAACTGTTTGCTGGGGTGAGCAGGCAACTGAATTTTGGATCAGCCTTACCAGTTGCCTTCTCTTTCTTGGCTTCTTTAGATTGCAGGACTGTTTTAACACTCTTACATTTGCTCATGGTAACCCTCAACCTCTTTGTCCATTGTCTCTCCAGATGTTTCTGTCCATCCTGGGTGCAGCTGCTGTACTCTGTGGATCACTATTCTGCCTAACAATGTCTGTTGTGGGATTACACCGTGGACCGGTCTGTCAGTATTATGACCGTGTAGAGACAAATACTACTGGCTCACCATTACCCACCACCAATACCTCCCTGATCTGGGGTCGCCCATTTGATAACCCACTGATTGAACAGAAGTAAGCCCCATATATTTTTGGCTTTTTAAAATGTCAGTTCTCCCATAATTGTAAATGTCAGTTAGGACAGCGTAGAGATGAACCACTCACTTGCGTTTTAAATTTCTCTGTGGTCTCTATCATTGACTTTGTGCAAAGCGCTCATTGCCATAATGTACTAATATGTACAAGATATTAGAACATTATAGCAGGCAAACCTGCCAATTGATCCCCTCCAGTGGCACGGTGCAAGCTCTCCAATCAATCACTGGTGCTTCCATCTTTTCCTGGTGTTCCTACTGGATTCTGATGTCCTAGTGTAGCGCCCTCCTATTGTAGTGTAGGCTGCTAGGAAAATTTGGCTAGCTCCTCTGTAATCAGGGTTGATTATCTAGGGCTGCTCAGTGTTTCACAGGCTGCTGTTGCTTCGTCTTTTAGAGGATTCTAGAAGTATATTGGGAGGAAGGGCAGAGCAAGCAGCCTGAATATTTATGGGATTCTAGCCCATCCCCGGGGAGGTGTGCCCAGAAGGCAGAGAAAGCGCCCATAAATTAAATAGTCTGAGGCCTGTGCAGTGTTCCTGGGTCCAGTCCTGCAGGAGGAGACCCCTGTGCATGGGCTATGCCCCTTGGGGCAAGAGTGCTAGAGAAGCCTTCGTGAAGACATCGAGGTCCCAGCTAGGCTTAGCTGGGGGCCTATATGCAAGTTCAATGCCAGGGATCAAGTTCGGTCTGGAGAAACTCACTGGAGAGAGCCAAGAGGAAGATGGTGGGACAGAGACCAGCTGTCCTATGGTGGTGTAAGACTACATCTCCCTCACTAGGAAGATCCTGGTGGATATCGGCAAGAGGCAACCAATGATCCTGTGGCGAGTGAGTAGTTGACCTTAAGTGCTGGAGGAAAGTGTATAGCTTTTAACCCTGGAAGGAGTACAGGTCACCAACAGCATAAGAGATCCTGTGGGACATTCAGCAGTTTGTACAGTACAGCTAGCAGTTCTGTGCAGTGTAGCCGGAAACTGAGGCGTCTTCAAGTTATCCAGTTCTACAGTGTTGGGGTATCCCATGCGCTCTCTCCCTATCCCAGTTCATTGTTCCCAACAAAAACCCCAAAACAAACCCCTAGACTGTTTTCTGAGACAGTGGAAAAATTAAGAAAATGCTGTGTGACTGGCTGTATGTGATCTACGTGAGGAAATAGGATGGTATAGGACTGCTAGCAACAAGGCAGAATGGGGGAACACCATCACTGGAAGTTTTTCGGCCAGGCTTCTGGAGGTAAGTAAATGTCCTATGGTATGCTATCTAGTAGTTCAGAGTTTAGCTACATTGCTTGATATGGTCTTCACTTTCTTGCACATTGCACTTTAGGACCTGTTTTACCTCACTGCTTTGTTGCACGCTAGCATTGTTAGTGTATATTTCTCATTACTGTGTTATTGTTGTACACTGATATTCATGCTTTATATTGCACTTGCACTTCTTTCTTTAGAAGATTTTGGATGTCGATAATTAGTCGCATCTTATGCGTTTTTGGATTGTATTTTTGACCTTTTTATACTTTATCTACTATTTTGTATACTTCATTATTTATTAGTTCACACATTTTTATTATTTTCCTTGCTATGTTCATATGGTATTTCTTTTTATGCACATTGCACTTTATGATTCACTTCATTGCCTTGCTGCACGTTAGCACTGTCAGTGTTTACAGTTCATCATTGTGCTAGTATTGTTGATTATTTTTCCTTTATTTATCACTTTCCTTTGGATTATTGGTTATTGTCTATTTAATGGGGTAGCGCCACATATATATATATTTTTTAAGTAAATGTCCTATACCAATGGCAAGGGTATTATCCAACATAACTCAAACTTGCACAGTTAGTTTTTATCTACAGGTACCTCTTATCTACATTGTAATTTGTTTGGTAAAACTAACCCTTTAAGACTTGATAAAGGTGGCCTCTCTGACCCCCTGAACCACATTGATTTTTTTAAGCAAATAATGACAAATCATATCTGATTTTTAAAAATAGCTTGCTGTTCTTTTTCCTACGGTTTTCCAAGAGCCAACAAAGGCCCCTGCACACCAGATAGCTGACTACTGTTAGGACTTCCCCCCCAATGTCAGGGTTCCAGCACTTCATCAATCCAATTCCCTGTCATGTCTGAAATAATGGCGGCGCTTGTGGGGCATGTTATGTCAGCATGCGCTCCATACTTAACTATCTCACCCTCTGTATCTGTTTAAGTTATGAGAGTCTCCCCGGAGTATTCCTGTTTAGATCTGTACTCTGCCAGTTCCTTAACAAGTTGGTGATTTCTAAATGTGGGAAATAACATACCAACCCATCTTTCTTTTTTTTTTTTCTAGCAATGACAACTACCTCTTCCACCCAGAAATATGGGACACGTGTGTGGCACCTCCCAATGTGGTGCAGTTCAATGTCAACCTTTTCTCTGTGTTGATAGGAGCGAGTTCCATTGAGGTCATCCTGGGCGCCGTCCAGCTGCTCAACGGTCTCTTTGGTCTCATCTGCGGAACCTGTAGGAACAAGGATGACGACTATGAGGACATGATGAAAGATGAAAAGAAAGAATACAAATGTAAGCAACACTTAACCTCATTCATCACCAAGCCGTACAAAATTGTCTGTGTTTACCCATTTCAACCAGATTAAAGAAACAATATAACTTTGCATATTCAGGGCAAATCCCATCCCTGCTGGCAGGGGGACAGTTACCCTCATCACCTCCCCACACTACTGGAGCCCTCGCTGGTTGAGTGGGGCTTCTGAGTCAGAGGGAGCTCATGATCAGTGGCCAATCAGCAGGTCCAAAACGGTACCTACTGGATGTTGTCATTCAACCTACTCTGTCCTGTAGTGATGTAGTGGCCTGAACCAAAATACATAAAGGGAGACTCAGGTATCCAACACACCCCTATGTGTGTCAGATGCCTAAAGGGTATATTATGTTATGCGCTCACATTCACACAGCAAAAACAAAAAAGATTTGGAATAAAAATATTTCTTACATTTTAGATGTTTCTAAGGAGAAGGTATCATGGCTGATTCTAATGCCGCGTACACACGAGCGGACTGTCCGACAGAAAAAGTCAGACGGAAGCTTTTCATCGTATATACCGATCGCGTGTAGGCCTCATCGGATTTTTTTTTTTTCGAAAAATCTGACGGACCTAGAAATGGAACATGTTCTTATGCCGCATACACACGACCGGACTTTCCGGCAGAAAAGGTCAGACGGAATCATTCCATCGGACATTCCGATCGTGTGTGGGCTTCATCGGACTTTTTCTTTAGAAAATTCTGAAGGACCTAGAAATAGAACATGTTTTAAATCTTTCCGACGGAATCAATTCCTATGGGGAAAACTGTTCGTCTTTATGCTATTCCGACGGACCAAAAAGGACGCAAGGGCAGCTATTGGCTACTGGCTATTGAACTTCCTTTTTCTAGTCCCGTCATACATCATCAGGTTCTAAACGCTCGGACTTTGGTGTGATCGTGTGTAGGTAAGTCCTTTTCAGCGGAACTCCGTCGGAAACACAGTCAGAGTTTATTCTGACAGAAAAACCTGTTGTGTGTACGCAGCATATATCTTTCCGACGGACCCAATTGCTATCGGGAAAACCGATCGTCTGTATGCTGGTCCGACGGACCAAAAACGACGCATGCTCTGAAGCAAGTATGAGACGGAAGCTATTGGCTGCTGGCTATTGAACTTCCTTTTTCTAGTCCCGTCGTAAGTGTTGTACGTCACCGTGTTCTGGACGGTCAGACTTTGGGTTGGCCATGTGTAGGCAAGACCGCTTAAATGGAACACCGTCGGAGTCATGTCGGAGAAACCGTCGGAGTTTATTACGACGGCTAAACCGGTCGTGTGTACGTGGCATAACAATTACTGGAAAATCTGTCTGAGCTATTCCTCATTCAAATGCAATGCAGGAGGTCGGTTTCTACATTTAAAACCCTTTGTAAGGACAGACAGTGTTCAAATCTAGTTTCCAGATGATAATGAAGAACTGTGAACACAGTACAGACAGCGGTGGCGTATCAGCCATGTGTGTAAAGTGTAGGGGCACATAGGCCCCCCGAAGGAAGGGGGACAAACTGCACACTGACACACATTGCACACATGGAGTAATTAAAAGTAAGTCCATAATGCGTCCTTCCCTTAGTCCCATTATTTCACCAGTGGGGCAGAAGAAGGACCCCGGCTGCAGACAGTGTTTGCACCAGGGGTAGGCAACTTTTGAAAGGTGGAGATCTAACTTGACAACAACTAAAAGATCAAATGTCCCTGGGGTACTGCACACTTTTTTCTTTTTTATAAAAATGAATTAGCAAGCCCCCCGGTGAAAAGTAAGCATGGCATGGAGAAAACTTGTAAAAATATAAGTGAAGCCTACCTTAAAAGTTAGCTTCAGCCAGACACTCGGTATTCACTTTATTTCACAGTTTTTTCATGCCTGGGGAGTCTTCCTCTCAAGTCTGATGCTGGAGTCCATCATGAAGGCAGAACATCTGGTAATACAGGCAGATTTGCTTGATTAGTTCCAGGCGTGGCTTTCTGCTCTGAGTTCCCAATGTAAGTAGTAGGTAGGTCAGTGTACAGAGGTCAGCAGTAGGTAGGTTAGTGTACAGAGGTCAGCAGTAGGTAGGTTAGTGTACAGAGGTCAGTAGTAGGTAGGGCAGTGTACAGAGGTCAGTAGTAGGTAGGGCAGTGTACAGAGGTCAGTAGTAGGTAGGGCAGTGTACAGAGGTCAGTAGTAGGTAGGGCAGTGTACAGAGGTCAGTAATATGTAAATTAGTGTGCAGAGGTCAGTAGTATGTAGGGCATTGTACAGGGGTCAGTAGTATGTAGGGCAGTGTACATAGGTCAGTAGTTGGTAGGGCAGTGTACAGAGGTCAGTATTCAGTAGGGCAGTGTACAGAGGTCAGTAGTAGGTAGGACAGTATAGAGAGGTCAGTAGTAGGTAGGACAGTGTACAGAGGCTAGTAGTAGGTGGGGCATTGTACAGAGGTCAGTAGTATGTAGGTCAGTGTACAGAGGTCAGTAGTAGGTAGGACAGTGTACAGAGGTCAGTAGTAGGTAGGATAGTGTACAGAGGTCAGTATTAAGTAGGGCAGTGTACAGAGGTCAGTATTAAGTAGGGCAGTGTACAGAGGTCAGTAGTAGGTAGGGCAGTGTACAGAGGTCAGTATTAAGTAGAGCAGTGTACAGAGGTCAGTATTAAGTAGGGCAGTGTACAGAGGTCAGTAGTAGGTAGGGCAGTGTACAGAGGTCAGTAGTAGGTAGGGCAGTGTACAGAGGTCAGTAGTATGTAGGTCAGTGTACATTGGTCAGTAGTATGTAGGGCATTGTACAGGGGTCAGTAGTAGGTAGGGCAGTGTACAGAGGTCAGTATTAAATAGGGCAGTGCACAGAGGTCAGTAGTAGGTAGGGCAGTATAGAGAGGTCAGTAGTAGGTGGGGCATTGTACAGAGGCTAGTAGTAGGTAGGGCAGTATACAGAGGTCAGTAGTAGGTAGGGAAGTCTACAGAGGCTAGTAGTGGGTGGGGCAGTGTACAGAGGTTAGTATTAAGTAGAGCAGTGTACAGAGGTCAGTAGTAGGTAGGTCAGTGTACAGAGGTCAGTAGTGTAGTGATCGAATATATTAATTGAATATTGGGTGTATAGATGTAGAGTGGGTATGATAATGAATTAGTAAGTACTCTTCCGCAGCAACCCAATTCTTCCAGAGAGATGCACTTTATTGACTTCCAACACAGAACAAAGTCCAAAGTCCACAGATGACAAAGAAATCCGACAGAGGAAATATAATTCAGAGACCCATATTATTCAGTCTTCCCAGCCATGCACAGACAAGCCTCCCCTACACAGACAAGCCTCACTCACCCCCCACACTATAGACTGAATGCCGTGTTATATTCACTAAATATTGAATGGCTGAGCAATCTGATTGGCCAATTCAATTTAGGACTCTGATTAGCTTTAGTCTTTCAAACAGACAACAACCCCCATCCGTGAACAGTTGCAATCATAAACCGCCCCAATTTGCACTCCCGCATATCAACATCAACAAGTCCCCTTTAGATATGTGTATTTAGATTAGATTAACATACCACCTGAATACCCTTTGAAATGTTCAAATAGACTTGCATATGATTAACACATCAAAGAGTCTTCAACTGTTCCCTTGCTATGTTAAAATTCAGTTGGACAATGCAACTGAATTTCTGGTCAGCATGGCACTCCAATACAATATTATACATAAATTGGCCAACATATTACAACAAGTAGTAGGTAGGGCAGTGGAGGAAAAGTAGGGCAGTGGACATGGGTGAGCAGGTCAGGGGGTCAGCAGAGCAATGTACAGAAGGGCATGGTATGAGGGGCTCAGGAAGGCCTGGTAGGGGAGGTTCAGGATGGCCTGGTATGGGATTGTCAAGAGGGAACGGTACATGGGGCTCATGAAGGAATGGTACGGGGGGTTTAGGATGGTCTGGTATGGAAAGGTCAGGAGGGCATAGTACAGGGGGCTCAGGAAGGTATGGTACAGGGGGGTCAGGAGAGGCACTGGTGGGCTGAAAGGGGGTCTGTACTGAGGGAGGGGGGCCTATATTGATGGAAAATTGTAAGAGGGGCTATGCAATTGGCTAGTAATGGTGCCAAAAGCACAAGTCCCTGCCCCGCTACTGTCCTTTTGTTAGAACACTATCCCACCTAACACTAACCCTCCTCCATATTGTGCCCACTCCATACCTGAGGCCTCCACACGACATTCCCTGCAGTTTATATCCTTAAAAAGGAATGTCCACTTATGAATAAGGTTGCTGTACTTAATTGATGGTACTCAGGAAATGGCATAACAATCACATTGACATACAGTACATTCCAGAGCCACTTGACATTACATAGTCAATCACATTTAGTGGATAATCCGCAGCAGTCACACATGAAAGCATATGCAGCACTTGGAGCTGTCATCTCCCTCTAACAGGCTCTCCTTCCAAGTCCAATCCATAGCTCTGCCCAGCCGGGTATGTTTCCTGCAGTTACTCTTCTGGTCCCAGAGTCAATAGTACTCACTCAGAGGGCTCTGACTTACCCATTAGGCTTTAGGCATCCAGCTCAGGACTCTCCATTAGTAGTTCCAGAGACAGAATTGCTGCAGTTGCTTCTACTAAACTCTATACTCCTATCCTGGGACTTCTGCCCTGAGCAGGGCCTTGGCTGTGCTGACTACACCTAAATAGGTGTGGGGTACTTAGCTCCCATGCCCAATCTGCACTGGGGCTCCTCCCAACCTGGCTTAAATATAAGTGCTGCCTCACCCATGACATCGCTGCAGGAGGGCTCTACCTAAAGGGGGACTAACACCTGATGACACGGTCTACTGCATGGGTGCTCAACCTGTGGCCCTCCAGCTTTTGTGAAACTACAATTCCCATCATGCTTCTACCTTTAGTAGTCAAGCTTGTAACTGTCAGAGGCTTGCAATGCCTCATGGGACTTGTAGTTGGAACTACAGCTGGAGGGCCACAGGTTGAGCACCCATGGTCTACTGTAACCAGAAATTATTCTGGCACAGAGCCACCTAGTGGCAGGCTAGCTAACTGCACCTGCCTACATTGATCTGTACTAATGAAGGAGGGTCTGTACTGAGAGAGAGGTTTTTTGTACTGAGGAGGGGGGTCTGTACCAAGGGTGGGGGTCTGTACTGAAAAAATTGGTCTATACCGAGGGAGGGGGGTATATACTGAGGAAAGGGGTCTATACAGAAGAAGGGGGTGTATTTACTGAGAGGGTGGGCTGGAAGGGGGTTCTATTCTTAGTGGGGGTATACAGTGAGGGAGGGGTCTATACTAAGGAAGGAGGGTCTATACTTTGGGGTCTGTACTAAGGAAAGGGGTCTGTACCGAGGGAGGTGGGTCTGTACTGCGGAGGGGGGGGGTCTATACCAAGGGAGGGGGTGTATACTGAGGGTGTTGGCTGGGGGAGGTCAGTTCTGAGTAGGGAGGGTGACTGTACTGAGGAGGTGCTCTGTACTGGGGGTCTATACTGAGGATGTGGTTTGTACTGGGGGTCTGTACTGAGGAGGTGGTCTGTACTGGGGGTCTATACTGAGGAGGTGCTCTGTACTGGGGGTCTATACTGAGGATGTGGTTTGTACTGGGGGTCTGTACTGAGGAGGTGGTCTGTACTGGGGGTCTATACTGAGGAGGTGCTCTGTAGTGGGGGTCTGTACTGAGGAGGTGGTCTGTACTGGGGGGTCTATACTGAGGAGGTGGAGGTGGTCATTTTTCATGCACTTTAAACTGAACAGGTGTTGCAGTACCCCTGGTGTCACAGGTTTCATCCACCTCTGTATGGGGGGGGGGGGGGGGGGAGTCATACTTTGGCATCTTTGCCCCCTAGTCCTGTATACTCCACTGTATATTCCCTATGCAACACTACTACATTGTGTGTTTAACCACACCCCTTTAAGACATGCTCAATATTTAGAGCAATGTAAACCACGCACACTTTTCACTATGAGTGCTGCATTTTCTCTTTCCCTAGGGCCCAATTTATGATACTGAAGACAGGTAAATTGATATCATAAAACGCCGCTGATAAACAGTTACTTATAATATCCCTATCCTCCACCCACCTACATATAACATGTTATCCCAACATTTCATACTCCTGATATGTGTCTGTTTTACCATGTACTTGCGTTAAAAAGAATCCTGTTTTCTTTGCATTGCTTCCTTTGTATGAAATACCTGGTGATCCTACTAGTTCCCCTTCTTTCTTATTTTAAACTGACCACACCAAGCATGAGAGCATCTCCATCTCAGTGTGGTCAGATTTCTAAATGTGCTGGAGAACAGCCTGTCTGTCCTCCAATGGCCAGGAGTAGTGCAGACACGCCCCTTATGCAGCAACAGAAATCATGTGATCACTTTAAAAAAAAAAAAAAAAAGGGATTTATACTTTATATTTTATACCTATGCAAAAATGTTTTGCCTTTCATTTATATTGTAAAGTAAATGGGTTGTTTTACAAGAGGAGGATTCAAATATACAGTAAACATTACACCACAGCCCTCTCCTAACATTACAAAGCAGGGAGTGCATGTATGGATTTTTAGGCAGAAAGTAAAAAGCACCTAAAAAAGGTAACTAGCAATGTTTTTAAGTTATGCTATGTTAATGGGAATATGTAGTAAATATAAAGTAGGTGTTATGCCAATTTGGCTGCATGAGGTTCCTGTTCTGGTGACAACTGAAAATATCAGATTTTCCCAAACTTTTTGTCATAATGACAATGGTAATCAGGACAAATAAAGAGGATTAACCTTCTTATACCTACTTATCAGGGGTACAGACAACAATAAAATCCTAACAGGGGTTCTAATTTGAAGGTTGGCTTTCAACGTAATATTTGCATTTGTTTGAATGTATTTGTAATAGTTTTTTTTGTTTTTGTTCTCATTGCAGGTTAATACAGCGACCATGCTTGGAGCAGGAAGCACTTTCCGTATAAACCTTTAATTTCCCTTTACATAGACTGGATGTGGGCTAATTGCTCTAGAAAATTAATCTAGATCTATACATGAGGCTTCTTGTGTCCTGCCAATTATCATCATCAGCGGAACTAAACCCTTCTATACTTCTTAGCCAGGGAAGCTGCCATCTGTTTGATCTGCAACTGCCATTGTGCTGCACATGTGATCAGTTATGACACCAGACATATGATGGTTTGACATTTTGGCTGAGAGGAACAACCAATGTGATGCTGGGAATGTAACTATTTTTTGAAACCCTTAAATTGTTGGGTTTAGTTCCACTTTAACCACTTTAACACCAGGCCCTTTCCTCACACTTCTCACATACATGTAAAAATTTGTATTTATTGCAGAACACAAGCGCCCTTTGAATTCCGGTATAGGTCCACTTTAATTCTATCTTTCCACCCTGAACTGAGCATGTTTTAAATGAGAACTCCAGGTACAGAGCAACATACAATAATATAAATACAATGTCAATAACTAACAATAGATTAAAGTACACCAGTCATGGGGACTGACCTATTGCTATCAAAAAATCTGTTACTCCTGACCTTACCTAAAGCAAACCTGTGGCAAAAAAAGAGGTACTAATGGACAATAGCATGATCGTTAGCTTCTCTTTTATGATCTGAGCATCTTTACCCCCTTTCTCTGTCCTCCATTCCCTATACTCCACCCTCCTTCCCTATCCTCCATCCCACTTCCCTATCCTCCATCCTCCTTCTTTATCCTCAATCCCGCTTCCCTATCCTCCACCCTCCTACTCTATCCTCCATGCCGCTTCCTTATCCTTCATCCCCTTTCCCTATCCTCCGACCCCTTTCCCTATCCTCCACCCCCCTACCCCATTTTCCATCCCGCTTGCTTATCCTTCTTTATCCTCCATCCCCTTTCCCTATCCTCCATCCCCGTTCCCTATCCTCCACCCCCTACCCTACCCTATCCTCCATCCTGCTTCCCTATCCTCCACCCTTCTTCCCTTGACTCCACCCACCTACCCTATCCTCCACCCCCCTACCCTATACTCCACCCCCTACCCTATCCTCCACATCAGTTCCCTATCCTCCACTCCCCTACCCTATCCTCCACCTCCCTTCCCTGGCCTTTATCCCTCTTCCATATACTCCACCTGCCTACCCTATCCTCCACATCCTGTTCCCAGTCCTCTATGCCTCTTTCCTATCCTTCACCCCCTACTCTATTCTCCACCATGCTTTTATATTCTCCACCCCCCATTCCAGATCCTCTACCATCCTTCCCGATACTCAACTACCCTTCCCTGTCCTCCACCCTGCTTCCCTATCCTCCACCCCCTTTCCCTATCCTCCACCCCCCTTCCCTATCCTCCACCCCCCTTCCCTATCCTCCACCCCCCTTCCCTATCCTCCACCCCCTTTACCTATCCTCCACCCCCTTTACCTATCATCCACCCACCTACCCTATCCTCCACCTCACTTCCCTATCCTCCACCCCCTTCCCTGTCCACTATCCCTCTTCCATATTCTCCACTCCCTATCCTATCCTCCACCCTGCTTCCCTATCCTCCACCCCATACCCTGTCCTCCACCCCCTACCCTGTCCTCCACCCCCTACCCTGTCCTCCACCCCCTTCCCTGTCCTCTATCCCTCTTCTTTCATATACGCCACCCGCCTACCCTATCCTCCACCCTCCCTTCCCTGTCCTCTATACCTCTTTTATATCCTCCACTATCATTCAATACCCATCACCCTTCCCCATCCTCCACTCCCCTACCAGCCACCCTCTAACCCTACATTCCATCCCCTTCCCTATCCTCCACCCCCCTACCATATCCTCCACCCCCTTCCCTGTTCTCTATCCTTCTTCCATATACTCCATCCCCCTACCCTATCCTCCACCCCACTTCCCTATCCTCCACCCCCGATCCTATCCTCCACTCCCCTCCCTAATCCTCCACCCCTTTTCCTATCCTCCACCTCCCTTCTCTATCCTCCCCCTCCTGCTTGATCCCTCACCCATCCCCCCCCCCCACTCCACCCCCCCCCCCCCCCCATCCTCCACCACCCTTCCCAATCCTTCCCTTCCTGATCCTCCACCCCCTCTGCCCTATCCTCCACCCTCCTTCCCTATCCTCCACCACTACCTTCACTTTCTGGTTGTAGGAGATTCATTCGGTGTGAAAGAGAGGCAAAACTGAATGTTTAGCTATTTTCTCTCCAGGTTCAATACAGAATAGAGTGAATCAGGACACCAGTTTATAACCACTAGATGGAGCTGGTAATCATAGAAAATACACATTATGAACATTGGCTCTATCTAGTGGCCATAATGTACTATTTTCTCAAACCACTCTATTTTTGTGAACATTTGACCTGGAGAGAAAATAGGCTGATAACATTTGATTTTGCATGCAGTTTTACAAGATGGGTAGCTCTGTGATTTTTTTTTGTTGTTGTTGTAAATTGTATCAGAAACAATAAATGCATTTTTTCTGATTTTATAAACATTATTCCTGCTGTAAACACCTTGAAGACAGGAGGAGAAAAAGCGATTGGCCCCCTCCTCCCAGACTGACCAATAAACATCTACTGCAGCAGAAATGGGCTGAGTTTTTATTATGATGTACAGAATATGTAAATTTATTTATTATTCATTATTTTGTGCGACTTGTGAGATAAACTAATTATACATTTTTGTGATTAAGCAATGGACTCCTTTGTGTTTTCCACAGTTTGATCTGAAAAATACTCTGTTTTAAAAAAAGGTTTAGTATCAACAAGGGTCATATAGTTATGGTACAACACATAGACAATCCTTGATATTTATTAGAAAAAAAAAAACAATGTGTTAAACTGGCCATACGCCTGAGGCCGGGTTCACACTGGTATGACAGATATACACTCTGACTTTGGGAGCCCATGTCGCATTACGTGTATAAATGAATGGTTCCCTTCAAGAGCCGTCTTAACTGGCCTGACACAAGTCGGTCCGACTTTGATAAAGGTTCAAGCACTACTTTGGTCAGACTTTGGTCCTTCCTCAGTCCATTGAATGTCATTAAAGTCGGATCATCATCTTAACTGATCTGACTTTGGTATGTGACTTGTGCTCTGAGGATCTTGAAGGGGAACTCCACACCAAAATAAAAAAACGGAGAAGACGGAGACCCCGCCCTCTTGTGACATCACCGCCCAGCGCATTATGGGACGATGACGTCACAAGGGGGTGGGGTCTCTGGATGGCCACGCCCCATGGCTATATAAGTAATGGCACATGCCGGAGTGAACATTTACAGCAGGAGCTAGCGTCGGGAGAAGAACCGGAGGATGAACCGGCAGAGAAAGAAGTCATCAGCGCAGTGAGAAGAACTGGAGGGAGAAGAGACACTGGAGCTGTTTTAATAAAGGACTTTGTCAAAACCCTGTGTGCTGGTTTTATTTCTTTTTGACACTTTTTTTGGGTGAATGGGTAGGAGTACAATGTACCCCTACCCATTCACATACAATGTACCCCATACTCATTCACATGGGTGGACCTGATAAGCCCCCCCGCCCGCAGACCTCCACAACCAACGCCTAGGGTTATGGGGAAGAGGTCCTTGTCCCCATCAGCATGGGGACAAGCTGCTTTGAGGCGGGGGGGGGCTCTGCCCCCCCACCCCAAAGCACCCATCCCCCCAATGTTGAAAAAACACCTAGCGGGATTGCCTGTCCTTTCAGCCAATCGGGTGATGGGTCTCAAAACCTGCTTCCTGATTGGCTGGGAGGAGGATCAGTGTTACAATAGCAAATATTAATTCGCTGTTGTAACACACCTGGGTTGGCCTCGAGTGCATTCTCTGTGCCCTGAGCCCACCCTATTTTGAAGCCTATTAGAGTCTCTGGTTCTAATAAGGTGCTTCAAAAGAACACCCCCCCCCCCCCATTGGAATCCATGCATCCGGCATTCTGCAAGGGGTTGGATGCATGGATAGGGGGAGGGGGCGATGGATAGGGGGGCCGCCCCTGCTAGGCAGGTTGTGGGGCTCCGGGGTGCTTGTCTAATCTGGAGGAAACTCTGTTTGGGATCTGGAGATTTTATGATCTGGGTGGGAGGAAATCTTCAATCCTGGGACCCTCCCAAAGAGTCCATGTAGGTGGAAGGGAGAAGCCACAAGTGTGCATGTCTGACAGAGCTGACAAAGGGCCCATGCTTGAGGGCCTGAGTAGCAGGAAAGAGTGCCAGCAGAGGTAAAGAGTGTGTACGGAAGGACAGGGACACTGTTACATGGTCAGGACTGAGGCCCAAACCCTGAGCAGCGGTGCTGACCAGTGAGTAGGATTGCCACCTGTTTGGGATTCACCTGGACAGTCCAGGTTTTGAATCACGTGTCCGGGTTTCAGTTTGCCTGAAACCCGGACACATTATCCAGACCGGACTGTGGCTCCCCACGCTCCATGGGCCTCGCTGTCACATCTGGATAGGAGGGGCGGTAGGGGCTTTACTACACTCCTCAGGGCACCCAAAGGTGTCCCAAATCTTTTACAATGCTATAGTGTATACTACAAAAAAAAAATTAAATAAATTGCTGTGCATTGCTAAAGTGTTCAGGTTTGGCTTGAAGAAAAGGTGGCAACCCTACCAGAGAGCCAGGTGTATTCTTCCTTAACATTGTTGCTGTGTAAAGTTGAAACCCCTGTGTGGGAATCCTGGATGGACTGTTTATTTTTAATAAAAGTGGGCCAACAAGCACTTTATGGATGTTTACATTCTTTGTGACAGCAATAAAAGTGATCACAAAATGTTTTTTTTTAAAGAACAGTGTAAAAATAAAATTAATTAATAATTTAAAAAAAAAATGTAAAGTGCCCACGTCCTCCCGTGCACACACGCAAACAGCGACCATCCCATACATGTGAGGTAATGACACGAGTGACAGATCTTGGGCAGTAATTCTAGCACTAGACCTCCTCTATAGATATAAAGTAGTAAACCTTTTAACCACTTCCCTACCCAGCCATAGTCATATGACGTCCACAGATGGGATCTCCCATCCTGGGTGGACGTCATATGACTTCCTGGGATTCCCGGACGTCTAGGGGGTGCGCGCGCGCCGCCGCATTGCTCGGGATCCGGTGCGTGTGCCCGGCGGCCGCGATGTCCGCCGGGCACCCGCGATTGCCCGTTAACCGGGCCGGACCATGGATCTGTGTGTGTAAACACACAGATCCACAGCCTGTCAGCTCTGAGGAGAGCGATCTGTGTTCCCAGAACGGAGGAACACTGATCGGTCTCCTCCCCTTGAGCGTCCCCTCCCCCTTCAGTTAGAATCATTCCCTAGGAAACATATTAATCCCTCCCCGCCCCCTAGTGGTTAACCCCTTCACTGCCTGTCACATTTACACAGTAATTAATGCAATTTTATAACATTGATCGCTGTATAAATGTGAATGGTCCCAAAAATGTGTCAAAAGTGTCCGATGTGTCCGCCATAATGTCGCAGTCATGAAAAAAAATCGCGATCGCCGCTAAAAAAATAAATAAATATATATTTTTTTAAAATGCCATAAATCTATCCCGTATTTTGTAGACACTATAACTTTTGCGCAAACCAATCAATATACGCTTATTGCGATTTTTTTTACCAAAAATATGTAGAAGAATACATATCGGCCGAAACTGAGGAAAAAATTTGTTTTTTTAAAAAAAAACTGGGATATTTATTATAGCAAAAAGTAAAAAATATTGTGTTTTTTTCAAAATTGTCGCTCTTCTTTTGTTTATAGCGCAAAAAATAAAAACCGCAGAGGTGATCAAATACCACCAAAAGAAAGCTCTATTTGTGGGGAAAAAAGGACGTCAATTTTTTTTGGGTACAACGTCGCACGACCGCGCAATTGATGTTCAAAGTGCGACAGCGCTGAAAACTAAATATTGGCCTGGGAAGGAATGGGGTGAAATTGCCCTGTATTGAACCAGTTAAAGGCTTTCAAAGTATTGCCTATAGATAGTAAAATTTACGTTTTACAATGCGGCCGTGCACAATTTTGAATCATGACATGTTTGGTATCTATTTACTCGGCGTGACATCATCTTTTATATTTTACCAAAAAAATGGGTTATGTTCTTTCGCATTAAAATTTCATTTTTTTCCCCAAAAAACCACTACACAAAAATCATGTGACATAAAAAAATGTGCAAAACCCACCAAGTTATTCTCTAGGGCCTCTGTAAATTTCTAGCAAAAAAAAAAATGCCTGGTCTTCAAGTGGTTAAAAGGCAGAACAGGCATGGACTCTGAGCGCTACACTGAGCTAAACAACCCCCAAACATTACAATCCATATAAATAATAAAGACTGATATGTAAAATTGTTTATATATATATATATATATATATATATATATATATATATATATATATATATATATACACACACACACACACACACACACACATCTATAAATACTAATATAATGAAAACAAATTTGATAAAAAAATAAAAAATATTTATATACAGTATGCTAAAAAATGGATCCTGGCATTTTTTTGTCTGTATCACGTTAGCATCGAGGGAGTAGCGAGAACTAGCCAGCAGAGGGAGTGTGGACATAGCTTCCACACACTGGCAAACATACAGTAATGTTTAAAAAGAAAAAAAGAAACAAAGTATCTCACTGTAACAGCAAAAAAAGATAAAACATTCAACAAGCCAAGAAAAACAAATTTTAAAGTGGTTGTAAACCCTTACTTTTATCTACAAGTAAGCCTATAATAAGGCTTACAAGGCCAACAATTGTATCGTGTGAACGCGGCTTTAGACCCCATTCACACTATTAAATTTTTGGCTTCAGATTTACCAAAACCATGTAGTGTAAATCCTCGTACACACGTTGGCCAGGAACGTTGGCCAGGAACTTGTTTTGCATACAAATGGCAAGGAATTGTTGGCCAACAAACACGAACGTAGTGACGTATTACGTGGTTTTTCAGCTCTTTAGCGCCACCCTTTTGGCTCCTTCTGCTAATTTTGTGTTAGTAGAAGTTTGGTGAGTGTTGATTCACGCTTTTCATTTCGCACTTTTCAGTTTGTTTCTGAAAGGCCGTTCGTCAACCAGCCATGTTGCAGAATCAGAGGAGATAACGTGTTATTTATTATTGGCCTTGGAGTTATTGCTTTGACCCAAGTCACGTCCAGGAACAGGAGGAGGAGGATTTCAATTGGTTGCTTTATTAATCGTGACCAATTATGTCATATGCCTTTGCTGCAGGAGCTCCAGGAGAATAATCCAGATGATTTTCGGAATTATCTCCGGATGACGGACCCCTGCTTTCACCAACTCTTGGGATTGTTGACCCCCTATATTAGGAAGCAGGACACATGCATGAGGCTTTTATTTTATTTTTTGGTTGAATAATGATTTGATTTGGTATATATTTTTTCTAGATTTTGGATGCAGAGAATGCACTTTTTGGTTAAGTTCTATTGGCAGCATGTCTAATTTTATTTCTTTTCTTTTTTTAATGCACAATAAAAAAATTGTGGAGAATAATACTTGGCTATGTGTTTTACTTCAAATGACAGTTTGGGAGTAGGCAGTTACATTTTAAAAAAAATACAATGTAAAATTAACAAGGGACACCAACATAGTTGTATCTTTGATCTTTAAAACTACGGGATAATGGTGTTGTGTTAACTTGCACCAAAAAAAAAAAAAAAAACCCCAAAAAAACATAATAATATTATTCTTGATATCACTAGAAAAAAAGCATTTGAAAACGGAAAATTGAATACTTACCTTTCTGTAATTTTTCTTTCCTGGTGCCTGCCCATGGCAGCATACCCATGTTTGGTTGCTCCGCCCCCTACCAACCCACAGGACTATTTTAACTCTATAAAAAAAGAGTTTTTCCCCTTTGTCAGTATTCTTGTAACTAGATCTCATAACGCTAAGGATCATTGAAGGGAGGGTGTATGCTGCCATGGGCAGGCACCAGGAAAGGAAAATTACGGAAAGGTAAGTATTCAATTTTCCGTTTTCCTGGTGCCTCCCATGTCAGCATACCCATGGTAAATAACTCGCTTACAGGGAGGGTACTGCAATAAAGCAATTTAATTAAACAAAAAAGCTACAGTACAGATGACTGCAAAGTCCTTTCCCCAAACTCTCGGGAAGTAACGACTGCTGGGTCCACACTATAGTGGGACATGAACGTGCTGAAGGACGACCAGCTGGCCGCTCAACAAATTGTCTCAGGGGAGACCTGCGCCAAAGCTGCCCAGGAGGAGGCTATTCCACGCGTTGAGTGCGCATTGACCGCATCTGAAACTGGGAGACCACTAGCCCGATATGCTCTTTGGATTAACCTTACAATCCAGCTTGCCAAGGTCGTCTTAGATGCTGCCATTCTCTTCCTGGCACCCTTGGGGATGACAAATAGCCGTTGATCTTTCCTGAACTGCTGCGTCAAATTTAGGTAGTGACTTAGGGATCTGGCTATATCCAACTCATGCAGTTTTGAGGAGGCTGGATCCTCCCCGAATGCTGGAAGAACCCACTCTTGGTTCAGATGGAAGACTGAAGGTACTTTAAGGATGAACTGATGAATAGGTTGCAACACCACCCTGTCCGGGAAGAAGGTAATGTAGGGTTCTTGTGACCCTAATGCTTGGATCTTTAATACCCTGCAACCCGAAGTGATGGCGACTAGAAAGACTGCCTTCAGAGAAATATCCTCCAAGGTGCTTTCTTCTGTGGGAGCAAACGGAGGTTTTGAAAGGATATTAAGCACGATAGTCAAATCCCATTTGGGGTATAGTGTCTTTCTAGGCGGTCTCAATCTTAGAACTGCTTTCAAGAAACATTCCACCAAAGGATCTAGCACCCTCCGGGTGTCTGTTAGGGCTGAAAGGGTTGAAACCTGGACCTTAAGCGTATTCAGGCCCAAACCTAAGTCCAATCCACTCTGTAAAAAGAGGAGTATGTTCTGGATGCCGGGGTTTAGAGGATCGAAATGGTTCATTTCTGCCAATTCCGTAAACTTTCTCCAAACTCTATAGTATGTGGAATTCGTAGATGCTTTTCTGGCCTGTAGTAGTGTTTGAATGACATTATGCGAACATCCTAACTCGCCCAACCTTTTCCGCTCAACTTCCAAACCCTCAAGTCTAGGATCTCCGGGTGCGGGTGACAGAACTTGCCTTGAGACAGAAGGTTGTCTATGCGTGGAAGGTGAAGCGGTTTGCACAAGATCATCTTGATTAGCAACGTGAACCATGGTCTCTTGGGCCAGTATGGAATCACTGCTAAAACTGTGATTGCTTCTGTGATTAGACGTTGGAGAAACCTCAGTATCAGTGGAGTTGGTGGGTATGCATATGCCATCTGAAAGTTCCATGGCTGGGTTAGGGCATCCACCCCTGCTGATTTCGGAGAAGGAAACCTTGAAAAGAAAAGCGGTGTCTTCGCATTGAGCGGGGAGGCAAATAGGTCTATTTGGGGAGTGCCCCATTGTTGGCATATCCAGGAGAAGACCCTCGGATTCAGAGACCACTCGTTGTTGTGAGTGAAAGATCTTGGAAGCTGATCGGCTAACTGGTTCTCTGGCCCTGGGATATATGAGGCTCGTAGGTTGACTAAATTCCTCTCGGCCCATGTCAGAATGGGTGTCACTTCATTCAGAAAGACCTGCTGTGCGTTCCTCCTTGATTCTGAACATAAGCTACTGCCACTTTGTTGTCCATCTGGAGAAGGATGGATTTTCCCCTGAGGAAGGTGGCCAGAGACAGGATTGCTAACCAAGCCGCCCTTAGCTCCAAGGTGTTTGATACTACCTCTGTCGCATTGAATTGCCATCTGCCCTGTACCAACTGGTCTTGGTAATGTGCCCCCCATCCTAACTGACTTGCGTCTGTCGTCAGAACAGTCCATGGGATAGGGCCAAGGGGACAGTGAAGCAGAAGGTTGGATGGTCTTGTCCACCACCAAAGGCTGGATTTCATTGTAGGTGTAATCAATATCCTCTGCTTTAGGCGATCTTTCTTCCACTGTGATAAGAAGCCCACCTGGAAAGTCCGTAGATGCCATCTGGCCCATTTCACCATAGGTATGCATGAAGAGAGGGAACCTAGCAGGCTCAGACAGTCTGATGCTGCCATAGAATGGCTCGCTAGCGCCCTTTTCACTTTCCCTATCAATGAAGGGATTTTTTCTGCCGGGAGTGAAACTGCTCTTCCTGGAGTGTTGAAGAATGCCCCTAGGTAAATTATCTCCTGTGTGGGCGTAAGTTGACTTTTGGCGTAGTTGATTAGCCAACCAAACTTTATCAGTGTGTCTAGGACCAACTGTACATGTATCACCAAGGTCTGCCTGTGCTGAGAAAGAACCAGAATATCGTCCAAATAGTGTAGTACTCGAATCCCCTTTTCTCAAAGAGGAGCCAAGATCGCTACTAGCACTTTGGTGAAAGTTCTGGGCGCTGTTAAAATCCCGAAGGGAAGGCATTGGAATTGAAGATGTAAGTCGCCTATTCTGAACTGAAGAAAAGGTTGAAACTGAGGGCGGATAGGTATGTGCAGATACGCATCCTGAAGGTCTATGTACCCCATCCAATCTCCTGGCTGAACAGATAGAATGACCGTGTTTAAGGACTCCATCTTGAAATGTTCCACCCGGATATACCTGTTCAGCCTCTTCAGGTCTAGCACTGGCCCCCAACCCCCCGATTTTTTGGGGACCAAGAAGACTGGGGGATAAAAGCCTAAGTGCTTCTCCAAGTCTGGAACTGGTACTACTGCCTGCTGGAGAACAAGCATTTTGACATATTGAAGAAGGGCCTCCTTCTTCTCTCTGGAGGTTGGAATCTTGGTGGCCTGAAAGGAATAGAGGGGAGGCTGCCTTTTGAATCCCCAGAAATGACCTTGACAGACCGTGGACACTGCCCACTGGTCTACGCAACCTTCCACCCAAACCTGGGCAAACACCTTTAGACGGGCTCCTACCGGACCGGTTTGGGTGGAGAGGGCGTCAAAAGGACTTCTGGCCATCAACTGTGGATGTAGAGGCTTTTGGTTTAGCCGACCTCAGAGAGGTAGCTTGTGAACCTTTCCAGCCCCTTCTATACTCCCTTCCCGGACGGTAGGATCTGGAGTCCTTCCCTCTTAACTGGCCCGCTGGGCGGTTTGCAAATCTCTTCCTCCTGCTTCTGTCCTGGGGAATTAGCCCACTTTTCCCCCCTGTGACTTTGGTAATTGCCGTATCCATTCTTTCGCGAAACAGGGCTTTCCCATTAGACGTTGGGTCGGCCGACTATGGTTTTAGCCACAACACTCTTCTGGCCGTTATGGAATACAGCATGGCCCTGGAAGAGCATTTTAGGACATCAATAGCCGCTTCTGCTATGAAATCTGAGGTCAGCTTTAATTCATCCAGTGCCTTAATGATTTCTTCTGAACCTACCCCTTGTCTGAGGGCCGTTTCCACGTTGTCTGACCATACTCTGGTGGCCCTTGAGATCGAAGTCAGAGCTACCGCCGGCTTGCATGCTCCCCCAGCCGCCTGATATGTTTTTTTCAGGTCTGAGTCAATTCTTCGGTCAAGGACATCTTTAAAGGAGACTGCGTCTTCTAGTGGCAAGGTCGAGTTTCTAGCCAACCTCATAACTGAGGCGTCCACAGTTGGTACAGCATCAAAAAGTTGCGCATCTGCTTCTGCCAGTGGATATAACTTAAGAAAACGATTATACGCCATAGGTCTTCTGTCTACCTTCTGCCATTCATCTGTTACCACCGTCTTGATTTCTTCCAACAAGGGAAAAGTTGATACCTTCTTTTTCAGATGAGGGAAATATTTCTGTTTTAGAAGGTGGCTCCGGATTTTCCTCCCACTGGATTGCATCCTTGACCGCGGTTATGAAAGGCTCAACTAGAGCGAAGTCAAAAAGCTGAAATATTGCTATCCACCCCTTCCGCCTCGTCTTCAGAATCCAACTCTGCGTCCGAATGAGGAGTGGACGTGCTTACTGCTGCTTCAGATGAGGGTGGGTTAATTTGGTCTTGGGAGAGGGCCAACTCCCTGATTGAATCCTTGATCAAGCTCTTAATTGATTCCAGGGACTGCTGCTTATCTTTCTCTTTATACCCTGTAGCCTCTAGTAGACACTTCTCGCATACCAATTTTTCCGGCAGCGCTTGTCTTCCACATACCCAACAGGTCTTTTCTTTTGGATACACCGGTCTGTGGGATTCGTGTCTGCTAGGGGTATGTCGGGGTGACCTCTGGCCACTGCGGGAGGCATGAGCTGAGGATGAGTGAGAGTGTCCTGAGCTCCTATGACCTTTGGATCTCCTATCTGAGGAGCTACGGTGAGATGATCTGCGGGATGATCCCCGGTGCGGGCTGTAGAAACAAAAAATATGTTCTAATTTGCCCGTAGTGCTCTTTTTTATTTTCCTTTAAAACTTACCTGATTGTTGCAGCCCTTACCTAGTGGTATGATGAGGATCTTTTTGTTGCGGTATCACATTACTAGGGGCAGCTGGGCAAGAGAAAAAAAAAAAAAAGGATAGATTTCTTTCTGCTTTCCTTTTTAACCATATACATACACACACACACACACATACATATATATATATATATATATATATATATATATATATATATATATACACATACACATACATATATATATATATATATATATATATATATATATATATATATATATACACACACATATCTACACAATACATATAGATAACATTAAACAAAAGTACCCATTTGCAAGCCCCTAAATACCTTGGCCAGGCTCCATTGCAAAAAATAGGGAAGACACTTAAGTGAGATGTCTTCACCTTGATAGCTGGCCCTGTAATGAATCCCAGGCTCTCCATTTATGCTGAGAGCACTTGGGAGTACCAAGATGGCCGCCGACAGCTTCAGTTTGCTACTGGGCATGCGCCGTACTGTCACATGACGTCACGCCGTGACTCCGCCCCCCCGCTGAGTAAAACAGAGCCGATCGGTGAGGTAAGGCTGATAATGATCCTGCAGGCATGAGGACAAAGTAAAGAATACTGACTAATCGGAGGAACTCTTTTTTTATAGAGTTAAAATGGTCCTGTGGGTTGGTAGGGGGCGGAGCAACCAACCATGGGTATGCTGACATGGGAGGCACCAGGAAAATTCATTTGCAATAACTCCATCAGCAGGGGCGTTGCTAGGTCTTCAAAAGATCTGGGGCTAGAGCCCATAGCAGCGGTCACTAACCTTTTTGCAGGCCCGTGGGGGGGCACGCCGGTGGTAAGCCATAGATCGCGGGCAATGGCTGGTGTTGGCCCTTAAATCATCATGGCACCATTGTTGATATGGTGTCAGGGTGATTGAAGCGCATTGTTTCTATTGTTACATTCTAATATATAATGAAGTGGTTCAACTCACCATAATGCAGAATCAGTGGGAGCCCTGGGCGTGTCACTTGACCTATCTCCTGCCACCAGATGCAGCGTGTTACCTGTCACCGTCATCTGTCATTTCTGCTTGACCACCCGCTCACTTCTCTCATCTCCGTCTGTCTCATGCAGCCAGCCTGCCCGCCGCAGCAGCTGCGGCCGCAACCTGCTGGTTAGGCAGGGACCCTGCGGCAAGAGACTCGGGGCTATGGGCTCCAGATTCGGAGCTATAGCCCCAATAGCCACCCCCTAGCGACGCCCCTGTCCATCAGTATCACCAGCAAAGCAGCTTCATTATTATCCCATTAACTGCTTGCCGACTGGCGCACGCCGATGTACGTCGGCACAATGGCACGGCTAGGCAAAAGGTCGTACCTGTAAGTCCTTTTGAAATTGCCGCCGTGCCATTGCGTGCGCGCTGGCCGAGAGCTCCGTGAGTCGGGTCGCAGGTCCCGCAGACTCGATCGCCGCGGGGATACCCGCGATCGCCTCACGGAGAGGAAGAACGGGGAGATGCTAAGGTAAACAAGCATCTCCCCGTTCTGCCTAGTGACAGTGTCACTGATTTCTGCTCCCTGTCATCGGGAGCAGCGATCAGTGTAGTGACACTGCTAGCCCATCCCCCCTACAGTTAGAACACATCCCTAGGATACATTTAACCCCTACAGTGCCACCTAGTGTTAACCCCTTCACTGCCAGTCACATTTACACAGTAATCAATGTGATTTTAATCGCACAGATCACTGTATAAATGTGAATGGTCCCAAAATCACGCCAAAATTGTCCGACGTGTCCGCCATAATGTCGCAGTCAAGATAAAAATCGCTGATCGCCGCCACTACTAGTAAAAAAAATAAAAATAAATAAAAATGCCATAAAACTATCCCCTATTTTGTAAACGCTATAACTTTTGTGCAAACCAATCAATAAACGCTTATTGCAATTTTTTTTTACCAAAAATATATAGAAGAATACGTATCGGCCTAAACTGAGGAAAAAAAATGTTTTTTTATATATTTTTGGGGGATATTTATTATTGCAAAAAGCAAAAAATAATGCGTTTTTTTTCAAAATTGATGCTCTTTTTTTGTTTATAGCGCAAAAAATAAAAACCACAGGGGTGATCAAATACCACCAAAAGAAAGCTCTATTTGTGGGAAAAAAAGGACGCCAATTTTGTTTGGGAGCCACGTCGCACGACCGCGCAATTGTTAGTTAAAGCGACGCAGTGCCGAATCGCAAAAAGTGCTCTGGTCAGGAAGGGGGTAAATTCTTCCGGGGCTGAAGTGGTTAAAAAAGAAGAGAATTGTGCGCTGCATTTCGAGATTTCAGAATTTGCCACGTCACGTATGTTAATTGTCCATTATGAACGCTAGTTTACAAGTCTGACTGCTTCCGGCTCGTCCTTGCTTCTGAACATGCGTGTTTGTACTTTGGACTTTAGTCCGACACACTTGTGTACACACGCTCAGAAAATCCGACAACAGACATTTGTCTGCGGAAAATTTTAAAGCCTGCCATCCAACATTTGTCCGTGGAAAATCCAACAACAATTGATGGAGCGTACAAGCGGTCGGATTTTCCACCAACAGCCTGTCATCACACAATTCCCGTCGGAAAATCCGATTGTGTATACGAAGCTTAAGGGCCTGCCTGATTGTATACAAACTCTTAAGGTTTGACCTCATATTATATGGTTTTGGTAAATCCGAAGACAAAAATCTGCAGAAAATCGACTAGTGTGTATGGGGTCTTAGGCCATGTTGGGCTACCCTGCCTCCACCCCCCCTCCCTATCTTGCAAATGGAATATACACTCACCGGCCACTTTATTAGGTACACTTGTTCAAATGCTTGGTAACACAAATTGCTAATCAGTCAATCACATGGCAGCAACTCAATGCATTTAGGCATCTAGACGTGGTGGAGACAAATCGAGCATCCGAATGAGAAAGGAAGAGGTTTTACAGTGCCTTGAAAAACTATTAACACTTTTCAGATATTTATTTGTAAAACATTTTGAAAACCATTTATCATTTTCCTTCCACTTCACAATTATGTGCCAATATGTGTTGGTCTATCACATAAAATCCCAATAAAATTTTTGGTTGTAACGTGACAAAATGTGGAAAATTTCAAGGTGCATGAATACCTTTTCAAGGCACTGTACACAGTATATATATAACCTGCATATTTGTTTCAAGATAGTAACTTGAAGCTACTGGATAGTTGTGGCAGCCAAGGAACTATAGTAATTCAGAATAGGAGGTAACCATTGGTAGCCTTCATATGTCTTCTGTTCAGGTTCCCTTTACTTTGAGACAAATATCCATGAAATAGAATTACCTCTCTGCTGTCATCCTACATATCATATAACTCCATCAGGAGATATGGTATCAGCACCTATAACTTGGAGAATCTCATCTCTATCTTGCAGAGAGTCAGTCCAAACTCCATGTTCCCATGCCGTGACTGCGAGCAATCTGGGAGGCTGGTCTCTTCTTGTGACTGCACTTTATAAGGGTGGCCAGGGACTTCTCCATCAGTGCTCACCACCTCTCACCATGTGCACGGGCAAGTGTGCCAAATGCATTGGATGCACCCTCATCCCCCTCGCCATCATCTGCATCACATGTAACGCCATGCTGTTTTTCCCGGGATGGAGCACAGAGCCGTCTAAGGAAGTCGGGACTAAGCTGACATCAGAAGTCACCACGTGTTTGGGGATTTTAGGAGGCGGCATTAATGTAAGATGGATCTCTTCAGTTTACTAATGCAAAATACTATTTAAAATGGAAAAAAAATATATATATATTCATTCCTATGTATGCAGTGGCTATGCTATGGGGGTGCGGGGGGGGGGGGCCTGCACCGGGTGACACCCGCCAGAGGGGTGACACCGGGGCCGTACTATAACATTCCCATAGACACACTCCTAAATCTTGTGGACAGTCTTCCCCGAAGAGTTGAAGCTGTTACAGCTGCAAAGGGTGGGCCAACTCAATATTGAACCCTACGGACCAAGACTGGGATGCCGTTAATTTCATGTGCGTGTAAAGGCAATACTTTTGGCAATATAGTGTATCTCTATGCAGTGGTAAATATAAATAACCAGCTATATGGTTGGGGAACAAAACATCTTCTCTGCTCTGAAAATAACAGCTTCAGCTCTTCTGGGAAGGCTGGCCAAAAGTATTGTGACGCCTGCCTTTACACACACATGAACTTTTATAGCATCCCAGTCTTAGTCCGTAGGGTTCAATGTTGAGTTGGCCCACCCTTTGTAGCTATAAAAGCTTCCACTCTTCTGGGAAGGCTGTCCACAAGGTTTAGGAGTGTGTCTATTGGAGTGTTTGACCATTCTTCCAGAAGCGCATTTGTGAGGTCAGGCAACGATGTTGAACGAGAAGGCCTGGCCCGCAGTCTCCGCTCTAATTCATCCCAAAAGTGTTCTATCGGGTTGAGGTCAGGACTCTGTGCAGGCCAGTCAAGTTCCTCCACCCCATACTCACTCGTCCATGTCTTTATGGACCTTGCTTTGTGCACTGGTGCAAAGTCATGTTGGAACAGGAAGGGGCCATCCCCAAACTGTTCCCAAAAAGTTGGGAGCCTGAAATTGTCCAAAATGTCTTGGTATGCTGACGCCTTAAGAGTTTCCTTCACTGGAACTAAGGGGTCAAACCCAACCCCTGAAAAACAACCCCACACCATAATCCCTCCTCCACCAAATGATTTGGACCGCTGCACAAAGCAAGGTCCATAATGACATGGGTGAGCGAATTAGCGGAATTGAATTGAAATTTGAGCCATGGCGAAAAATCAACTAAACTGCATGGAAATTATCAGCTGATTAGTGACTGCATCCTAGTGCTAGCAACTAGGCACTTATCCACATCAAATATAAAGCAGTTTCAGTAGTGCAGAGGGCATACAGGGTTTACATTCAGTAGGATGCTGGAGGCTTGCAGGTTTGCTTGTGGCTGATTAAGGGATGCTGCACTGTCCTACCAGTGTGCAGGCTCGCCCCAGACTGGTATGCTGTTTACATGCAGAGAAGTTCCTTCTTCCCATCAATGGATACAAACAGGAGGTGTCCTGGATGGCCCTAGACTTTCCCTTCTCCTCAGGAACCCATGCCTAGGCTCAGCCTATCACTCCCCATCACAAGCAAATATTTATCCCTAACTGCATTCCCCACACTGCAGGGCTCATCACCTGGCCACAGCAGGGGCTGTATAAGACCCCTCGCCCTCAAAGATGGCCACCCAACTCTTGAGAGAACTGTGTCCAATCATACACAGGCTTCCCAAAATGGCACCCAGAGGCCATGGCAGAGGACAAACTGGTGCCATGCCTGACTTCCCCCTAGAAGACGCTAGGAAGCTAAAGTGGAATGTTAAATGCAGAATTTAGGGCAGGGTTTGAAAGGAAAAACCCTGCAGATGCCCAGTGGCATTGCTATGGGGGTGCAGGGGGGGGAGCCCGCACCGGGTGACACCCGCCAGAGGGGTGACACTGGGGCCGCTGCTATACATTGTACTATATTGCTTGCAGTGGCACGGTGTGAGCAGGGCACTCAGCCGTGCGGGGGAGGCTTCCTGTAACACTCCTCAGTCAGGTTAATATCCCCAAGTGAGCCGGAGTTGGTGGGTGGAGCTGGGGTGTGGCTGCCGCCTCCACTCCTCCCACAGTTGTAAGATGCCCTGTACCACTCCAACCTGTGGTAAACCACACCCCAACCTGCCCTGTGCCACCCTAATTTGCCTGTACCACCCTAACCTGCCCTATACCACCCCAACTTGCCCTGTGCCACCCTAACTTGCCCTATACCACCCCAACCTGCCCTGTGCCACTCCAACCTGCCCTATGCCACCCTAACTTGCCCCATACCACCCCAACCTGCCCTATGCCACCCTAACTTGCCCTATACCACCCCAACATGCCCTATACCGCCTTAACCTGCCCTGTACCACCCTAACCTGCCATATTCCACCTCAACCTGCCCTATACCACCCCAACCTGCCACTTAACCACCCTATACTACCCTAACCTGCTACTATACCACCCTATACTATCATTTACAGGGGCTGGTTTGGGTGCGCCTGTGACCGTGCACTGCCTGCATTGTGCTGGGCAGCCTAGACAAGGGGGGGGTGTGACACCATGTTTTACCACACCAGGTGACACCAACCCTAGTGACGCTACTGCAGATGCCACCCCCTAGCTATCACACTTCTCGCTGCTACATCTACTACATCCACATGAGCCCCCAGCATACACATTCACAGATGAAAAGGAGGATGGGTCTCAGAGCTGCTGCAGCTGCAAGTGACAGGCATGGCTGCCATGGGTGTCTGCAGAACTTTTTCCAGGGGGGGCATCATTTTAGGGTCATTAATGCTCCGCCCCTTTCTAACAATGTCATGAAGGGGAGGGGCTTAGTCATTATCACATAAAGCGCAGACATGCAAAGGTTTGAGAAACCTAATGCAAAAGCTTAATAGAAGGATCAATCTGCCATTGTCTGATTAGCAATTTCAAATCTGTTTTTCACTATTGACACTATTGAATGCACCACATTGTTCATACCCACATGATCAAGGCACTACAACTGAATTATAAAAAAACACATGTAGAATCTTCATCATCTGCAGGCTCACTGTGCCCATCATATGCAGGCTCACTGTGCCCATCATATGCAAGCTCACTGTGCCCATCAAATGCGGCCTCACTGTGCCCATCAAATGCGGCTTCACTGTGCCCATCAATTTCAACCTCACTGCGCCCATCAAATGCGACTTCACTGTGCCCATCATATGCAGCCTCACTGTGCCCATCATATGCGGCCTCACTGTGCCCATCAAATGCGGCTTCACTGTGCCCATCAATTTCAACCTCACTGCGCCCATCAAATGCGACTTCACTGTGCTCATCATATGCAGCCTCACTGTGCCCATCATATGCGGCCTCACTGTGCCCATCAATTTCAACCTCACTGCACCCATCAAATGCGACTTCACTGTGCCCATCATATGCGGCCTCACTGTGCCCATCATATGCGGCCTCACTGTGCCCATCATATGCGGCCTCACTGTGCCCATCAAATGCGGCTTCACTGTGCCCATCAATTTCAACCTCACTGCGCCCATCAAATGCGACTTCACTGTGCCCATCATATGCGGCCTCACTGTGCCCATCAAATGCGGCCTCATTGTGCCCATCAATTGCAGCCTCACTGTGCCCGTCAAATGTGGCCTGTACAGTATGGAGAGTGTACAGTATGTGTATATAGAGGGGGTGGATGGTGTTAGTCTATACAGGGTGTGTATATATAGCTTTATACAGGACAGATGATGATGTATACCTGCAGTCAGTAATGGAGGAAGGTCTCTATATACAGGAAGGAAGATGGGTGTATACAGCTATATATACACCCACCTTCCTTCCTGTATATAGAGACCTTCCTCCATCATCCCTGACTGCAGATATACATCATCTGTCCTGTATACAGCTATATATACAGGAAAGATGATGAATATCTGCAGTCAGTGATGATGGAGGAAGGTCTCTATATACAGGAAGGAAGGTAGGTGTATATATAGCTGTATACAGGACAGGATATGATCTTTCCGGGAAATGCATTAGCTTCCACTTCCAACTTTCCAATATGCAATGCTCCTCCTAAGTTGTCACGTGGCTGGCTGAGGTTCTTCACTCATGGGTCACTGCGGAAGGCATGCAGCATGCCAGTCCAGTGTGCCACTTGACTTCAGTATTTTTTCCTGTGATGATGAAGGCGGCCTAGGCAGTAAGCAGCGATGAGTCCTCCTTGCTTCCTAAATCGAATCTCCTCCTTCAGTACTCCGTAAGCGCTGTGCACTACTCCAGTCAGTGCCAGTCCTCAGTCCACTTGAGTGAGCGGCACCGGCCGGATCTATATTGACAGGCTGCACTGCATGTGACTCACTGGAGGCTGGAGCCAAGTGGCCGAGCAGAGCCATCGCATCGGATTAGAGCAGCAGCCAGCAGTCACGTCAGCAAAGTCAGAAAAAAGCCAGTGGCGGCGGCCGCAGCGGACCCTTGATGATTTCCCGGGGGGGGGTCGCTTACCCCCCCTTTGCAGACACCCATGATGGCTGCAGTCCAGACTCCAAAGCAGCATTTCCCCATATGTCACATAGGGCCAAATGTGCTCTCACACACTGCACAATCACCCTTGGGATTTTTGTGCCAGCAAACATTGCACACGTGGAGGGTACCGTACACCACTGAGTGAAGGGTGAGGGGAGGTTCAGAGTGGGGTGGAGTTAAGAGTTCGGGAGGTTAAAAGTGGGATGGAAAGGAGGGTGCCAGGGAGGTTCAGAGTAAGGTGGAAAGGAGGGTGCAGAAAGGTTCGGAGTGGGGAGGATGGGAGGATGCAGGGAGATTCAGAGTGAGGTGGATAGGGGGGTGCAAAAGGAGGGTGCAGGGAGGTTCAGAGTGGGGTAGAATAAGGGTTCAGGGAGGTTCACAATGGGGTGGAAAAGAGAGTGTAGAGAGGTACAGAGTGGGTTGGAAAAGAGGGTGCAGTGAGGGTCAGAGTAGATTGGAAAAAAGTGTGCAGAAAGGTTCAGAGTCATTGTGGAGTCATGACTAGTGTAGTCCAAATGTTACCTTCCTTACCTTACCATAATCCCCTTTTATACTCCACCTCTTAACCAAAACCCCACCTTAAAATGATGAGACCACACATTTTATTTTGGAGTAACATGGCCACAACAGCCCTTTTATTATAAAACAACTCCAAAATAAATCACTCCAATAAATAACCGATAAATAACCAATAACACAAACAATGACATATTAATAACGTAAACAGTTAACCCCAGTCTGATGGTCTCTGACGGTGACCCCCCTTTCCACCATATATATATATATATATATATATAACTATATATATAACCATGTATAACCATGTATAAACAACCATGTATAAACCACGCACTGCGGGACTTTTCCAACTAATAGGCCTCCAGCTGTAGCCGCTCGGAGACAACCGTTTTCCCGCAGCTCCACCAAAAACCAGTATTCCCTCCAACGTTCAGGAATACACCGGAGGGGAACATGCTAATGATGATCCCCCCACCCCTTTAAATCCATCAGTTTTACCGCCCCCGTCAAAGACCACCAGAAGAAAACTACCGCCACAGCCCGAAAGCGTAACCCCTTACGTTTGAGGGCACCTCCACACCCTCAGAGCCTGCTGTATCCCTTCCTGTAAACCCAGGGACCATAAATCAATCCCCACGTCAGAGAGATGAACCCCATCTCTCCTAAGGTATAAACCCACATTCGTCTCCAACTCTCGATGACGAATCACGATCCCACCCTGCTGTCTGACGAAACGCCCAATCACTTTATTAATCCTGATGCGCGTTTTATTTATGCTCGCCACTGATCTAGCCCAACGCCAATTTGTTCTGGCAACTATGTCAGACCAAACTAAAAGGGTAGCTGGAAATTTTTCCCGCAACTGCATAAAATCTGCTTTGATGTCCGCCATCAGATCCCTGACCGACCGGACACCTAAATCATTCCCTCCCGCGTGAATCACTAAAACGTCAGGGGGCCTGTCCAACCTCACATACCTCTCCACTTCTCCCAAAACTCTACCCCATAGCATTCCTGGTCTACCCAACCAGCGTATATACGCCTCCTTTCTGGAAATCCCCAGCTGTCTGCCGTCCGGACGCACGTCACCTCTCCTGGCCCCCCAGCAAACATAGGAGTGACCCACGATCCAAACAAGGCGCACAGGGTTTCCATCTGTAATGCAAGCAAGACACAAGATAGCGGCACCCACTGATTCTAAAACTGACTCACTAAACCAACTACAAAGGTAACACCCACCCCTTGAAACAACCGTATGCTAATATGCATTAATTTATTCCATCACCAAATTAGGTCTTACATAAGACCGAAATCTCCTAGACTCCCACCTCCCGAGTCTGCGCACCGCCGCCTCATCCAACCCGCATCTGGCGGCTTCTGTAGCTGCCCCTATGCGGAAGGAATGTGAAGCATAGTCCGACCCCACTAAACCCGCCTTTGTTAAACATTTTCGAAAGATCGTTATAAATTGAAAACGAGACAGATAAGACCCATCCTCATGCTTTAGGAACGGCCCCTCCCCCTTACACCTGCATGACCTAAATGCCCTTACCGCCTCAACTGGGCATACCTTGGACCCGGGCAACTCAAACAGGGACACCTCCACCCCTTTACCTTGCTGGTCAGTTTTGGACCTCCTCAAACGTAGGCATACCCTATCCGCCTTCAATCGTACATCTTGATCCAACAACCCGCCCCCAACCTGTTTTTGACGGGCTGACCAATTCCCCTACACGAAAAGCCCCATAAAAAGCCAGTGAGAACGCTGCCGTGAACAATCTGATTTCATAATGCGACGAACAGATAAACCTCAACATGTCACATATGGAAACCAGGTTCGAAAAAGTGACCGGCCGTCTCGCATCTCGTTTTTTATATTGCTTCCTATAGCCTTTTAAAGCCTGTCGAACCCAAAAATCCTTGGACCAATCCTCACCCCCCATTAATTTAAACAAAAAGGACAATCCTGCCAATTTTCGGTCAATTGAAGACGCTGCACACCCCTTTTCCATATTCCTGGCTACTAAATACAACACCAGTAACCTGCCGTCTGACGCCCCCATCCCCACACCAGCCTCCTGCACCAGCATCGACCACTCCTTCCATACCTTGCTGTAGGCCGTCCAAGTGGAATCACTTACTGACTGCCTGATCCATCCCGCGGCGACTCCAAAGGCAACTCCCACATCCAAACCGGGCAAGGAACTCCTTCCTTGTCTGCCTCCGGCGCCAGCTCCCTGAACTTGTCCCACTGAAAACGAGACAAGGAGTCAGCCAGTGCATTATCCACCCCTGGAATGTGAACCGCATAGATAAAAATGTTCAGACTCAAACACCTAAACACCAGCTGTCGCAACAGCCGAATGACCGGCTGCGAAGACGCTGACATGCGGTTAACCACCTGCACTACACCCATGTTGTCGCAGTTGATCCTCAGCTTCAAATTTCTGCATGCCTCACCCCATAACTCCAATGCTAACACCACTGGAAACAATTCCAGCAGGACCAGATTGCCGAGGAACCCAGCCCTCTCCCACGACTGTGGCCAGGGCTCCGCACTCCATCTCCCCTGAAAATAAGCCCCAAAACCGGTTGAGCCCGCTGCATCGGTAACCAATTCCACATCGAAATTGCTCACCGGTCCAGACATCCACACCGCCCTCCCGTTGTATGAAGTTAAGAAATTATACCAAACTTTCAAATCGTCCCTATGTTCCCTCTTTAATCGAATGAAATGAGTTGGCCGTTTTACTCCTGCTGTAGCCGCCGACAACCGTCGGCAAAAAACCCTCCCCATTGGGATAATTCTGCAAGCGAAATTCAACTTACCCAACAACGACTGAAGAGCTCTCAGTTGCACCTTCTTCAACCCGTGGATATCCCGAATTTCCTTCTGCAGTTCCAGTAACTTACCCCTGGGCAATCGGCATTCCATAGCTATCGAATCTATAACTATGCCTAAAAAACTAATTTCTGTCGTGGGGCCTTCGGTCTTTTCCGCCGCCAAAGGCACTCCAAACCTGCCCGCGATGTGCTGCAACGTGGAAAGCAAAATCGCACACACAGCGGAGGCAGGGGGGCCTATACACAGAAAATCGTCCAAATAGTGTATTACTGAGTCTAGGCCAGCGACATCCCTAACCACCCATTCTAAAAAGGAGCTGAACGCCTCAAACATGGCACAAGATATAGAACAACCCATGGGCAAACATTTGTCAACGTAAAACTGTTCTTGCCAGTGACATCCCAACAGCCGAAAACTCTCCGGATGTACCGGCAACAAACGAAAAGCCGATTCTACGTCAGCTTTTGCCATAAGAGCCCCCTGGCCGTAGCGCCTCACCCACTTAACCGCCGCATCAAATGAAGTATAAGACACTGTACACTCTTCCGGGTCAATGAAATCATTGACGGAACCTCCTTTTGGGAAAGATAAGTGGTGTATCAATCGGAACTTGTTATGTTCCTTCTTGGGCACCACCCCCAAAGGTGAGACCACTAAGTCCGGCCAAGGTTTGTAGGCGAACGGCCCTCCCATGCGTCCTAACGCCACTTCTTTCTGCAATTTTTTCCCAACTATCTCTGGATGCTGTACTGCTGATTTGAGATTCCGTGCCGTAGGAGGAACAATCTCCAATGAGCACGGAATCCTAAATCCCTCCGTAAAACCCAACTCCAAAAACCGAGCCGCTCCCTGATCTGGATACTTACCGAGAAAGGGGAGCATTCTTTCCACTCTCACCGGCGTCCTCCCTCTTTTGCGCAGCGTCACTGGCACGCTTTCCCCGTTTAAAACATCTCGACAACGGGTGGGCTCCCCCACACCCCGAGCACTCGTGTCTGAACTTACAGGTCCCCCCAAATTTACAGGCGCCTTCGTTATACTGCCAGCACACACCCCACTTCTTTCCGGCCGAGGGTCCTGAGGAATTCGCCCCCCCGGCCCCCCCATGAAACGGCTGAGACGGGGCCTTCGCCGATGACATAAGCCTCATCCATAAGCTAATATCCTTATGGTCCCAACGCAGGGACGGGCGAACCGCCATCCGCTGTCTGAACTGCTCGTCATATCTCAGCCAAGCAGAACCCCCATATACCCTATGTGCTTCTCCAATAGCGTCCATGTAACAGAATAACGCCGAGCAATGCTCGGGGCTCTTCTCGCCAATTACGCTCGCCATAATGGCAAACGCCTGCAGCCAGTTCACAAATGTACGTGGTATCAGCCGGTACCTCCTTTTTTCCTCATCCTCCTTCTTGGAAGAATCGGGTTTTACCCTGTCCAAATTAAATTTTTCCAATGGCAGCAGAGAAAAAATTTCCACATACTCACCCTTTTGAATTTTTTCCCTAACCTCCTGCTTCAGATGTGCTCCTAAGGGGCCCTCGAAGCAGACGTAAACCTCGCACCTCGCAGCATCCGCCAACCTGACCACGTCGGACCTTTCCGCCTGCGCCGTGGACCCTGCTTTCACTGCCTCAACCACCTGACCTCCCACCCCAGATTGTCCAGGAGGCGATATTACCGGGGGCACTCCTACCCTCTCAGCCCCATTGCTCCCCCCCCCGGACTCCATCACTGGTGCTGTCCATGGGGCCACCTGGGGAGGTTGCCCGTGACCCCCTTCCAATCTCCCCATTAGGGTCCGCAGGCCCTGCAAAAATTCTGTCAGTTGCTGGCCGGACCCCGCACTGGCAGGAGTGATCCCCGCCAGCTGCCGTTCCGGCCGATCCCCCCCCGACTGCGTCCCCCGATCCCCTTGTGCTACCGTACCCCCTGTAACCCCCCCTAATAAATCCTGAACTGCACCAGACAACAATACTGACGAGATCGACTTACCAGGCTGACCAGGCACACTCCCCACAGCCGTCACGGTGTTCGCCCTCGCTGGCACTTCCGGCTCCTCTTCGTCCGACAGCTCCCCTTCCGACCGGTCATCCCGCTCTCCACTCTCTTGACTGGTAAGCCCCCTGGGTGGTGAAGCCCCCGAGGCCGTGGTGTGGGATAGCGGTGGGGCCGTCCTTCCTCTAGAAGCATTGCTGCTGACAGACAGGCGTCGCTGACCTGACCTGTCCGCTTGTCTCCCGACAGTCTTGTTCTTTCCTCTTCCCTGCTCGGTATTCATGCTGCTGCTCTTCTCCCGTCCGTTTTCGCCACTTCCTCCGGCCACACGCTCCTCCGTTAGGCTCCGCCCACTCCGATTCCGCACCAACTGACTGGGGCCCTCTCCCAGGGCTCTGCTCGGCTGCCTGATCCTCTCCACCGACCCCTCTGGATTTCCTCTGTGCGACATGGACGGACTGTCCCTTCTGCTGCGCTCCCCAGGCAGGGAACCGGCGCCATAACGGCCCGTGGCCCCGCCCCCCGAATTCGGCCGGCGGCGTGTAGACCGCGCAGGGGCTGCTTTTTCCTGTCTCCGCTTCACCGGGGGGGCCGACCGCACATCCCCCGGGCTTCCCATCCTCCGAACAGGCCTGGATGCAGGCCCTGGTGAAAAACGCGCCGGAGGCCGAGACCTCCGCGCGCGGCCGGACACCTCACCCGCCGCCGATCCGCACGGTTCTTCTCCTCCAATGTCCCCTACTTGCTGTCTCAGCCATTCCGGTCCTTTCTGTGCTGCCGCCCTTCTTAGCTTCTCCAAAATTTCTTCTACGGCGGCCATTATGGAGGAGCAGTAGTGAAAAAACTGCCTCCTCTGTTAAACTTTTTCTCTCACACTGACCTCTCTACTCCTCCCCCCCCCTTAAATATCACCACTCCCCCTTTTGCTACCAACTTAACTTTTGGGCCTCCCCTTTCTCCCATAAACCTTTTCCTGCACTTTTAACCCTTTCAGTGTCTCCATTAGACACACTGTCATGCCCGGCCCTCCACTACCCCTCCTTCTAGTCAGTTTCATTCCGGGCCTCACTTTCTTCCAGAATCAACTTTAACAACTATCAACATCAAGGCAGAGGACATATTGGTGCCATGCCTGACTTCTCCCTAGAACACAGAACAAAAGTTCTTCTCTTGACAATCATTCCAATTAAGGAACTAAGAACAGGTGGGGACATCTAGTAGTGAGAAGTGAAAAGTACACACCTTGATACATGCTGACCAGAGTTAAAGATTGCACAATGCATTATAGGTAAGAGCCAAATTTCGCCCAATGCAAATATGCCCATTCAGGATGGTGAAATCATCACCAGACAAATTCTAATCGTATACCTATTCCTAACCTGCATATTTGTTTCAAGATAGTAACTTGAAGCTACTGGATATTTGTGACAGTATCAAAAGAAAAAACAAAGGCATAAACAGGCTGATACTTGTAAATTCCCTCTTGCTTTGATTTTTCTTTTGATACTGTAATTGCCAGGATTTCAATAATCCATTCTGAGGGTAAATTTAATAGACATTCTGCAGTGTTTTCCTCACCATAATCCCCCATTTATTGTGTAGGAGTGTAAGGGCTTTTACCCTGGGTGATGAGATAGACCGGGAAATCCTTGATGAATGAGGAAGAAATCCATGAACAATTTGAAGAGCATAAAAAAAATTCAATAAACATTTGAATAGAAAGTGGGACGCGTCCTTTCTAGGGACCTATATAGAACACAGAATTATGCCAAGGGGCCTCCGTGACAAAGTTGTCCCTGCTGAACATCTCCATAATGGAAGATTTTTAAACAAATGGAAAACTTTGTATATAAACCATGGGATTGATAGTAGAGGAAGAAAAAATCCAGGTGCACGAGTTAATTAAGCAGACTGAAGAGAGTACTCAAGGCTTAGAACCATTCAAAGACACGGAGGACTTTCAGAAATATAATGAATAATTTAAAAAGGAATTAGAACAAAAACAGCAAAATCTAAAATTCACCAGTCAAAATTAAGAAGGGATTTAAATGATTGGGAGACAGGATATCTTTGACCTAACCATTCGTAGGGGACGTAATAGGTCTAGGAGACGGGGACCACGATCGACATCATGCTCAGGTGGTGACAGAACCCCAAGCGCCACAGATGAGGAAATAGGTAAAAAAATCTGTGACTTTTTTAGAACAAGAGGGGCCAGAGGGCCCCCAAGAATACACAATAGGAACAACAGCATTGGAAAAGGGAAAAACAAAGAACAAGGGAACCACAGGCAGGAAAACAAGAGCATGGAATCAAAAGAAATCGATATACAGAGTGTAGAAGAAACCCTAGAAAATAAAGTTATAAACCTCGGAAATTGGATTTCCATTGGCACCTAGACATATTTTATTACAAAGGTGGATGTCCTTTTCACCAACGAACAAGATGGATGAATTTACCGTCTATAAGGACATAACCCTCGTTTTTACGGAAAGTCTTTTTAAGATCATTTTACGATCAAAAAGGATAGAAGATCAACAGATAGGTGATAAAAATACTGTAGCTGCTGACTTTTAATATAGGGACGCTAAGGCTTCATGTACACGGAACGTTTTTACAACCTCTCCTGAACGATTTAAATTGACAGATAGTAACCCACGTTTAAAACGCCCGTTTTGCATCGTTTACATGGCGCGTCTAGTGGCATTTTGCCGCATTTGCGCTTAGAAGCATTGAAAATATATATCTATATAGATATAGATATAGATATAGATATATATATATATATATATATATACATTTAAATATTCAAAAATAAAAAATGCCTGTAAACGAAACACAGCTAAACACGAGTTGCCGCATTTAGAAGCGTTTGGCGCTTAAAATGCCTGTAAACTCAGCTTCTGAACCCATTTTTTTGCGTTCCAAAAAAAGCCTCTAAACTCAACTGCCTATAAACGACCCTGTGTACATGTACTGATAAGATAACATAGAGGAGAGTTCAGGAGCAGTTGAAAAAAAGTGCCCAACTGCTCCTAAACATCCGTTTACCAGCAGTAGTGTACATGAGGCCTTACCTGTCCAGGGAGCCCACGATGTCGGAACCCCAGCCCATCTTCGGATAGGTTGTCGGGTGCTGCCTGCCACCATCGCCACTAAGGGAAACCGGCAGTGAAGCTTTTCAGCTTCACGGGCAGCTCCCTACTGCGCATACGCAAAGCGCGCTGCGCTTTCTAATTGGCCTGGTGGCGGAAGGAGGAGGAGGAGGGGCAAAACTTCCGAGAGACGGCGCTACCATCCCCGGAAGTGGGGAAGAGGGACCTGTCAAAAACAGGTCCTCGTTCCACCCTCCCCCAGAAAGATCTCAAATGTGGCACTGGAGGGGGGGAGGAAGCAAATAAGGGGAAGTTCTACTTTTGGGTGGAACTCCGCTTTAAGAAAAAAATAAATGGCTAAGCCTGTTTCTTGAAATGGATTTAAAAACCATTGAATGGAATTTCAAAGATCAGGAAAATCTCACTCACGAGGAAAGACAAGAGCGAACAAAGTAAATTATGAAAAGAAAGTGAAAATACAGCTGTGATAGTACCACCTGTAGACAATTAGATCAAAATCCTTTCCCAATACAGGTTTAACATCTTAATGAGAGACTAAGTTTGGCAAGAGAAGCAGGGCTACTAACCAAACGTAAATATGACTATTTGAAAGTGACTGACTATCATGTACCCACATTTTATATAATACCAAAGATACGTAAATGTGCAAAAAATCCACCGTGGAGACTCATAGTGTCAGCGGTAAAGGGCCCCCTAGAGAGGATAGGCAGGTACTTGGATCTCTTGCTGAAGGACATGGTGGTCCAATTAAAATTCTATGTACAAGACACCCGTAAAAATTGATAATTTGAAAATAGAGGGAGACCAGTGGTTGGTTGGAATCGATGTGGAATCACTCTATACATCAATTCCATCACTCCAAAGACATGCTGGTAGGTTAATCGGATCCTGTCTAAATTGGCCCTAGTGTGTGTATAGATGTGAGTTAGGGACCTTAGGTTGTAAGCTCCTTGAGGGTAGGGACTGATGTGAATGTACAATGTATATGTAAAGCACTGCGTAAATTGACAGCGCTATACAAGTACTTGAAATAAGAAATAATAATAATAATTCCACACCACTGTGGATTACAAGCGGTTCGATTTTTTTTTTTGGACTGCCATTGTCAGGGTATGGGGTTCACAAAATGAGCTACTGTTGGAACTTCTGGAGTTTGCTTTGCATTTTTTTTTTTAATTCTCCAGCAAATACTACCAGCAAATTAGAGGAACATTCATGGGTGCACTGTGGGCTCCAGCCTACGTGTGCCTTCATTTTGGATTATGGGAGGAATTTGATGTTTACACTTCACCATGTTCACACCTGGTTAAGGTACATTGATGATGTGCCCCTACAGTGGAAAGGCGATATAGATACACTACATTCTTTTATAGAACATTTAAATCAAAATGAAAAACGAAGACAGCTTTGAATGTGGGTGGGAGAGCACATGAGAGGAATTAAAGAAAAGAACCCCGAAAAGCCCTTAGCTAAACATGGTCAAATGATACATGGGGCAAGTTGGACGGTATGAAAATTAAAGGTATCTTTGCACTTAAACTATCACCCAGGAGGGGAGACTTCAATAGGGTTCTGCTAAGAAAAGAGAAATGGTGGATATATAAACTTAAGTCACTTGTCCCCTGTGGCTTGAACAACGAGATGAATCTCCAGGTGTTCCTTGAGGATTAGATAATATATGGCACAGTATTATCTCTCCCGGTCTATTTATATACCCTAGCCTTAGATAGGTAAAGATGATTTTGATCATTGGAATTTTTAATATGTATTAAACTAAAATCCTTCAGCAACGTCTTGGTATATAGAAAGCTGTTACCTCCGATTCTAAATAACCCATAAGGGACTAAGGAGATTCATAGTGTTTCTCCGGGACACAATGTATGGGGACTTTGTGCATATGCTTTTCATGTGGGAATTGCAGTGTAACTTTAGGAGAACAGCAATGGACGTCTCTACCATTTGAATCTCATGATATAAGGAAGCAGTGGCTAGATGTACATCATCCTGGTGAAGCTACGCTTGTATGTAAGTGAAACGCGTTGACATCACAGATACGTCACGTGACGTCTCAGATCCATGACTCCTTGGCTCTCAAATAGATGGCGGGAACATAACGGAACTGCAGTGACAGCTCCCGAGACAGGTCACAGTGACTGGAGGGCTGGCTTGACAGAATTTGGAGCTGGAGCAGGAGACCAGCGAATATTACTGGCTGTGTAAACTAACAAAGCTGTGCTAAATACAAAAATGTTTAGGTGAAAAATGCAATATAATAAAGTCCATGTGAAAAGGTGAAAGATATTAAAGAAAGCTTCTTTAAAAGTTCCTTTAAAACACCTCAAGTGATGAAAGCTTCTTTTGTAAATACCACCACTTCTGATAATAAGTGCGCTTATAAGATCCCATTGACCTTCTATCTCTAGAAAGGTCAAACGAGCAATGGTCATAACCATTGGTGAGATGTTGTATGCCCCTCTATGGAACTTTGACTTCCTCCCCTTATCTCAAAACCAGCCACACCAATGGACCCATGCATATAGGGAAAAAGATGCTCCAATAGTGTAAAATCATTTAATAGTTTATTAAAACAATTTAAAAGTTGCCGTTTGCCATAGATGAAGTCTTCCAGGAAATATTACCGGCTGACAGCTGAATTCTATGTAGCAGCCACTGAAGGATCAGGAATCTTCCATACTGGTGTGGTAACACCTGCTTGCAGCATGTGGACTGGCAATTAACTTTAACTAGTGAGCCATATAGCCCGATCCCTATATGGACTGTATTATCTGGGTTGAACCAGGGAGACTTGGGGAGGCTATTGTATCCTGCTGCAGGATATTGCTGATGCCTGTGGTTGGTAGATGTATGGATGCATGCAGGGTCTGGACTTTGATTGCAACAAACAAATCACCTTCCAATTATCCTAACCTACATTCCGTTCACAATATTGGAGTTATCTGAATTAGAGTTCATCACGCTCTCCAAAGGCATGTTAGTGGTTATACCGCACATAGCAATTGAACCATTTGCAACTGCAAACTGTAATAACATCAATACAACAGAAACAAACATGAGGACTGGGGGTTGGGACTTTGAATGAAGCAGGCAGGTGTAAAACATTTAAGTTTATTGGAAATCAGTGAAAAATTGCATGAGGGTAATCATGAGTACACCAAGAACACCAATATATTTCATTCAGTGGATGAACATACAGCAATGACAATTGACCACTAATAATACAAATCACATGTTACAAGTGATCATTAAATAGGTAAAACATATAGATGGCATAAAAACATGGCATATAATAGCTCTATGCATTTGTGGATTCATCCACTCTTCAGGAGCATGCACGTCAAAAACTGAATGCTGTAACAAGAATAGTAACAAGAATATCTGTAAGGTCTGACCCTGTCATGGAAAGGAGATTAAAATAAGGTAATTAGAGGTAATCTTGCCTAGGATAAACCCCCCAAAACCTCTCTCAAAAGTACTGACATTGTCTGTATCTATGCAGTAGCAATGTGCCAACATGAGTCAGAAAACCCCTATCAATACAACAGATTGATCCCTGTACTTTCCGCAGTGTGTTGCCTAGCTCTGTGATAACAACAATATGGAGATCATGATCCCTGAGCTAATATAGATTTTACTATCAATAACGCTCCCAAGGAAACGGCATGATCCATATCACCAAATTGGTGAAGTAGCTATAGGGCTCTGGGGCTTCTATGTGTCATAGGTTCCAGCTTTATTAAATTCTGATTATCTACAGGTACATCTCAAAAAATCTGAATATCATTAAAAAGTTAATTTATTTCAGTAATTCAATTCAAAAAGTGAAACTCATATGTTATATAGATTTATTACACACAGCATGATATATTTCAAGCATTTCTTTTTTTTTAATTTTGCTGATTATGGCTTACAGCTAGTGAAAACCCAAAATGTATTATCTCAGAAAATTGGAATATTATGAAAAAGGTCAATAATGTAGTCATGGTGTCACACTCCAATCAGCTAACTCAAAACACCTGTAAAGGTTTCCTGAGCCTTTAAATGGTCTCTCAGTCTGGTTCAGCAGGTTACACAATCATGGGGAAGACTGTTGACTTGACAGTTGTCCAGAAAACAGTCATTGACACCCTCCACAAGGAGGGTAAGTCACAAAAGGTCATTGCTAAAGAAGCTGGTTGTCCACAGAGTGCGGCATCCAAGAATATTAATGGAAGTTGAGTGGAAGGAAAAAGTGTGGTAGAAAAAGGTGCACAAGCAACAGGCATAACCACAGCCTTGAGGGGAGATTCACAAGGGGTGAACTACAGCTGGTGTCAGTGCTTCAAGAGCCACCACACACAGACTTATCCAAGACATGGGCTACAACTGTCGCATTCCTTGTGTCAAGCCACTCCTGAACTAGAGACAACATCAGAAGCATCTTAACTGGGCTAAGGAGAAAAAGGACTGTACTGTTGCTCAGTGGTCCAAAGTCCTCTTTTCAGATGAAAGTAAATTTTGCATTTCATTTGGAAATCAAGGTCCCTGAGTCTGGAGGAAGAGTGGAGAGGCACAGAATCCAAGTTGCATGAGGTCCAGTGTGAAGTTTCCACAGTCGGTGATGATTTGGGGAGCCATGTCATCTGCTGGTGTTAGTCCACTGTGTATTATCAAGTCCAAAGTCAGCGCAGCCCTCTACCAGGAAATTCTAGAGCACTCCATGCTTCCCTCTGCTGACAAGCTTTATGGAGATGGTGGTTTCATTTCCCAGCAGGACTTGGCACCTGCCCACACTGCCAAATATACCAATATTTGGTTTAATGATCATGGTGTCACTGTGCTTGATCAGCCAGCAAACTCGCCTGACCTAAACTTCATAGAGAATCTGTGGGGTATTGTCAAGAGGAAGATGAGACACCATACCCAACAATGCAGACTAGCTGAAGGCCGCTATGAAAGCAACCTGGGCTTCCATAACACCTCAGCAGTGCCACAGGCTGATCAACTCCATGCCATGCCCAGGGGCGTAACTACCACCACAGCGACCCATGCGGGCGCTATGGGGCCCACAGCCGAGTGGGGCCCAGTGAGGATAAGAGCACTGCCGGCACAGTCTCCCAGCCAGGGGAAGAGAGAGGAAAGGAAGAGGCGAGCTGTCCGCATCAGCAGAGAGCTGAATTGCCTGATGTAAGAGCTTTCATTAGAACTTCCAGTGTTCCCGGGGCTCACGTCACATAGCTCCACCTCTTGGCCCGGTGCCTTTGATAGACAGAACGCCGATCCAATGCGGGACATGTGACGTTATCAAAGGCGTTGGGCCATGAGGTGGGGCTATGTGACGATGAGCCCCGGGAAGACAGGAAATTCAAATGAAAGCTATTACAGCGGGCAATCCCGCTCTCTGCTGATCCGGGTGGCTTGCCTCTTCCTCTGCATAGGTGGGGCTGTATGGGGCACAGGCAGACCAGGCTGTATTGGGCACAGGTCACGCTGTATTGGGCACAGGTCACGCTGTATTGGGCACAGGTCACGCTGCATTGGGCACAGGTCACGCTGTATTGGGCACAGGTCACGCTGTATTGGGCACAGGTCACGCTGCATTGGGCACAGGTCACGCTGCATTGGGCACAGGTCACGCTGTATGTGGCACAGGTCACACTGCATTGACACTAGGGCAGCTGTGGGGGGGGGGGCTGTTTGCAGGGGGGCCCTATACAACATTTTGCTATGGGGCCCTGCTATTTCTAGTTACGCCCCTGGCCACGCCGCATTGATGCAGTAATTCATGCAAAAGGAGGCCAAAGTATTAAATGCATACTATACTGTACATGGACATACTTTTCAGTAAGCCAACATTTCTGTATTAAAAATCCTTTTTTTATTGGTCTTATGTAATATTCTAATTTTCTGAGATACTGAGTTTTGGGTTTTCCCTAGCTTTAAGCCATAATCATCAAAATTAAAAGAAAGAAATGTTTGAAATATCCACTATGTGTGTACTAAATCTATATAATACATGAGTTTCACTTTTTAAATTGAATTACTGAAATCAATCAACTTTTTGATGATATTCAAATTTTTTGAGATGCACCTGTATATGTGGCCATTGTCTGCACTGGAAAGGTATGACACATATACTATCAGACGTTCAGTGACATTGTTTTTAATCACCTGGTTGTGGTATTGCGGTGTGACAGCACTGCATATGTTAAGGCCTTCTTTTCCATTGCTTAACTGCTTTTTCACCCTACCTGTGGGTTTTACTTTTAGGATTAGGGAGGTTTTTTTTTGTGTATGGATAGTTGTGACAGCCAAGGAACTATAGTAATTCAGAAAAGAAGGTAACTATTCATATTTCTTCTGTTCAGGTTCCCTTTACTTTGACACAAATATTCATGAAAAGGAATTACCTCTCTGCTGTCATCCTACATATTATATAATTCCATCAGGAGATATGGTATCAGTACCTATATCTCGGAGAATCTCATTCTCTATCTTGCAGAGAGTCGGTCCAAACTCCGTGACTGCTATCTACAAGGCTGGTCTCATCTTGTGATAAGGGTGGTCAGGGACATGAAAGGGACAAGGCCATCCTGTCTGCACCAACACACTGACTTCTCCATCAGTGCTCACCACCTCTCACCGTGTGCACGGGCAAGTGTGTCGAATGCATTAGCTGCACCCTCATCCCCCTCTCCATCATCTGCATCACATGTGACGCCATTCGGGATGGAGCACAGAGCCATCTAAGGAGCCTGGGACTAAGCTGACATCAGAAGTCACCATGTGTTTGGGAAATTTATGGAGGGGGTATTAATGTAAGATGGATCCCTTCAGTTTATTAATGCAAAATACTATTTAAAATGGAAAAAAATTAAATTATCATTCCGATATACGGTGCCCTGAAAAAGTATTCCTACCCCTTGAAATATTCCACATTTTGTCATGTTACAACAAAAAAACGTAAATGTAATTTATTGGGATTTTATGTGATAGACCAACACAAAGTGGTACATAATTGTGGAGTGGAAGGAAAATGATAGTGAGTTCCAAATTTTTCACAAATAAATATGTGAAAAGTGTGACATGCATTTGTATTCAGCCCCCTAAATCAATACTTTGTAGAACCACCTTTTGCTGCAATTACAGCTGCAAGTCTTTTTGGGGATGTCACTACCAGCTTTACACATCTAGAGTGACATTTTTGCCCATTCTTTTTAGCAAAATAGCTCAAGCTCTGTCAGATTGGATGGAGAGTGTCTGTTAACAACAATTTTCAAGTCTTGTTACAGATTCTCAATTGGATTTAGGTCTGGACTTTGACTGGGCCATTCTAACACATGAGTATGCTTTGATCTAAACCATTCCATTATAGCTCTGGCTGTATGTTTAGGGGTTTAGGGTCGTTGTCCTGCTGGAAAGTGGACCTCTGCTCCAGTCTCAGGTCTTTTGCAGACTCCAACAGGTTTTCTTCTAAGATTGCCCTGTATTTGGCTCCATCCATCTTCCCATCAACTCTGACCAGCTTCCCTGTCCCTGCTAAAGAAAAGCATCCTCACAACCATGTTTCACGGTGGGGATGGTGTGTTCAGGGTGATGTGCAGTGTTAGTTTTCCGCCACGCATAGCATTGTGCTTTTAGGCCAAAAAGTTACATTTTTGGTCTCATCTGACCAGAGCACCTTCTTCCACATGTTTGCTGTGTCCTCCACATGGCTTCTCGCAAACTGCAAATGGGACTTCTTATGACTTTCTTTCAAGGATGGCTTTTTTCCATAAAAGCCAGATTTGTGGAGAACACGACTAATAGTTGTCCTGTGGAGCTGTGGATCTCAGCAGCTCCTCCAGAGTTACCATGGACCTCTTGGATGCTTCCCTGATTAATGCTCTCCTTGCCAGTTTAGGTGGACGGCCATGTGTTGGTAGGTTTGCAGTTGTGCCATAATCTCTCCATTTTCGGATGATGGATTGAACAGTGCTCCGTGAGATGTTCAAAGCTTGGGTTGTTTTATTTATAACCTAACCCTGCTTTAAACTTCTCCACAACTTTATCCCTGACCTGTCTGGTGTGTTCCTTGGCCTTCATGATGCTGTTTGTTCACTAAGGTTCTCTAACAAACCTCTGAGGGCTTCACAGAACATCTGTATTTATACCGAGATTAAATGACACACAGGTGGACTCTATTTACTAATTATGTGACTTCTAAAGGCAATTGGTTCTACTGGATTTTAGTAAGGGGTATCAGAGGGGCTGAATACAAATGCACGCCACAGTCTTCAGATATTTATTTGTAAAAAAATGTTGAAAACCATTTATCACTTTCCTTCCACTTCACAATCATGTGCCACTTTGTGTTGGTCTATCACATAAAATCCCAATATCCCAATATGAGCTACCCTGCCTCCACCCCCTCCCTATCTTGCAAATTTAATATACACTCGCCGGCCACTTTATTAGGTACACCTGTTCAAATGCTTGGTAACACAAATTGCTAATCAGTCAATCACATGGCAGCAACTCAATGCATTTAGGCATCTAGACGTGGTGGAGACAAACCGAGCATCAGAATGAGGAAGAAAGAGGTTTTACAGTGCCTTGAAAAACTATTCACACTTTTCACATATTTATTTGTAAAAAAAATTGAAAACCATTTATCATTTTTCTTCCACTTCACAATTATGTACCACTTTGTGTTGGTTTATCACATAAAATCCCAATAAATTAAATTTACGTTTTTGGTTGTAACGTGACAAAATGTGGAAAATTTCAAGGGGTGTGAATACTTTTTCAAGGCACTGTATACTTATACTTCTTGATTTTGTTGCAAAGTTAACATTTTCTACCGACAAACGTTTGCTGAATCTGAAAATTGGTCAAGGAGCTGCTTAGGTAAAATTTGCTTTAAAATTCTTTTTATAAATAATGAGGTCAATGAGAGGCCATTTATTTGGAACAGGTTAACCGCTGTCCCTCTGGAGCATATTTTTTCATTTTTCACACATATGTACTATGTTAAAGTGATACTAAAGTCTCACTTATTTTTCATTAAAAATAACAAAGATGCTATACTTACCTGTTCTGTGCAGTGGTTTTGTTACAGAGCCAACCCAGATCCTCTTATTTTCTTAATTTTTAGATTCTTATCGGGTCCCTGGCTGGAGCTCCTGGCCCCTCCCTCCTGTTGAGTGCCCCCCCCAGCAAGCAGCTTGATATGGGGGCACCCGAGCCAAGCCGCAGCTCTGTGTGTCCATCCTGCCCCAACCCCTTTCTCTCCTCATTGGCTCACTGACTTTGATTGACAGCAGTGGGAGCCAATGTTGCCGTGCTGCTGTCTTAGCCAATAAGGAGGGGAGTCCCGGACAGCCGAGTCTCTCGTGCAACATCGCTGGATCGAGATGGAGCTCAGGTAAGTATTAGGGGGGCTGCTGAACACAGAAGGCTTTTTATCTTAAAGAGGAGGGCCAGTCAAAAAAAAAAAAGAAATTAAAAGTCAGCAGCTACAAATACTGCAGCTGCTGACTTTTAATTGGACACTTACCTGTCCCAGGGTCCAGCGATGCGGGGGATCGAAGCCCCGCTCTTCTTCCCCTCCGTTCAGTGGCGCCGGCATTGCAACTGTGGGCGCCGGGCTGTGGCTTCACTGCCTGGCACCCACTGCGCATGCTCGAGCAGCGGCGCGCGCCGTGATTGGCCGCTCGGTCACCTGGGACCTGTAATGGGTCCCAGATGATTGACAGGAGGGAGGGAGCAGAGCTGAGCCCTTCCTGTGCCGAGACGGAAGTGATGTCACCAGCCCAGGCACTGAAAGAGGCAGACTACGAGGGACCTCCTAGCAACAGGCATTTAGAGGTGAGTAAAAAAAAAAAAAATATCCAAATGTTTTTTTGTATTTTTTTTTAGAGTTTTTCATGTAGTTTTTTTTTTTTATGGGTGGAACTCCACTTTAATGCATAGAATGCATTAAGATAAAAAAAAAAACTTCTGACTTTACAACCACTGTAAACTCTGTATTTTGGCCCTTAGAACATTATGTATTTTCTGAAAGCAGAAACCCTGAAGAAATAAAAGATGGAGGCTGGAATTTTTTTTACAATGCACAATATTTGCACAACTGTTTATTAAATCTATATTTTCAGAAAAAATCTATGTTTCCAAAAAAAAAAATACTAAAATGAATTTTAGTGCACACAAATGCTTCTGCAGGCAAAACACAAAACTCCCGTAGAAGCAACGATTTTTAAGCCAGTGTGCATGAAACCTAACACTGCGAGAGCCTGCAAAATGGTAAAAAATTATGGTACCCAATATTTGTTGTGCAATCGTTTACATACATGTGCGTGCCCTACGTGCATGTTTATGTTCATATGTGTGTATGCAGAGGAGCTTTTACATTTTATTTTTTATTTTTTTTTTATTATACAATGTATTTTACATTTTTTTATTTTTTATTTAACTTTATTGCTATCGCTCACTGCTGTAGCCCCAGGTTCCCAGAAGAAGCAGGAGGGCCCAAGAACCCAGGAGTGGGGAGAAGTGACATCACAGCCATGATAATTTTGTTTTTGTTTTTTTTTTACTTTATCTTTTTAATCTTTTTTATTGATTTTGCAGTCACAATAAAACATGCTCATAAATGCGATAACATGTCAGTTAAAATACAAACAGGTCAAAGGAGCCTGATCATATCAGTGTCCACATATGTGGATCCATGATTTTCTTTTAACCCCTTCAGCTCAATAGAGCTTTCATAACAAGGCTATTGTAGAAAAATGGTCCAAATCCAAGATTCCAATGAAGTTTCTTAAATTGCACAGCAAAGCATATAATAACCTTGGTCTTCTGATGAACAAGAAATCGGATGGCTGCAGTCCTACAGAATCCACATAAGCTTTATTCAAATATTCATAAAAGCACTACTTAGATGAGCATACAGACAGGGGAGGAAAGGGGTTCACACGGTAAACGTGCTTTCTCAAAACCACAATGGCTTAACTACTAGACTCACTAATATACTAAATCACATGGCACCTTGATCTTCTACTGTCAGACAAGACTAGGACCTTGAATGGATACTGCAGGAAGAGATTCCTCGGGTCCCCCATGTGGAAGCAAATTGTATAATTTGCTTTGGAAAGGAGCTTCCGTAACACTTAGGATCCATGTGAAGCCCATTGCATACTTAAAAATGATCAAAAACCAACTTGAAGAGAGACATTGTGCTCTGTGCTCACCAATTAATTACCTCTCCTCCTTGATGGTGTATTTTTTTTAAAAGTTTTAAAATTTATTTCCATTTTTGCAGCCAAAATGGCACAATATCTACTTTATATTTGTTACATGTTCCCATTCACAAAGCGTAACTTAAATATAAAAAAAAATTGCAGCTTACCTTTTTATTTGCTTTTTTGCTTGCCTAAAATCATGATTTTCAGCAGCCATTCTCAACCAGAGTTCCATGGAACCTTAGGATTCATCTACAGCAGGGGTCTCCAAACTTTCTATACAATGGGCCAGTTTACTGTCCTTCAGGCTTTAGGGGAGCTGGACTGTGACCATCGGGAGTAGAAAATGTCCCAGCATCAGCTGGAGTAAACAATGCCCCATTTTTGGTGTCAGTGAGAGGAATTGTGCCCCGTCGCTTGTGTCACTGGGAGGAATTGTGTCCCATTGTTGCTGTCTTTTGTAGGAATTGTGCGCCATCATTGGTGTCATTGGGCCCCATTGTTGATGTCATTGGGCGTAACTGTGCCACATCTGGCCTCAGTTTGGAGACCAATGGTCTAGAGCAGGGATCCTCAAACTACGGCCCACCAGCTGTTGCAGAACTACACGTCCCATGAGGCATTGTGAAGCTCTGACATTCACAGACATGACTAGGGATGATGGGAATTGTAGTTCCTGAACAACTGGAGGGCCATAGTTTGAAGACCCCTGGTCTAGAGGTTGCTGGTGGTTCCTTGAACTGTGGCTATTTGTCCTCCCATCCGATTTGATGGTGCTTGAACATTTCTGGGGCCAACACCATTCTGCAAAGCCAACAGCATGGGACCCGGGATCTTTTTTAGCTATATGAAAGAGTGGTATTCTAAGGGAGAGATTCTTCCCCCTGACCAGCAATGTAAAGGACATTTTTCCCACTGATGCCTGATTCATTTTACAAGGGGTTCTCCAAGACCTGAACATTATTTTAAAGGTTCCCCTGGGATAAAATGGTTGAGGAGACCAGCAGCAGCAAAATGTCAAAATGTGCCAATAGAGGGGAATACAGTATTTTTTTAAGAAGTAAGGACGGCGGTGATTTATGATACATGGTGCCTTAGCAAACCAAAATGTCCTCCAGTTAGGGTTTATAGCGATGTTCATATACAATATTTGGTTTTAGCTGTGCTCAATCATGTTTCTCTTTTGCAGGTCCTGCTTCCAGCCATTCAAATGGCTGCAGCCGGTGGGAAAGGATGTTGTGGTAACCGTTGTGGGGTAAGAGCATGTTAAAAAAAAACAAAAAAAAAAAAAACATTTCTAAAATTACCTCTTTGTGATTGGGGATTTTTTGAAGGAGGGGTCACAAGCAGATTTCGTTAAAAAAAAAAAAAAAGATTAGTTAGTAGGTAGGGTGGCAACATTTCATTGGAAGATTACCTTATCTGCCATTATCTTTTTACAGTTGTTTTTAATTTACATATCTATGTTTACACTGATAGCAGTTCTGTGTGAGTAAGGTGAAATACACTTTCAAGGAAGAAGGACTCCTCTAAATTGAACATGGCCCAATCCTTGTGTACTGCACCTTCCATATAAACAGCATCACTCCAGTATTAGGCTTAACCAGGTACTGTAGTTAAGCTCTGCACATTCAGACCACTCTCTACAGAAGATCTGGATGTTGTGCAAAAGGGAGCTTCTACATAAGGGGAGTCCCAGAATTGCAAAGGAATTTTACTGGAAATTACACTTTCTAGATATACTGTATTACAGCAAAAATTATTATTATACATGAAATCTATCCCCCCCCCCCCCCCGCTTACTCCATCAGTCTCCTCACACATCACCAACTTACTAACAGACATATCAGCTTGGATGTCACATCACTTCCTCAAACTCAACCTATCCAAAACCAAGCTCATGATATTTCCTCCCCCACATGCCTCTACCCCTGATTTCTCTGTTGAAATAAACAGCTCAACTATCAACCCGGCCCGCCATGCCAATGTCCTAGGTGTAATCCTGGACTCTGAACTATCCTTTCAGACCCACATCCAATCGCTGTCCAAAGCTTGCCACCTCAAACACCGCAACATCTCCAAGATACGCCCCTTCCTAACCAATGACACCACAAAGCTTCTAATCCACTCCCTGGTAATCTCTAGTCTCAACTAATGTAACTCCCTCCTCATTGGCTTACCTTTAAATAGGCTATCCCCCTTCAGTCCATCATGAATGCTGCTGCCAGGCTCATCAACCTTACAAACCGCTCGGCTTCTGCTACTCCACAAGATACTAACAATAACTTACTAAACCATCCACAACTTGGCCCCCAGCTACATCACTAACCTAGTCCCAAAAGACCAACCAAATTATTCTCTTCTTTCCTCCCAAGACCTCCTGCTCTCTAGCTCCCTCGTCACCTCCTCCCATGCTCACCTCCAGGACTTCTCCCGAGCCTCACCTATCCTCTGGAATGCTCTACTCCAATCTGTCCGACTATCTCCTTCTTTTTCCACTGTCAGACGATCCCTGAAAACGAACAACTTTATATTTATTTTCTCCATCAGCTCATCCCCCACAGTTATTTCCTCTTGTATCTCTTGACCCTCCCTCTTAGATTGTAAGCTCTAACGAGCGGGGCTCTCTGATTGCTCCTGTATTAAAGTTTATTGTAGTTGTACTGTTTACCCTAAAGTTATAAAGTGCTGCGTAAACTGTCAGCGCTGTATAAATCCTGTATAATAATAATAATAATAGCTATATATTGCCAACAATTTGCACAGTGCTTTAAAAAGTAAGGAGGGTTAGGAGGGCTCCGCTTATGAGAGCTTACAATCTAAAAAAAAAGGATAAAAGGAGGGGGGGGGTGCAAGTGATCGAAAATGTAAAAACTGTGTGGGGATGAGTTGAGTAGTGAAAGCAAAAGTTCAGTTGTTAGTATGAGGTGGGTTGAGCTTCCCTATAGAGGTGGGTTTTCAGGGTTTGGATAGAGTTGGAGCTATCTGGATATACTGGGGCATGGAAAAGTCCTGGAGGTGAGCATGGAAAGTGGTCATGAGGGAACTAGCAGGAGCAGGAGGAGCAAAAAGAACATTTTGGCTGATGATTTGTGACTAGGTTGGTGGTGAATGGCTAATATTTAAAATTGTATTTGTTGGTGAATGGAAGCCAGTAGAGGGATTTGCAGAGGGGGGTGGTGGACACTGAATGTTTGTTAAGGTAGATGAGTTTGGCAGCAGCATTTATATTGGATGAATGGGGATAGACTATGTAGAGGTAGGCCAACAACGTGGGAGTTGCAGTAGTTGGGAGTCAATTAGGAGCTTGGTGTTTTTATTGGTGAAGAATATTTTCGAAATGTTGGAAGGTGAAGGCGGCAAGAGTTGGACAGAGATTGAATGTGGTTCAGGAAGGTGAGAGCAAAGTCCAGGATTATACCTAGCACCCTGGAATTAGGGGAGGGACTAAATGTTTTGTTATTGATCTGGAGAGCACACAGGGGGTGGAGGAAATATTATGAGCTCAGTTTTCGAAAGAACGAGTTTTTAGAAAGTGATGTGACATCCATAATGGTATGTTATTTGGTAAAATAGTGATCTACATGGAGACTTAAAGTGACACTAAATGTTTGATTTTTATTTTTTAAAAATAACAAACATGTCATACTTACCTCCACTGTGCAGCTTGTTTTGCACAGAGTGACCCTGAATGGCGTTTCTGGGGTCCCCCGGTGACTCTCCTAGCTCCTCCCCATCTCAGATAACCCCCTGGGAGAACCCCCCCTCTCCTGGGGGAGTTACCTTGCCGGCGCGCTCCCGAGTCCTGCATTCGGCGTCCATAGCCGATGAGTGCAGGACTCGGCCCTGCCCCCTGCTGCCCGCGTCATTGGATTTGATTGACAGCAGTGCGAGCCAATGGCTGTGCTGCTATCAATCTAGCCGAGAAGACTGGAAAAGCCCAGGCAGCGATCGAGCGCGGGACTTTCAAGGGCTCAGGTAAGTAAACCGGGGGGCTGGAAATCATCATATGTTCATCAACATGGGGACAAGGTGTTTTGGGGGGCCACCATCGCCACTAAGGGAAACCGGCAGTGAAGCTTTTCAGCTTCACGGGCAGCTCCCTACTGCGCATACGCAAAGCGCGCTGCGCTTTCTAATTGGCCTGGTGGCGGAAGGAGGAGGAGGAGGGGCAAAACTTCCGAGAGACGGCGCTACCATCCCCGGAAGTGGGGAAGAGGGACCTGTCAAAAACAGGTCCTCGTTCCACCCTCCCCCAGAAAGATCTCAAATGTGGCACTGGAGGGGGGGAGGAAGCAAATAAGGGGAAGTTCTACTTTTGGGTGGAACTCCGCTTTAAGAAAAAAATAAATGGCTAAGCCTGTTTCTTGAAATGGATTTAAAAACCATTGAATGGAATTTCAAAGATCAGGAAAATCTCACTCACGAGGAAAGACAAGAGCGAACAAAGTAAATTATGAAAAGAAAGTGAAAATACAGCTGTGATAGTACCACCTGTAGACAATTAGATCAAAATCCTTTCCCAATACAGGTTTAACATCTTAATGAGAGACTAAGTTTGGCAAGAGAAGCAGGGCTACTAACCAAACGTAAATATGACTATTTGAAAGTGACTGACTATCATGTACCCACATTTTATATAATACCAAAGATACGTAAATGTGCAAAAAATCCACCGTGGAGACTCATAGTGTCAGCGGTAAAGGGCCCCCTAGAGAGGATAGGCAGGTACTTGGATCTCTTGCTGAAGGACATGGTGGTCCAATTAAAATTCTATGTACAAGACACCCGTAAAAATTGATAATTTGAAAATAGAGGGAGACCAGTGGTTGGTTGGAATCGATGTGGAATCACTCTATACATCAATTCCATCACTCCAAAGACATGCTGGTAGGTTAATCGGATCCTGTCTAAATTGGCCCTAGTGTGTGTATAGATGTGAGTTAGGGACCTTAGGTTGTAAGCTCCTTGAGGGTAGGGACTGATGTGAATGTACAATGTATATGTAAAGCACTGCGTAAATTGACAGCGCTATACAAGTACTTGAAATAAGAAATAATAATAATAATTCCACACCACTGTGGATTACAAGCGGTTCGATTTTTTTTTTTGGACTGCCATTGTCAGGGTATGGGGTTCACAAAATGAGCTACTGTTGGAACTTCTGGAGTTTGCTTTGCATTTTTTTTTTTAATTCTCCAGCAAATACTACCAGCAAATTAGAGGAACATTCATGGGTGCACTGTGGGCTCCAGCCTACGTGTGCCTTCATTTTGGATTATGGGAGGAATTTGATGTTTACACTTCACCATGTTCACACCTGGTTAAGGTACATTGATGATGTGCCCCTACAGTGGAAAGGCGATATAGATACACTACATTCTTTTATAGAACATTTAAATCAAAATGAAAAACGAAGACAGCTTTGAATGTGGGTGGGAGAGCACATGAGAGGAATTAAAGAAAAGAACCCCGAAAAGCCCTTAGCTAAACATGGTCAAATGATACATGGGGCAAGTTGGACGGTATGAAAATTAAAGGTATCTTTGCACTTAAACTATCACCCAGGAGGGGAGACTTCAATAGGGTTCTGCTAAGAAAAGAGAAATGGTGGATATATAAACTTAAGTCACTTGTCCCCTGTGGCTTGAACAACGAGATGAATCTCCAGGTGTTCCTTGAGGATTAGATAATATATGGCACAGTATTATCTCTCCCGGTCTATTTATATACCCTAGCCTTAGATAGGTAAAGATGATTTTGATCATTGGAATTTTTAATATGTATTAAACTAAAATCCTTCAGCAACGTCTTGGTATATAGAAAGCTGTTACCTCCGATTCTAAATAACCCATAAGGGACTAAGGAGATTCATAGTGTTTCTCCGGGACACAATGTATGGGGACTTTGTGCATATGCTTTTCATGTGGGAATTGCAGTGTAACTTTAGGAGAACAGCAATGGACGTCTCTACCATTTGAATCTCATGATATAAGGAAGCAGTGGCTAGATGTACATCATCCTGGTGAAGCTACGCTTGTATGTAAGTGAAACGCGTTGACATCACAGATACGTCACGTGACGTCTCAGATCCATGACTCCTTGGCTCTCAAATAGATGGCGGGAACATAACGGAACTGCAGTGACAGCTCCCGAGACAGGTCACAGTGACTGGAGGGCTGGCTTGACAGAATTTGGAGCTGGAGCAGGAGACCAGCGAATATTACTGGCTGTGTAAACTAACAAAGCTGTGCTAAATACAAAAATGTTTAGGTGAAAAATGCAATATAATAAAGTCCATGTGAAAAGGTGAAAGATATTAAAGAAAGCTTCTTTAAAAGTTCCTTTAAAACACCTCAAGTGATGAAAGCTTCTTTTGTAAATACCACCACTTCTGATAATAAGTGCGCTTATAAGATCCCATTGACCTTCTATCTCTAGAAAGGTCAAACGAGCAATGGTCATAACCATTGGTGAGATGTTGTATGCCCCTCTATGGAACTTTGACTTCCTCCCCTTATCTCAAAACCAGCCACACCAATGGACCCATGCATATAGGGAAAAAGATGCTCCAATAGTGTAAAATCATTTAATAGTTTATTAAAACAATTTAAAAGTTGCCGTTTGCCATAGATGAAGTCTTCCAGGAAATATTACCGGCTGACAGCTGAATTCTATGTAGCAGCCACTGAAGGATCAGGAATCTTCCATACTGGTGTGGTAACACCTGCTTGCAGCATGTGGACTGGCAATTAACTTTAACTAGTGAGCCATATAGCCCGATCCCTATATGGACTGTATTATCTGGGTTGAACCAGGGAGACTTGGGGAGGCTATTGTATCCTGCTGCAGGATATTGCTGATGCCTGTGGTTGGTAGATGTATGGATGCATGCAGGGTCTGGACTTTGATTGCAACAAACAAATCACCTTCCAATTATCCTAACCTACATTCCGTTCACAATATTGGAGTTATCTGAATTAGAGTTCATCACGCTCTCCAAAGGCATGTTAGTGGTTATACCGCACATAGCAATTGAACCATTTGCAACTGCAAACTGTAATAACATCAATACAACAGAAACAAACATGAGGACTGGGGGTTGGGACTTTGAATGAAGCAGGCAGGTGTAAAACATTTAAGTTTATTGGAAATCAGTGAAAAATTGCATGAGGGTAATCATGAGTACACCAAGAACACCAATATATTTCATTCAGTGGATGAACATACAGCAATGACAATTGACCACTAATAATACAAATCACATGTTACAAGTGATCATTAAATAGGTAAAACATATAGATGGCATAAAAACATGGCATATAATAGCTCTATGCATTTGTGGATTCATCCACTCTTCAGGAGCATGCACGTCAAAAACTGAATGCTGTAACAAGAATAGTAACAAGAATATCTGTAAGGTCTGACCCTGTCATGGAAAGGAGATTAAAATAAGGTAATTAGAGGTAATCTTGCCTAGGATAAACCCCCCAAAACCTCTCTCAAAAGTACTGACATTGTCTGTATCTATGCAGTAGCAATGTGCCAACATGAGTCAGAAAACCCCTATCAATACAACAGATTGATCCCTGTACTTTCCGCAGTGTGTTGCCTAGCTCTGTGATAACAACAATATGGAGATCATGATCCCTGAGCTAATATAGATTTTACTATCAATAACGCTCCCAAGGAAACGGCATGATCCATATCACCAAATTGGTGAAGTAGCTATAGGGCTCTGGGGCTTCTATGTGTCATAGGTTCCAGCTTTATTAAATTCTGATTATCTACAGGTACATCTCAAAAAATCTGAATATCATTAAAAAGTTAATTTATTTCAGTAATTCAATTCAAAAAGTGAAACTCATATGTTATATAGATTTATTACACACAGCATGATATATTTCAAGCATTTCTTTTTTTTTAATTTTGCTGATTATGGCTTACAGCTAGTGAAAACCCAAAATGTATTATCTCAGAAAATTGGAATATTATGAAAAAGGTCAATAATGTAGTCATGGTGTCACACTCCAATCAGCTAACTCAAAACACCTGTAAAGGTTTCCTGAGCCTTTAAATGGTCTCTCAGTCTGGTTCAGCAGGTTACACAATCATGGGGAAGACTGTTGACTTGACAGTTGTCCAGAAAACAGTCATTGACACCCTCCACAAGGAGGGTAAGTCACAAAAGGTCATTGCTAAAGAAGCTGGTTGTCCACAGAGTGCGGCATCCAAGAATATTAATGGAAGTTGAGTGGAAGGAAAAAGTGTGGTAGAAAAAGGTGCACAAGCAACAGGCATAACCACAGCCTTGAGGGGAGATTCACAAGGGGTGAACTACAGCTGGTGTCAGTGCTTCAAGAGCCACCACACACAGACTTATCCAAGACATGGGCTACAACTGTCGCATTCCTTGTGTCAAGCCACTCCTGAACTAGAGACAACATCAGAAGCATCTTAACTGGGCTAAGGAGAAAAAGGACTGTACTGTTGCTCAGTGGTCCAAAGTCCTCTTTTCAGATGAAAGTAAATTTTGCATTTCATTTGGAAATCAAGGTCCCTGAGTCTGGAGGAAGAGTGGAGAGGCACAGAATCCAAGTTGCATGAGGTCCAGTGTGAAGTTTCCACAGTCGGTGATGATTTGGGGAGCCATGTCATCTGCTGGTGTTAGTCCACTGTGTATTATCAAGTCCAAAGTCAGCGCAGCCCTCTACCAGGAAATTCTAGAGCACTCCATGCTTCCCTCTGCTGACAAGCTTTATGGAGATGGTGGTTTCATTTCCCAGCAGGACTTGGCACCTGCCCACACTGCCAAATATACCAATATTTGGTTTAATGATCATGGTGTCACTGTGCTTGATCAGCCAGCAAACTCGCCTGACCTAAACTTCATAGAGAATCTGTGGGGTATTGTCAAGAGGAAGATGAGACACCATACCCAACAATGCAGACTAGCTGAAGGCCGCTATGAAAGCAACCTGGGCTTCCATAACACCTCAGCAGTGCCACAGGCTGATCAACTCCATGCCATGCCCAGGGGCGTAACTACCACCACAGCGACCCATGCGGGCGCTATGGGGCCCACAGCCGAGTGGGGCCCAGTGAGGATAAGAGCACTGCCGGCACAGTCTCCCAGCCAGGGGAAGAGAGAGGAAAGGAAGAGGCGAGCTGTCCGCATCAGCAGAGAGCTGAATTGCCTGATGTAAGAGCTTTCATTAGAACTTCCAGTGTTCCCGGGGCTCACGTCACATAGCTCCACCTCTTGGCCCGGTGCCTTTGATAGACAGAACGCCGATCCAATGCGGGACATGTGACGTTATCAAAGGCGTTGGGCCATGAGGTGGGGCTATGTGACGATGAGCCCCGGGAAGACAGGAAATTCAAATGAAAGCTATTACAGCGGGCAATCCCGCTCTCTGCTGATCCGGGTGGCTTGCCTCTTCCTCTGCATAGGTGGGGCTGTATGGGGCACAGGCAGACCAGGCTGTATTGGGCACAGGTCACGCTGTATTGGGCACAGGTCACGCTGTATTGGGCACAGGTCACGCTGCATTGGGCACAGGTCACGCTGTATTGGGCACAGGTCACGCTGTATTGGGCACAGGTCACGCTGCATTGGGCACAGGTCACGCTGCATTGGGCACAGGTCACGCTGTATGTGGCACAGGTCACACTGCATTGACACTAGGGCAGCTGTGGGGGGGGGGGCTGTTTGCAGGGGGGCCCTATACAACATTTTGCTATGGGGCCCTGCTATTTCTAGTTACGCCCCTGGCCACGCCGCATTGATGCAGTAATTCATGCAAAAGGAGGCCAAAGTATTAAATGCATACTATACTGTACATGGACATACTTTTCAGTAAGCCAACATTTCTGTATTAAAAATCCTTTTTTTATTGGTCTTATGTAATATTCTAATTTTCTGAGATACTGAGTTTTGGGTTTTCCCTAGCTTTAAGCCATAATCATCAAAATTAAAAGAAAGAAATGTTTGAAATATCCACTATGTGTGTACTAAATCTATATAATACATGAGTTTCACTTTTTAAATTGAATTACTGAAATCAATCAACTTTTTGATGATATTCAAATTTTTTGAGATGCACCTGTATATGTGGCCATTGTCTGCACTGGAAAGGTATGACACATATACTATCAGACGTTCAGTGACATTGTTTTTAATCACCTGGTTGTGGTATTGCGGTGTGACAGCACTGCATATGTTAAGGCCTTCTTTTCCATTGCTTAACTGCTTTTTCACCCTACCTGTGGGTTTTACTTTTAGGATTAGGGAGGTTTTTTTTTGTGTATGGATAGTTGTGACAGCCAAGGAACTATAGTAATTCAGAAAAGAAGGTAACTATTCATATTTCTTCTGTTCAGGTTCCCTTTACTTTGACACAAATATTCATGAAAAGGAATTACCTCTCTGCTGTCATCCTACATATTATATAATTCCATCAGGAGATATGGTATCAGTACCTATATCTCGGAGAATCTCATTCTCTATCTTGCAGAGAGTCGGTCCAAACTCCGTGACTGCTATCTACAAGGCTGGTCTCATCTTGTGATAAGGGTGGTCAGGGACATGAAAGGGACAAGGCCATCCTGTCTGCACCAACACACTGACTTCTCCATCAGTGCTCACCACCTCTCACCGTGTGCACGGGCAAGTGTGTCGAATGCATTAGCTGCACCCTCATCCCCCTCTCCATCATCTGCATCACATGTGACGCCATTCGGGATGGAGCACAGAGCCATCTAAGGAGCCTGGGACTAAGCTGACATCAGAAGTCACCATGTGTTTGGGAAATTTATGGAGGGGGTATTAATGTAAGATGGATCCCTTCAGTTTATTAATGCAAAATACTATTTAAAATGGAAAAAAATTAAATTATCATTCCGATATACGGTGCCCTGAAAAAGTATTCCTACCCCTTGAAATATTCCACATTTTGTCATGTTACAACAAAAAAACGTAAATGTAATTTATTGGGATTTTATGTGATAGACCAACACAAAGTGGTACATAATTGTGGAGTGGAAGGAAAATGATAGTGAGTTCCAAATTTTTCACAAATAAATATGTGAAAAGTGTGACATGCATTTGTATTCAGCCCCCTAAATCAATACTTTGTAGAACCACCTTTTGCTGCAATTACAGCTGCAAGTCTTTTTGGGGATGTCACTACCAGCTTTACACATCTAGAGTGACATTTTTGCCCATTCTTTTTAGCAAAATAGCTCAAGCTCTGTCAGATTGGATGGAGAGTGTCTGTTAACAACAATTTTCAAGTCTTGTTACAGATTCTCAATTGGATTTAGGTCTGGACTTTGACTGGGCCATTCTAACACATGAGTATGCTTTGATCTAAACCATTCCATTATAGCTCTGGCTGTATGTTTAGGGGTTTAGGGTCGTTGTCCTGCTGGAAAGTGGACCTCTGCTCCAGTCTCAGGTCTTTTGCAGACTCCAACAGGTTTTCTTCTAAGATTGCCCTGTATTTGGCTCCATCCATCTTCCCATCAACTCTGACCAGCTTCCCTGTCCCTGCTAAAGAAAAGCATCCTCACAACCATGTTTCACGGTGGGGATGGTGTGTTCAGGGTGATGTGCAGTGTTAGTTTTCCGCCACGCATAGCATTGTGCTTTTAGGCCAAAAAGTTACATTTTTGGTCTCATCTGACCAGAGCACCTTCTTCCACATGTTTGCTGTGTCCTCCACATGGCTTCTCGCAAACTGCAAATGGGACTTCTTATGACTTTCTTTCAAGGATGGCTTTTTTCCATAAAAGCCAGATTTGTGGAGAACACGACTAATAGTTGTCCTGTGGAGCTGTGGATCTCAGCAGCTCCTCCAGAGTTACCATGGACCTCTTGGATGCTTCCCTGATTAATGCTCTCCTTGCCAGTTTAGGTGGACGGCCATGTGTTGGTAGGTTTGCAGTTGTGCCATAATCTCTCCATTTTCGGATGATGGATTGAACAGTGCTCCGTGAGATGTTCAAAGCTTGGGTTGTTTTATTTATAACCTAACCCTGCTTTAAACTTCTCCACAACTTTATCCCTGACCTGTCTGGTGTGTTCCTTGGCCTTCATGATGCTGTTTGTTCACTAAGGTTCTCTAACAAACCTCTGAGGGCTTCACAGAACATCTGTATTTATACCGAGATTAAATGACACACAGGTGGACTCTATTTACTAATTATGTGACTTCTAAAGGCAATTGGTTCTACTGGATTTTAGTAAGGGGTATCAGAGGGGCTGAATACAAATGCACGCCACAGTCTTCAGATATTTATTTGTAAAAAAATGTTGAAAACCATTTATCACTTTCCTTCCACTTCACAATCATGTGCCACTTTGTGTTGGTCTATCACATAAAATCCCAATATCCCAATATGAGCTACCCTGCCTCCACCCCCTCCCTATCTTGCAAATTTAATATACACTCGCCGGCCACTTTATTAGGTACACCTGTTCAAATGCTTGGTAACACAAATTGCTAATCAGTCAATCACATGGCAGCAACTCAATGCATTTAGGCATCTAGACGTGGTGGAGACAAACCGAGCATCAGAATGAGGAAGAAAGAGGTTTTACAGTGCCTTGAAAAACTATTCACACTTTTCACATATTTATTTGTAAAAATAATTGAAAACCATTTATCATTTTTCTTCCACTTCACAATTATGTACCACTTTGTGTTGGTTTATCACATAAAATCCCAATAAATTAAATTTACGTTTTTGGTTGTAACGTGACAAAATGTGGAAAATTTCAAGGGGTGTGAATACTTTTTCAAGGCACTGTATACTTATACTTCTTGATTTTGTTGCAAAGTTAACATTTTCTACCGACAAACGTTTGCTGAATCTGAAAATTGGTCAAGGAGCTGCTTAGGTAAAATTTGCTTTAAAATTCTTTTTATAAATAATGAGGTCAATGAGAGGCCATTTATTTGGAACAGGTTAACCGCTGTCCCTCTGGAGCATATTTTTTCATTTTTCACACATATGTACTATGTTAAAGTGATACTAAAGTCTCACTTATTTTTCATTAAAAATAACAAAGATGCTATACTTACCTGTTCTGTGCAGTGGTTTTGTTACAGAGCCAACCCAGATCCTCTTATTTTCTTAATTTTTAGATTCTTATCGGGTCCCTGGCTGGAGCTCCTGGCCCCTCCCTCCTGTTGAGTGCCCCCCCCAGCAAGCAGCTTGATATGGGGGCACCCGAGCCAAGCCGCAGCTCTGTGTGTCCATCCTGCCCCAACCCCTTTCTCTCCTCATTGGCTCACTGACTTTGATTGACAGCAGTGGGAGCCAATGTTGCCGTGCTGCTGTCTTAGCCAATAAGGAGGGGAGTCCCGGACAGCCGAGTCTCTCGTGCAACATCGCTGGATCGAGATGGAGCTCAGGTAAGTATTAGGGGGGCTGCTGAACACAGAAGGCTTTTTATCTTAAAGAGGAGGGCCAGTCAAAAAAAAAAAAGAAATTAAAAGTCAGCAGCTACAAATACTGCAGCTGCTGACTTTTAATTGGACACTTACCTGTCCCAGGGTCCAGCGATGCGGGGGATCGAAGCCCCGCTCTTCTTCCCCTCCGTTCAGTGGCGCCGGCATTGCAACTGTGGGCGCCGGGCTGTGGCTTCACTGCCTGGCACCCACTGCGCATGCTCGAGCAGCGGCGCGCGCCGTGATTGGCCGCTCGGTCACCTGGGACCTGTAATGGGTCCCAGATGATTGACAGGAGGGAGGGAGCAGAGCTGAGCCCTTCCTGTGCCGAGACGGAAGTGATGTCACCAGCCCAGGCACTGAAAGAGGCAGACTACGAGGGACCTCCTAGCAACAGGCATTTAGAGGTGAGTAAAAAAAAAAAAAATATCCAAATGTTTTTTTGTATTTTTTTTTAGAGTTTTTCATGTAGTTTTTTTTTTTTATGGGTGGAACTCCACTTTAATGCATAGAATGCATTAAGATAAAAAAAAAAACTTCTGACTTTACAACCACTGTAAACTCTGTATTTTGGCCCTTAGAACATTATGTATTTTCTGAAAGCAGAAACCCTGAAGAAATAAAAGATGGAGGCTGGAATTTTTTTTACAATGCACAATATTTGCACAACTGTTTATTAAATCTATATTTTCAGAAAAAATCTATGTTTCCAAAAAAAAAAATACTAAAATGAATTTTAGTGCACACAAATGCTTCTGCAGGCAAAACACAAAACTCCCGTAGAAGCAACGATTTTTAAGCCAGTGTGCATGAAACCTAACACTGCGAGAGCCTGCAAAATGGTAAAAAATTATGGTACCCAATATTTGTTGTGCAATCGTTTACATACATGTGCGTGCCCTACGTGCATGTTTATGTTCATATGTGTGTATGCAGAGGAGCTTTTACATTTTATTTTTTATTTTTTTTTTATTATACAATGTATTTTACATTTTTTTATTTTTTATTTAACTTTATTGCTATCGCTCACTGCTGTAGCCCCAGGTTCCCAGAAGAAGCAGGAGGGCCCAAGAACCCAGGAGTGGGGAGAAGTGACATCACAGCCATGATAATTTTGTTTTTGTTTTTTTTTTACTTTATCTTTTTAATCTTTTTTATTGATTTTGCAGTCACAATAAAACATGCTCATAAATGCGATAACATGTCAGTTAAAATACAAACAGGTCAAAGGAGCCTGATCATATCAGTGTCCACATATGTGGATCCATGATTTTCTTTTAACCCCTTCAGCTCAATAGAGCTTTCATAACAAGGCTATTGTAGAAAAATGGTCCAAATCCAAGATTCCAATGAAGTTTCTTAAATTGCACAGCAAAGCATATAATAACCTTGGTCTTCTGATGAACAAGAAATCGGATGGCTGCAGTCCTACAGAATCCACATAAGCTTTATTCAAATATTCATAAAAGCACTACTTAGATGAGCATACAGACAGGGGAGGAAAGGGGTTCACACGGTAAACGTGCTTTCTCAAAACCACAATGGCTTAACTACTAGACTCACTAATATACTAAATCACATGGCACCTTGATCTTCTACTGTCAGACAAGACTAGGACCTTGAATGGATACTGCAGGAAGAGATTCCTCGGGTCCCCCATGTGGAAGCAAATTGTATAATTTGCTTTGGAAAGGAGCTTCCGTAACACTTAGGATCCATGTGAAGCCCATTGCATACTTAAAAATGATCAAAAACCAACTTGAAGAGAGACATTGTGCTCTGTGCTCACCAATTAATTACCTCTCCTCCTTGATGGTGTATTTTTTTTAAAAGTTTTAAAATTTATTTCCATTTTTGCAGCCAAAATGGCACAATATCTACTTTATATTTGTTACATGTTCCCATTCACAAAGCGTAACTTAAATATAAAAAAAAATTGCAGCTTACCTTTTTATTTGCTTTTTTGCTTGCCTAAAATCATGATTTTCAGCAGCCATTCTCAACCAGAGTTCCATGGAACCTTAGGATTCATCTACAGCAGGGGTCTCCAAACTTTCTATACAATGGGCCAGTTTACTGTCCTTCAGGCTTTAGGGGAGCTGGACTGTGACCATCGGGAGTAGAAAATGTCCCAGCATCAGCTGGAGTAAACAATGCCCCATTTTTGGTGTCAGTGAGAGGAATTGTGCCCCGTCGCTTGTGTCACTGGGAGGAATTGTGTCCCATTGTTGCTGTCTTTTGTAGGAATTGTGCGCCATCATTGGTGTCATTGGGCCCCATTGTTGATGTCATTGGGCGTAACTGTGCCACATCTGGCCTCAGTTTGGAGACCAATGGTCTAGAGCAGGGATCCTCAAACTACGGCCCACCAGCTGTTGCAGAACTACACGTCCCATGAGGCATTGTGAAGCTCTGACATTCACAGACATGACTAGGGATGATGGGAATTGTAGTTCCTGAACAACTGGAGGGCCATAGTTTGAAGACCCCTGGTCTAGAGGTTGCTGGTGGTTCCTTGAACTGTGGCTATTTGTCCTCCCATCCGATTTGATGGTGCTTGAACATTTCTGGGGCCAACACCATTCTGCAAAGCCAACAGCATGGGACCCGGGATCTTTTTTAGCTATATGAAAGAGTGGTATTCTAAGGGAGAGATTCTTCCCCCTGACCAGCAATGTAAAGGACATTTTTCCCACTGATGCCTGATTCATTTTACAAGGGGTTCTCCAAGACCTGAACATTATTTTAAAGGTTCCCCTGGGATAAAATGGTTGAGGAGACCAGCAGCAGCAAAATGTCAAAATGTGCCAATAGAGGGGAATACAGTATTTTTTTAAGAAGTAAGGACGGCGGTGATTTATGATACATGGTGCCTTAGCAAACCAAAATGTCCTCCAGTTAGGGTTTATAGCGATGTTCATATACAATATTTGGTTTTAGCTGTGCTCAATCATGTTTCTCTTTTGCAGGTCCTGCTTCCAGCCATTCAAATGGCTGCAGCCGGTGGGAAAGGATGTTGTGGTAACCGTTGTGGGGTAAGAGCATGTTAAAAAAAAACAAAAAAAAAAAAAACATTTCTAAAATTACCTCTTTGTGATTGGGGATTTTTTGAAGGAGGGGTCACAAGCAGATTTCGTTAAAAAAAAAAAAAAAGATTAGTTAGTAGGTAGGGTGGCAACATTTCATTGGAAGATTACCTTATCTGCCATTATCTTTTTACAGTTGTTTTTAATTTACATATCTATGTTTACACTGATAGCAGTTCTGTGTGAGTAAGGTGAAATACACTTTCAAGGAAGAAGGACTCCTCTAAATTGAACATGGCCCAATCCTTGTGTACTGCACCTTCCATATAAACAGCATCACTCCAGTATTAGGCTTAACCAGGTACTGTAGTTAAGCTCTGCACATTCAGACCACTCTCTACAGAAGATCTGGATGTTGTGCAAAAGGGAGCTTCTACATAAGGGGAGTCCCAGAATTGCAAAGGAATTTTACTGGAAATTACACTTTCTAGATATACTGTATTACAGCAAAAATTATTATTATACATGAAATCTATCCCCCCCCCCCCCCCGCTTACTCCATCAGTCTCCTCACACATCACCAACTTACTAACAGACATATCAGCTTGGATGTCACATCACTTCCTCAAACTCAACCTATCCAAAACCAAGCTCATGATATTTCCTCCCCCACATGCCTCTACCCCTGATTTCTCTGTTGAAATAAACAGCTCAACTATCAACCCGGCCCGCCATGCCAATGTCCTAGGTGTAATCCTGGACTCTGAACTATCCTTTCAGACCCACATCCAATCGCTGTCCAAAGCTTGCCACCTCAAACACCGCAACATCTCCAAGATACGCCCCTTCCTAACCAATGACACCACAAAGCTTCTAATCCACTCCCTGGTAATCTCTAGTCTCAACTAATGTAACTCCCTCCTCATTGGCTTACCTTTAAATAGGCTATCCCCCTTCAGTCCATCATGAATGCTGCTGCCAGGCTCATCAACCTTACAAACCGCTCGGCTTCTGCTACTCCACAAGATACTAACAATAACTTACTAAACCATCCACAACTTGGCCCCCAGCTACATCACTAACCTAGTCCCAAAAGACCAACCAAATTATTCTCTTCTTTCCTCCCAAGACCTCCTGCTCTCTAGCTCCCTCGTCACCTCCTCCCATGCTCACCTCCAGGACTTCTCCCGAGCCTCACCTATCCTCTGGAATGCTCTACTCCAATCTGTCCGACTATCTCCTTCTTTTTCCACTGTCAGACGATCCCTGAAAACGAACAACTTTATATTTATTTTCTCCATCAGCTCATCCCCCACAGTTATTTCCTCTTGTATCTCTTGACCCTCCCTCTTAGATTGTAAGCTCTAACGAGCGGGGCTCTCTGATTGCTCCTGTATTAAAGTTTATTGTAGTTGTACTGTTTACCCTAAAGTTATAAAGTGCTGCGTAAACTGTCAGCGCTGTATAAATCCTGTATAATAATAATAATAATAGCTATATATTGCCAACAATTTGCACAGTGCTTTAAAAAGTAAGGAGGGTTAGGAGGGCTCCGCTTATGAGAGCTTACAATCTAAAAAAAAAGGATAAAAGGAGGGGGGGGGTGCAAGTGATCGAAAATGTAAAAACTGTGTGGGGATGAGTTGAGTAGTGAAAGCAAAAGTTCAGTTGTTAGTATGAGGTGGGTTGAGCTTCCCTATAGAGGTGGGTTTTCAGGGTTTGGATAGAGTTGGAGCTATCTGGATATACTGGGGCATGGAAAAGTCCTGGAGGTGAGCATGGAAAGTGGTCATGAGGGAACTAGCAGGAGCAGGAGGAGCAAAAAGAACATTTTGGCTGATGATTTGTGACTAGGTTGGTGGTGAATGGCTAATATTTAAAATTGTATTTGTTGGTGAATGGAAGCCAGTAGAGGGATTTGCAGAGGGGGGTGGTGGACACTGAATGTTTGTTAAGGTAGATGAGTTTGGCAGCAGCATTTATATTGGATGAATGGGGATAGACTATGTAGAGGTAGGCCAACAACGTGGGAGTTGCAGTAGTTGGGAGTCAATTAGGAGCTTGGTGTTTTTATTGGTGAAGAATATTTTCGAAATGTTGGAAGGTGAAGGCGGCAAGAGTTGGACAGAGATTGAATGTGGTTCAGGAAGGTGAGAGCAAAGTCCAGGATTATACCTAGCACCCTGGAATTAGGGGAGGGACTAAATGTTTTGTTATTGATCTGGAGAGCACACAGGGGGTGGAGGAAATATTATGAGCTCAGTTTTCGAAAGAACGAGTTTTTAGAAAGTGATGTGACATCCATAATGGTATGTTATTTGGTAAAATAGTGATCTACATGGAGACTTAAAGTGACACTAAATGTTTGATTTTTATTTTTTAAAAATAACAAACATGTCATACTTACCTCCACTGTGCAGCTTGTTTTGCACAGAGTGACCCTGAATGGCGTTTCTGGGGTCCCCCGGTGACTCTCCTAGCTCCTCCCCATCTCAGATAACCCCCTGGGAGAACCCCCCCTCTCCTGGGGGAGTTACCTTGCCGGCGCGCTCCCGAGTCCTGCATTCGGCGTCCATAGCCGATGAGTGCAGGACTCGGCCCTGCCCCCTGCTGCCCGCGTCATTGGATTTGATTGACAGCAGTGCGAGCCAATGGCTGTGCTGCTATCAATCTAGCCGAGAAGACTGGAAAAGCCCAGGCAGCGATCGAGCGCGGGACTTTCAAGGGCTCAGGTAAGTAAACCGGGGGGCTGGAAATCATCATATGTTCATCAACATGGGGACAAGGTGTTTTGGGGGGCTACCCCAAAGCACCCTCCCAATGTTGAGGGCATGTGGCCTGGTACAGTTCAGGAGGGGGGGCGCTCTCTCGTCCCCCCTCTTTTCCTGCAGCCTGCCAGGTTGCGTGCTCGGATAAGGGTCTGGTATGGATTTTTGGGGGGGCCCCACGCCAATTTTTTTTTTAATTTTGGCGCGGGGTTCCCCTTAATATCCATACCAGACCTGAAGGGCCTGGTATGGAATTTAGGGGTACCCCCACGTCATTTTTTTTTTAAATTTTGGTTCGGGGTTCCCCTGTGGGGAATTCCCATGCCGTTTTTATCAATTAACTTTTATGTGTATTGTCGGACCGGCAATGCAATAGCCGCGAGTAGTTTTAAATGACTTTTTTTCTTTGAAATGTCATTCTAAACACGGGAAACATGCGCCCCTTTACAGGCATACTATAGACACCCCCCAGCTACGAAATTTAAAGGGATATTACACTTTTATTGTTTGACTTTAAGCATTATTAAAATCACTGCTCCTGAAAAAACGGCCGTTTTTTAAAACTTTTTTTTGCATTGATCCATGTCCCCTGGGGCAGGACCCAGGTCCCCAAACACTTTTATGACAATAACTTGCATATAAGCCTTTAAAATTAGCACTTTTGATTATTCATGTTCGTGTCCCATAGACTTTAACTGTGTTCGCTTGTTCGAACGAACCTTTTTCCTGTTTGCATGTTCTGGTGCGAACCGAACAGGAGGGTGTTCGGCTCATCCCTATTTAAAAGTAAATGGGAGCCAGAAGATGCATTTTAAGCTGTTCAGACTGGTGGAGTCTAGTGGGGGTTTTGAGGTATGAAGATGGCCAGCATGTTTCAGAATAGAAGAGAAGATGCCAGTAGAGAGGAATCTATTGAAGATGTGGATTAGTGAATGTAGAATGCAGTAAGAGGGTGTGAGAAAATGGGGTCAAGGGGGCAAGTGGTTAGATGTACATCATAGAAACATTTTAGCAACCTCCTCTGTCATAACAGGGTCAAAAGATGGAAGTAATTAATGTAAAAACAGGGACAAAGCAGCGCCTACTAAGTGTAGCAGTAAAGACATTTAATGAATTAAAACCATATTGGGAACACTCACAAACGAGCGATTTTGAACAGCATAGATATCGGTGTCATCCGCGTCATCCTGGGAACTGCCTGGTGCCTGATGTCGCTAGCTGGAATGTCCGTGTATCTGTCCTTTGTCCATTTACACTGGTGGAGCTGAGCGCTCCCGGAAAGCTGGGAAAGCGATTGGCAACGCACAGGAACACGGCAGGGTGTTATCACTTCCGAGTACAGGGTCATCGGGGATGTGCGTGCGTTCGGAGCATGCATGCTCCTTCCTCAGGCTCTGCTGGAGGCCATCTTTGAAGAGGGTTTTTTATATATACACAAAGACCAAGTACTAAGTGACTGGCTAAACAGGTAACCATGGAAACATGTAAACATTGAGGCAAATTACAATTCTACAAGCTGAACATACTATTTTGACACTCTTAAACAGGTTCACATGATTATGACTAAAATTACCAATAACTAAAAGGTAAAATTAATAGGTTTAGGAGATTATTATTTAAAAATATATACTTTTAAAAATTACACTTTTAAAAAATTCACAAATTCATTGGCTTAAACTAATAGACTAAAATACTTACAAAAAGTGACCAATGAGTCTTTAGATCTGTAATTATAAATCTATAAAAAAGTAAAAAAAAATGTATATGTATTAGAATTGTTATAGTCAGATTACTATATTTAATATATTTTGGATTTATATTATATGCTCAAAAATCAGAGAATCAAAAAAATCCTCATCAAATTACCAAAATGGGACGGCCATGAGAGATTAATTATACTATATGGAAATTGGTAGTTATTGATTATGTATACTATATATTATTTTCATTTTTATTTTCTGTTTTTTGTTGTTTGATGGGGAAATACAGGTATACATATATACACATATATAGAGTATGCTAAATGTAGGGGAATGAGAAAGATACACATATACATATATATATCTCTGTGCATATGTGTGTACATATACATACACACACACACACATGACGTACATAAGTGCATGCGTACATGCACACACACATAAAACATGGACCAATGAGGACTGATATGGTCATAATAGAATATTAATTTCAATGCCCTCATTAACCACCTGCCTACTGGGCACTTAAACCCCCCTCCTGCCCAGACCAATTTTCAGCTTTCAGCGCTCTCACACTTTGAATGACAATTACTCGGTCATGTAATACTGTACCCAAATGAATTTTTTGTCCTTGTTTTCATACAAATAGAGCTTTCTTTTGGTGGTATTTGATCACCTCTGGGTTTTTTATTTTTTGTGCTATCAATGAAAAAAGACCGAAAATTTTGAAAAAAAACTAATTTTTCTTTGTTTCTGTGATAAAATTTAGCAAATTATTAATTTTTCTTCATAAATTTTGGCCACAATTTATACTGCTACATATCTTTGGTAACAATAACCCAAATTAGTGGATATTATTTGGTCTTTGTGAAAGTTAGAGAGTCTACAAGCTATGGTGCAAATCATAAAAAATTGATCACACCTGATGTACTGACGGTCTATCTCATTTCTTGCGACCCAAACAAGCCAGGAAAGTACAAACACCCCCCAAATGACCCCTTTTTTGAAAGTAGACATTCCAAGGTATTTAGTAAGATGCATGGTGAGCTTTTTGATGTTGTCATTTTTTCCCACAATTCTTTGCAAAATGAAGATTTTTTTTTTTCTCCACAAAATTGTCATTGTAATAGGTTATTTCTCTCACATGGCATGTGTATACCACAAATAACACCCCAAAATACATTCTGCTACTCCTCCTGAGTATTACGATACCACATGTGTGGGACTTTTTCACAGCCTGGCCACATAGAGAGGCCCAACATGCAGGGAGCGCCATCAGGTGTTCTAGGAGCATAAATTACACATCTAACTTGTTGACAACATATTACACTTTTGAAGGCCCTGGAGTACCAGGACAATGGCACGTGACACTGACGTGGCACTGATGACAGATGGCACTGATACGTGGCACTGATGACACTGATGTGGCACTGATGACAGATGGCACTGATACGTGGCACTGATGACACTGATGTAGCACTGATGACAGATGGCACTAATACGTGGCACTGATGACAGATGACACTAATACGTGGCACTGACAGATGGCACTAATACGGGGCACTGATGACAGAGGCACTAATATGTGGCACTGATGACACGTGGCACTGATGACAGATGGCACTGATGACAGATGGCACTAATACGTGGCACTGATGACACGTGGCACTGATGACAGTTGGTACTAATACGTGGCACTGATGATGCGTGACACTGATGACAGATGGCACTGATGACACGTGACACTGATGACAGATGCCACTGATACGTGGCACTGATGACACGTGATACTGATAACAGATGGCACGTGACACCGACAGGTGGCACTGATGACAGATGGCACTAATATGTGGCACTGATGACAGATGGCACTAATATGTGGCACTGATGACAGATGGCACTGATGACAGATGGCACTAATACGTGGCACTGGGGACAGATGGCAGTAGGGACAGATGACAGTGGGGACAGATGGCACTGACGTCACTTTTTTTTTTTTTACTCACGCTGCAGCGGTTCGCTGTCCCTCCTCACACGCTGTCTTTGTGTGAGGAGGGAGAGCCGGTGATGAGAGATGATCTCATATGTTTACATATGAAATCATCTCTCATTGGCACCACCGATCGCGCTGAAAACGGCCGCTGTGATTGGCCGTTTACAGCGATCTGTGACTGGCTGTGTCCAAGGGACATGGCCAGCACAGAACTTCCCCGATGCGCGCCCGGAGTGCGCATCGCGGAAATAAACAGGAGGACGTCCAGGGACAGTCTCCCGGCAATTGGCATCCGCGCTGCAGCCGTCTTTCGGCTATAGCGCGGGTGCGAAGTGGTTAAGGCTCCCGGGCGATAGATTATCCAAAGTATAAATCCAATCATTTTCCCTCTCACATAGTCATTTATAGCGTTCTGCTTTGGGAAAATGTTTGGATATGGCCTCTATGACCCAAACACAAAGCCCTAAAGATGACTGCTTGTGAAACTCTTTAACCACTTACCAACCGGCCCATAGCCGAATGACAGCTGCAGGGCGGTTGGATAACTCTGGGAGGGCGTACTATGACGTCCTCCCAGAATTCCCCTCTCGCGCGCCACCTGGGGCGCGCACCTGAACCTGAACACATCCGTGACCGCCGGGTCCTCTGCATCACGGATCCCGGTAAATGGCCGCTGATCGCGGCCGTTTAACATGTGATCGCGCCGTCAAATGACGGCGCGATCACATGTAAACAGACCGGCGTCATCTGATGACGCCGGTTCCTCTCCTCCCCTCCTGTGTACCGATCGGTACACTGTGAGCGGAGAGGGGGATGGATGGATGGTTGCAGCGCTGTGGGCTGGATGTGTAGTGCCCACAGCGCTGCACAGAGACATCCAGCCATCCATCCATCCATGCTCAGCCATCCATAATGCTCTGCAATGCTCTGCAATACTCTGCAAAGCCCCACATTACCCTGGAATACCCCACATTACTCTGCAAAGACCCACATTACTCTGCAATACCCCCACAATACTCTGCAAAGCCCCACATTACCCTGGAATACCCCACATTACTCTGCAATACCCCCACAATACTCTGCAAAGCCCCACATTACCCTGCAATACCCCGCATTACCCTGCAATACCCCGCCATAGCCTGACATACCCCGCCATACTCCGACATAACCCGCCATACTCCGACATACCCCGCCATACTCCGCCATACCCCGCCATATCCCGACATACCCCGCCATACTCCGACATACCCCGCCATACGCCGACATACCCCGACATACGCCGCCATACCCTGCCATACTCCGACATACCCCGCCATACTCCGACATACCCCGCCATACTCCGACATACCCCGCCATACTCCGACATACCCCGCCATACTCCGACATACCCCGCCATATCCCGACATACCCCGCCATATCCCGACATACCCCGCCATACTCCGACATACCCCGCCATACTCCGACATACCCCGCCATACCCCGCCATACTCCGACATACCCCACCATACTCCGCCATACCCCGCCATACCCCGCCATACCCCGCAATACCCCGCCATACTCTGCAATACCCCGCCATACCCAGCCATACCCAGCCATACCCTGTCATGCTGAGCCATGCTCGGCTGTACTCGGCCTCTGTATGTGGCCAGGCTGTGGAAGTCTCACACATGTGGTATTGCCGTACTCAGGAGGAGTAGGAGAATCTATTTTGGGGTGTCATTTTTGGTATGTACATGTTATGTATAAATGGACAACTTTGTGTTAAAAAAAAAAATGTGTTTTAACCACTTCCCGCCCGCCGGCCGTCATACAACGTCCTTGACTTTGTGCGGGGATATCTGAATGATGCCTGCAGCTACAGGCATCATTCAGATATCAGCTTTTTCAGCCGGCGATTCCCTACACCATAAGAATGATCATAGCGGCTGTTCCACTGCTTGATCGTTCTTACAGGAGGCGAGAGGGGATGTCCCCCCCTCCCGCGCTTCTACCGACTCACCGCTACGATCGAAGCCAGGATCGTTTTTTTTTTTTTTTTAATTTCAGGCTTCCCAGCCTAGAGGTGAGATGTGGGGTCTTATTGACCCCATATCTCACTGTAAAGAGGACCTGTCATGCCATATTCCTATTACAAGGATGTGTACATTCCTTGTAATAGGAATAAAAGTGGTCAAAAATTTTTTTTTTGGGAAAAAAGCATCAAACTAAAATAAAGTAAAATGCACAATAAAAAAAAAAAAAAATTTTTAAAGCACCCCTGTCCCTGTGTGCTCGCATGCAGAAGCGAACGCATACGTAAGTCCCGCCCACATATGAAAACGGTGTTCAAACCACACATGTGAGGTATTGCTGTGATCGGTAGAGCGAGAGCAATAATTTTGGCCCTAGACCTCCTCTGTAACTCAAAACATGTAACCAGTAAAACATTTTAAAGCGTCGCCTATGGGGATTTTTGTAGCAAAGTTTGGCGCCATTCCACAAGCGCGTGCAATTTTGAAAGGTGACATATTGGGTATCTATTTACTCGGCGTAACTTCATCTTTCACATTATGCAAAATCATTGGGCTAACTTTACTGTTTTGGTTTTTGTAAAGCACAAAACAATTTTTTTTCCAAAAAAAGCGTTAAAAAAATTGCTGCGCAAATACCGTGCGAGATAAAAAGTTGCAACGACCGCCATTGTATTCTCTAGGGTCTTTGCTAAAAAACATATATAATGTTTTGGGGTTCTATGTAATTTTCTAGCTAATAAATGATGATATTTACATGTAGGAGAGAAATGTCAGAATTGGCCTGGGATCTCCAGAACGCCTGAAGGTGCTCCCCTCCATGTTGGGCCTCTGTATGTGGCCACGCTGTGTAAAAGTCTCACACATGTGGTATTGCCATACTCAGGAGGAGTAGCAGAATGTGTTTTGGGGTGTAATTTGTGGTATGCATATGCGGTGTGTGAGAAATAACCTGCTAATATGACAATTTTGTGGAAAAAAAAAAAAGTAAAAAAAAAACCTTGATTTTGCAAAGAATTGTGGGAAAAAATGACAACTTCAAAAAACTCACCATGCATCTTTCTAAATACCTTGGAATGTCTTCTTTCCAAAAAGGGGTCATTTGGGGGGTATTTGTACTTTTCTGGCATGTTAGGGTCTCAAGAAATGAGATAGGCCGTCAGTACTTCAGGTGTGATCAATTTTCAGATATTCGCACCATAGCTTTTGGACTCTATAACTTTCAAAAAGACCAAATAATATCCACCGATTTGGGTTATTTTTACCAAAGATATGTAGCGGTATAAATTTTGGCCAAAATATATGAAGAAAAGTTACTAATTTGCAAAATATTATAACAGAAATGAAGAAAAATGTATTTTTTTACAGATTTTTTTGGTCTTTTTTCTTTTACGGCGCAAAAAATAAAGAACCTAGCGGTGATTAAATACCACCAAAAGAAAGCTCCATTTGTGTGAAAAAAAGGACAAAAATTTCATATAGATACAGTGTTGCATGACTGAGTAATTGTCATTCAAAATGTGAGAGCACCAAAAGCTGAAAATTGGTCTGGTTAGGAAGGGGGTTTAAGTGCCTAGTTGTCAAGTGGTTAAAGTGCCTCAGGACACTATATTTATCCACACCCTTTTCAACAAAGTTACGGTGTTCACCAAACCTTTTACGGAGCGTACGGATGGTGCGGCCTACATAGAGTAGGCTGCATGGACACGTCAAGCAGTATACAACGTACTCAGATGAGCATGTAAAGAAGTCTGGTGTGGTGTACTGCATTACTTTACATGTGAAATCTTTTTGTCTATGTGTCATGTGTTTATACATGAGACATAGGGGTTTTTTGCACTGATACATTCCCTTGATGTTAAAGAATGTAGTTTCCCTCTATACCTCCATTCTGCACAATGTAGGCCTACAGGCTACACAGTACTTCACCAATGAGGACCCACAACTTAATCCCGGCCAGGTACATTTCCTTTTGAAAATGTTGGAATACTGCTTGACACACAACTATTTTGAAACCAATGGTGACTTCTATATTTAGACCCAGGGCACAGCTATGGGGGCAAATTTTGCCCCAGCTATGCAAATATCACCATGGGCTATTGGAAACATCTTCATATTTGGCAGAACAACCCATACGCCTCCCATTTAACATTCTAGGGACGCTATATTGATGACGTAGTCATTATTTGGGATGGGTCAGATACTCTAATCCCAGGATTTCTACAACATTGCAACACCAACACTATGGGCTTGTCATTCACCGCAGTATTTGATGACAATAAGCTTGCATTTTTGGATCTGGAATTGTTCCATCATGATAACAGTATTTGTGCTTAAAATTTCACAAAACCCACCTTCGGCAACTCCTATTTGCACTATAGGAGTTGTCACCATCCACGTTGGGTGAACAACATTCTGAAGAGCCAGTTCTACCGTCTTAAGCATAACTGTACTTGCACACAGGACTACAATACCCATGGTCAGATACTCAAGACCAAATTTAAAGAAAAAGGCTACCCTGACGATATCGTTGAAGAATCTTTTCAACACTATTTTCATACAGACGTAAAAAGTGACAGAAAGGCTAAAACAGAGGACAGTACGCAAACCAGTGCGGTTTGCCACACAGTTCCATACTCAATTTAGGAAGATGGAAAGGATCCTCTCTAAACATTGGTCCATATTTAGGGAGGATCCCCATCTAAAATCGACACTAACCGATCGACCTTTAGTAACTTATAGAAGAGCAAAAAACATCAAAGCCCAAATAGCTCAGAGTAAAATAAAACCATCACGACAGATCGTGATCAGTGCTTCCCTGACATTCTGTAACATCAAGGGAATGTATCAGTGCAAAAAACCCCTATGTCCCACGTGTAAACACGTGACACATAGACAAAAAGATTTCACATGTAAAGGAAAGCAGTACACCATACCAGACTTCTTTACATGCTCATCTGAATACATTGTATACGGCTTGACATATCCATGCAGCCTATTCTATGTAGGCCGCACCATCCGTACTCTCCGTAAAAGGTTTGGTGAACACCGTAACTTTGTTGAAAAGGGTGTGGATAAATATAGTGTCCCGAGGCACGTTAAGAGTTTCACAAGCAGTCATCTTTAGGGCTCTGCATTTGGGTCATAGAGGCCATATCCAAACATTTTCCCAAAGCAGCAAAGCAGAACGCTATAAACGGCTATGTGAGAGGGAAAATTACTGGATTTATACTTTGGATAGTCTATTGCCACTTAATGAGGGCATTGAAATTAATATTCTTTTATGACCATATCTGTCCTCATTGTTTTATGTGTGTGTGTATGTACGTATGCACTTATGTACGTTGTGTGTGTATGTATATGTACACACATACGCACAGAGATATATATATGTTTATGTGTATCTTTCTCATTCCCCTACATTTAGCATACTCTATGTATATATGTATACCTTTATTCCCCCATCAAACAACAAAAAACAGAAAATAAAAATGAAAATAATATATAGTATCCATAATCAATAACTACCAATTTCCATATAGTATAATTAATCTCTCATGGTCGTCCCCTTTTGGTAATTTGATGAGGATTTTTTTGATTCTCTTATTTTGAGCATGTAATATATATCCAATATATATTTAATATAGTAATCTTAATATATAGCAATTCTAATACATATCCTTTTTTTTTTTACTTTTGTATAGATATATAATTATAGAGCTAAAAACTCATTGGTCACTTTTTGTAAGTATTTTAGTCTATTAGTTTAAGCCAATTAATTTGTGAATTTTTTTAAAAGTGTAATTTTTAAAAGTATATATTTTTAAATAATAATTTCCTAAACCTATTCATTTTACCTGTTAGTTATCGGTAATTTTAGTCATAATCATGTGAAACTGTTTAAGAGTGTCAAAATAGTATGTTCAGCTCGTAGAATTGTAATTTGCCTCAATGTTTACATGTTTCCATGGTTACCTGTTTAGCCAGTCACTTAGTACTTAGTCTATGTGTATATATAAAAAAAACCCTCTTCAAAGATGGCCCCCAACAGAGCCTGAGGAAGGAGCATGCATGCTCGAACGCACGCACATCCCCGCAGACCCTGTACCCAGAAGTGACGACACCCTGCCGTGTTCCCGTGCATCGCCAATCCCTGTCCCAGCTTTCCAGGAGCGCTCAGCTCCACCAGTGTAACTGGACAAAGGACAGATACACGAACATTCCAGCTAGCGACATTTTCCGGGACGGCGCGGATGACATCGCAGTAGGGCTGGGAGATTTTCTTAAACAAAATTCGATTCACGATTCAAATAAAGTTTTTTTTTTTTATTTGGACGCTGCGCCGGTCCTGAGGAGCTGCGGGCAGGAGTTTTTAGGCGAGGCCGCGGCTTTGGCCTAGTCACCGGTGTCCGGCTTCGCGGACTAGGCCGAAGCCGCGGCCTCACCTAAAAACTCCTGCCCGCAGCTCCTCAGGATCGGCGTGGTGTCAGCGCCGGTCCTGGGGAGCTGCAGGCAGGAGTTTTTAGGCGAGGCCGCTGCTTCGGCCTAGTCCGTGGCGCCCGGCCGAAATCGCAGACTAGGCCAAAGCCCCGGCCTCACCTAAAAACTACTGCCCGCAGCTCCTCAGGACCAGCGCGGTGAAAAAAAAAAAATTTTTAAAAATGGATTTGCTTAAATTTTGAATCGATTTGACCTCTTAACTCGATTAGAGATTTAAATCTATTTTTTCCCCAGCCCTACACCGCAGCACCGATCATTCCCAGCTGTTTCCTGTGTGCTCCTCCACCAGCCCCCTCCATGTTCTCCTCCGGCCCCCCGCATTCTCCTCTGCCACTTCTGTCCTCCTTCTCGCCCCCCCTCGTCCCCCACAGCCGGCTCCCCTCCTCTCCTCTCCTGTCGGCTGTGGGGGGAACTGTCAGGAATTGGACACAGTGAGCGAGATCAATCCTGTGTCCTGTGATAACTGAGCAGAGTAAACACAGTTTACTCTGCTCAGTTTATGAATGAACAGGAGCCTCTGTCTCCTGTTCATTCATCTTCAGTGCTGAGAAAGGTACTGGGGAATCTGTGTCCTCAGTCCTTTTCTCTGTCTCAAAGGGGAGATATCAGGGGTCTGTTTGGATCCCTGACATCTCACCAAAGCCCCCAAAAAAATATAAAAAAAAAAATATTTAAAAAAAATTCTAAAAAATGAAAAAGTGTAAAAAAATAAAATAAAAAAACTACTGACACCAATCTCTCTCATGCCCTACCAACACTGTCCACTGCCCCAACCCCCTCCCCCCAAAAAGCATTGTGAAAAAAAATTAAAACATATTAAATTGTAAAAAAAATCAATTATTAAAAATAAAAAAAACTACTAACACCGTCCACTTCCACCCACCCCCCACCCCCTTCCCCAGAAGCACTGTGAAAAAATATTGAAAAAGTGATTTAAAAAATATTTTTTCGCGGGGGGCAGCGCCGCCTCCCTGAAACGAGTTTGCCACCTCCCTGAAATAAGTTTTTGCAGGTTGGGATGTCTGAATACACGGTAAATTTGCTTCATGCCCGCTTAACAGCATGGCTTATGAAACCTCTGATGTTGATCTGTTTGCACTGAGCCTAAGTCTGTGTGTAGAGCCAGGGTGACCAAGAAGAATGAGAATGAGTGGTTGTAGGCTAAAGTCAGGGCAGGACAGGGGTAAGACATTGTTGTAAAGGTAGTTTATAGCAGAATAGAAAAAAGAAGAGTTAAAGTGGTAAAGGTTATTATAAGGAACTGTTTGCTGCAATGAGCAGGAAACTGCATGTAGGAGAAGCCTTCTGAGTTGTCTTCTCTTACTTGGTTACTTTAAATTGCAGAACTGTTTTAACACTTTTATACATCTGCTCATGGTAACCCTAAACCTCTGCGTCCATTGTCTCTCCAGATGTTTCTGTCGCTCCTGGGTGCAGCTTCTATACTCGCTGGATCACTATTCTGCCTAACAATGTCTGTTATGGGATTACGCTATGGACCGGTATGTCAGTATTATGACCCTGAGGAAACAAATACTACTGGCTCCCCAATACCCACCACCAATACGTCCCTGATCTGGGGTCGCCCATTTGTGAACCCACTGATTGAACAGAAGTAAGTCCCATATATTTTTGGCTTTTTAAAAGGTCAGTTCAGTTACGACAGTGGAGAGATGAATCACTCACTTGCTGTTTATATTTCTTTGTGGTCTCTATCATTGACTTTGTGCATTGAGCTTTATGCCATGATGCACTAATATGTACCGGATATTAGCACATTATCGCAGATTGACCTGCCAGTTGATCCCCTCCACCGGTGTGGTCCAAGCGCTCCAATCTATCACTGGCGCTTCCATCTTTTCCTGATCTTCCTTCTAAATTCTGACGTTCTAGCCTAGCACCCTCCTAGTGTAGTGTAGGCTGCTAGGAAAATGTAGCTAGCTCCTCTATAATCAGTGGAGCAAGTGGTTGATTATCCAAGGCTGTTCAGTGTTCCACAAGCTGCTGTTCTGTTGCTTCCCTTTGTCTTCTAGAGGATTCTAGAAGTATAGTGGGAGAAAGGACAGAGCAAGCAGCCTGAATATTATGGAGGGGTGGGCTCCCTCTAGGCATACCTGCCCTCAATCTATCTATTATTATATACTGTATGTGCTGCAACTTTGGAGACTCTCAAAATTTAAAGTTGGAACTGCAGTGCACGGGGGTGCCATGAAGTGCCCCTGCAGCTTACGCATTAATATGGAAATGTGTGCAAACAAAACCCATGGTTTAAACGTGAACTGTTAGACAGGACAATTTGGTTTGCTGCAAGCTGGCTGGTAAGTGAGCAGGAAATTGTTCTTTGACATGCATCACCCTTACACATGCTCCTTGCTGCAAAGACCAGTTATAGATTGGGGTTGTTGCCATTTGTTTGAATATTTATGGGACTCTAGCCCATCCCTGGGAAGGTGTGCCCAGAAGGTGGAGAGAAAGCCCATAAATAGTCTGAGGCCTGGGCAGCAGGGTGCAGTGTTTCTGGGTCCAGGCTTGCAAGAGGAGACCCCTGTGCAGGGGCTATGTGGCATGCTACAGAAGCCTTTGTGAAGACATCAAGGTCCCAGCTAAGCTTAGCTGGGGGGGGGGGGGCTATTCGCAAGTTCATGTCCAGGTCCAGGGATCAAGTTAGGTCTGGAGAAGCTCACTGGAGAGAGCCAGGAGAAAGGTGGTGGGAAAGAGTCCAGCTGTCCTAAGGTGGTATGAGTCTACATCTCCCTCACAAGGAAGAGCCTGGAGGATATTGGCAGGAGGCAACTGATGATCCTGTGAGTAGTTGACCTTCAGTGCTGGAGGAAAGTGTGTAGCTTTTAACTCTGGAAGGAGTACAGGTCACCAACAGCATAAGAGATCCTGTGGGACATTCAGTAGTTTGTACAGTACAGCAAGCAGTTCTGTGCAGTGTACTCAGAAATTGAGGAGTCCTTGAGATATCTAGTTCTACAGTTTCCGGGTATCCCATGCTCTCTCCCTATCCTAGTTCATTGTTTCCAATGAAAACCCAAAATAAACCCCTAGACTGTTTTCTTAGCCAGTGGAAAAATGAAGAAAAAGTGGGGAAATATGACTGCATAGGACTGCTAGCAACAAGGCAGAATGGGGCAACAGGATCACTAGATGTTTTTTGGCCAGGCTTCGGGAGGTAATTAAATGTCCTACACCTTAGGCAAGGGCATTATCCAACTTAAGTCAAAGTTGCACTGTTTGTTTTTATCTACAGGTGCCTCTTACCTACATAGGTAATTTGTTTGGTAAAGGTGAACTAACCCTTTAAGCTTTGTTAAAGGTGGCTTCTCTAAACCCCTGAAACACAAGTTTTCCACGAGCCACCAAAGGCCCCTGCACACCAGATAGTTGACAACTGAAAGGTCCCAAACCCAGTTAGTACTTCCAACAATGTCAGGGATCCATGTTATGTCAGCGCGCACTCCATACCTAACTACCGCACCCTCTGTATCAGTTTAAGTTACAAGAGTCCCCCCAAAATATTCCTGATTAGATATTTACTCTGTCAGTTCCTTAACATGTTGGTGCTTTCTAAATTTGGGAAATAACATACCAATCCAATTATCTTTTTTTTTTTCCCAGCAATGAAAACTACCTCTTCCACCCAGAAATATGGGACACGTGTGTGGAACCTCCTAATGTGGTGGAGTTCAACATCATCCTTTTCTCTATCTTGATAGCAGCGAGTTCCATTGAGGCCATCCTGGGCGCCGTCCATCTGATCAACAGTCTATTTGGTGTCATCTGCGGAACCTGTAGGAAAAAGGATGACGACTACGAGGACACGATGAAAGATGAAAAGAAAGAAAACAAATGTAAGCAGCACCTAACCTCATTTATCACCAAGCCATACCAAACTGTCTGTGTTGACCCATTTCAACCAATCAGATTAAAGAGACAATGTTAGTTTGCATTTTTAGGGCAAATGACAGAGTCTACACATAGCCCATCCCCACTGGCAGGGGGACAGTTACCCTCATCACCTCCCCACACTACTGGTACCCTCACTGGTTGAACGGGGCTTCTGAGTTAGAGGGAGCTCATGATTAGTGGCCAATCAGCAGGTCCAAACAGTACCTACCGGAAGCTGTTATTCATCCTACTCTGTCCTGTAGTGATATAGTGGCCTGAACCAAAATGCATAGAGGGAGACTCAGGTATCCAACACACCCTTATGTGTGTCAGATGCTTAACCACTTCAATACCGGTCGCTTTTAACCCCCTCCTGCCCAGGCCAATTATCAACTTTTAGTTCTGTCACACTTTGAATGACAATTGTGTGGTCATATAACACTGAGCCCCAACTAAATTGTTATCATTTTTATCACACAATTAGAGCTTTATTTTTGTGGTATTTAATCACCACTGGGTTTTTTATCTTTTACTAAATAAACAAAATAAGACTAAAAATTTTGAACAAAAACACAGTTTTCTTAGTTTCTGTTATAAAATTTTGCAAACAAATAATTGTTCTTCATAAATTTAGCTCAAAATGTATTCTGCTACATTTCGTTGGTGAAAATAACCCAAATCAGTGTATATTATTTAGTCTGTAGGAAAGTTATACAGTCCACAAACTATGGTATGTATATCTTAAAATCAATTAATCCTGATGTACTGATGGACTCATTTCTTGAGGCCCTAAAATGCAAGGACCATTCAAATACCCCCCAAATGACCCATTTGTGGAAAGTAGACAGTCCAAGGTACTTAGTAAAAGCATGGCGGGTATTTTGAAGTTGTCATTTTTTGTCATTTTTTTTTTTGAAAATTAAGAAATTTAAAAAAAAATCCTTTCCACAATCTCTTTTTTTTTTACATACTGTCACCAGTGCAGTACAGTGTTATCATATAACTGGTGTAGCGGTGATCAGGGACCCTGACTGGGGACAGTGCAAAAAAAAGAAAAAAAAAAGTTTTTTTTTTTTCTATTACATTTTCTTTCTTTTTTTTTGCAATATTTTTTTCTTAACACACTGTGACCAGAGAAATATAATGTTACCATGGTAACATTGTATTGCTCTGGGAAGTGATCAGAGTTTTTTTTTACATTATGTTTGCTTATAGCAGTGCATTACATTGCTATAAGCAAGCATTTTACTGAATGAAACTGATTTATTCAGTTTGCTTTGTTTTGATCAGCTTTTGATCAAAGCTAATCACATGGTACAGATGTCTTACCATGTAATCAGATTGACCAATCACAGCTAGCAACACATTTATACATATTGGGTGGCTTGAAAGGAAGCCATTCATTGTGTACAACTGCCATGTGATCTGCTTTGATTCGTCACAGCAGCCACATGGTACTGGCAGCAAGCTAGTACTCGGATCGGTCCTCGGCTGTGTCCCTTGGATATTGGCGGTGAAAGATTGCGCCACTGTCCCAGTCAGGATGAAAAACACCCGCCCAGCTGTCAATCGGCTATTGGGCGGATGGGAACTGGTTAAAGGGTATATTATGTTATGTGCTCACATTTACACAGCAAAAAAAAAAAAAAAAATGAATAAATGTAGCACCCTCTAGTGTAGAGTGCTAGTTTGTACATAGGTTTTTCTGTAGTGTAGGTATATTTTGGCTTGGCTGGCAGCAAAGCCTGTTTTGAATCTGTGTTAGGGTGAGTGACTCAGGGAGGCTGGATGACTCATCAGGCAGCACCTCTGGTATCTCCCACTACTTGCTGGAACCTTGGAGAAGTTTCCAGAAGAACGGGTGGGAGGATAGGAGGAGCTGCCTGTAGTATTGAGGAGGGCCCCAGCCAATCCCCAGCAAATGGATTGGCAGGGGGTAGGTCTCTCTTAAATACTCAGAGTCAGGCCAGATGGGACAGTGTGGAGTTCGGGAGCTGGAGATGGAGTGCTGAGGAGGCTGTTAGAGGCCCTTGAGGATAGCCCCCTAGTCTGGAGGGGGGGTTGACCTCGGGCCTGGAGCTCGGGTGCTGGAGGGATCCACTCAAGACACACAGAGGAGTTCTGTCCAGAGGCACGGGATCAAGAGTGAGGACAGCAGGAGCCAGCGAGCATGTCCAGGAGAGAAGACAGCCGGGTGGCTGGTGAGTGTGATAGTCTGGGAGTGGCAGTCTTAGATGGTTGTAGAGTCAGTCAGTCTGGGAGGACTGTGGGAAGTAGCCAGGAGGGCTAGTGAAAGGGGCAGCTGCAGCCAGGTGGGCTGGCAGTGCCTGAAGAGGTGGCGCTTGGATCAGCAGCCACAGGAATGTAGCTGGACGCTGGACTTTTTCTCTACACGCCAAAGGTGCCGTGGGTCCCTGCCTGTAAAGGGCTTTTGCTTATTCTGGCTGAGAGCCTTGCCAGATCCACCAAACAGTGTTCCAGCTGTTTCTGAGTTGTTCTGCAAGAAAGTGATGTGCTGGAGGAAGAGGAGAGTATACACAGAGTGTATATAGTTACATAGTTACATTGCTAGGTTGAAAAAAGACACAAGTCCATCTAGTTCAACCATTAAAATAAATAGATAAATAAATAATAATATCATACAATCCCATATACCTAATCCTATATCCACAGTTGATCCAGAGGAAGGCAAAAAACCCCAGCAAAGCATGATCCAATATGCTAAATCAGGGGAAAAAATTCCTTCCTAACCCCCCAAGAGGCAAACGGATTTTCCCTGGATCAACTTTACCTATAAATGTTAGTATACAGTTATATTATGTACATTTAGAAAAGAATTCAGACCTTTCTTAAAGCAATCTACTGAGCTGGCCAGAACCACCTCTGGAGGGAGTCTATTCCACATTTTCACAGCTCTTACTGTGAAGAAACCTTTCCGTATTTGGAGATGAAATCTGTTTTCCTCTAGGCGTAAAGAGTGCCCCCTTGTCCTCTGTGTTAACCGTAAAGTGAATAACTCAACACCAAGTTCACCATATGGACACCTTATGTATTTGTACATATTGATCATATCCCCCCTTAATCTCCTCTTCTCAAGAGTGAATAAATTCAGTTCCTCTAATCTTTCCTCATAGCTGAGCTCCCCCATGCCTCTTATCAGTTTGGTTGCCCTTCTCTGCTCTTTTTCCAGTTCCCCGATATCCTTTTTGAGAACTGGTGTCCAAAATTGAACTGCACATGCCAGATGAGGTCTTACTGATGCTTTGTACAGGGAAAAAAATGATATCTCTCTGTCAGGAGTCCATACTTCTCTTAATACAAGAAAGGACTTTGCTCGCTTTGGAAACCGCAGCTTGGCATTGCATGCCATTATTGAGCTTATGATCTACCAAAACCCCCAGATCCTTCATTACGGATCCCCCTAGTTGTACTCCCCCATAGCATGTATGATGTATGCATATTCTTAGCCCCGAAGTGCATAACTTTACATTTATCAACATTAAACCACATCTGCCACATAGTCGCCCAATTAGAGTGCATTGAGGTCGGCTTGTATAGCTTAGTGTCATCTGCAAAGAAATGGTACTTTTAATCCCAGACCCTATATCATTTTATAAAGATATCAAAAAGTAAGGGTCCCAACACTGGGGTACACCACTGATCACCTTAGACCATTCAGAGTAAGAATCATTAACCACTACTCACTGAATTCTGTCTCTTAGCCAGTTTTCTGTCCATTTACAAACTGATATTTCCAAGCCTGTAGACTTTACAATACCCATGAGCCGTGTGTGGGGAACTGTGTCGGACGCTTTTGCAAAATCCAAGTATTCCACAGCCACCCCTCTGTCCAAGGTTTTACTTACCTCCTCATAAAAAGAAAATCAGATTTGTCTGAAAACTTCTGTCTTTCATAAATCCATGCTGTCTGTTGCTTAAAATATTTTTTTTCAGCAAGAGTTTATCTATGTGATCTTTTATTAAACTCTTCAGCATAGGTGTGCGCAGCCTTTTGCATTAGGGTGTGCACCCCAAAGCTCAAACACACACTACCAATCGCTCACTGCGTTCATTCAGAAAGGGAAGGGGTCAGTAAATTACATATTTACTGGCCCCTTCCCCCATTCATCCTAAAACATCCCAGCAGCAACAGCCATCGGGAGATGAGGGAAGCCAGCAGTGGTGCGGGGGGAAGGGGGGGCTAGGGCAGTAGGGGGAATCTCTGCTGCACAGGGTGATTAGGGTGTGCCTGGGCACACCTGGTACACCATGTGCACACGCCTATGCTCTTCAGTATCTTCCCAATTATAGAAGTTAAACTAACAGGTCTATAGGTACTTGGTAAAGACTTTGTTCCCTTTTTAAATATAGGCACCACATTGGCCCTACACCAATCCAGTGGTACTATTCCCATCATTAATGAGTCTCTAAAAATTAGAAACAATGGCTTTGAAATAAGAGCTCAATTCTTTTAGGATCCGTGGGTGGATGCCATCTGGTCCAGGTGCTTTATCCACCTTAAATCATTATGGGGATGAGCTCCCCCATGCTCCTTTGTATACACAGAACTGAAGAAAGTATTTAATAAATTTGCCTTCTCTTTGTCTCCAGTCACCCACTCTACATTATTTTGTAAAGGGCCTACATGCTCAGATCTGACCTTTTTCCTATTAATATATTTGAAGAATTTTTATGGGGTTTGTCCTACTATATTTTGCAATCTGTCGTTAGGTTTGAATTTTTGCATCCTTGATTTCCTTTTTACATATTCTGTTATATTCTTTGTAACATTTAAACGACAATAGTGTTCCTTCATTTTTACATTTTTTAAAAGCTCTTTTCTTATTGCTTATAGCTTTTTTAACTTTGGCCGTGAGCCACATAGGTTTTATTTTTAGCCTTTTAAACGTATTGCCCATGGGAATATACTTTGCAGTGAGTTCACAAACAGTCTTTTTGAAGAATTCCCATGTTCTGTGTTCATTGATGCCAATATTCCCTCCCAGTCTAAGTCCTGGAGAGCAGCCCTCATCCTTGGAACATTTGCTCTCTTAAAGTTAAGTGTTTTATTATGTCATGTTATGGTCACTGCTACCCAGATGTTCCTTTATATGAACTTTAGTATTAAGCTCTGCATGGTATGAGATTACCAGGTTAGAGTGTCCCTGAAGAGACTTTGTTCCAGTCAAGTGGGCATCCCATAATACCCCTATCCCCATCCAAGTTTATTAACCCATAAATAAAAAAAATAAAACAAAGCTGCTAAACTATTTCCTGCCTCAAGCGAGCCTGTGGAAATTCGGTGTGCCTGGCTGTGCAGGGTGGGGGATCTCAATTCATCAGCGGCTCCTACGGGGTATGCACTACAAGCAGTCTACAGTGTGGGAGGGGTCTGTGCCAAGGGAAAGGTTCTTATTGGGGGAGCGTGTACTAACAAGGTTTGTACTGAGGAAAATCGGTCTATACTGATTGGGGGGGGGCTGGAAGAGTGTCTGTTCTGAGGGAGGGGGGCTTATAGTGAAGGATGGATGTAAGAGGGGCTTTGCAACTGGCTATTAATGGCACCAAAAGCACAAGTCCCTGCCCCACTCCTATCCTTTTGCTAGAACACTATCCCACCTAACACTAACCCTCCACCATATTGCACCCACTCCATGCCTTAGGCCTCCACACAAAATTTCCTGCAGTTGATGTTTATATCCTTAAAAATAAATGTCCACTCATGTATAAGGTTGCTGTAGTTGATTGATGGTACTCACATCAATCTACAGTACATTCCAGAGCCACTTGACATTACATATTCAACCACATTTAGTGGATGATCCGCAGCAGTCAGATGTAAAAGCATATGCAGCACTTGTAGCTGTCATCTCCCTCTAACAGTCTCTCCTTCCAAATGCCACTCCATAGCTCTACCCAGCCGGGTATGTTAACTGCAGTTACTCTCCTGGTCCCAGAGTCATTAGTACTCAGAGGGCTCTGACTCACCTATTAGGCTTTAGGCATCCAGCTCAAGGCTCTCCTTTAGTAGTTCCAGAGACAGGATTGATGCAGTTGCTCCTACTGAACTCTGTACACCTCTCCTGGGATTCTGCCTTGAGCAGGGCCTTGGCTGTGCTGACTATACCTGCAAAGGTGTGGGGTACTTGGCTCCCATGCCCAATCTGCACTAGGGCTCCTCCCAACTGGCTTATATATGGGTGCTGCCTCACCCATGACATCACTGCAGGAGGGCTTTACCTAAAGGGGGACTAACACCTGATGACACTGTTTTCTGTAACTATACACTATTCTGGCAGAGCCACCTATTGGCAGGCTAGATAACTGCACCTGCCTACATTGGTCTGTACTTATGAAAGAGGGTCTGTACTGAGAGAGAGGTCCAGTACTGAGGAGGGGGTCTGTTCAGAGGAAAGGGGTTTATATCAAGGTGGGGCTGGGAGCGTGTTCTATACTTAGAGGGGGTCTATAGTGAGTGAAGGGTCTGTACTAAGGAAGGAGATTCTATACTTGGGGGTCTGTACTGAGGAAGGGGTCTGTACTGAGGGAGGAGGGTCTGTACTGAGGAAGCAGGTCTATACCAAGGGAGGGAGTGGGGGGGTTTATACTGAGGGTGTTGGCTGGGAGAAGTGTTGGCTGAGAGTACTGAAGAGATGGTCTGTACTGGGGCGCTGTACTGAGAAGGTAGTTTGTACTGGGGGTCTGTACTGAGAAGGTGGTCTGTACTGGGAATCTGTACTGAAGAGATGGTCAGAACCAGGGGTCTGTACTGAGGAGGTAGTCTGTACTAGGGGTCTGTACTGGGGAGGTAGTCTGTACTGAGGAGGTGGTCTGTACTAGGGGTCTATACTGGGGAGGTGGTCTGTACTGAGGAGGTGGTCTGTATTGAGGAGGTGGTCTGTATTGAGGGTCTGTACTAAGGAGATGGTCTGTACTGAGGAGGTGGTCTGTACTGGTAGTCTGTACTGAGGAGGTGGTCCGTACTAAGGAGGTGGTCTGTACTAGTAGTCTGTACTGAAGAGGTGCTCTGTACTGGGGTTCTGTACTGAGGAGGTGCTCTGTACTGAGGAGGTGCTCTGTACTGAGGAGGTGCTCTGTACTGGGGGACAATACTGAGGAGGTGCTCTGTACTGGGGGTTTGTACTGAGGAGGTGCTCTGTACTGGGGGACTGTACTGAGGAGGTGCTCTGTACTGGGGGTCTGTACTGAGGAGGTGCTCTGTACTGGGGGTCTGTACTGAGGAGGTGCTCTGTACTGGGGGACTGTACTGAGGAGGTGCTCTGTACTGGGGGACTGTACTGAGGAGGTGCTCTGTACTGGGGGACTGTACTGTGGAGGTGCTCTGTACTGGGGGTCTGTACTGAGGAGATGCTCTGTACTGGGGGTCTGTAGTGAGGAGGTGCTCTGTACTAGGGTTCTGTACTGAGGAGGTTCTCTGTACTGGGGGTTTGTACTGAGGAGGTGCTCTGTAGTGGGGGTCTGTACTGAGGAGGTGCTCTGTACTGGGGGTCTGTACTAAGGAGGTGCTCTGTACCGGGGTCTGTACTGAGGAGGTGCTCTCTACTGGGGGCCTGTACTGAGGAGGTGCTCTGTACTGGGGGCCTGTACTGAGGAGGTGCTCTGTACTGGGGGTCTGTACTGAGGAGGTGCTCTGTACTGGGGGTCTGTACTGAGGAGGTGCTCTGTACTGGGGGTCTGTACTGAGGAGGTGCTCTGTACTGGGGGTCTGTACTGAGGAGGTGCTCTGTACTTGGGGTCTGTACTGAGGAGGTGGTCTGTACTGGGGGGTCTATGCTGAGGATGTTGAGGTGGTCTATTTGTTATGCACTCTAGGCTGAACAGGTGTTGCAGTACACCTGGTGTTGCAGGTTTCATCCATCTCCGTATGGGGGGGTCGCACTTTGGTATCTTTGTCCCCTCATCTTCTATACTGCACTGTACATTCCATATTCAACACTACCACATTCTACACTATACAAGTCATCTCAGATTCTGTTTAACCACACCCCTTTAAGCCACGCTCAGTATTTAGAGCACTGTAAATCAAACCTACTTTTCATATACGTGCCACATTGTCAAGACTTGAGCTGACACGCTCCCCTGCACAGCCATTCACTGGGAAGATTAGTCTACTGCTGTTTCTCCACCACCACTTCTCTAAGCCCCTTATGTATCTGAGAACAAAGATTATGTGATCACGTATAAAAAAAAAAAATTAAAAAAAATAAAAAGTATTTATACATTATATTTAATACCTATGCACAAATATTTTGCCTTTCATTTCTATGTTAAACTAAATAGGTTGTTTTATAAGAGGAGGATTCACATATACTTTAAACATTACTCCACGGCCCTCTCCTAACATTACAAAGCAGGGAGAGCATGTATGGATTTTTAGGCAAAAAAAAAAAAAAACAACAAAATTCGGTAAAAAGCACCTAATAAGGTAAGTAGCATTTTTTTTATTTTTAAGTTATGCTATGTTAATAGAAATATGCAGGTATTATGGCAATTTGGCTGCAGAAGGTTCCCCCACACTTTCTGTTCTGGTGACAACTGAAAATATCAAATTTCCCATCACTTTTTGTCATAATGAGAATGGAAATCAGGACAAATAAAGAGGATCAACCTCCTCATACCTACTTATCAGGGGCACAGACAGCAATAAACACCTAACAGGGGTTCTAATGTGCAATTGGTCTTTTAATGTAGTATTTGCATTTGATTAGTTTGAATGTATTTTAATTTTTTTTCTCATTACAGTTTAATACAGCGACCATGCTTGGAGCAGGAAGCACTTTCCTTAAAAAAACCTTAAAATTCCCTTTACATAGACTGGATGTGGGCTGGTTGCTCTAGAAATGAATCTGGATATATACCTGTGGCCCCATGTGTCCTGCTGATTCTCAACTATTAAAGCGGAACTAAACCCTCCTATCCCTTTCAGCCAAGGAAGCTGCCATCTTGGCCTCTATTTGATCTGCAACTGCTATGGTGCTGCACATGTGATCAGTTATGACAGACATTTCATGGTTTGACAGTTTGGTTGAGAGCACAAGTAAAATATGACAGTTGGCATTTCAATGTTCCACTTTAAGCTAATAGACATTAAAAAAAGTTCCTGCAGATATGACCACCCTGGGTCTCCACTGCTGCTGCTAGGCCAAATACTCAAGTGATGATCATGACATGTGGTCTCTGTCAGAGGGACATGTGAGACACAGCCAGCCAATCAGCAACCCACCTGAACAATGATCCTCTCGTGCGACGTTGTACCCAAACAAAGTTGACGTCCTTTTTTTCCCCACAAATAGAGCTTTTTTTTGGTGGTATTTGATCACCTCTGCGTTTTTTATTTTTTGCGCTATAAACAAAAAAAGAGCGACAATTTTGAAAAAAAAAGCAATATTTTTACATTTTTGCTATAAAAAATATCCCCAAAAAATATATAAAAAAATTTTTCTTCCTCAGTTTAGGACGATATGTATTCTTCTACATATTTTTGCTAAAAAAAAAAATAAAAAAGTAAAAAAATCGCAATAAGCGTATATAGATTGGTTTGTGCAAAAGTTATTGCGTCTACAAAATAGGGAATAGATTTATGGCATTTTTATTATAAATTTTTTTTTATTAGTAATGGCGGCGATCTGCCATTTTTATCGTGACTGCTACATTGCAGCAGACAGAAACTTTTGTCGGACACTTTTGATATTATTTTGGGACCATTGTCATTTATACAGCAATCAGTGCTATAAAAATGCACTGATTACTGTGTAAAAGTCACTGGCGGGGAAGGGGTTAAACACTAGGGGGTGATCAAGGGGTTAAGTGTGTTCCCTCAGTGTGTTCTCACTGTAGGTGGAATGGGCTCACTAGAACATGACAGAGATCACTGCTCCCGATCACTGGGAGCATTAGATCCCTGTCATGTTGCTAGGTAGACCAGGGAAGTGCCTTGTTTACATAGGCATCTCCCCGTTCTGCCTCTCCGTGCCATGATCGCGGGCCACCGGCGGACAGCAAATCCACGGGACCTGCGGGCATTCGCCGCTGGCGGCGTGCACGCGCCCACTAGCCACCGATGACGGAGTGACGTATGGGTACGTCGTTTTGCGCACCCGTACCATTCTGCCGACGTATATCGGCGTGAGCCAGTCAGCAAGTGGTTAATCACCACTGAGTTTTTTATTTTTTGCTAAATAAACAAAAAAATACCTAAAATTTTGTAAAAAAAAAAAAATTAAAAAAGGCATATTTCTTCGTTTCTTTAAAAAAAATTAGCAAATTAATAATTTTGGTTCATAAATTTTGACCAAATGTTATACTGCTTCAAATCTTTAATATGCACGTAAGTAAAAAAAAAGTCCTTAGACCATATAGACAAAGTTCCAATACTCAAAGCAGCACTCCAATCAAATAAATGAAGTATGACCAGCATTCACATGTAAAAACATAAGGGAAATCAGTAGTATGTTGATAAGTGAGACAGTTTAATTGATAGGTGAAGGATTCTACTTAATGATTGATAGGCAAATACCATCCACACCACGTGAAACCCACTCCCCTAGGGGTTTACACTCACCAAAGGGAGGTAATTCAAAAGCCTTGAACACACCAGGTGTCTGCCGTTTAGTCCGGTTATCTCAAACAGCCCAGGGTGGTTTAGTCATGTAAAGAAAAGCTCCACATAGCGTGATACAGTTTTAAAAGTTTATTCAAGATGACCCCCCCCCTTAAAACCACACTTACACAACATAAATTGTAACAGGCATTTGGTTGAATAATGAAACTGTGTGTTATCACCAATCAGTATGGAATGTCGTCTGCCATCCACCGCATCCACTGCATTGAAAGTATCTGGCTGTTCCTTCCTGGTAGTGACACGCACACGTCACTTCCAGTCACCGTAAGGTCACGCACTGATGCGTTTTGTCATCACCACTTCAACAGAGATGCTCTTCACCCCCTTTACCTATCCTCCACCCACCTACCCTATCCTCATCACACTTCCCTATCCTCCACCCACCTATCCACCATCCCCTACCTTATCCTCCATTCCGCTTCCCTGTCCTACATCCCGCTTCCCTATCTTCCACCCACCTACCCTATCCTCCACCCCCCTCCAATTCCAGATTCTTTACCCCTGTACCCTCTCCTCCACGCTCCTACCTTATCTTCCACACCCCTCCATTCCAGATCTTCCACTCCCCTTCCCTGTCCTCTATCACTCTTCCCTATCTTCCACCCTCCTATCCTATCCTCCACCCCCCTACCCTACCATACACCCCTCCATTCCAAATTCTCCACCCCCTTCCCTGTCCTCTATCCCTCTTCCCTATCCTCCACCCTCCTACTCTACCATCCACTCCTCCTTTCCAGATCCTCCACCCCTCTTCCCTATCCTCCACCCTCCTACCCTATCCTCCACCCCCCTACCCTACCATTCACCCCCCTACCTTATCCTCCACCCCTATCCCATCCTCCACCCTCCCTACTCCATCCTCCCCCTTCCCTACTCCAACCTCCGCCCTCCCTACTCCACCCTCCTTCCTTATCCTTCACCCGCCTACTCTATCCTCTACCCTCCTACCCTATCCTCCACCCCTCCATTCCTGATCCTTCACCCACTTTCCCTGTCCATCCGCCTACCCTATCCTCCACCCCCTATTCTTATCCCCAACTCTCCTACCCTATCCTCCACCCCTCAATTTCAGATCCTTCACTCCCCTTCCCTGTCCTCTATTCATGTTTCCTATCCTCCACCCTCCTTCCCTATCCTCGAGCCGACATTCTAGATCCTCCAACACCCTTCCTGATCTTCTACCCCACTACCTTTTCCTTCACCCCCCCTTCCCTATCCTCCACCCCCCTACCCTATCCTCCACCCTCCTTTCCTATCCTCCACCCCCATTCCAGATCCTTCACCCCTCTACCCAATTGTCCACCCTCCTCCACCCCCTTCGCTATTGTTCAACTCCTTCCCTGTCCTCCACCCCTTTCCATATCCTCCACCCCCCTACCCTATCCTCCATCCTTCTTCCCTATCCTCCATCCTTCTTCCCTATCCTCCACCCTTCTTTCCTATCCTCCACCCCCATTCCAGATCTTTCACCCTCCACCCCCCGTTCCTATCCTCCACCCTCCTTCTCTATCCTTCCCCTCCTACCCGATCCTCCACCCCCCCCACCCAATCCTCCACCCTCTTCTCTATCCTCCACCCCCACCTTTCTGATTCTCTCCCTCCTCCCTGATCCCCCACCACCCTTCCCAATCTTCCACCCCTCTTCCCAACTTTCCCCCCCCTGATTCCCTATCCTCCACCCTCCTTCCTTATCATTCCACCCCCTCTTCCCTATCCTCCACCACTACTTTCATTTTCTGGTTGTAGGAGATAACCATGGTGTCCTCCCACCCACAATGTAGTGCCTTTTGCAACTTAAGAACTGTCACCTTATTCACGTATATACTGTATTCATGCCACAGTTCCACTTAAAAATGTGTTTCTTGCAACAGTGGCCCCTCTTTTCAGCATGTTCTCTTGATCATTAAATGTCAGAGGTCATTAAATGTTCGGCTATTTTCTCTCCAGGTTGAATATAGAACGAATCAGGAAAATACCATATTATGGCTGTTAGATGGAGCTGGTGATTGTAGAAAATAAATATTATGAGCATTAGCTCCATCCAGTGGCCATAATATGATATTTTCCCAAGCCACTCTATTTTTATGAATGGATAACATTTGACCTAGAGAAAAAATAGGCTAATAACATTTGATTTTGCCCCATACACACAGAACAAATGTGCATGCAGTTTTACAAGATCAATAGCTCAATTTTTGTTTTTTGTAAATTGTTTTAGAAACAACAAATGTATATTTTCTGTTTTTATAAATGTTTTTCCTGACTGCATTTCTGCTGTAAACACCGTGCAGACAGAAGGAGAAAAAGAATCTGCAAAAAAGGTGATTGGCCCCTCTCTCCCTGACTGACCAATAAACATCTACTGCAGCAAAATGAGTTGAGTTTTTATTATGATGTACAGAATATGTAAATAGCTTTATTCATTATTTTATATCTTTGTGCCGACTTGTGAGATAAACTAATTATACATTTTTTGTGATTAAGCAATGGACTCCTTTGTGTTTTTTACAGTTTGATCTATAAAATATTCTTTGATAAAAATGGTTTTAGCATCAAAAAGGCTCAAATAGCTACAGTGCCTTGAAAAAGTATTCATACCCCTTGAAATTTTCCACATTTTGTCATGTTACAACCAAAAAATTTAAATGTGTTTTATTGGTATTTTATGTGATAGATCAACACGAAGTGGCACATAATTGTGAAGTGGAAGGAATATGACAAACGCTTTTCAAAATTTTTTACAAACAAATATGTGAAAAGTGTGGGGTACATTTGTATGGTGCCCCCCTGAGTCAATACTTTGTAGAACCTCCTTTCTCTGCAATTACAGCTGCAAGTCTTTTTGGGGATGTCTCTACCAGCTTTGAACAAGAGAGTGACATTTTTGCCCATTCTTCTTCGCAAAATAGCTCAAGCTCTGTCAGATTGGATTGAGAGTGTCTGTGAACAGCAATTTTCAAGTCTTGCCACAGATTCTCAATTGGATTTAGGTGGGCCATTCTAACACATAAATATGCTTTGATCCAAACCATTCCATTGTAGCTCTGGCTGTATGTTTAGGGTCATTGTCCTGCTGGAAGGTGAATCTCTGCCCCAGTCTCAAGTCTTTCGCAGACTTTAACAGGTTTTCTTCTAAGATTGCCCTGTATTTGGCGCTATCCATCTTCACATCAACTCTGACCAGCTTCCCTGTCCCTGCTAAAGAAAAGCATCCCCACAACATAATACTGCCACCACCATGTTTCACGGTGGGGATGGTGTGTTCAGGGTGATGTGTAGTGTTAGTTTTCTGCCACACATAGCATTTTCATATTAGGCCAAAAAGTTCAATTTTGGTCTCATCTGACCAGAGCACCTTCTTCCACATGTTTGCTGTGTCACCCATATGGCTTTGTGCAAACGGGACTTCTTATGACTTTCTTTCAACAATGGCTTTCTTCTTACCACTCTTCCAAATAAGCCAGTTTTGAAGAGTGTACGACTAATAGTTGTCCTGTGGACAGATTCTCCCACCTGAGCTGTGGATCTCTGCAGCTCCTCCAGAGTTACCATGGGCCTCTTGGCTCTTCTCTGATTAATGTTCTCCTTGCCCGGCCTGTCAGTTTAGGTGGATGGTCATGTCTTGGTAGGTTTGCAGTTGTGCCATACTCTTTCCATTTTCGGATGATGGATTGAACAGTGCTCCGTGGGATGTTCAAAGCTTGGGATATTTTTTTTTTATAACCTAACCCTGCTTTAAACCTCTCCACAACTTTATCCCTGACCTGTCTGGTGTGTTCCTTGGGCTTCATGATGCTGTTTGTTTACTAAGGTTCTCTAACAAATGCATTGTTTGTACATTGGAAACTGTCTAAACTTGTTCAATAAACACATTTTTGATTAAAAATAAATAATAAAAAAATAAGGTTCTCTAACAAACTGTCAGAAACCATGAACCAGGCCGAGACAGAAGTACAGTAAAATCACACTTGTTTATTAATAAAAAAAAAGGTAAATACAGTAAGCGTAGTCAAAGCATAGCCAGTGTCCAGAAACCGGATCGGGTAATCAGCCAGGCCAGAGTTCAGTAACCAGATCGGGTAATCAGCCAGGCCAGAAGTCAGGGATCCAAGTAGAGGAACAGCAAGCAGGATAAGGAGCCAGAAGGGATGTCAGCAAAGCCAGTCTTTAAACAGGAACGCAGGAGATGGTTTCTTGTGATGCGACCAAGGCAAAGGCAGGAATGAAGTGAGCTGGAGATCTTTAAGTAGGCGGGACTGACGAGCAGATCCACAACAGCTGTTTAACTGTGGAAAGAGATGAGAGCTGGCAGCTGAGCGGACAGCTCAGAGAAGGAAGGGCTGAGCCAGCCCTGACACAAACCTTCACAGAATAGCTGTATTTATACCAAGATTAAATTACACACAGGTGGACTCTATTTACAAATTAGGTGACTTCTGAAGGCAATTGGTTCCACTAGATTTTAGGTAGGGGTATCAGAGTAAAGGGGGCTGAATACTAATGCACGCCACACTTTTCACATATTTATTTGTAAAAAAAATTGAAAACCATTTATCATTTTCTTTCCACTTCACAATTATGTGCCACTTTGTGTTGGTCTATCACATAAAATCCCCAAAATATATATTTACATTTTTGATTGTAACATGACTAAATGTGGAAAATGTCAAGGGGTATGAATACTTTTTCAAGGCATTATTATTATACAGGATTTATATAGCGCCAACAGTTTGTGCAGCACTTTATTCCTCCCACTGATATGAATGATGGGGCACTAGTCCTCTCACTTACACCAACTATTCCTCTCACTTACACCAACTATTCCTCTCACTGACACCAACTATTCCTCTCACTTACACCAACTATTCCTCTCACTGACACCAATGATGGGGTACTATCTCCCACTTACACCAATGATGGGGCGCTATTCCTCCCACTGACACCAATGATGGGGCACTATTCCTCCCACTGACACCAATGATGGGGCATTGTTACCGATGCCAGAACATTTTCTACTCCTACTGGCCACAGTCCAGCCACTCTAAAGTCTGAAGGATAATAAATTGGCCCTTTATTTAGAAAGTTTAGAGACCCCTGCTCTAGAAAAGGAGTGATATAATACCAATTAGCCCCTAGGGGCTTTTATCAATATCTTCAACTCTGACATGCGCTGCAGACACAGCAACAAACCTGCTCCTTGACTATCTCATCATCGCCATTGTTGATGGAAGTCCTCCGGGCGGACACCCGGAAGGGACTGATATCTAAAATATATGCAGAATTATCGTCCTCAGTCCAAGACCATGCCTCCTTCCAAAGCCGAAAAAAGTGGGTGAATGATATAGGGGATATAGATGGGGACCAATGGGACATGGCCCTGGAATCTATTCCTGCGGTTTCTGTCTCGGCATCTCATAAATTGTCACAAATCTTTATTTTGCGTAGAGCCTATAGAACGCCAGTGCAATTATATAAATGGGTAAGAAGAGACTCCCCCTTGTGCCCCAAATGCGAAGTACACCAGGGGGACTTCATATATCTACTCTGGAGGTGCCCGAAGCTCCATAGGTACTGAGCTGAGAGGGGGAGAGAGAGAGAGGGATGGGAAACACAGATTCAGTTATGGTTACAGTTATGCACTAGACCAGGGGTCTCAAACTGGTTGCCCTGCAGCTGTTGCAAAACTACAAGTCCCATGAGGCATTGCAAGGCTGACAGTTAAAAGCATGACTCCCACAGGCAGAGGCATGATGGGACTTGGAGTTTCGCAAAAGCTGGAAGGCCTCCAGTTTGAGACCCCTGCACTAGACCCTGGAGGATCCATAGATTGAAGAAATGACTAATTCTGATCTGTTATGTTATGGGTCATAAGTGCTGGTTAGTGTTTGGGGTTGGGGGGGGGGGGGGGGGTACAGAAAAAGAAATGTAATGTTCAATTTTGGATACTGATATGATTGTATGTACTATATGAGCAATGAATAAATAAACAAGTTTTGATTAAAAAAAAAAGAAAAGGAGTGATGTATATACAGGATCTATATAGAAGTCCCAAGTTCTGCTGTTTGATTTCCTGGGCATCTCATAAGTCCCCATTCCTATCCAAGTTTAATCTCCCTCAATAAAAACAAACAAAAACAAGTGCAAGGACTGCTTTCATGTCTCTGGATGAATGAGAAGTGTGTGCCTGGCTGGGGCAGTGTGACAGACGGCCCACAATACTCAGCAGCTCCTATGGGGGTACTGCTACACGGACATGGTATAGGACGTGGACATAGGCTGTGAGGACATGGTACAGGAGCGCAACAGGAGGTGGTCAGAGGCTGAGGAGGGGTCCGGTCTTACCTGGCCATTATGTAGAGAGGCACGTGCCACAGTCGAGACGAGTACCTTACATTTAAAAATAGCGCCGCCTGGCGCCATTACGTCACTGCGCATGCGCCCGCCAGCCCGAAAATGGCCGAGTGTGTGCGGGCATTCCCAAGCCCAGCTAGTTTCGGAACGGTGCATGCGTAGTTGACATGTCGACCCGCAGCCATATTTTTTTATGGGCGCCGCTGCAGCCACAGCTCAAAGCGACCCCAGGGCAGGCGGCCTAACGGGAAATTTCCCGATATCCCGGTAGGCCAGTCTGGCCCTGTAGAGCAACACTTCTTTCCTGGAGCAGGGGACAGGCTTTTCTACTCAGGCTGTGGCTGTTTTTTGATAAAATGTCAACTGTAATACCTCTTGTTTTTTGTACTTGAAATGTTGATTGTTGATTTTAAATGAGAGTTTAGTTGGGCTTTAAAGCTGAAGGTTAGTTATAATACTTACTTGTGATGAAGAATTCCAGGCTGCTGGAATCCATAGAAATCTTCACTGCAGGGCTGCCCTCTCCTCTTCCTGCAGCTGAACATCTGGCACTGTAGGGGTTAACAGCTTCATATCTCTGGGCTCGGCTTCTCTAGAAATCTTCACTGTAGGGCTACCCTGTCCTCTTCCTGCTGCTGTACTTCTGGCACTATGGGCATTAACAGCTACAGGTTCAGGTCTCTGGGCTCAGTTGCCCTGAAGATGATCCACGGGTACACGCCTCCTCCTGCCTTCTCCTCCAATGAGAAGAATTCTGATTACAATGCCCGCGAGCAAAGACTGTAAATGGGAGGAGCCTCGTCAATCACAAGATTCTCCCGCAGACAATTCGCATAAGTGTGAACCCAGCCTAAAAGGTTATTTGATTCCGAATGGGATCCTTGGTTTTTATATAGACCGATATTACATACCGCTTTGCCAGCTGGTGAGTTCTATGTTCATAGTAAATCTAGGTAATGTGAGTGGCAGGCTGGCCTAATTGGTTGCTCTAAGTATGTTTACTCAGCTCAGGGCAAGTCCCTCCCACTTGACGACCGTCGCTGTGCTGTAGCCCCCACTAAGCACCTTGACCCTCATCTCCCCCACTAAGCACCAGGACCCCATCTCCCCAACTAAGTACCAGGACCCCCCATCTCCCCCACTAAGCACCTGAACCCCCATCTCCCCCATTAAGTACCAGGACCCCCATCTCCCCCACTAAGTACCAGGACCCCCCCATCTCCCCCACTAAGTACCTGGACCCCATCTCCCCCACTAAGTACCAGGACCCCCCATCTCCCCCACTAAGCACCTGGACCCCCATCTCCCTCACTAAGTACCAGGACCCCCCCATCTCCCCCACTAAGCACCAAGACCTCCATCTCCCCCCACTAAGTACCAGGAACCCCATCTCCCCCCACTAAGCACCTGGAACTACTATCTCTTCCCACTATGTACCAGGACCCCCCATCTCCCCCACTAAGCACCAAGACCCTCCATCTTCCCACTAAGCCCCTGGATCCCCCATCTCTCCCCATTAAGTACCAGGACCCCCAATCTCCCCCCCACTAAGCACCTGGACCCCCCATCTCTCCCCACTAAGCATCAGGACCCCCCATCTCCCCTGACCGAGCACCAGTGCTCCCTTTTTTTGTATGTGGGGTCAGGGGTGAGGCTGGGGGCCCCATCAGATAGGCTGTAGGGGGCCCTATGATTTCTAACAGGGGTCCTGCTGTATTTGCCCCCACCCACTGCACCACTCACCGCGATTGTCCCCCTGTGTCCTCCTCCGGCCCCTCTGTGCCCTCCTGTGTCCTCCTCCGGGCCCCCTGTGTCCTTCTGTTATGACATTGTGCATTGCTGTATGGACACAGTCCACTGCCCTACTGACACCATTCACTGGCCCCCGAAAAAGCATTTTGAAAAAATGATAAAAAAATTAAAATACTAAAAAATTAAATTGTAAAAAAATAAATAAAATAATAATAAAGATCTACTGACACCGTCCTGCACATCTACCCAATGCCATACACGCCGCACTGCTCCCCTGCACATACTACCCACCGCCATACACTCCATACCCCTCTCCCTGGACATACTACCTGCCACCATACACTCCATACCCCTCTCCCTGGACATACTACCTGCCACCATACACTCCATACCCCTCTCCCTGGACATACTACCTGCCACCATACACTCCATACCCCTCTCCATGGACATACTACCTGCCACCATACACTCCATACCCCTCTCCCTGGACATACTACCTGCCACCATACACTCCATACCCCTCTCCCTGGACATACTACCTGCCACCATACACTCCATACCCCTCTCCCTGCACATACTGCCCACCGCCATACACTTCACACCCCTCTCCCTGGACATACTACCTGCCACCATACACTTTGCACTCCTCTTCTTGCACATCCCACTCACCACTATACATTCCACACCCCTCGCTCTGCACATACTACCCATCGCCATACACTGTGCTGTCCGCTTCCTGCATTTACTACCCACAGCTGTACACTCCGCACTCCTCTCCTGCACGTAATACCCACCCCCATACACTCCGCACTGTACATTCCCTATTTAACGCAATCTGTACTATGTAAGTCATCGCAGGCTCCATTTAACCACGCCCCCTTTAAGCCATTCCCAATATTTAGCGCAATTTAAACCACGCATACTTTTCGCATCGGCACCTGCGCGCACCACATTTCTTTATCTGTACCTGGGGCACACTCTTGATCTTGAAAACGGGCCCACTCATTTCATGATACGCCCCTGGTATAAAGTGTATATTTTTAACATTGATCACTGTATTAGTGTCACTGGTTCCTGCAAAGTGTCAAAAGTGTCAATTAGTGTCAGATTGTCCGTGGCAGTATCGCAGTTCGGCTATAAGGTGCTGATCACCACCATTACTAGTATAAAGAAGAAAAAAAATTACAGTATATATATCATAGTTTGTGCTAAACCAATCAATGTATGCTTTTTTTTGTTTTGCCAAAAATATGTTGCAGAATACATATTGGCCTAAATTTATAAATAAATTTGATTTTTTTTTAATTTTACTGGATATATTTTATAGCAGAAAAAAAAAAAAAAATAATAATATATATATATATATATATATATATATATATATATATATATATATATATATATATATATATATATATATATATATATATATATATATATATATATATATATATATATATATATTTTTTTTTTTTTTTTCCTCAAAATTCTACAAACAATACCCAATAATAACAACCTGAAAGAAGTTTGTATGAAATCTTTGCAAATTTATTAAAAATAAAAAAACAAAAAAATCCCCTGTACATAAATATTCACAGACTTTGCTCAATGTTTTGTTGAAGCACCTTTGGCACCAACTACAGCCTCAAGTCTTTTTGAGTATGATGCTACAAGCTTGGCACGCCTATTTTTGGGCAGTTTCTCCCATTCTTCTTTGCAGGACCTCTCAAGCTTCATCAGGTTGGATGGGGAGCGTCGATGCACATCCATTTTTAGATCTCCCCAGAGATGTTCAATCGAGTTCAAGTCTGGGCTCTGGCTGGGCCACTCAAGGACATTCACAGAATTGTCCCGTAGTCACTCCTTTGTTATCTTGGCTGTGTGCTTAGGGTCATTGTCTTGCAGGAAAATTAACCTTCGCCCCAGTCTGGGGTCCAGAGCACTCTGGAGCAGGTTTTTATCACAGATGTCTCATTGCTGCATTTATCTTTCTCTCCATCCTGATGTCTCCCAGTTCCTGTCACTGAAAAAAATGTAAACAGCATGATGCTGACACCACCATGCTTCACTGTAGTGATTGTATTGGCCAGGTGATGAGCGGTGTCTGGCTTCCTCCAGACATGACACTTGTCATTCAAGCCTTTGCCATGACACTCAAAATTGAGCTCAGGCGCATCCTGTTTCCATTGATCATCCTTGAGATGTTTCTACAACTTGATTGGAGTCCACCTGTGGTAAATTGAGGTGATTAGACATGATTTGGAAAGGAACACACCTGTCTATATAAGGTCCCGCAGTTAACAGTGCATGTCAAAGCACAAACCAAGCTATGAAGTCCAAGTAATTGTTTGTAGACCTCCGAGACAGGATTGTATCAAGGCACAGATCTGGGGAAGGGTACAGAAAAATTTCTGCAGCATTGAAGGCCCCAATGAGCAACGTGGCCACCATCATCCATATATGGAAGAAGTTTGAGACCACTAGGACTCTTCTTAGAGTGGGCTGCCCGACCAAACTGAGCTAGTGGAGGAGAAGGGCCTTAGTCAGGGAGGTGACCAAAAACCCAATGGTCACTCTGACAGCTCCAGTGTTTCTCTGTGGAGAGAGGAGAACTTTCCAGAACAACCATCTTTGCAGCACTAATCAGGCCTGTATGGTAGATTGGCCAGACGGAAGCCACTCCTCAGTAAAAGGCACATGACAGCCCCCCTGGAGTTTGCCAGAAGGCACCTGAAGGACTCTCAGACCATGGGAAACAAAATTCTCTGGTCTGATGAAACAAAGAACTCTTCGGCCTGAATGGCAAGCGTCATGTCTGGAGGAAACCAGGCACCGCTCATCACCAACAAAACCATCCCTATAGTGAAGCATGGTGGTGGCAACATCATGCTGTGGGGATGTTTTTCACTGGCAGGAACTGGGAGACTATTCAGAATTGAGGGAAAGATGAATGTAGCAATGTACAGAAACATCATTGTTGAATACCTTCTCCAGAGCGCTCTGGACCTCAGACTGGGGTGAAGGTTCATCTTCCAGCAAGACGACGGTGCTAAGCAAGCAGCCAAAATAACAAAGGAGTGGCCACGGGACAACTCTGTGAATGTCCCTGAGAGGCCCAGTCAGAGCCTAGACTTGAACCCAATTGAACATCTCTGGAGAGATCTGAAAATGGCTGTGCACCGACGCTCCCTATCCAACCTGATGGAACATAAGAGGTCCTGCAAAGAAGAATGGGAGAAACTGCCCGAAAATAGGCGTGCCAAGCTTGTAGCATCATACTCAAAAAGACTTGAGGCTGTAATTGGTGCCAAAGGTGCTTCAACAAAGTATTGAGCAAAGGCTGTGAATACTTACCGTATGTACATGGGATTTTTTATTTTTAATAAAATTGAAGAGATTTCAAACAAACTTCTTTCTCGTTGTCATTGTGGGGTATTGTTTGTAGAAATTTGAGGAAAATAATGAATTTAATCCATTTTGGAATAAGGCTGTAACATAACAAAATGTGGAAAAAGTGAAGCGCTGTGAATACTTTCCGGATGCACTGTATATGAGAAATTGATGTGATCAAAAGGTATCCAAGGTAAAAATACTGAAGATAAATGAATTCCTGACTGGGAGGCGTATCCATTTTCTTTGAGCAGCAATGAGGCAAAGTCCAAACTACAAGCTGTTACAAACGAACTGACGTAAAAGAAAAACAATTAAAATTCCACAGAGGAAAACTGCAGATAAACCTTTTTTTCCCCAGGAGTAAATATTCCATCACCTAAGTGTCCCATATTTAAAGAGACCCTGCTATCAAAATATATACTACAAAATATGTTCTGCCCCAATTGTATGTATTTTTTTTCTGTGTTTTATTAAACTGCACAAGGTTATTATTGTTCAATAGTATGCTGATATCTAGTGGAGGTTTTGGGCCACAGCAGCTTGTTTACTATGTGATTTTGGTTTCTCCCTCTGTCCTCCCCTCCTCTTTGGTGCTAGTTAGTTCAGCCTTATCTGAAGTAAAAGTTTGTTGGATTCAACTCCTGTGTCTTATTGAAGAGTTAAAGTGGGGTTCCACCCAAAAAAAAAAACTACATGAAAAATCCTAAAAAAAAATTAAAAAAAACATTTGGATATATTTTTTTTTTTACTCACCTCTAAATGCCTGTTGCTAGGGGGTCCCTCGTAGTCTGCCTCTTCCAGGGCCTGGGCTGGTGGCACCACTTCTGTCTCAGCACAGGAAGGGCTCAGCTCTGCTCCCTCCCTCCTGTCAATCATCTAGGACCCATTACAGGTCCCAGGTGACTGAGCGGCCAATCACGGCGCGCGGCGCCGCTCGCGCATGCGCAGTGGATGCCAGGCTGTGAAGCCACAGCCCGGCGCCCACAGTTGCAATGCCGGCGCCGCTGAACAGAGGGGGAGACGAGCGGGCCGGCGCTGGACCCAGGGACAGGTAAGTGTCCAATTAAAAGTCAGCAGCTGCAGTATTTGTAGGCTCTTTTGCCCGCTCTTTTGCTAGTGGTGGCTCGGTCTTCTCCGTCGTCTTCTTCCCTCTTCTCTTCGTCCGATGTTGACACGACGCTCTATCCCGCTGTAATGCGGTGTGCGCAGTGCGCAACGACTTATATAGGCATGGGGCCTGGTCACCGGGTGATGTAATCTGGTGACTCCGCCCCTTATGACGCCACCGTCCCATCATGCCACTGGCGGTGACGTCATAAGGGGCGGCTCTCCGGTGCCTTCTGCCGGGCTCCTCCGCTATGTTCTTCCAGCTCTTTTACTAGCGTTGGCCCGGTCTTCTCCATCATCTTCTTCCCTCTTCTCTTCTTCCAATGTTAACACAACGCTCTCTCCCGCTGTAATGCGGTGTGCGCAGTGCGCAACAACTTATATAGGCATGGGGCGTGGTCACCGGGTCATGTAATCCGGTGGCTCCGCCCCTTATGATGCCACCGTCCCATCATGCCACGGGCGGTGACATCATAAGGGGCGGCTCTCCTGTGCCTTCTGCCAGGCTCCTCCGCTATGTTCTTCCAGCTCTTTTACTAGCGTTGGCCCGGTCTTCTCCATCGTCTTCTTCCCTCTTCTCTTCTTCCGATGTTGACACAACGCTCTCTCTCGCTGTAATGCCGTGTGCGCAACGATTTATATAGGCATGGGGCGTGGTCACAGGTGATGTCACCCGAGACCCCGCCCCTTTATGACATCACAGCCCAGGGCATAATGGGACTCTGATGTCATAAGGGGCGGGGTCACTGGCTGACATCACCCAGTGACCACGCCCCATGCCTATATAAATCGTTGCGCACCGCGCACACGGCATTACAGCGGGAGAGAGCGTCGTGTCAACATTGGAAGAAAAGAAGAGGGAAGAAGACAACGGAGAAGACCGGGCCAACGCTAGTAAAAGAGTTGGAAGAAGATAGCGGAGGAGCCTGGCAGAAGGCAGAAGACACCGGAGAGCGGGAGAAGAGGCCGGAGAAGTCGGAAGAGACCCCCGAAGTCGGAAGAAGACCGCCAGAGCTGCCTAATAAATTACTTTAAAAACCTGTCTAGTGTGTTTTTTTTATTGACACTTTTGACAAGCAGTGAACGCTCCAATCTCCAGTAAAGCAACATTGACTCCCGTCTCGCACTGATCATCTGCACCCTGCCAGTGTGAGGAAACATTCAGGGCCGGAACGCAAGTGGGAACCTACCGTATCTAGGTTGGGTGAGCGGACCTGCGGGTCTTTGATCTTTATTATGGCTTCATCATATGTGTCTCAGACCATCCTAGATGGTAAAGTGTTGCGGTTTACATGAACACAACAACACTGAGAATAGTTTTCTTTATACTTGAAGGGCTGTCATCAAACCTTTCAATCCGGTGTTTGCCTTACCAACCTGATTCCATTTAGTGGAATTCCAGACCATGGATATAACAATCAGTAACTTTGGATTTCTCCCCCTCTATGTGATTCTTGGAGCCATATACACACACAAGAACCCGTATTCATATGTGAGCTGGCCACCTATCTATAAACTTTACTGGGAAGTCTTTTTTGAACCCTGAAGATCCATATTAAGTGGTTCCTAATAGCACCTTTAAGGCCACTACACCAACCAAACGGGCTTATATGTGAATGATGTATGAGTGAGCGATATGAATGAAGCAGCTGCATTCATTGTAGACAACGTTGTCTGTGTTAAACTCTCCTGCTGTGGTGTTGGTGGTGGAATTTTTAAATCCAGTTTTTTGTACTATTAGGAATTTTGCATTAAAGATCCCTTTATAAGCTGCTTAGTCCGTGGTAATTACTTATAGGTGGGGTCTATCCTCACCTTTTTGTTTCAGTATCATGCCTATGATTACCTGGATTGCACTTTGACTGGTGAGTCAGCAAATGGAGGATTGCTGTGTTTATTTTTGTAACAAGAATCACAGCTCTTATATGATAGTGAGATATCGGCAACCAATTTTTGTTTGTAGCTGTAGGACCTTGCTGCAGGTATCGAAGAGTAAAAGAGTTACCTTGTGCATATGTAGAGATCTACACTTAGTGCATGGTGGGATCTATTCTGCAACTGAGAGTGAGGTGGCAGGTGAGCTGGACTGGTGTAGCGGGACTCAGGCTCGAGGTCCTCATCAAAATGCGGCATTCGGAAGGTTACATAGTTAGATAGTTGGTAAGGTTGACAACAGTCCATCCAGTTCAACCTGTGTAGGAAAAAATAAAAATAAAGGTAAGGTGGACAGTGTCACGGGAAGAGTGTCTCACATAATTACTTAGTTAGTCAGGTTGAAAAAAGACACAAGTTCATCTAGTTCAACCAATAAAAAATAAATAAAACATGCAATCCCATATACACAATCCTATACCCACAGTTGAGGAAGGAGAAAAACCCCAGCAAAGTATGTTCCAATTTGCTACAGCAGGGGAAAAAAATTCCTTCCTGAACCCCTGAGAGGCAATCGAATATTCCCTGGATCAAATTTACCTATATATGTTATATAATGTACATTTAAGTAAGAATACAGGCCTTTTTTAAGGCAATCTACTGAGCTTACCAGAACCACCTCTGGAGTCTATTCCACATTTTCACAGCTCTTACTGTCAAGAAACCTTTCCATATTTGGAGATGAAATCTCTTTTCCTACAGGTGTAAAGAGTGCCCCCTTGTCCCCTGTGATGACCTTAATGTGGTTGTAAACCCACTTTGAAAAAAACAAAAAGCTAACACCTGCAAGACAAAGGCATAATGAGCTAGTATGCAAAGCATACTAGCTCATTATGTAATACTCAGCTGAGATCGAAGCCCTCGCTGCGGTGGCCGTACACAGCACCGGCCGGAGCCGTGATGGTGTCACTCCCATGCGGGAGCCGTCGGTAATGGCACAGTCTAACTGAAGCAACGGCTCATACGTGCCGTTGCTTCAGTTTGCTTCAGTGCGCATGCGCCAATGATGTCGGCACATGCAAATTTAGGTTTGGCCAATATCCTGGGTAGCTACAGGTAAGCCTTATTATAGGCTTACCTGTAGCAAAAAGTGGTCTGTAAGGGTTTACAACCACTTTAAAGTGAATAACTATACACCAAGTTCACTATATGGACCCCTTTATGTACTTGTACATGTTGATCATATCCCCACTTAATCTCCTCTTCTCAAGAGGGAATAAATTAATTTCCTCTAATCTTTCCTCATAGTTGAGCTCCTCCATGCCTCTTATCAGTTTGGTTGCCCTTCTCTGCACTTTCTCCAGTTCCCCGATATTCTTTTTGAGAACTGGTGCCCAAAACTGAACTGCATATTCCAGATGAGGTCTTACTAATGAATTGTACAGGGGCAAAATTATATCTTTCTTGCTGCAGTCCATAGGAGGACTTTGCTCGCTTTGGAAACCGCAAATTGGCATTGCATGCTATTATTAAGCTTATGATCTACCAGAACGCCCAGATCCTTCTCCATCATTGATTGCCCAGTCGTACTCCCCCTGATATGTATGATGCATATTCATAGCCTTCAAGTGCATAATTTTACATTTATCAACTTTAAACCTCATTTGCCACATAAATGCCCAATGAAACAGAGCATTGAGGTCAGCTTGTAAGTTGGAGACATCCTGTAAGGAAGTTATTCCACTGCATAGCTTGGTGTCATCTGCAAAGTCTGAAATGGTACTTTTAATCCCAGAACCTATATCATTTATAAAGTTATTAAAAAGTAAGGGTCCCAACACTGAACCTTGGGGTACACCACTGATAACCTTAGACCATTCAGAGTAAGAATCATTAATCACTCTCTGAATTTGGTCTTTTAGCTAGTTTTCTATCCATTTACAAACTGATCTTTCCAGGCCTGTAGACTTTACCTTACCCATGAGCCGTGTGTGGGGAACTGTGTCAAACGCTTTTGCAAAATCCAAGTATACCACGTCCACAGCCACCCCTCTGTCCAAGGTTTTACTTACCTCCTCGTAAAAAGAAATCAGGTTTGTTTGTCAACTTCTGTCTTCCATGAATCCATGCTGTCTATTGCTTAAAATATTTTTGTACCAGCAAGAACTCGTTTATGTGTTCTTTTATTAAACTTCCAGTATCTTCCCAACCATAGAAGTTGCGCTCCCAAGCTAGGGACCCAGCAGGGAAGCAGGGGTGACGCTTTAGGAAGATACTGAGTGAGAAGATTGGAAGAGCTCAGGGGCAGTGGATCTGTTTGGTCTAGTGAAAGATTGGGAGCTCAGCTGAGTGAAGTTCCACAATAGGAGGTTGTAGAAGAAGTGAAGGAGTTTGTTGCAACCTTTGTTAGAAGCTGTTACAAGATTGCTGCCATAGGAGACAGCGGTCCTACTCTTGCAGATGTGGTGTCCGGCTTGATGCCTTTCCCTGCATTGCTGTTTGCCTATAGAAGTCTCGGAGTCTGCCAATTAACATTGCATCTACTTAAAGCAGAGTTCCACCCAAAAATGGAACTTCTGCTTTTCGGATCCCCCCCCCCCCCCCACGGTGTCACATTTGGCACCTTTCAGGGGGGAGGGGGGAGCAGACACCTGTCTAATACAGGTATTTTGCTCCCACTTCCGGGCATAGATACTCGAGCCACCCGTGGGTACCTACCATGCCTTTTAATCCACTCTACACAGAACGATGCCAGCTGTCCCTAACTCTGGAGGTCACCATTAGGCCTCTGAGGGCCCGGGATCTTGCTACAGCAACTTTTCTTTAGATGTGTTTCCTGGAGTAAATGTAAGTCTGAGGGTGTTAATCTTCCATCTGGAAATCCTGAGTCCAAACTTCACTTTGTTATATTGCTGTGACTGAGAAAGTAATAAGGAAGTACAGTAGAGAGATACCCAGAAAGATTCATATATCCCTTCTTATAGCAATTGCCGTCTATCTGCCTCCCGGAAGCTTTCGGTGACCATTTTGGAGGGTTATCTCTTCTCTCTTCAATTCAATTTTTTGGAAACGCTGGGACATCATGTGTACGGGTCACTGTGCAAAGTTTATCGGGGTCGCCCTGTACCCCTTCTGTGTTTTATGTATATTCTGTAACATTCTCCTCCTGTTCCCTGGGTGGAGTACAGAAGCCGTGAACAATCCCGGAGAAAAACTCACGGATGAAGTCCTGTACCTCGGTGGGTTCTTTGGTAGCGGATTCCTGGTGAGTAGAACTGGGTGGGCATTTGGTAAATTTAAAGGGCCAGTCTGCCCATGTCAGGTATTTGAGGGCACTGTGGTGACAACTATACACCTAAGATTTTATCTGCTACTGTTATTACCGGGGGGGGGGGGCTCGTGCTCACAGTTGGATTTTTAGCACACGCTATGGAGTAATGATTTGGTTTGAGGGCTTTTTTGATGGCTTTAGTCCATTCTCACCATATCCTGCATGGATATTCTGTCTTGTTGGGTCCTAAACCCTACACTATTGAGGCCATGGTTTCCATACACCCCACCAATGATAGCCACATAGCCTGAAACAGCTGTATGCTTGTATTGCTTCTTTGGCCTTAGAGCAGTAATGGCGAGCCTTGACACCCCAGATGTTTTGGAACTACATTTCCCATGATGCTCATGCAGTCTGCAGTGTAATTGAGCACCATGGGAAATGCAGTTCCAAAACATCTGGGGTACCAATGTTCACCATCACTGCCTTAGAATCTGTCCTTAGTTTTTGGAAAACAGAAGACTGGCATCCCCTTGAACAGGGGGGGGGCGCTGGTGAGTAAGTCCTGATGTAATAAGGTGGGTACAATAGGAGGATCTAAGATCAGAGCAGCTAAGATTAGACAGGTAAACAGGTAAAGCATAACCTACAGCCCCACCTGTTGAAAATGTAAACATGACATATAAGACCCAAGAACAAAATGGACAGTACTGCGACTTACTGGTCCATAGACGTGGTGTTGGCATTTGTTTTTTGTTTTTTTTTATATTTTCTTTTCCTTTATTTTAACCTGGTAATCCTGCCATTAAAGTGGTTGGCAATCTCAAGCATGAGATATGAACAAAGTATATCCCTCTATAGTGTGTCTCGATCCAGAGCACTAAGTGTCATTTCTGTCTGCTGGTCCATTCCTCTGCTATCTGCATGAGCAGAGGAGGCTGGTGCTAAACTTTTTCTTTTGGGGGGGCAGCAAACAACCCCCCCCCAGGTCCGGATCCACCCCTCCAGGGTCATGGCTCAGTGGCTTCCTTAGTTTCTCCTCCTGGCTAGCCCTGTCTTCTTTAGATCCGCCTCCTGTCCTGATTGGCGGAGAGGAAAAGCCAGAAACCAATAGTGAATATTGATTCGCTAGTATCACAAATGGGCAGAGCACTGCGCCCCGAGCCCAACCTTTTTCAAGCCAATTAGAGCCTCTGGTTTTAATCATGTGTTTGAAGAAAAAAAACTCATAAAAGCTGTTGTGTCTGGCACCCCGCATCCAAACTAGGGGGGGCAGCGCTCCTGCACCCCTTATGGACCGGCCGCTCCTGCTTCTGACACGTTTTCCTGACACCAAGAGAAAAAAGGTGACAAAGGAGGGAGTTCCAGCACACAACCTGTGATTGACAGCCTCAGCACCGTTCCTGTGTGCTGTGTAAATGGGATGTGTCCCTTCCCTCCAATCAGCTCTCAGAGCTCTCTTCACTGAGCTCTGCAGAGTGTAATTTCAGCTCTTCGGCCACTTTTTTCTGACTTATCAGACAAGCTTTATAAATTCTGGACTTTGAATGGCTGTAGAGAAGGGAGGGATGCAGATAAAGAGGTGCAACTTATGCACCAGATCACCTACATGTACTTCAGGCCCTACCTGATCTGTGCTGTTGTGCAGTACAGCACAAGTCAGTCAGCAGGTCCTGGCCAGTGATTTATGGCCGGGACCTGCTGATCGGCTTAGCGAATGAGAGCAAAGGATCCGGTGTTTACTAACAACACAAAGCTCTGTACAGAGAACAGCGATGAGGCTGTGTTCTGCTTCCTGCAAAGTAGAGAGAAAAGTCAGCCACGTCTGTTAGTAAAATCAGCACATATTGCACATAGTTAGGCTCACAGATAACCCTTTGTTAACCCCTTCAAAGCCAGTGTCATTAGTACAGTAACAGTGTATATTATTAGCACTTATCACTGTATTAGTGTCACCGGTGATGTCAGTGTCAGTTAGTGTCAGACTGTCCGCCACACTATCTCACTCCCCTTATAACTTGCTGATCACCGCCATTACTAGGATAAAAAAATAGAAATTCCAGTGCATATCCTATAGTTTGTAGACGCTATAACTCTCACACAAACCAATCAATATACAAGTATTAGGATTTTTTTTTTACCAAAGACATGTCGCAGAATACATTTTGGCCTAAATTCTTGAAGAAATTAGATTTTTTACATTTGTTATTTGGATATGTTTTATAGCAGAAAAAAAAAAAAAAAATTATATATATATATATATATATATATATATATATATATATATATATATATATATATATATATATATATATATATATATATATATATATATAATTTTTTTTTTTCAAAACTTTTTGGTCTTTTTTTGTTTGTATAGTAAAAAATAAAAACCGCAGAGGTGATCAAATACTACCAAAAGAAAGCTCTATTTGTGGGGAAAAATGATATAAATTTAATTTGCGTGTTGTATGACTGCGCCATTACCAATTAAAGTAGCGCAGTGCTGAATCATGGTCATTAAGGGGGTGCAACCTTCCAGAGCATAGGTGGTTAAAGCCCAACATGACTTCAACCTATTGGAAAATCGGTAAACCAAACGCAGGAGCACAGGGATGAGAAGGACAATGCAGGGGATGCTTGTAACTTGACTTCAACCTATTGGAAAATCAGTAAACCAACCACAGGACCAGAGGGATGAGAAGGACAATGCAGGGGATGCTTGTAACTTGACTTCAACCTCTTGGAAAATCAGTAAACCAACCGCAGGAGCAGAGGGATGAGAAGGACAATGTAGGGGATGCTTGTAACTTGACTGTAATGACACCCCGAGTATGAAAGGGGTTAAAGCCGTTTAGGACATTCCATTTCCGAACACAAAGGCAGCTACTGAACACTCCAATCAGCTGAACAAGAAACCCATACGAATAATTCTTCCCCCCAAGTACGAGACGAGGCTCTGTACGGAGGGTCAAACAGGAATCAGACTCTTTATTAGGACCGAAATTACAAGTCTTTATATACAGTTAACGAGGAGGTTCCCCCCTCCTGCTCATATTACTCTAACAATACAACTGTAACCAGAAACCTAATTAACATGAGCTAGTTTACCAAATCATTTACCCAGAAGGTGACTCAGAGATATGACCTTTAGGACAGACTTGTGGTCACCGAGCTTCACACATTAGTATAAACACAGGACACCTTCTCACAATAGCAGGAGCTAATTACAATTAACAATACAAACACTGATCTCCCCCCTCCTCAGCCTAGTAGGCAACAAACTATAGTAAGAGTAGACTGTCCGACTCCTACCCAGTTCTAGAGGCCAATGTGATCTGCTCTCTCAACTAACATGTGGAGTTCAGAATCAAACAAACCAAGAATAGTCTTTACATATATCCTGGGAGATATTGTGGATAAATATTGCTGTCCCATTTTAAGTAATCCAATCATATTCTTAAGGGGTTCATTCTTTTCTTGGTCACCCTGCGCCCAACAGTGACTCCCGTCACATTGACTTTAACCTCTGGGGAAACCAGTACACCAGCTGCAGGAGCAGAGGGATGAGAAGGACAATGCAGGGGATGCTTGTAACTTGACTTCAACCTCTGGGAAAACCAGTAAACCAACCGCAGGAGCAGAGGGATGAGAAGGACAATGCAGGGGATGCTTGTAACTTGACTTCAACCTCTGGGAAAACCAGTAAACCAACCGCAGGAGCAGAGGGATGAGAAGGACAATGCAGGGGATGCTTGTAACTTGACTTCAGCCTCTGGGAAAACCAGTAAACCAACCGCAGGAGCAGAGGGATGAGAAGGACAATGCAGGGAATGCTTGTAACTTGACTTCAACCTCTGGGAAAACCAGTAAACCAACCGCAGGAGCAGAGGGATGAGAAGGACAATGCAGGGAATGCTTGTAACTTGACTTCAACCTCTGGGAAAACCAGTAAACCAACCGCAGGAGCAGAGGGATGAGAAGGACAATGCAGGGGATGCTTGTAACTTGACTTCAACCTCTGGGAAAACCAGTAAATAAGCCACAGGAGCAGAGGGATGAGAACCTTGCTGCGATGTTGCAACAAGATTAAAAATATTTTTTCAGCAGTTTTTTAATATCTTAGCTGGCCACAGAATATATTTTAAAAATGTCCCATTACAAGCCCATGTTTTGTCAGTTTTTCTCTAGAAGATTTCCTTAACAGTTGCTCTGGCAGTTCATAAACAATCTCCTGTTCTGCATTTTGCTGCGAGGCTCAGCCACAAGGGAGATGGTAATCGCTTGTAATCAGGAAATGTAACTTTATGGTAACGTTTGCCTGATTTGCAACAAGTTGGTTCCAATATAGAGAGAGCAAATAGTCGGGCTGGATTTACTTCAAAACATTTGATGCATTTCCCATTAAAATCAATGGAAACACACCAAAACCACGGATGTCAAACTGCAATTTCTCACGTTTTAACATGTAATGCAAAGCATTGTATTGGATGTCAATGCGTATCATAACGCACAACAATGTACCTAATGGTACGTTAAAGCTGAAATTTAGTAAAAAAATTTAGGGCATATAGTACCAGTCTAATAATCCACCTCTAACCAAGCCTATCCCAAGTCATGCTAGCTAGTACAATAATCTGCTGTGATCTTTTAGCACTGCAGGGATGGGAGTATGTGACTGTGAAAGGTTGCACTGCCCCCCCCTTTCCTGTCCCCTCATCCATTCACAAGACTCATTGTATCATTTTTCAAGAATGTAAGACATTCTATGAATAGAGGAGGGCATCCTCCTCTTCTCCATTCACAAAACATCTTGCATTCTGGGGGAAATAATACTAGGAGTTTTGTGAATGGGAGGACACAATCCTTCAGAGTTGCAGCCAAAGCCTCCTATTCCTGCAGCCCTGAAAGGGAGAAAATCCGGCATCACCGATCACATTACACTAATGAGCAGGCAGCAGCTGAGATTGGCTTCATTACAGGTACGTTTGTAAAATGGAGCTGCATGGCCAAACGTTCTTCAGCTTCAACATGTGGTATGATGCGTTGGCATGCATCATGATGTGCGTTGGCGCAATTCTTCATGTATGCATTAAGATATTCTATGGTTTGAACAGAAAATGCATCAAGGAAAAATGCAGGGATGTGAATCCAGCTTTAGGGGCGGTGCACACCTGAATTGCACAGGAAAAGCGGTCTGCTACTTTCTGTCCCTATAATCTATTATTCACATAGGTGTGCGCAGGGGGTGTGCCAGGTGTGCTTGGGCACACCCTAATCCCTATGTCCTTGCCGTGCTGCTGGCTTCCCTCCTCTCCCCCCGGCTGCAGCGGCGGATGTTTCAGGATGGAGAGCGGGGGGAAGGGGCTGGTAAATATTTATTTACCAGCCCCTTCCTTTTCTAAATGAATGCAGTGAACACACTCACTCACTGTGTTCATTCATAACGGAAGCATAGTAAACTGTGTACGCTCATAGCACAGAGCACTTCCCATTCATTCCCTGTCCAGTGCAGATGAGGCTGCAGAGAAAGACGTATGTGCCTGAGCTTTGGGGTGCACACCCTAATGCAATAGGCTGCGCCCACCTATGATTATTCATGAAATTGTTTCTTACTGTCCTTTTCTGTCTCCTTGTAACATCCTCTGTGAGCTCCCCATCCTCTCCTTTAAAATTCCTAATTTTCCAAAAAATGATGACAAAAAAATTACAACTTCAAAAAAAAACTCACCATGCCTCTTATTAAATACCTTGGACTGTCTACTTTCCAAAATTGGGTCATCTGGGGGGATATTTGTACTGTCCTGGTATTTTCTGGCCTCAAGAATGGTTGTCAGTATATCAGGATTGATTGATTTTCAGATATATACCATAGTCTGTGGACTCTTTAACTTTCCTACAGACTAAATAATAAACACTGATTTCGGTTATTTTCACCAAAGAAATGGAGCAGAATACATTTTGGCCAAAATTGATTAAGAAAGATTATTGATTTGCAAAATTTTATAACAGAAACAAAGAAAACCCCGTTTTTGTTTTCTTTTTCAAAATTTTTGGTCTTTTTTAGTTTATTTAGGCAAAAGCACTGTACTACCGTGGGGTGGTGATCAGGATTGTTTTTCACACCATGATTGCTTATAACAGCGAATTTCACTGTTATAAGCAACCTTTTTTTTCTGAGTGAAAACGATTTATTCAGTGTTTACTATTGTGATTAGCTGTGATTTTGAGGAGAGAGCCTCGATCTCCCCTCATTGGCTCACTGGCTGTGATTGACAGCAGTGGGAGCCAATGGGCTTCCACTTCTGTCTCAGCCAATGAAGAGGGAGAGTCCCAGGACAGCCCAGGCTATTGTGAACATCGCTGGATTGGAGGGAGCTCAGGTAAGGATTGGGGGGGGGCTGCTGCACACAGGAGGTTTTTTACCCTCAGCCTTTAGAACCACTTTAAGGTTTAAAAACCTTAAACCTTAAGAAATTACTTTAAAGCTGAACTCCGGCCAAAAAAAGGGGGTGCACCTGCACTGCATAAGTCAACTGCTCATTTTTGTCTAGGGCAGGCTATTGTGAACATCGCTGGATTGGAGGGAGCTCAGGTAAGGATTGGGGGGGGGGCTGCTGCACACAGGAGGTTTTTTACCCTCAGCCTTTAGAACCACTTTAAGGTTTAAAAACCTTAAACCTTAAGAAATTACTTTAAAGCTGAACTCCGGCCAAAAAAAGGGGGTGCACCTGCACTGCATAAGTCAACTGCTCATTTTTGTCTAGGGCAGGGGTCTTCAAAATGTGGCCCGGGGGCCAGATGCAGCCCTTTGCTTTCCTTTATCCAGCCCTTGGGGTACTTTTCCTTCCACTGATACAAGACACTATTCCTCCCACTGACACCAACAATGGGGCAATAGTCCTGCTACTGACATTAACAATAGAGCACTACTTTCTCATTGATGCCAACGATGGGGCGCTATTCCTCAAACTGACACCAACAATAGGGCACTATTATTCCACTGACACCAAAGATGGGGCACTAATCCTCCCTTTGACAAAAATGATGGGTCACTATTCCTCCTACTGACACCAACAATAGGGCACTATTTCTCCCCTAATACCAAAGATGCCAGGATAATGGGACAGACATCTGAGGAGAGAGCTCCGTGCTGATCCTGCTCTCCTTTGCCCGATTTCTTCGGCCATCACCGCACCAAACTCACCCAGCATCCCTGCGGGTTTCAGCGGATCCTATGGTGCCATCAATGGGCCACTCCTCCGCTTCTACTCCAAGTAAAAGGTTGGGAGCTCTGGTGGCCACGTGTTCAGATGCCATCTTGGCTCACAGACTGCAGGCTATCCTGGCTGAGATGGATCTTGCAGGTGAGCAAGCGGGCAGCACAGTCTCAACTGCCCCAGCCCCGGGCACCAATACTGCGTAAATCCTGCAGGCTATTGAGCACAGTAAAACCTCCTTACTGGTAAGGATTGACCACCTTACAGAAGAATGCAACCTGATCCGTAATGACCTAGACAAAATCAGGGGCATACTCACTGAGACCGTGTCCTGCGTTGCTGCCACGGAAGACACTACCTCACAGCATAATCAGACCCTGCAATCTCTACAGCAGAAAGTCCACACCCTTGTGGTCAAATCAGATGATGCTGAAAATCAGCAGCGCCGGAATAATGTGTGGGTGCTGGGCTTGCCAGAAGGGGCAGAAGGTGATCACGCGGCAGAGTTTGCTGAGACCCTTTTTAGACATTTGCTAGGCCTCGCTGAGGTCGCACCCACCTATGTAGTGGAACGCGCACATAGAGTGCCAACGGGCTGTCGCATTCCGTGAACTCTTTCTAGACCCTTCCTTGTCCAGTTCCTTAATTACAGGGACAGGATTCTTAGTGAAGCTATGAAGCGCCCGGATCTCTCCTATCAAAACTCTGAAGTACATCTGTTTCCCAATTTTTCTGCTGAGCTTCAATAGAAAAGGAAATCCTTTAATGACGTCCGCGCAAAGCTCCACACAAGGGACATCCTATACAGCATGCTGTACCCCAGCCGCCTTCAAGTTTCCTATGGGGGAACGGTGAGGTTCTTTGATTCACCTGAAGATGCTGATAATTGGCTCTGACACTCTGGAGAGAGGACCATCCGGCATGATCTACTCATGATATCTGGTGAGCATTACTGCACTCCATACTCTTTCCCTACTACCATCATTACTCCTGGTTTGACCGCAATTTCCCCTTGCTCTGTTAAGTTTCCTGTTTTCAACACTCTCCTCTTGGGATTGCTGTTTTTTGTTTTTTTTTCTTCATGCTGGGGAGGCCTTAAAACGCATTTACTTCCGCCACCTGCCTTTGGATCATCCTGTGTATTCTTTCCCATTCTACCCATAGGTTATGTATGGATGCTGCTATTTTCTAAAGGCCCTTTGATGTGTAGATCTTATATTTGTATCATGGCCAGTGGAGGGATATTATTCCTCTAGGCCAGGGATATGCAATTGGTGGACCTCCAGCTGTTGCAGAACTACAAGTTCCATGAGGCATAGCAAGACTGACAGCCACAAGCATGACACCCAGAGGCAGAGGCATGATGGGACTTGTAGTTTTAAAACAGCTGGAGGTCCGCTAATTGCATATCCCCACTCTAGGCAATCCAACATACTTTCCCCTCAAGATTCAACAAACAGTGCCTCTGAGAGAGATCTACCCACCCCCCCAAGACTGCCACTCCAGAAACCTTGAGGTCACCCTTTTGGACCTCCTGGCTAGAACCACGAACCTGTGTATTTCGTAGACAGACTTTTTGTATCTTAGTTTCAGGAACAAACTGCTAGCCTAGTTATGTTTCATTCATTCTAGTTTCATTCAAATGCTTTTACTGCTCATCTTCTCTGATATGTTAATGTAACCACCATCATTTCCTTTTTTTATCCACCTTACTGCACAAAATGGTTATTATATGATTGGTTGCATATGTGGGTTTTAGTACTTTCTTTGGTTTGTATTTTTTTTTTGATGTATAATGACTATGTCTGACATCAATCTAGTCTCCTGGAATATAAGAGGCATTATTGACAAATTTAAACGCTCCCTGCTATTCAAATTTCTTGCTTCTCATAAACCACATATCCTGTTTCTGCAGAAGAGCCATCTCACTGGTAATCGTATCCTAGCTCTGCGTAGACCCTGGGTCAAACAGGCATTTCATGCAATCTACTCCACTTATGCAAGAGGTGTTGCTATACTCATAAATAAAGTGAAAAATGTAGCGCTAATGAATAAACAGTGCTGGGGAACTGTGTAAATACATAAGTAACCATGTACTAATGGGCAGTGCTAATAAGCTGTGTGGATACATAAAATCAAAACCAAAAAATGGTAAAATATGTGCATAAAAGAGTCCCAACCAAGTGGAAATAAAAGGGCTACTGCTGAGTCCCAAATGAATTAGTCCCAAAAAAACGGCAGGTGTGCCAGGAACACAGGATCATTCAAATGCAGAAACCAGGGACAGTTGGATTTGTATCTGGAGAGAATAACATCAATGGTAAAATAAAGATGGGTACTCTTACCAGAGCCAGTGGACCTGGATGTCAGCGACACCAGGTCAAACGAGCATGGATGACTGGAACCACAATGAAGCAGGAACAGTCCGGAGGGTCCAGGAGGATCGCTCAATGCATCTGGAATGGTCAGCAAAACCTTCAAATGTCCGGTCCTCTCTTGGTGGGGTTGCAATTATGGAATCAGCCAGCAAGCATTGAAACACTAGATGGAAAGGTCAAACAAGCTCATACAGCCAAGAGTACGTAAAAAAGGGGAGAGAGCTTCCAATGGTGTAGATCAAAAAGGTTTGGTTGTTTATTCTTCATTAAAACCAGGCATACAAATAAAATGTGATCACAATGTGTATAAAAGCAATATGGGGAGCGGAGAAACCAAGCCCCAGGGTGTTTCAATGCTCGCTGGTTGATTCCATCATTGCAACCCCACCGAGAGAGGATCGGACCTTTGAAGGTTTTGCTGACCATTCCAGATGCATTGAGCGATCCTCCTGGACCCTCTGGACTGTTCCTGCTTCATCGTGGTTCCAGTCATCCATGCTTGTTTGACCTGGTGTCGCTGACATCCAGGTCCACTGGCTCTGGTAAGAGTACCCATCTTTTTTTTACCATTGATGTTATTCTCTCCAGATACAAATCCAACTGTCCCTGGTTTCTGCATATGAATGATCCTGTGTTCATGGCACACCTGCCATTTTTTGGGGACTGATTCATTTGGGACTCAGCAGTAGTCCTTTTATTTCCACTTGGTTGGGACTCTTTTATGCACATATTTTACCATTTTTTGGTTATTTATGTATCCACACAGTTTATTAGCACTGTCCATTTGTACATGGTTACTTATGTATTTACACAGTTCACCAGCACTGTTTTATTCATTAGCGCTACATTTTTCACTTTCACCCACTTATGAATGTTTGTCACATTTGTATGTAGCAGCTCCGCTTTTCTTTCCACACAGGTTAGCGCAATAATTATTTACACCTTACACGCATAAATAAAGCCCTTCCATGTGGAGTTGAGAGAGTCATAACTGACCCTGGTGGTAGGTACATCATCTTACTGATGGATCTCTACTTGGTCCTTTGGGCATTTGTTAATGTTTACCTGCCCCGTCCAGTGGACCCCTCTATTTTATATAATCTATCTATGAAAAATTGTCTCCCATGTTCTAATTGCCAGAGATTTTAACACCATTCTAGATTTCAAACTTGATTCCTCCAATCCACTACGTACGGCTAACCCTGACCTGGTGAATTGGGCAGACATCTTTGCTCTTACAGAGCTGTGGAGATGGAAGCATGATAACACTAATGCCCCGTACACACGGTCGGACATTGATCGGACATTCAGACAACAAATTCCATGGATTTTTTCCGACGGATGTTGGCTCAAATTTGTCTTGCATACACACGGTCGCACAAAGTTGTCGGAAAATCCGATCGTTCTGAACGCGGTGACGTAAAACACGTACATCGGGACTATAGACGGGGCAGTAGCCAATAGCTTTCGTTTCTTAATTTATTCTGAGCATGCATGGCACTTTGTGTGTCGGATTTGTGTACACACGATCGGAATTTCCGACAACGGACTTTGTTGTCGGAAAATTTTATAGCAAGCTCTCAAACTTTGTGTGTCGGAAATTCCTATGTAAAATGTGTGATGGAGCCTACACACAGTCAGAATTTCCGACAACAAGGTCCTATCACACATTTTCCATCGGAAAATCCTATCGTGTGTACAGGCCACTAGGTTTTCCCCTACTTATCTGGAACTCACAAATCGGGTTTCAGTATTGGTCTTGCCTTTTGTAGCTCTCCAGTTTTAGCTAGGTTGTCTGGTGCCTCTTATCTTCCAGCAGGACTCTCTGACCATTCTCCGTTGGAATTGAGCCTTTGGCTGGAAAGCCAGAGGGATTCAGGTACGTGGAGACTGGCTCCCCAATGGATTCACAGTGAAAATGTTGCTAAAATAGTGTCTCCACAAATTGAATCCTATTGGTCTCTTAATGAAGCTACCGCCTCTCCGGCGGTGGTCTGGGATGCTTTTAAGGCAACGATGCGAGGCAATTATATATCGGCCATTAAAGCTATCAGAGCTGACTGTAAATCTGAGACAACAAGACTAGAGTCTCAAGAAACTGACGCTTCTGCTTCCTTTGCATAGCATCTCACGCCAGATGCTTATCTTCACCTGGCACAGGCCAGGAGAGAGGTCAATATTCATTACACTTCCCTTGAACAAACCGATGTTCATTTATTAGCAGGCAGAATCTTTAAATCAGGAGATAAAAATGGTTGCCTTTTGTCCAATCTAGTGGATGAGCCTCATTATCAGACTATTGTTCCTGAACTGCTGACAGCGGCTAGGGAACACATTTCTGATCCTAAAGCCATTCTTCAAGAGTTTTGTGCCTTTTTCAAGGACTTGTATAGCCAACCCCAGTGTCCTGCTTCCCCTGAACTCCAAAAATGAGCACTGCCCTCTCTGACATCAGAAGATGTTGAGGCCTTAGAGGCTCCAATATCAACACTTGAGATAGAGCTGACTATTTCCTCGCTTCCCCATCCAAGACTCCTGGTCCAGACGATTGGTACAAAATGTATGCAAAGTGTTTGGCCCCTAAATTTCAGGGCCTATTCTCCCATTATTTTGAAACTGAATCCTTATCCCCCACTATGTATTGTGCCCACATAGTACTCATTCCTAAACCGGGCAAAGATCAGAAATGCTATGCCTCCTACAGGCCAAGATCCCTGCCAAACTACGATCTCAAGATTTTGGCCAAGGTCCTGGCTGCAAAGTTGGTTAAAGTTCTGCCTGCATTCATTAACATAGACCAAACTGGTTTTATGCCAAGAAAAGCCACGGATATAAATTTGAGATGTGTTTATACCCACCTACAGATCCCATCCTCTTTTTCCCAAAACCATGTACTGGTAGCTTTAGATATAGAGAAAGCCTTTCACACGGTAACCTGGAATTATATGCTATCAGTATTACAGGCTTTCAGATTTGGCCCCTCCTTCTGTACATGGGTTAATCTATTGTATAAGTCCCCAGTGGCACAAATCAAATTGGGAGGGTCACTCTCTGAGCCCTTTACAGTGGAACAGGGGACAAGACATGGTTGTCCCCTCTCCCTCTGTTTGCCCTAGTTATGGAGCCTCTTGCCACTGCCCTTAGACATTCAGACTTGGTAGAAGGCATACGTGTTGGCTCCATTGTTGAAAAACTTGCCCTTTACGCTGATGATTTGATACTGTTCCTCAGCAATCCTGAACCTTCTCTCCAAGCAGCTCTGGATATTATTTCTGATTTTTCTGTATTCTTGGGTCTGCGGGTCAACTGGGACAAATCACAAATTTTACCTGTTGACCCACAGGCCAGAAAGCAGGCTGATTCCCTCACTCCCTTTGACATGGACCTCCTCTCCGCTATTTGGGCATTACCATTACTCCTAATGTCTCCGACTTTGCCAAATTGAACCTCTACCCACAGCTTACTTATCTCAAGGCCAAACTGAGAGCTTGGGACAACCTACCATTGTCTCTTATTGGCAGAAGAAATTTAGTCAAAATGAAAATTCTCCCAGTGTTCTTATATATAACTAGACATTCCCCTATTTGGATCCCCAAGGTCTTTTCCCACCAATTTGACACCACAATTGCCTCTTTTCTCTGGAGAGCTAACCCCCCTAGGTTTAACAAAACAATTCTTCGGAGGCGCTGGACTGAGGGAGGTTTGGCCTGTCTTCTAAAATATTTTTATGCCGCCTTGCTCACCTATGCCCACAATTGGGTGACTTCTGATGATTCTTATGCTTCAGTTGTTTTCGAGGCGGCATATCTTGGGTCGTACGAATCACTGAGGAATGTATTGTATAGAGGTAAAGGCTTCTTCCCCCCTCACGTGCTCTATGAAAGCCGTTATAAGAGTATGGCAATTATTAGTCTGTAAAGGCAGAGGACCCCCATACGTGGTCTCCCATCACTCCTTTGTGGCTCAACCCACTCCTTCCTGAGTTCCAATTTATTCCCGACGCGGTGATTTGGGCAGCCCAGGGCATTAAAAAACTGGAGCATATCTCTAAAGTGTAGATGGCACTTTACTGTCTTTTGACGCCCTGAAGAAAAAGTTTGGGCTCACTAACCGCCACTTATTTAGATATCTCCAGCTTCATCATGCGTTTGCTACTCAGTTTGATTCTCAGTCTGTGCTCCTCTTACAGTCCAATCTGGAATCCTTGTTATGAGATGATCAATTGGCCAAACTGACATCAAACATTTATAGAGCGCTTATGCTTTCAGTTCACTTTGGCCTGGAGGGTCTATTCTCTAAGTGGCGCTGTGATGTCCCAGACTTGGATGCAGAGGATTGGGAAGACGCCTGGGAATACCCATATTTGCAACTAGTGTCTGTTAAGGATCGTCTTATACAATTCAAAATACTTCACCGGGTCTATCTAACACCACAAAAATTTAGCAAAATTTATCCCGATGTCTCATTATGCTGCTATAAATGTGTCGGAAGGGATGCAGATTTTAGCCATATGCTGTGGTCCTTCTGGGAAGAGGTCATGGGTTTCATTGCCACCCTTACTAAGATCCCTATTCCTTTAAGTGTGCCAATCTGCTTGCTGGGATTGGTGGACACCTTGGCTGACCACCGAGCAACCAAGACCCTTCTAGGACTCTTGCTATTCTATGCAAGGAAAACTTTGATTCTCAAATGGAAACAACCTTAAGTGCCCTCTCTAAACTTTTGGAAGGCATTGATTAATTCTTCTATACTACTATATAAGGCTATGTACCATTCCAGGGGATGTTCAGACAAATTTGACAAAATATGGAACATTTGGCTAGAATCACACTCAACTAATGCCGCTCAATAATTCCTAGGACCCCAGTTGGCTTTGGCATTAAGTCCTAAAATCTCCCAGATTTTGTCTACCCTCTATTTTCCTTCAGAGTTTATAAATTCAGTATAATATATCTTTCTACCTCTGATCTCCAGAATGGTGGTTACTGAGTTTGATATGTTGTCTTATCTATCCTAATACCATGTGAACACGAGCAGTCCAAGACTTTATAGTTTATATTTTTATGTTAGACTTAGTTGGACTATGTTAGTTTCTCTTTTCGAGGCAGGATATGCCCTGAGACTCTGTTTTGTGAACCACTCTTTGAATTGAAAACTTAATAAAAAGAATTTACAACAAAAAAAAAAAGTCTAGGGGATTGGAGAACAGAGATATACTTTTCTAATCCTCCGATCCTCCCCGCACATAACTGGTCCCTGCGGCTCCTGCGCCATCGGGGTCAAGCAGTCTTGTGTGGTGGACTGTTCCTGACATCGACAAGCCCATAGACCTGCTCTGGGCATGAGAACATCAGACCACTGTTGGATCATGGGGGAGCACTGTTCACTGGTGGAATGGAAAATCGGGTGAGTATAGGCTTTCTACTCTCCCCTGGACAAAATGAGCAGTTAACCCTTGCAGTGTAGGCACAGCCCCATTGCATGGGGAAATGTTTTTTTGCCCGGAGTTGGGCTTTATCCTTGAATAGAATTGATCAAGGTAGACACTAAATTTCTCTGTTGAAGAACTTCTACTGCAGAGGATAAGCCTACCTGGAGGGTCATAAATTCCTTTGTGCACCTTAGGTAGTATGTAGAAAACAGAAATGGTAACCAGAAGTAATTTCAGATATTCCTGTCATGGTGTTAATAACTCCTGATGTTGCTAAGTCAATGTTATCAAATAACTCAGATTGATCATTTTGCTATCTCTTTCCTGTATGTGCCTAAATCTCAACTAAGTTTATTACTGATATAAACAGATTGCACAACAAGACTGATCTCCTGGGTGTGGTATTGATTGCCTACCTGATATGTCACCTGTGTAGCCTTGTAATGCACGTAGGAGATCATTTGCTGGAACACCACTGGACGTCATGCTTATACTGAATGCCCTTCTGCATCCAAGTCCATATCAGTTCAGCATTACAGTAAGGCTCGGTTCACACTGGTGCAACATACAGTGCGCTCCAACTTTGGGAGCACATGTCACATGACGTGTATAAATCAATGGTTCCCTGTGAGAGCAGTCTTAACTGGTCCGACACAAGTCGGTCCAACTTTGAAAAAGGTTTCTGCACTACTTTGGTCTGACTTGGACACGATTTCAGCCCACTGACTTGAATGTAAGTCGCATCCAAGTCGGATCATTGTCTTACCTGATCTGACTTGTGCTCTGAGGATCTTGAGGGGGGAACCCCACGCCAAAATTGAGTACTGGTTTTATTTATTTTTGGCACTTTTTTGGGTAAAGGGGGGGCTGGGATCTGGGGGCCCCCTTGTTAAAGGGGGCTTCCAGATTCCGATAAGCCACTTGCCACCTGCCCGCAGACCCCCACAACCACTGCCCATGGTTGTCGGGAAGAGGCCCTTGTCCCCGTGCTTGGGGTTGGAGGGGCGCAGAGCCCCCCCTGCCCCAAAGCACCCACCCCCCTATGTTGAGAGCATGTGCCCTGGTCGGTGGCTCGTCCCCCCTTTCCTGACCTGCCGGGCTGCGTGCTCGGATGGGGGTCTGGTATGGATTTTGGGAGGACCCCATGCTGGGTTTTTTTTGGCGTGGGGTTTCCCCTCAAAATTCATACCAGACCCTTGGTCTGCTATGGTCTTGGGGGGGGGCACTTTTTTTTTCTTTCAATTTTGGCATGGGGTTCCCCCTCTTAAGACTTCCTACTAGACTCAAAGGGCCTGGTATTGTCGGATCCCGTTCAATGAAGTCACATCGAAGTCAGACATGAAGTCATAGGGCAAAGTCTGATCAAAAGTCATCTGACTTCCATGTCGGAGCAGTGTGAACCCAGCCTAAACCATTACGCTAGTGTAACACCCACCTAGCATAGCGTGGGCTGCTAGGTAAATTTCCACTGTAAACAGAGGAACAAGGGGTTAATTAATTAGGGATGCTCAGTGTTTCATAGGCTGCTGCTCTGTTATTCTCCCCTATCTTCTGGAGCAGTGGTTCTCACCCTCACTCCTCAAGTACAGGCCATGTTTGCAGGATTTCTTTTATCTTGCACAGGTGCATTAAATCAGAGTCAATGGCTTGGTATTTTGGACAGCTATATTATCTAAGAGAAATTCCAAAAACATGGCCTGTTGGGGGGGTACTTGAGGACTGAGGTTGAGAACCACTGTTCTAGAGCAGTGGTTTCCAACCTCCCTGGCACCAGGGACCTTCCTCCTTTGGGGATAGAAACAAATGGGGGTTCTCTGGTGAGCCCAGAGTTGGGAATTAATTTCCCTTCTTCTAAAACTATTTTCTGAAGATTTTTCTTTTTTAAATGTTCCTGTTTGTTGGCCAATTTAAACTTTTACTTTTTTTAAAACCAAACTTTTTTTTTAAAGTTTTTTTTAGGTTTTGGCTATATTGGGGAAGGGTTAGAATGTTTGCCAGGTTTTAAATACAGTTTGCACCAACACTGGGGTGATTTTTATTCTCTTCCTGTTCTGTCAAACACCCATTACCTAGACGGGAAGTGAGGGAAATCTCTCATGAGGACACAGGCAGCAATAAAATCCTGGTGCACAATGAGGAAAGCCCAGACGCTTTTGGGACGTATTCATAAAGCAGTGAACCTTACATGGACCAAACATTCACTTCAGATAGATCTTCCTGGTGCATGTGTTTTAAATGACAATAAAAGATTTGCCGCCAGCGAACGTTTGGTGAAAATCAACATTTACTGTTTTATAAAGATGCCCCATTGTCTAAGGTCCAGGAGCTACTTTGGACTTTACAAATAGAGGTGTATTTATTAAAAATTTGCATAGCTTTTCATCCAACAAAAGCACATATACATTTGTTTTGTGCAAATTATTTGACTGTTGTGAGAATGGGGCAAAATTGAATATTCCTAGGCTGTTTTCTCTTCTGGTCAAATGGTCTTAGGCTATTTTCTCTACTAGTCAAATGTCGGGAGGAGGGTTACCCACATCTTGGTCTATTACAGGAAGTAGAAAAATAATGAACCTAATTGCAGGTACAGTAGGTAAAAAAAAATAAAACATGTTACAGGGGGGACTTCGAAAAACAAAATGCTAGTGCTCTTTGCATGTTAATGCTAGTGACATACTGTATCATATATATATTTTTCTTTACTTATTTTTTTGGGCACTTTAAAGCTGAACTCTGGGCAGTTTTATTTAAATTTATTTTGCTATAGCCACAATGATATAAAGATACCTAATGTTTTTGAAAACCCAGTTATTACCTTGTAAAAGTAGCAGCGACATCATCACTGTACTGTGCATAGCCTGTGCAGAGAGCGGCGCTGTAGGAGGGGCACAGCAGGTCCACCCACTACAGGATGCCTGCAGAAAATCAGAGGATGGGGCAGGGACAAGACCAGTCACCCCGCACAAGAAGAGAGAGCAGCAGTGAGCAGGAAGCTCCTGCACAGAGGAAAAGTCTCACACTGGATTACTGCACAGATCTGGAGGAAATACACAAAGCACCCCAAGATTCAAAAAGAAAGAATACACATCTCTTGTATTTAGGCAATATTTGCTTATCCTGGAATTCAGCTTTAAGTAAGAATTTGAGTAAGAGGCTGGAGAAGATTGAGGAGCTCTGTAATAGGCTGTATTAGATTAATTGACTCCCACTCTTTGTCTTGTAGGTATTAATTCCAGCCATCTGTATTCAATGTGTGGGCCGACGTGGAACATGCAACAACCGATGTGGGGTAAGAGAAGATACCATGGGTAATTTAAGGAGGCCCATTTCATATCTCTATTTTTTCAAGAGAAATGTTGATTATGATTATTTCACCAACTTATAAGGCTAATATCTACATTCATGTTTACCAACAAAAAGCAATTAGATTGCTAGTCTTTAGATTTGGTTTACATACAACTGACCAACACCAAACTGCTGTTTCACTTTAGACTGGATGTTGGAAGGTTCAATTATTCACTAGCTTTTTCTATCTCTGAACATCTCCATAAGAAATCCATGCACCCTTGCACTCCCCAGATTCGCCAACGAATTCCAGCACTTGTAATGTTCCACTTCCCTTCATAATGAACCCCTTGTAGGGTACCATTGGAGTGTTCCATTTCCCTTCATATTGAACCCCCTGTAGAGTACCATTAGAATGTTCCATTTCTCTTCATACTGGACCCCCTGTAGGGTACCATTACAGTGTTATATTTCCCTTCATAATGAACACCCTGTAGGGTACTAGACATGTGCAATTTGTTTCGTAACAAATCACAATTTGGACGAATTTTACATCTTTCGGACATTCGGACTGGTCTGGACTCCAAGTAGGGTACTATTGGAGTGTTCCATATCCCTTCATAGTGGACCTCATGTAGGGTACCATTGAAGTGTTCCATTTCCTTCCATGCTGAACTCCAAGTAGCGTACCATTACATTGTTCCATTTCCCTTCATACTGGACCCATGTAGGGTACAATTGGAGTGTTTCTTTTCCCTTCATACTGGACCCATGTAGGGTACCATTGGGTGTTCCTTTTCCCTTCATACTGGAGTAAAGCATTTCCCTTTATACTGGACTCCAAGTAGCGTAGTGCATTGGGAGTAGAGCATTTCCCTTTATACTGCACTCCAAGTAGCGTACCATTAGAGTGTTTCCTTTTCCTTCATACTGGACCCATGTAGGGTACCATTGGAGTTTTCCAGTTCCCTTCATACTGGACCCTTTGTTGGGTACAATTGGAGTGCATCATTTCCCTTCATACTGGAGTCCAAGTAGGGTACCATTAGAGTATTCCATTTCTCTTCATATAGGACCCATGCAGTGTACCATCAGAGTGTTCCCTTTCCCTTCATACTGGACCCATACAGGGTACCATCAGAGTGCTCCCTTTCCCTTCATACTGGACCCATGTAGGTTACCATTGGACTGTTCCATTTCTCTTCATACTTCACCCATGCAGGGTACCATCAGAGTGTTCCCTTTCCCTTCATACTAGATGCATGTAGGGTACCATTGGAGTGTTCCATTTCCCTTCATACAGGACCCCATGTAGTGTACCATTGGAGTGTTCAGTTTCCCTTCATACAGGACCCCATGTAGTGTACCATTGAAGTGTTCCATTTCCCTTCACATTGGACCCCATGTTGTAAACACAATGTAGAAGAGAATTATCCTGATACCACTCTCCTCTCCCTCTTCCCTAGATGTTGGTCTCGGCGGTCCTGTCAGTGGTGGCAGTGGCCGGCTCCATCTACGGCTTTGTGACATCCCTGCTGGGCCTGATCCGGGGACCTAAGTGCTACTACCAGTTCATCACCGGAGATCAGCGCTGGACCACCCCCTTCAAACTGGAAAAAGAATTTATTGAGTGAGTGTGATCACAGCATCCTAAAGCCTAAAATTTGCCAAAAACACAAACATAAAAATCAGCACAAGGAACATAACTTGCAGTTAGTAGTGTTGATCCTTCTTGTTTTAGGAGAAATCTTCATCTTTCCGTACTACAGTTTCTATGAAAACAGGATCTCTAACTAGAGGGGGGGCTATCAATCATCTGCCCATCCTCCATTCAGAGATCACTTGTCCAGGGGCGTACTGACAACTCATGGGGCCCCTGGGCAATAGGAGAAGATTATGGGGCCCCCGGGCAATAGGAGATTAAGGGGCCCCCAGGCAATAGGAGATTATGGGGTACCCAGGAAATAGATTATGGGGCCACACAGTATACACGCACATACAGTATACACACACAGACACACAATATACACACACAGTATACACACACAGAATACACATACACACGCTGAAAAGGTACTGGAGAGGCAGGGCAGCTATAATCTTGGGATTTAAAAAAAAAACAGGTTTTTACATACTGTCCCTGGTTTTATTGAGGCTGGCAACCCTGATGGGGCCCCTTAGTGGCATGGGGCCCCCGGGCAGTGCCCGAGTGCCCAAATGGTCAGTCCGCCCCTGCACTTGTCATTTATAGGAGCTGTGGTACGGCTTCTATGAATGGCAGATCTGCCAGGAAAGGATGGGCATAGTCAAGCTCTGTTGATGAGAGCTCCTGACAGCCCTTTAGTTGTATTACTCCTGCAGCAGCAGAAGAATCCCAGGGTCCACGTGTACAACACTGAGCGCGTGTTCCTATGGTGCATGATCTCTCTGACGCAAGGTTTCAAGGTGTGTGTAATAGGGTGTGGTTAAAAACCTACAGTATGTAGATATCCACTCAAAGCCATGTGTAACAGTAGATTAATATCTAATATCATATCAAGTTATTTGTTCGGATTACACTAACATAGAATTTACAAAGCAGCAATCTTGCCTACTACAAAGAAATGATATTAGCTCAGTGTTATAGTAGGCGTCTGGAGCAGAGCTGCTGCTGGAGTTCTAACATTTGTAAGTGAGTTTTTACTGCTGAATTTTTACTATTAACACTGTTAGACCAAGACCTAAGTGTGCTGTTGAGGGGCTTTGTGATGGGAGAACTGCCATCATGACCATTGAAACTCCATGGTTTGCAGGTCACGAGGACTTCAATTAAGTGCCCTTGCTGGGATAGACGGAACCTAAGAGTGAGATCTGAGACCTGGCGTCATTACAAATTTATTTACGATGTACAGTGTCAGGCAACTGCAGATCTCATCCAGATCTGACCGTTGAACTAAGTGCCAAGCACTATTATGTAGTACAATGGAGAAGTGGAACTTTTTGTTTCAGGTCATTAGATCAAGTGTAAGCACTACACAGTGTTACTTCATCTCCTAGACCATTCACGGCTTTTCTTTGTCTCTTTTCAGTTTGGATCAGAGTTACCTCTTCCACAGGGAAGTCTGGACTCGCTGTACCATGCCCGAAGGTGTGGTGGAGTTTAACGTCATCCTTTTTGCCACCATTATGGTAGCGAGTGTAATTCAGATCATACTGTGTCTAATCCAGGTGATAAATGGGTTTTTCGGCTTTCTCTGTGGGACCTGTCAAAGGAAGGTTTGAAAAAAAGTGAGTATCTCTAATAATTTTTTTGCAGTAGTAAAGTGTTCTACCGTGTGAGACAATAATTAATGCAGAAATTCTGGAGCTTGAGTTACCCTTTTCGTAGCTAATAAGAATTCTAGGTATGGATATTTTTACATAGTTACATTGGTACAGCCTGAACCAATGTAACTATGCATATACCGCATGACAGACTGATTTGCCATGTCATGCCATGTTTGTCATGTTACAACCAAAAACGTAAATGTATTTTATTAGGGTTTTATGTGATAGACCAACACAAAGTGGCACATAATTGTGAAGTGGAAGGAAAATGATAAATGGTTTTGACATTTTTTTACAAATAAATATCTGAAACGTGTGGCCTGCATTTTTATTCAGCCCTCTTTTCTCCATAACTAAAATCTAGTGGAACCGATTGCCTTCAGAAGTCACCTAATTAGTAAATAGAGTCCACCTGTGTGTAACAAACAGCAGCATGAAGACCAAGGAACACACCAGACAGGTCAGGGATAGAGTTGTGGAGAAATTTAAAGCAAGGTTAGGTTATAAAAAAATATCCCAAGCTTTGAACATCTCACAGAGCTCTGTTCAATCCATCATCCGAAAGTGGAAAGTGTATGGCACAACTGCAAACCTACCAAGACATGGCCGTCCACCTAAACGTGGAGGCCAAGCAAGGGGAGCATTAATCAGAGAAGCAGCCAAGAGGCCCATGGTAACTCTGGAGGAGCTGCAGAGATCCACAGCTCAAGTGGGAGAATCTGTCCACAGGACAGCTATTAGTCGTGCACTCCATAAATGTGGCCTTTATGGAAGAGTGGCAAGAAGAAAGCCATTGTTGAAAGAAAGCCATAAGAAGTCCCGTTTGCAGTTTGAGAAGCCATGTGGGGGACACAGCAAACATGTGGAAGAAGGTGCTCTGGTCAGATGAGACCAAAATTTTAATTTTTGTCCTAAAAGCAAAACGCTATGTGCGGCGGAAAACTAACACTGCACATCACCCTGAACACAGCATCCCCACCGTGAAACATGGTGGTGACAGCATCATGTTGTGGGGATTAATTTCTTCAGCAGGGACAGGGAAGCTGGTCAGAGTTTATTGGAAGATGGATGGAGCCAAATACAGGGCAATCTTAGAAGAAAACCTGTTAGAGTCTGCAAAAGACTTGAGACTGGATTGGAGGTTCATCTTCCAGCAGGACAACGACCCTAAACATAGGGTGCTGAGCAAACGGAGTCCGTCAAAACGGACGTGCCCTTTGTGAAAGGGGCCTAGGACTAAACTCATACAATGTTCCAGCAGTCTGAAAAAGTGTAATTCATATATCTTTATGGATTTCTTGAGGGAGATTGTTGATAAATATTTCTGTCCCAAGTGGAGGAGCTTCTCCAACCCAGTCTTCAGGAGGGCCATCATATTTACTCTGACCATTAACCTGTACAAAATTATTATTACACCTTTCCACCCACTCCAGAAGAGAAGCCTTATCATCTTGAAATAATCCAAGCCTCGGTTTTAGCGTTCATCAAGTTGTTGTCCATCATTAGAGAATGATCTGCTCTCTCCATTGGATCAGAGGCTGAACTGAGCTCTTTACCATGATCTGACCAGAAGAAGCAGACAAAATCCCCAGTCTCCTCCATGGGCCATAATCCATGAGTAGAAGGCTAGCCCCTAGTCCCCTCCAAAAGCCACAGTGGTCACCGTGACACCATACATGTGGGATCCTTGTGGAAGCTGGAAATCGCTTTCTTTTTCTAACCCATAGTGGTGCGTAAAAACAAAACACCAAAGTGTACAAAAAAGTGCACTTAAGGGTGTGTCTTAAGTCCATCTCCTGAAGAAGTAGGACTCTACCCTGACCAAAAGGTCAAAATGCCTGATGGATTCCTCTTCTCATGGTCAGCTGCAGCCGACCAATGAGTACTAAGTGAGGGGTTCCCCGAAGAGAGACCCCCCTGTTTCAGGGGAGGAAGGAATCTAATGGCCACACATCCTCATCCTAGACTTCAGGGTAGGCCCGAGGACCCACTCCATCCAAATGAAAACAAACACAGACAAAAGTGCAAAGTGACAAAATGTGAGAGAAAAATAAATTAAATAAATGCCAGTGCAGCTACTTTAATCACTGTAACAGCCAGGTGCATCCGAGCTACTACCTCCTGTGCAATGCCTGTTGAGCCTTAAGAACACCGCACTCAGCCTATGAAGTCTTTGTAAACCTCCATATAGTCCATGCTAAAAAGTAGAAAGGCTGGTGCTATGAAAGTCAGCTAAAACATCGTTTTATTATTGCATGTGAACAGCAATAATAAAATGATGTTTTAGCGGACTTTCATAGCACCAGCCTTTCTCCTTTTTTGCATGGGCTTTAATCACTGTAGTAGGCACCACCACTACTGCAAGCTCTACTAGTTCTAGGTTGAACTCCACTAGTCCCTGCTGCATTGTGAAGAGTCGGGGCAGTGATATCATGCTTTCCACTTCGTCCAATCAGAGAATGTTTTTCATTCATTGAGAAAATGCAAAGCATTATCAGAATGGCACATGCACCAAGTGGGGGACCTCCTGTGTTCAGAATGCAGCAGGATAGGAACTCAGCTTGGGACCCAGGAGCTACTGGAGATCACTGGAATAGCGGTGCCTACTACAATGATTTCCAGCTTCTAGGGGGATCCCACAGGTATGGTATATACTGTACATAATTACTTCGGTCCAAGCTGGACCAATGCAATTATGTAAAAGTATCCATACCTGGAATTCTTCTTTAAGTCATTAACTGCTTTTATTATCGTCATTTGTCTATAGGCCGGACAGGACATTCACTGTCCTGGGAGGATAAAGAAAAGAGAATTGTGCTAGGTGCATAAATATTAAATGAGAAAAAAAATAATAATATAATGACCGTGAAGGGAGTCCTGCTGCTGAACACTATAACCCCAATACGAGGGCACAAGAAATAGACAAAGAACAGTGCAGCGCTGGAAAATTGTTACAGGTATAAAATGTGTTATGTCAAAAGTACAAAGTGACCAACAACAGTGAACAACAGCAAAAAAATTGCCGATATATAATCAATCAATTAAGTGCTCATAAATAATTTACCAAAGATATGGTGAAAACAAATATAATAAAAAGTAGTTCATATAATAAAAGTGAAGGTGACAAGTAGAGTCCAAAAATTATGATGTTCAATGCAGGAGTTCTGGATCAATATTCCGCCGCTAGTGCTGCCCACCACCTGGTGATAAATTAATGGAGGCTTACCGTAAAGCCTGCGACCACCCTTATTCAGGGGGGTCAAAACAGGCTTAGTAGAGACGTATGGATCTCTGGGGATGTCCCGCTGGAAGCTCTGTGTGATGTCCTGCCACCCTCCTTCATGGACGGATAATCAGCAACAACAGGGCGCCATATTTCCTCGACAACAAATGGGCACGTTCCTGACTCCTTCGCCTAGCAGCTAACACTGCTGACTCGGTTCCCTTGGCAACAGGGGGCGCTCTTTTGTTTCCCCGCACACGTAAGGGGAGTGACCACGGAGTCTGAGCAGGATAGTTGTGGTTGTTTTGACCCCCCTGAATAAGGGTGGTCACAGGCTTTCCGGTAAGCCTCCATTACTTTATCACCGGGTGGTGGGCGGCACTAGCGGTGGAATATTGATCCAGAACTCCTGCATTGAACATCAAAATTTTTGGACTCTACTTCTCCCCTTCACTTTTATTATATGAATTACTTTTTATTATATTTGTTTTCACCATATCTTTTGTAAATTATTTATGAGCACTTAACTAATTGGTTATATATCGGCAATTTTTTTGCTGTTGTCCACTGTTGTTGGTCACTTTGTACTTTTGACATAACACATTTTACACCGGTGACAACATGTCCTGGGAGGATGTCATATGACATCCTCCCCGGGACGGGCCACGTGGCAGCAGAACCTGATAATAGCTCAGTGTTCCAGCTGGTACCATGTGAAAGCTATGACCAATCATAGCAGATTACATGGCGATTGTACACAATGGATGGCTTACATTCATGCAATTCATTGTGTACTAATACTATTGTGTTGCTAGCTGTGATTGTTCACAGTGATCACTTGGTACAGACAGGGCCATTCACAGCCCATTGGAAGCATGTGATTAGCTGTGACCAATCACAGCTAAACACAACAATAAACAATGAATGAATTGAGTTCATTCCATAAAAATGGTTGTTTATAACAGTGATATTCACTGTTATAAGCAATCATAATGAGTAATAAAATAAAAAATCCTGATCACCTCCACAGAGTACTATCGTAACACTGTATTGCTCTGGTCACAGTATGTGAAGAAAAAATCATAAAAAAAGAAAAGAAAAGTAGTATAAAAAAGAAAAAAAAAATTTTAAAAGTTAAAAAAAAAGTATTTTTTTTCCCAGTCCCTAATTATTGCCACACCAGTTATATCATTATGCTGTACTGTTCTGGTGACAGTATGTAAAAAAAAAATATGAAAAAACAATTTTTTTTACATTTTTTCATTTTCCAAAAAACTGTGACCAAAAAAATTACAACTTAAAAAAAACTCGACATGCCTCTCTAAATACCTTGGACTGTCTACTTTCCAAAAACGGGTTATTTGGGGAATATTTTGTACTGTCCTGGCATTTTTGGGCCTCAAGAAATGAGATAAGCCATCAGTGCTGATCAGGACTGATCAATTTTTATAGGTACTGTATACACGGTACCATAGTTTGTGGTCTCTATAATTTACCTACAGACTAAATAATATACACTTATTTGGGTTATTGAAATGTAGCAGAATACATTTTGGCCTCAATTTATGAAGAAAGATTATTTATTTGCAAAATTTTATAACAGAAAGGAAGAGAATGCTTTTTTTTTTCATTTCAGTCTTCTTTCATTTATTTAAAATAAAAAAAGAACCCAGTGGTGATTAAATACCACCGAAAGAAAGCTCTATTTTTGGGAAAAAATTATAAAAATGACTAATGGATACAGTGCTGCATGACCGCGCAATGAGGGGGCCCTCAAGGGCCCCCTGCAGCAAGGGGCCCAGTCGCCATGGCAATCTCAGCGACCCCTATAATTCCGCCACTGGTCTTACATAGTGCTACAGCGATGAAAGCTGAAAATTGGACCGGACAGGAAGGGGGTGAAAGTAGTCGGTATTGAAGTGGTTAAAGATGCAAGTTTTTGGGTGACTTACCACAAGAGTTACGAGGATATTTGAAAAATTACAACTATGTTTTCTTGACAGACAATGAGTAGTAATGACTTTTGTAAAGGGTTAGGTTTTAGCAGAGTTTAGATAGGATTGTTGGGGTCATAGGCTGAGATAAGAAGCACAGCTTCAATGTGAAAGTCCTTTTGAAATGTCCAGATACCAGAGAAGCAATGAGTTACAGCCTCTAATTAAATATACAGATTTTCAATATATTATAATAAGCATTACTACTCAGGCATATCAAGAAAAATAGCTGTATTTCATTAGCCCTCAAACTGCCACTGCTGTACAGCGATGATGTGGAGGGGGGGTGGAAATCTGACTGTTGGCAGTCAGATGGATCCAGCAGCTCTATGGCCACCAGATCGCTTGCACACATCCCTATATGTGTCCTCGCCCCTCTCAGGTATTCTCATGTCGCCACCACGTTTCCTGGGCTCCGTGTGCCCATCGGCCATTTGATGATCTCCCCTACATGCTAATGACCCGGAACGATGTGGAAAACATCACTTTCTGGTCCTGGTGTTCCTTTCCCCAGCCATACTGGCTGGAGGACAAGGTAATAGAGCATCATCAGCACTCCATTATGCTTCCTTTGAAGACAGGTGAGATCAGGGGTCTTTTTAGACCGCCAATGTCTCATTAACCACTTTCCATCCAGGCACTTCGCTCTTACGTGTAAAAATCTACTTTTTTGCTAGAAAATTATATAATATATATATATATATATATATATATATATATATATATATATATATATATTTAGCCCTATAGAGAGACCCTATAGAATAAAATGGTGGGTGTTGCAATTTTTAATGTCAGACAGCATTTGCTCAGCGGTCTTTCAAACGCAATTTTTTTGGTAGAAAAGCATTTTAATGAATAAAAATTAAAATAAACACTAAAGTTAGCCCAATTTTTTTTTTGTATAATATGAAAGATGATGTTGCCCTGAGTAAATAGATACCTAACATAGCATGCTTTAAAATTGCGTCTGCCCGTGGAATGGCGGCAGACTACGGTGCTTAAAATTCTCCAAAGGCGACGCTTTAAAGGCCTCTACAGGCCAGTTTAGCGTGTGTTCCACATTCCCATAGACACACTCCTAAACCTTGTGGACAGCCTTCCCAGAAGAGTTGAAGCTGTTATAGCTGCAAAGGGTGGGCCAACTCAATATTGAACCCTACGGACTAAGACTGGGATGCCATTAAAGTTCATGTGCGTGTAAAGGCAGGTGTCCCAATACTTTTGGTAATATAGTGTATATAATGTCTTTATGTAATCTTCAGGTCTAAAATAATTTTGTAAACCTGTGCAAAAAAAATGCAGAAACAGCTTTGGCAGTGAAAGGGTTGATGGTTGTATTTGATCGCTCTTCTGGAATATTGGCATTTCTGGAGGATTATGTCTTATCTCTGAGTCAATAACACCAATAATGCTCCTAACCTCTGATCTCTGTCTCCATTGCCTAACCCTTTACAGCAGTCTTTACCACTCAAGTGTGGAAAAATAAATCGTTGTCCTTTTTTTTTTAAATATTCATATTTCATTGCTGCCATTTGTAACTCTGTGTGTAAATATACGGGTTCCAGAACCATTTTCAGAATTCTATAACATCTGAAAAAAGGGATCTAAGGCATTTAAAAAAACGTAAACCCAAAAACAAAAATGTATTGTATTGCTTCTCACCAATTCTAGATGCAATGGCTGCATTAGTCGTTTTTTTTTTTTTTTAAACTTTTTTTTCTTGATTTTCACATGTTGATCCTGCCTATAAGTCTGGTATTTTCCAACTTCCTTTACCAGAACAAGCTGTCCAGCAAAAGTGTCAGTTAGTGGGTTAAGACAAACCCTTTACCTAAAGGGCGTTGTCACTCTTTAAGGATCGGTTCATATTGAAACTGGCCGCGGATTGAACAGCAGCGCTGTGTGTCCCTGTTCTCTGTTTCAGGGATGAATCAGGGCAGAATCTTTGCCTGAATTCGGCCCTGAAACTGAGCCAAAGACGAACCGCAGCCGACCCGAAGATATGTGAACCGACTCCATAGAGAGCCGGACACAGTCTCCTGTTATGCGAATTGGATGCGGAGAAATCCTCATCCAATTCGCATTGGTGTGAACCCAGCCTTAGTATGAGAGAAAAGAATCAAAGCCGAACTCCGGCTAAGCAATGTAATGTGGATTGTCCCAATCAGTGGCGGCCCATCCACTAGGGGCGCACGGGTGCCGTCCCCTAGACATATGCACTGACAAAAAAATGTGTTTGTTTTCGTTTCATTCGGCATTCGTTATTTCAGATAATTCGTAACTTCGGATAAATTCGTACTTGGTACGTTCACTAACAGCCAAATTTGAAAGGAAATTCCAATACCTGTAATTTAATAGTTATTATTAATTGGTTATTTCAGATTTTGGGGTTTTCGAATTTTCAGATTTTCATTCTTATTTTCGGATTTTCAAATTTCCGAATTTTCAAATTTCCGGAATTCAGAATTTCCGAATTTTTGAAATTTTGAATTTCTGAATTTCGTGATTTCGAATTTTCGTTTTTTCTGAACTTCCGAATTTCCGAACCTTTGAAATTTCGAATTTCTGAATTCGAATTTTCCAATTTCCGAAATTTTTCAATTTCCGAAATTTCAAATTTTACGATTTCCAAAATTTCTGAAATTCTGAAATTTTGAATTTTATGGAAAGTCTAAAATTCGGAAATTCGAAATTCAGAAATTCGAAATTCAAATAACGAATTTGTCAAAATTAGTTAAAAAACAAATTCGGAACTATACTAATTGCACATGTCTACCGCCACCCCCTTCCATGCGTCCGGCCCCTAATCTGCATGCAGGGATGCTGGATGTATGGATTCCAATGGGGACTAGGTGTTTTTTTTTTTTTTGAAGCATGTGATTAGAGCCAGAGACTCTAAAGCCGCATACACATGAGCGGAATGTCCGACAGAAAAAGTCAGACGGAAGCTTTTCCGATCGTGTGTATGCCTCATCGGACTTTTTTTTTTGAAAATTCTGATGGACCTAGAAATGGAACATCTAAAAAACGACACATGCTCTGAAGCAAGTACGAGACAGAAGCTATTGGCTACTGGCTATTGAACTTCCTTTTTTTAGTCCTGTCGTACGAGTTGTACGTCACCGCTTTCTGGACGGTCGGGTTTGACCGTGTGTTGGCAAGACAGCTTGAATGGAATTCCGTCGGAGTTCAGTTGGAGAAACCCTCGGAGTTTATTCCAACGGCAAAACTGGTCGTGTGTACGCGGCATAATAGGCTTCAAAAAACTGTGGTCTTGGGGTGTAGAGCACTGTGCTCTGAGCCCATGTAGTTGTGTTACAATAGCAAATAAGTCCCGTCACTCGATTGGCCGAGAGGAGATCCGATAGGAGACGCATGGCGCACGGAGCAGAGGAGGGAGGAGACGCACGCAGGGAACTGAGCAGCAAACAAGCAGCCCGCAGAGAAGGGGTAAGTGTGGGGCCCCAACTGACTCACCGCCCCCCGGGGGGGGTTTGTGGGTTGCTACTAGGGTTGCCACCTCATCCCTTTAAACCCGAACACATATGAATTACACAGGTTCTGAGGCTAATTTATTGCAGATATGGAACCAAGTAGCTTTAATTGCCACCTTAATCGGCCACAAAACCTGTGTAATTCACATGTGTTGGGGTTTAAGGGGATGAGGTGTCAACCCTAGTTTCCGCCCGTTACCCGGCCGGCCGGCTGGCTGAGGGTTGCCCCGCCCCTGACCGGGGGGGGGGTGTTGGTGGTGGCGGATGGATTGTTTGCCACCTCCAAAAAATAAAAACACCAGCCGCCACTGGTCCCAACCCCTGTAACCTTTGCTGGACAGCTTGAGTTGGTACGGGAAGAGGAAAAATAATGGATCTGCTGGTAATAAAACTGTTATAAAGGGGAGTGATAGCAACAAAGACTGCTGTGTTACTGCCAGTGACAGTCAGTATCATGTAGGTCATTTTTTTTTTCTTGCTCATAATTCCACTCTAGCAGGTACAATGTTTTGGGTTTGGCAGCTCATTTCATTGAGTGGGTTGTATTAACACAATATGACATAACGTGCATTAAATACAGTGCAGCGGCCTGACCCGATGTGTGTGTATCCTCCAAGTTTAATAAGAGCTAAACAAAACACTTTGCGGTAGCGTGTTAGCACGCTGTAGTGATGGTCATTTTGAGTAGCACCTCAAACACACTAAGGTAGCGGTCTTCAAACTTTTCAGTATGAGGGCCACTTCGGATATTTTTCAAATATTAATTCGACCATTCATTGATTCCCCATCAGAGTCCCCCTTACATCAGGTTCCCTGTCAGAGTGCCCCTTACATCAGGTTCTCCATCAGAGTGTCCCTTACATCAGGTTCTCCATCAGAGTGCTCCTTACATCAGGTTCTCCATCAGAGTGTCCCTTACATCAGGTTCTCCATCAGAGCCCCCCTTTTATCAGGTTCTCCATCAGAGTGCCCCTTACATCAGGTTCTCCATCAGAGTGCTCCTTACATCAGGTTCCCCGTCAGAGTTCCCCTTACATCAGGTTCTCCATCAGAGTGCCCCCTACATCAGGTTCTCCATCAGAGTGTCCCTTACATCAGGTTCCCCGTCAGAGTTCCCCTTACATCAGGTTCCCCGTCAGAGTGCCCCTTACATCAGGTTCTCCATCAGAGTGCCCCCTACATCAGGTTCTCCATCAGAGTGTCCCTTACATCAGGTTCCCCGTCAGAGTTCCCCTTACATCAGGTTCTCCGTCAGAGTGCCCCTTACATCAGGTTCTCCGTCAGAGTGTCCCTTACATCAGGTTCTCCATCAGAGTGCCCCTTACATCAGGTTCTCCGTCAGAGTGTCCCTTACATCAGGTTCTCCATCAGAGTGCCCCTTACATCAGGTTCTCCGTCAGAGTGTCCCTTACATCAGGTTCTCCATCAGAGTGCTCCTTACATCAGGTTCTCCGTCAGAGTTCCCCTTACATCAGGTTCTCCATCAGAGTGCCCCCTACATCAGGTTCTCCATCAGAGTGTCCCTTACATCAGGTTCCCCGTCAGAGTTCCCCTTACATCAGGTTCTCCGTCAGAGTGCCCCTTCCATCAGGTTCTCCATCAGAGTGCCCCCTACATCAGGTTCTCCATCAGAGTGTCCCTTACATCAGGTTCCCCGTCAGAGTTCCCCTTACATCAGGTTCTCCGTCAGAGTGCCCCTTACATCAGGTTCTCCGTCAGAGTGTCCCTTACATCAGGTTCTCCATCAGAGTGTCCCTTACATCAGGTTCTCCGTCAGAGTGCCCCTTACATCAGGTTCTCCGTCAGAGTGTCCCTTACATCAGGTTCTCCGTCAGAGTGTCCCTTACATCAGGTTCTCTGTCAGAGTGTCCCTTACATCAGGTTCTCTGTCAGAGTGTCCCTTACATCAGGTTCCCCATCAGAGTGCCCCTTACATCAGGTTCCCAATCAGAGTACCCCTTATATCAGGTTCTCCATCAGAGTGCCCCTTACATCAGGTTCTCCATCAGAGTGTCCCTTACATCAGGTTCTCCATCAGAGTGCCCCCTAATCAGGTTCCCCATCAGAGTGCCCCTTACATCAGGCTCCCCGTCAGAGTTCCCCTTACATCAGGTTCTCCATCAGAGTGCCCCTTACATCAGGTTCTCCATCAGAGTGCCCCTTACATCAGGTTCTCCGTCAGAGTGTCCCTTACATCAGGTTCTCCATCAGAGTGTCCCTTACATCAGGTTCTCCGTCAGAGTGTCCCTTACATCAGGTTCTCCATCAGAGTGCCCCTTACATCAGGTTCTCCGTCAGAGTGTCCCTTACATCAGGTTCTCCATCAGAGTGCTCCTTACATCAGGTTCTCCGTCAGAGTTCCCCTTACATCAGGTTCTCCATCAGAGTGCCCCCTACATCAGGTTCTCCATCAGAGTGTCCCTTACATCAGGTTCCCCGTCAGAGTTCCCCTTACATCAGGTTCTCCGTCAGAGTGCCCCTTACATCAGGTTCTCCATCAGAGTGCCCCCTACATCAGGTTCTCCATCAGAGTGTCCCTTACATCAGGTTCCCCGTCAGAGTTCCCCTTACATCAGGTTCTCTGTCAGAGTGTCCCTTACATCAGGTTCCCCGTCAGAGTTCCCCTTACATCAGGTTCTCCGTCAGAGTGCCCCTTACATCAGGTTCTCCATCAGAGTGCCCCCTACATCAGGTTCTCCATCAGAGTGTCCCTTACATCAGGTTCCCCGTCAGAGTTCCCCTTACATCAGGTTCTCCGTCAGAGTGCCCCTTACATCAGGTTCTCCGTCAGAGTGTCCCTTACATCAGGTTCTCCATCAGAGTGTCCCTTACATCAGGTTCTCCGTCAGAGTGCCCCTTACATCAGGTTCTCCGTCAGAGTGTCCCTTACATCAGGTTCTCCTTCAGAGTGTCCCTTACATCAGGTTCTCCGTCAGAGTGTCCCTTACATCAGGTTCCCCATCAGAGTGCCCCTTACATCAGGTTCCCAATCAGAGTACCCCTTATATCAGGTTCTCCATCAGAGTGCCCCTTACATCAGGTTCTCCATCAGAGTGTCCCTTACATCAGGTTCTCCATCAGAGTGCCCCCTACATCAGGTTCCCCATCAGAGTGCCCCTTACATCAGGCTCCCCGTCAGAGTTCCCCTTACATCAGGTTCTCCATCAGAGTGCCCCTTACATCAGGTTCTCCATCAGAGTGCCCCTTACATCAGGCAGGATTTTCCAAACTTTTCAGTATGAGGGCCACATTGTATATTTTACAAATATTCCTGGACCGAAAATTAAACTCCATCATATTCCCCTCTTAGATTAGGGTCCCCATCAGAGTCCCCCATTACATCAGATTCCCCATCAGAGTGTCCCTTATATCAGAGTCCCTCCTCACACCAGGGTCCCCATCAGAGTCCCACTTACATCAGGGACCCCATCAGAGTCCTCCATTACATCAGGCAGAAGTTTCCAAACTTTTCAGTATGAGGGCCACATTGTATATTTTACAAATGTTCCTGGACCGAAAATAAAACCCCACCATATTCCCCTCTTACATTAGGGTCCCCCATTACATCAGGTCCCCCATTAAGTTGTCCCTTATATTAGAGTCCCTCCTCACACCGGGGTCCCCATCAGAGTCCCTCCTGACACCAGGGTCCCTATCAGAGTCCCCCTTACACCGATGTCCCCATCAGAGTCCTCCATTACATCAGGGTCCCCATCAGAGTCCTCTATTACATCAGGGTCCCCATCAGAGTCCCCCTTACAACAGGGACCCCATCAGAGTCCTCAATTACATCAGGGTCCCCATAAACATAGGTGTGCGCAGCCTATTGCGATAGGCTGTGCACCCCAAAGCTCAAACACACATGCGTGTGTGTGTCTATATATATATATATATGGCCCTGGCACATTGATCTCCCTGCATAAGCACTCCTCTAATGGCAGAGCTGGTAAGAGGGAGATCTTTTCTATCTCCCCGCTGCTACACAGAGTGATAATGCTAATGCGTACTAGGTGATTAGGGTGTGCCCAGGCACACCCCACACACCCTGCGCGCACACGCCTATGCCCATCAGGGTCCTCTATTGCATTAGGGTCCCCATCAGAGTCCTGCATTTCATTAGGGTCCCCATCAGAGTCCTCTATTACATCAGAGTCCCCCTTACATAAGGGTCCAGAACAGATTACCCCTCCCCCCACCCCTTACATTAGGGTCCTCATCAGAGCCCCCATTACATCAGAAGCAGACCACAGACAGTCTCTGCTAATCCTTATCCTCCGTAATGCCACTGTCTGCCCCTAGCTGTAGGCCATATACAACCTAGTAGCGGGCATGGTGTTTGCATGGTGCTAAAAAATTATTATTATTATTTTTTTGTCTTTTTTTTTCCTTAGGTTCCATCCTGGAAAAGCACAAACCCGATGACCCTCAACGTTCCCTATGGTCACATATAGAAATAGAATTTGAGAAGGGCTGTTATACAGAATACAAATACAGAATAGATGGGAAGAAGGAAGTATTGCCGGAAATACAAAGGAACAAAAAATGCTGCAAAGGAACAAAAAACGAAATATAAAAACAGTGAACAAATATTTAATCTTTTTCTGATGTGTAAATAAAGAATGGACTACCTCTCTGTGTAGAAATTGTGAATTCAATTTAAAAAAAAACAACCCTCAAACCTTATGGGTTACATTGCTTTAGACCAGTGATGGCGAACCTTGGCACCCCAGATCTTTTAGAACTACATTTCCCATGATGCTCAACTACACTGCAGAGTGCATGAGCATCATGGGAAATGTAGTTCCAAAACATCTGGGGTGCCAAGGTTTACCATCACTGCTTTAGACATAACAGTCATAGTATCACTTCTTTGCTGTTTCATGTTTTGATTTTTGTGTATGGCAATCAGATGATGAATACTTCCTTAGGCCTGGTTCACACCTATGCATTTTTTAGTGCGTTTTCAGTTTTGCAGAAACACAATACAGTCCATTTAACATGGTTTACTATGGATGTAGTTCACATCTGTGCATTTTATGGAAAGGGCCAGGGACTTTTTTCTGATTTTTGGTTCCATAGACCTCAATGGAACAAAAGCGTGTATTGAAAAACGCAAAACGCACCTGCAATGTGCAAACTGCAACCTGCATAGGTGTGAATCAGGCCTTAGTCTAGGTTCCCATCTATGCAGGCTGTGCTTGATTCGTTTTTCTGGCAGGTTTTGCAGAGCATTTTGCATTTTTAAACCCTCAGTTTTCATGCATTTTTGCATGCAGTTTTCATGCATTCTGCATTTTTTTCCCTCCGCTGACAGCTGAATGTAAAAAAAAATAATTGCAGCACAAGGAGTAGACAGCTCAAGGAGAAGACCGCACCAGGGAGAGAAGAAACTACGGGAGGAAGAACACATCGGTACCGGAGAAAGAAGACACATTGGAGCTACGATGGGGGACATTTTAAAAAAAGGACTTGTCAAAAACCATCTCTTATTTTTTTTTTAACACTTCACTGCTTTTTGGGGTGAATGGGTACCCCATACTCATTCACATGGGTGGGCTGGGATCCAGGGGCCCCCTTTCCTAAAGGGGGCTTCCAGATTCCAATAAGCCCTCTGCCCGCAGACCCCCCACACCCTCCAGCCAGGGTTGTCGGTAGGAGGCCCTTGTCTCCATCAACAGAGCCCCCCACCCCAAAGCAACCACCCCGCCCCATTTTGAGGGCCTGGTTTGGTTAAGTAGGGGAGGGGCGCTCGCTTGTCCCCTCCCTTTCCTGACCATGCTCGGATAAGAGTCTGGTATGGATTTTGGGGGGGGGACCTCACACCTTTTTTTTTTTTTAAATTTGGCTTCTTGGGTCCCCTCCAATTCCATACCAGACCCAAAGGGGGGGGGGGGTACCCCATGCTGTTTTTTAACAATTTTCTTTAAGGCAATTTTTTTTTTTTACATTCAGCAAGTAACCCCGCTGACAGCTGATGACTCATGACGCAGGAAAAATAGTCCCTGACCCTTTCCAAAAACGCACCGGCTGCAAAATGCATAGATGTGAACGTGTACCATAGGAAACCATGTTAAATGGACTGTAGAGCGTTTCTGCAAAGTGCATAGGTGTGAACCTAGGTTTAGCTCTGTTCTATATATCAGATGATTTGATTAGCATCCCCATTTAAAGTGAACATTTCCTCTATTAACTGCTTACCGCCCGCCCCGCCGTCAAATGACGGCGGGGCGGTTCGGCTCTCGTTCTGGGACGATGTCTTATGTTGGCATCCCAGAACGGCCGCTCTCGCGTGTCCGCGGGGGCACGCGCGACCCTGATCTCTGTAAAGAGCCGCGTCCACGGCTCTTTAACCATGTGATCGGCTGTGTCCAGTCACAGCCAGTCACATGTAAACACGGAGATGCCGGTAATCAGCTCTCCTCGCCTCACACAGAGAGAGTGTGTGGCGAGGAGAGCCGATCAGCGGCATCTCCACGCAGGGGGACATCTAGGAATGTAATCAGGGCACTGATTACAATTTAGCAATATAGTGTCACTAATCAGTGCCCATCATTGCCCACCAATGCCAGCAATCATTGCCCACCACTGCCCACAAGTGCCACCAATCAGTGCCCATTAGCGATGCCAGTCTGTGCTGGCAATCAGTGCCGCCTATCAGTGCTGCCCAATGCCCATCACTACTGTCGATCAATGCCCATCAGTGTCTCCCATCAATGCCCATCAGTGCCCATCAGTACCGCCTATCCGTGCCGCCAATCAGTGCCCACCAGTGCCGCCTATAAGTGCTCACCAGTAAGGATGAGCTCCGGCGTGTTTGCACACTCCATGTGCAGAGCTCGCCAGGAAGTCGGCACGGCGCTAATCACAGGCAGTGAGACATTTTCCCGATGTGCGGCTGCAGAGATTGGGAAATGTCTCACTGCCTGTGATTAGCGCAGTGCCGACTTCCTGGCGGGCTCTGCACGTGGAGTGTGCGAACACGCCGGAGATCATCCTTACTCACCAGTACCGCCTATTAGTGCCTATCAGTGCTCATCAGTGCAGCATATCAGTGCCCATAAGTGTAGCAAATTAGTGCCACCTAAACAGTGCCCATAAGTGCCGCCTCATCAATGCCCACCAGTTCAGCCTATCAGTGCTGCCTCATCAGCGCACATCAGTGAAGGCGAAAAATGACTTTGTTACAAAATTTACTGACAGAAAAAAAGTAAAAAACCTTTATTTTTTCAAATTTTGGGTCTTTTTTTTTTGTAAAAAATAAAAAACCCAGCAGTGATTAAATACCACCAAAAGAAAGCTCTATTTGTGTGAAGAAAATGATAAAAAAAAATTGTTTGGGTACAGTGTTGTATGACCGCGCAATTGTCATTCAAAGTGCGACAGCGCTAAAAGCTGAAAAATGACTTGGGCGGGAAGGGGGTGTAAGTGCCCTGTAGGCAAGTGGTTAAATTAGGCTAAAGTTGGGTTAATGAGGGTCCATAACCAAAGTCAGACATGAATTGGTGTTGCCAGTCATTGGCTTTAGGAATGTTGAGTGGAGTGGAGTGGAGGGGGGGATGGGTTGCCTTAATACTCCAGAAGGCCTAATTCACACCTAGGCATTTTTAGTTCTTTTTTGCATTTTGCAGATTTGCACTACAGAACATGTTCTATAGGAAACCATGTTAAGTGGACTGTAGTGCAAAAATGGAAAATGCAAAAAGCACTAAAAATGCCTAGGTGTGAATCAATGCTGAAGACATTAGAAAGGTGAGGTTGCCTGATTTGGATAAGCTGTATAGAGAGTCTATTGTTTTAACCAAGTCACAGCTGACCCATAGACTTGCACTGGGGGGGGGAAGTAGTAAGGTCCAATTCACATGTGCAATTTAGGGCAGACTAGGAATTCCTGCAGGAGGCTGAGATTTGTTCATATGAACAGCTGTGGGTGGGAAGCCCTATACAAAGCAACGAGAAGCTGACAACGCCTGCAAGCCATTCCCCACCAGTCCCGTCTGTTCAGACATGTATCGATCTCCTACCAATGATTGGCCCGATCGTCCACAGGTAGGTTCTGGGGAAACAACAGTCCACCAGTTCACCGTTTAAAAACGTACATTGGTAGAAAGTGTGATTGGATTGCTCTTCAGAGAGCGTTTGACAGGTGGTCAGGAGGTGCCTCCTCTAACCTCTTGATCTCAGCACTAATGTGCCACAACTACATGCATTGCACATGGTTGTAGGGCGCTTGCAGGACACCCCTATTGAGGCCTGGCTCCCACCGTTTCCTTTTCATCCATTTCTGCAGTGCGTTTTGTACTTTCAATGTGTTTTTCAATACGTTATGCATTTAATGCCTTTTTGGCCAATTTGTTTTTGGGCGGATTAAAAACAGCAAATTGCTACAAAAACCCACTACATGCTTTTCTGCAGCTTCTCCATTAAACACTTGCTTACCGGGCACTTAAACCCCTCCTGCCCAGACCAATTTTCAGCGCTGACGCACTTTGAATGACAATTGCGCGGTCATACAACACTGTACCCAAATGAAATTTTTATCATTTTTTTTTCACACAAATAGAGCTTTTTTTTTTTTTTTTTTTGGGTGGTATTTAATCACCACTGGGGTTTTTATTTTTTGCTAAACAAACAAAAAAAGATGGAACATTTTGAAGGGGGGGAAAAAAAAAAAAAATCATGTTTCATAGTTTGTTATAAAATTTTGCAAACAGGTAATTTTTCTCCTTCATTGTTGTGCGCTGATGAGGCTGCACTGATGGCCACTGATAAGATGGCACTGATAGGTGTTACTGATAGGCAGCACTGTTTATGAGGCATTGATTGGCACTGGTAGGTGGCGCTGTTGTGCACTGGCAGGTGGCACAGGTGGGCACATATGAGCTGGCGGGAGCTCCCCTTGATCGGGACTGATAGCCGATTACCGGCTCTGTTTACATTACATGATCAGCTGTCATTGGCTGACAGCTGATCACATAGCAAGGGATCGGGATCGACCCCTTACTCCGATCAGCCGAGTCTCATAGACTCACTGATCACAGAGCGCGCAGGCCGCTCGGGCATGGGAGGACGTCTATTGATGTCCTCCCGACAAAGTAGGTCTGCGCTGTAGCCGTCATTCAGCTTTAGCGCGCATCTGAAGCAGTTAAAGTCTATTGTACCAAAAAGCACAGTTTTGCATTTAAAAAAGGTCCCTGATCCTTTCCCAAAACGCAGAAGCTGAATAAAGCATAGATGTGAACGTGTTCCATAGGAAACCATGTAAAATGGACTGCAGTGCATTGCTGTAAAAAGCACTAAATGCATAGGTGTGAACTAGGCCTTAGCGGGTGGTATTGCCTACTGAATATGCCAAAGTGGTGCAGAATTTGGACATAATCTGTGCATTAAAATTAAAGTGTGTGTTTTGTTTTTTTTAAATTTGCATTTGAAAAAACCGTTGCGCAAATATTGTGTGACATAAAATTATGCAACACCTACCATCTTATTCTTTAGAGCCTATGCTTTAAATTTTTTTTTTTTTTTTTAAATATATATTCACATTCACACACTATATTAGCAAAAGTATTGGGGCACCTGCCTTTACACGCACATGAACTTTAACCCTTTCATGACTAAGCCTATTTTTGAAATTTGGTGTTTACAAGTTAAAATCCGTATTTTTTGCTAGAAAATTACTTAGAGTTCCCAAACATTGTATAAATTTTTTTAGCAGAGAATCTAGAGAATAAAATGGCGATTGTTGCAATATTTTTTATCACACGGTATTTGTGCAGCAGTGTTTTAAACGCAAATTTTTGGAGAAGGGACACTTTCATGAATTTTAAAAAATCCAAACTGTAAAGTTACCCCAATTTTTTGTATAATGTGAAAGATGATGTTACGCCGAGTAGATAGATACCAAACATGTCACCCTTTATAATTGCAAGCACTCGTGGAATGGCGACAAACTACGGTACCTATGAATTTCCATAGGTGACGATTTAAATTTTTTTTTTTTTACGGTTACCAGGTTTGAGTTACAGAGGAGGTCTAGGGCTAGAATTATTGCTCTCGCTCTGATGATCGCGGCGATACCTCACATGTGTGATTTGAACACTGTTTACATATGCGGGCGCGACTTCCGTAGGCGTTTTCTTCGCTGCGCGAGCTCGCGGGGACAGGTGCACTTTAAAAAAATTTTATTTTTTTTTTTTTATTTATTTTATTTATTTTTTTACTTTATAAATTGTGTTTTAAAAAAAAAATTTTTTTTTTTTTACTTTTATTGCTGTCACAAGGAATGTAAACATCCCTTGTGACAGTAATAGGTGGTGACAGGTACTCTTTATGGAGGGATCGGGGGTCTAAAAGACCCCCGATCCCTTCTCTGCACTTCAAAGTATTCAGTTCGCCGAAAACGGCGATTCTGAATACTGTGTACTTTTTTAAATTCGGCGCCATTGGCAGCCGAGTAAACGGGAAGTGACGTCATGACATCGCTTCCGCATTTACCTTGAGAAGGCTGGAACGAAGCCGCCCACAGCTTCGTTCCAGCCCGCCCCCAGCCGCCGAAGGCACACGATCAGACACCGGGCCTCCCGATCGCACGGGAGGCCCAGTAACAGCGGCGGGAGGGGGGGGATGTCCCCTCCCGCTCCTCCGGTATAACAACCGAGCGGCTTTTAGCCGCATCGGTTGTTAAACTCGGGTAGCCGATCGCCCGCTGTAATCAACGGTACCGGGATGATGCCTGCAGCTGCGGGCATCATCCCGTTATAACCCCGGAAAGCCGAGTACGCATATCTGCGTACGGTCGGCGGGAAGGGGTTTTAATGGCATCCCAGTCTAAAAGCCCGTACACACGATACGAAAATCGTAAAGCAAAATTCGTACGACGAGCTGTCTGTGGATTTTCGGATCTTTAGTACGGCGCTTTCGACAGCCGATTTCGCTTTTATGTCAGACAAATGCTGGATGTGCAGACTATAGAATTTTTATCGGATGTGAACTCAACCTCCAATTTTCGTTTCATTAATACGGTTTTCGTACGGAAAAAAATCGTAAGGGCAAGACTACGCATGCTCAGAAATTAAAGAATACATTACAAAACTACTCAGCACATGATGTCACTTCTGACTAAGGATGAGCACACTCCACGTGCAGAGCCTGCCAGGAAGTCGGCGCTGCGCTAATCACAGGCAGTGAGACATTTCCCAATCTCTGCAGCCCGACATCGGGATAATGTCCCACTGCCTGTGATTAGCGCAGCGCCGTGCCCACTTCCTGGCGGGCTCTGAGTGTGCGAACACGCCGGAGCGCATCCTTAGTTCTGACGTTATATTTTGTTCTACGAAAATTTTCATATTTTGAGTAACCTCTTCACTTTTATGTCACAAAAATCGGACGTTTGGTCGTCCGAAAATCTAAGAGTGTGTACGAGGCTTAAGGCCCCATACACACTATACAACTTTTGTTATCTGATTTCCTTTAGACCCCTTTCACACTGAGGCACTTTCACCCTAAAAAAAGCGCCTGAAAAGCTCACGAAAACCTATTTCCATTAGAATCAATGAATGCTTTCACACTGGGGCAGGGCGGTAACAAAACGCCCCTCTCCATTGAAATGAATGGAAAGCTCTTCAAAAGCGCTCAAATGTTTTACTGGCAGTTTAGAAGCGCCTCAGTGTGAAAGGGGCCTTAGATTTACCAAAACCATGTACTGCAAGGGTCTGCCTGTCTGCATACAAATTGAAACTCCTAAGGTTTAACCTCCTATTATATGGTTTTAGTAAATCTAAAGGAAAAAATCTACAGAAAATTGCATAGTGTGTATCCAGCTTTAGACTGGAATGGCATTAAAGTGTGTGTGTGTGTGTAAGTGTAAAGGCAGGCGTCCCAATACTTTTGACAATATAGTGTATGTAGGGATTGATTTACTAAAACTAGAGCGTGCAAAATCTGGTAGCCAAGCAGCTTCCAGCTTCAGCTTGTTCAATTAACTGGCTGCCGACCAGCCACTGCAGTTTTATGGCGGCAGAATGGCACGGCTGGGCGAAACGACATTACCTTACGTCGCTTCGCCTTTTGGTCACTAGGGGCGCGGCGTGTGCCCGGAGCTGATGCGAGTGCCCGGCGGGCGCGATGACCGCCGGGCTCTGGCAATCGCTCGTGACAGAGCGAGAACCGGAATCTGTGTGTGTACACAGATTCCGGTTCTTTCAGGAGAGAGATCGTGTGTTCATACTATGTATGAACAACGATCTCTCTCCTAGACAGTCCCATCCCCCCCACAGGTAGAAACACGCTGAGGGAACACAGTTAACCCCTTGATCGCCCCCTAACCCTTTCCCTGTCAGTGACATTTACAACAGTAATCGGTGCATTTTTATAGCACTGATCGCTGTATAATTGTCAGTGGTTTCAAAAAATGCCTCAAAAGTGTCCGATATGTCCGCCATAATGTCACAGTCCCTATAACAATCGCAGATCACCGCCATTAAAATAAATAATAATAATAAAATGCCATAAATCTATCCCCTATTTTGTAGACGCTATAACTTTTGCGCAAACCAATCAATATACGCTTATTGGGATATTTTTTTTTTTTTTTTTTTTACCAAAAATATGTAGAAGAATATATATCGGCCAAAAATGAGGAAAAAAATAGTTTTTTTGATTAAAAGGTGTGATATTTAAAAAGTAAAAAATATTCAGTTTTTTTTTTTTTTTTTTTCAAAATTGTCCCTCTTCTTTTGTTTATAGAGCAAAAAATAAAAACTGCAGAGGCGATCAAATACCACCAAAAGAAAGCTCTATTTGTGGGACTTCAATTTAGTTTGGGTACAGCGTCGCACGACCGTGCAATTGTCAATTAAAGCGAAACAGTGCAGAATCTCAAAAAATGGCCTGGTCATTGAGCAGCCAAATCTTCCGGGGCTGAAGCGGTTAAGCTTTGACAGTGAGCACTCCTTCACACTGAACACGGCTTTCAAATTTCAAAGCCGCATTTCAGTGCGACTTCGGGGGGCGACTTGAAAGACATCTGTACGGGTTCATGGACAGATGCCTATTGAAATCGCCCCCCCCCCCCCCCCCCCCCCCCCGAAGTCGCCAAAAGTAGTGCAGGAACTACTTTTGGAAATCCATGCAGCGTTGCACCGATTGGGACGCTCCTATTGCCGGCAATAGGCTCTGATTTGATCAAATCGCACCGATGTGAACGGAGGGGCTAAAACCTGAAAGCTGATTGGCTACCATGCACAGCTACACCAGATTTTGCACTCTCCAGTTTTAGTAAATCAACTCTGCAATGTTTGGGGGGTTCTAAGTGGTTTTCTAGCCAAAAAAAAAAATTTATATGTAGGAGAGGAATGCCAAAAGTAGCCCAGACTGGAAGTGGTTAAAACGACTATTATAATTGGGTTTAGACAAGTTCTTGTTGTCACATGTGTATGGTGGGGACTGCACACATCGCGGTCATTCTTGTTGTCACATGTGTATGGTGGGGACTGCACACATCGCGGTCATCGTTGTTAGAAGCGATATCTAATCTATCTATCTCTTCCTGAGAAGTCACAAGTTGCTCAGTATAGGAAGTGCCTTCTCACATTCTGCTGACACTGTGGCTTCACGCTGTTTTATACTAAGAAACGAATGTCAGCAGACACAGGGGTGAGTAGAATCAATGCACTTTTATACCAAGTAAGAATTACCCGGCACTGCCTTTATGGGGGGATGTCCCTTCAATGGGGACCGGTAGTAAGCTACTTACCTCTTCTGCCAAAACAGAAGTCTGCTGCCACTGTACTGGTGACTACATCTATGGGGACAGCGGTGGATTCCCTAAAACATTGATACCAGCTGAGAACTTCCAGCTCCAGGTTATTACCTGCCCAACCTCTGGCTGGACTACCAAAGAAAAGGCTGGGGTGTAAATTTTAGAGCAAATTTTTGTAACCTTGGACCCCTCAGAAGTAGTAGGGTGGGTGGCAGCGGTGGGGGGGTTAACTTCATGTAGCAAGGTCCCAGGCCTCCTTTGATCTAATAAGAACCTCCAGGGCCAGAGATAGCTGACATCCTTCTGTATGTAGTGGGTTGTGAGGCAAGGTGAGTGTAGAGTAGTTAAGTTATTGGGCGCCAGACACTTCTTGGATGCAAAATAAAGTTTATTTCTCCTAAACCTTGAGGGAAATGCTAGATTAGGTATTTGCAAGATTAATTGGCAGACTCCGAAACTTCAAAAGGAGGACAGCCATGCAGGGAAAGGCATCCAGCAAGATGCCAAATCTGCATGTGTAGGATTGCTGTCTCCTATGGCAACAGTCTTTAATAGTTCCAAACACAAGGCTCAACAGTTCCTTTACTTTCACTACAACTTCTCCTTGTAGTTCTTCAATACACTGAGCTCCCGGGTCTCTAACTAGACCCTCTGATTCACTGCCACTGAATCCCTTGAGCTCCTCCAATCTTCATGGTGGTATCTTCCTCAAGCGTCATCCCCGCTTCTCTGCTGGGTTCCTAGCTTGGCACTCTAGATACCTCTCAAACTTCACCTCCATTTGCCTGCTCGGTCCCTGGCTTGACACACAAGGCTGCTCTGAAAGCGTCATCTCCGCTGGCTGGGTCCCTGGCTTGATTCCCTCTGAAGTTTCCCTTTTCGTCCCCAGTTGGTGAGAATACTGCTCCGGTACTTGCTTCAGTTACTCACTGTGGTCCCTGATAATAAGGTGGTTGGTCCCTTAGTGGCGACAGCTTCCCTTCTACCTCCAACCGCAACAGATTCTCCGGCTGGCAGAACTTCTGGTTGGATTGCAAGCCGCAATTCCAACTCTGCGGTGCTCTCTTGCTTCTGGATAGGCCCTCAGACAGCCTAGCAGCCAGATGCCCCTGGGATAGGCCCAATCTCCGGCCTAGCAAACTGGGTAATACAACACATGTCCACCCAGACAGCTGTCCAGGTGGCACAGAACAGAAACTCCACCCAATTATATAGGCTCTCCTAGCAGGCCAAGGGATCCAAGAAAATCCCTGCCCATTTTGCTGAGATGCCTCATATACCCATAACCTGACCTTGCGTTGCCCTTCTCATATCTAGTACCACCAAGTACACGGCCACCTAGTGGTAGAAGAGAAAAGTGCAACAAGGCCAAACTTTGTTAGAGATCTATTGATTTCTCCCTATCGACCAGGATAACAACTCCTGGCAAGTAAACGTCTGAGGAGCATCCCTGCCTAATCTCCAGGGTGCTGCACAATCATACCAATTTCCTTATCCACTGAGATCTTTAGCTGTGTATGTTCTCAACCAGGGTCAGGACAAGGGGTGGTCAGGAGAGGAAGCTGCCCTGGGCACTGTGGTATCGTGGGGGGGGGGGGGGGGGCACAAGGAGATTGAGGGGGAGGGGATTTGTGCTGGGTGGTGGAACTTGTGAGGATCGCAGGGGGGGTAAGAGTTGTTATGGGAGTGGAAATTGTGGGGACGGGTGCTAGGAAAGGAGATTGGGGGGGGGGGTGATGAGGGAAGAGGATATTTGCTAGAAGAGATTTGTGCTAGGAGGGGAATTTTTTTTTTTTTTTATTATTTTGGAGGGGGGATTTGTGATAGTAGGGATGATTGGAGGGTATTTGTGCTAGAAGGGGAAATTGGGGGAGGGGGAGATTTGTGCTAGGAAGGGGAATGGGGGGGTGTTTGTGCTGGGAGGGGAGATTTGGAGTGGGGGGAGAGGATGAGTACTCAGAGCTTAAGGAGTAGAGGATGTGTGCTAGGTGAAGTGATTTATTTATTTTTGGGAGGGGGGGGCGGTGATTTGGGGAGAGGGAGGATTTGAGCTGGGAGAGGGGATGGGGATGGCAAAAATCTGTGCTATGATTTTAGCAGGGGCAGATGTGTCTTGGGAGGAGGGGGGATTTATGCTTTGGGGGGGGTAAGCATTCAGATTAGTGGTCAATTTTTTTTGGGGGGGGGGGGTGCTTACGCATAATGCTCCTACATCTTGGGTGGGGGTTGTAGTTTGACATGTTTTGCCCTGAGCTCTAGATAACCTTGTCCCTGCACTGTTCTCAATATTAGAGTTCACCCGGGATGGATGACAGGCAAAGTGACACCAGTCCACTGCTGAGGATAATCCAGGAGCCCTTCTTACCAAAACCTATCACAAGTAAGTACTGAACATTCATGCCAAAAATGACAATAATATCAATCTGTTCTTCCTATTAACATTATAATACAACCATTGTATTCATATACAACCATCATATTCACATATATATATAGAGCGAGCACATGGGACAGCACTTACATTAACGTGAAGTGTCCCCTGTGGTTTTGGTTGACTTTCAAAGTTCTCTGATCCCCTGCTCCAACCCCCTCCGCAGCCGTAATCCTGTGATGCTGCGGGGGTTAATACCATCCTGTCATAGGCGCTAGTCAAGAATGCCAACTAAGTCAGCAGCACAAGGGACACTTTTTTGCTTTGAATGGAAGTTCTGTCCCTTGTGCTAATATACCTGTTGCTTTGACCCAGCTTTGTATCATTATCGTCCTTTCTATTAGAAATGCCGAATTGACAGGGACTACTAGTTGTACGACTTTACCCATCTGTGTTTTCTTCTCCTCAGTTGTGCTAAAGTGTTTCCTGGTTGGAATTCATATAACCAGTATTGCTTTAGGTGAGTACCGTGTGTGTTTTTTTTTTACTACAATATTCTATTACTGCTTTCCCCAACCTTATCTACCCTCAGCCCTTGCAAGAGCTAGTTTAACAATACACATTACAGGGTAATGGATATGCCAAAAGTCAGACTTATGGTGCATGGATAACCATACAAGCCACTACAATAAATATATATAGTATGTGTCAGCCGTTTAACATAATGCATTGCCCAAAAGCTCATATTATATGTAAAAAACTTTGTTTAGAGTGACTCTTGCACACAAAAGCTCCAGAATTCGCCTTTTCAGACATATTTTATTTCATATTTAATGCACCAAGCATACAAATCCAGTGGTGCCTGAACCATCAGAATATTGTCTCGTTTTTAGTTAGACATGCAGAGCCATTTGTGGTGTAAGAATCAACATGAAATAGTGGTAAGATAAATACAAAGAGCCTGGTTCAGTGAAATGCAGAACCCCCAAAGCCAGATAGAGCCATAGTTTTAAATATACCTATGCTATGGCAAAAAAGATATATACAGTGTACGTGTAACTAGTGCTACCTCCATAGCGGCCGCTGGATAGTATGGAATACTACAAAGATGCTAACTTGTAGTAGGAGCGCACACTATAGGAACAATTTTGAGAGAGAGCTATCGCTGGCCCCCCAAAAGTAGAACAACACATATTCACTGGATTCTTGAGCTTGGATCAGTACTCACAATTTCCCATGGCACGTGCACACCTCCCAGCTCCCACCAGGCACTCTCTTCAGTGGGTCCTCCAGATCAAATCCTTAGCTCCAGGACCAGGAGTAATTAGAAATAGGCCCCTCAGCTCTCATGGGACCTCAATGAACATCAGCAGACTCCAAAGTGCTATCAGCCCTCCTGAGGTTGGGAACTTCTCCAGCAGGACAAGTCAGGGCTGCTTCAGACCACAGACTATTTATGTTCCTCCCCAGCCACCTACTGGGCACACCTCCCCAGAAATTGGCTGCAGTACCATAAATATTCAAGTTGTCTATTTGACTCTCCCAGCCCTCTATGTTCTTGAAGCCTCCAGAATGCAGGGGGGGGAAGCAATCGACCCTGCAGCCTGGAAAATTTAGGAACAGCCCAAACATGGAAACAAATTGAAAGGGAGGAGTGTATCCCTCCTAAAGAAATAATAGGACTTTAAAGGGTACAAGTTTGTCACTGAGGTGAGCACATAGACAGTTTTAATTATAAAAAAGTATTTTTATTATACAAACATGAATAAAACCTAATTTAAAGTATAATAAACATGTAGCAGTGTGTAAACCTTAACACGGAGCTAAAGTTATCAGATAGTACTTAATTCCAGCATAAGCAGTGCTTAAATTGATGCAGAGTGATTGCAGATTTGCAGAGTTGTATCTCCGCTTCTTCAGGAAAACTCAATATGTATCTAGTTGTTGTTCGATTGAAAAAAATTTAAATTACATTTTTAAAAAGAGTTGGGGAGGGTTAGTTAGAACATGTCAGGTATTTGTTTCACTATGTGAATCTGTATGTGACTAAAATTTTTATATGCTTATTCTTCCGTATGTTCATTATTGTCCTACATCTAGTTATTTGTAAACTGCCCATTAGAGAGAGAGCAAAGCTGGCCTTACACCTGTAGAATTTAGTTTGAACATTCAGATGATGATAAAGTATAGAAATTGCTTGTCCTGGCATTCGATTGTGCCTTCATGGACTCAAAATATTTCAACAAATTTTTATGTCATTGTCTCGATTTTCATAGAAAGATTTGACAAATGTATGTGCATTACACTAGTTCCAATTTTTCTTGGCCAGGAACCAATTCAATGATTAGAAATATATTTGTTCCCATTCATTTCCACAAATTTCCATCCTTGACTTTGGATTATTTTTGCTTGCTCTGGTTGAAGCCGATTGTCAAATAGTCCCGTTAACTCTTTTATATAACGAACGCTCTGAAAACTGCAATTTTCGAGCAAAATTCTGCAGGTGTAAGGCCAGCATCAGCCCTGCCACCAGTCTTTCCCCCTAAACATAGCAGGGGGTGCAGTAGAGGAGAGCTACAAAAAGGTCTTCTGACATTTTACACTATCCCTATCAGGCCTGGCCAGAAGTGGCATCAGCATGCCCTGGCCAGTCCCTCTGCACCTGAACAGCTAAGGATCTAGGAGCTGTGGCACCCAGGAAATGACATCACACCACCCAGAAATGACTCTGTTCAAGTGCTCATAGCCTGCACCACTGACTGGAAGGATCCAAACCAGGCTAAGCCAGTCCACCAAGGGGGTATGGAGTATGCCCTTCTTCCTGCCCATAAAGAGCAAGGCATTGAGGGACAAAGATCCAAGGAGTGTGCATGTAACCTAGCACATTCCCAGGCAGGGATATCTAATCGCTGCCCCAGCAACACTGACCGAAGGGTCCAAACCAGGCCAATCCAGCCCATCAAGGGGGTAGAGAGTAGGCCTAGACCTCTTCCTGCCTGCCCATAAAAAGGAAGGGACTGTGGGGCAAAGATCAAGGGGGGTGAGGAAGAAGGGTTGGCTGGAGGACTACAGATGAAAGCCTTGGGCTGAGCCTCCTTCTACCAGGTTACATGTGATATGTCTCCTCCTCATTGAGGAAACACAAAAACCAATCAGTTCTGTAGATGGACTTCCTTTTGAATGTTTGTGGTGATACATTTTCTGTTCCTGCTGGAAGAGATACCCACCTCATGTGCTACTGCTGTCATTAAGGTATTATGGGGAAAAAAAGGTTTGCCTGGAGTTGCTCATAATTTTAGGAGTTTGATGACAATTTTGAATCCTGATGTCTGTTTTCATTTACAGGAGCTGTCTTCTTCCATGATTGCCCTGGACAATACCTGATACCCTACTATCTGATCATTCAAGGTGTGGCAGGTATCCTTTTCCTTTGTCTAACCTGCCTCCCATGTGGGGATGGACGGGAACCCCCAAAAACCAGTTTGGCCACTCTTTGTGCTCAGGGATTGATGATTGTCTTCATGTTTGCCTTCTTCATTGCAGGTAAGTGTCTAACAGAGTGACGCAGCATCAAATAAGGGCGTTAACAGAACAAGGGATGGTGGGGGTGACACAGAACGGGCAGACCAGAGGCAAAGTGTATCAGAGGTTTTGTGGCTGTCAAAATGTTGCATATAAGCTTTGGTGAAAACAGATGGTTTCACAATAATTGTTACAGGAAAATCTTGTGGTCATAAGATCGTGCGCAGTGATGAATATTGCAGAAGAAATGGTGCTGGTGTTCATAAAGAAATTCTGATAGGGGATTTCAGTCACAAAGAGAAAAGTGTTTGTAGGCATATAGAGGAGAGTGTCATTACAAAGAGGAAAGTTCAGTGTTAGAGATTAGAATGCAGGCAGTTGCACACAGGAGAGAGTGTAGGCAATTATAGAGAGAGAGTACAGGCAGTCACACACAGGAGAGAGTGCAGGCAATTGCAGAGAGAGAGCACAGTCACACACAGGAGAGACTACAGGGAGTCACACAGGAGAGAGTGTAGGCAATTACAGAGAGAGAGCACAGGCAGTTACACACAGGAGATAGTGCAGGCAATTACAGAGGGAGAGTGTAGACAGTCACATACAGGAGAGAGTGTGGGCAGGCTTTAGAGAAGAGTGAGTGCATCAGTCACAAAGTAAAGTGCTGAGAGTTAGAGAATTGAGTACAGGCAATTGGAGGAGAACATACAAGTGGTAAAAGAGATGAAAGTGCAGAAATTAGAGTACAGGGGGCACATAGAGAAGAAAGTGCAGACAGGCATAGATAGCACAGTATTCTCCAATTCTTGTCCTAAGTGATAAAAAATATATATAAATAAGCAGCAGCTCAAAGTGAGATATATATATATATATATATATACACACACACACACACACACACACACACACACACACACACACACACACACACACACACACACACACACACACACACACACACACACACACACACACATCTGATCTTAAACTAGCTTTCAAAACCGCTACGGACTTGTGAACCTCCACCACATAAAAGTGCGTGCTTACCGGAAGGCAAGCTATCATAAGCTTGCGGCTATCAACCCAGCCAGGGCCTTTATCCAGGAGGTATTGAGATGGCAGCTCACAGACAGGTTCTTGATATGGCAACACTCGCCAATCGACCAGAAAGACTCAATTATTCAGTAGTCATGGACATAGACCAGGCAGTTTACCCAAAAAAAAAAGGAGCTCACCATAGTGTAAATTGTATCACACAGGTTTACTAAAAATAGTAAATGACACTTACGAGAAGTGAAAAGTAAAACATCAAGGTAAAAAAGCTGGCTGGCTTGCGAACATCCGTCCACTCGGGATCACAGCCGCGATGACATTGGCACGCCACACCTCCCGACGTGTGTTTCGTCACAATCGAACATCGTCCTGGGGCATGGGCGATGCACTGACTCATCGCGTTATGTAGTATACAGAGGAAAACAACGCCTCGATCTGAGTCTCAGGTGGCGGATCCTAAACCTCTATGCATGAGACTGGCGGGGTGGCCGTCACGCCAAAATCACCATTATCCTTTTTTTTTTTTTTTTAAAGGATGAGAACAATAACGGTGATAGAGTAATAACCAAAAACAACTTCTCACCACCTTGGGGGAAAAACAGGTAACAAGTAACTATCTTTAACCTCCTTCAGTTCTCAGTTGATACCATATCTGAGTTTCTATTATTAAACCCACAAACTGTCAACGGTCATAACATCCAAACTAATCAATCTATCAATACATAGTGATAAACACAAAAGGTTAAATACCCACTGTACAGGACGCCAAGTTTGGGTCTTGGACGGGTGCTGTATAGCACCGATATTTGGGTTATGGTCCCTTTTTAAGGGAAGTGTGGTAGTATTCAGGGGGTTACCCAGGATGGGTGAGGAATTCCTGAGAATAGCCTTTAGTTAGGAGAGGACTGACCCGCAGTTCTCTCTGTGTTAATAGATATTTGGGACCCCGAATTCCAGAGGCTCTGAAGTGATATTCGGATGGGAAAGAGCCTCCACCCCTGACTACAGGGGTTCCAGCACACACAGGATTAAGAGCCTACAGAAAGCAGCTCTTAAAAGACAGGAAGGTAGTGCTAGGTATGGTGGTGAGGATTTGTTGGTGAATACACCTGTCTTTGAAGAGTTGTGAGTCTGCTGGAGGCTGCTAAAAAGATCCAACAATGACCGTTAAACCCTTGGGACAAAGACCCATCCATGAACTGTATGTGCCCTTTTACTTTCTGCTGAAGATAAGCAGACTTTATTTTGTGAAAAATGTATATGGTGGGGGGCGCTAGGTCTATATTGACGTTGGACTAGATTGCATACGAGCTGTTATACTCAAACAAGATTATTGAATACCCATCGGTGTGCCATACATAAATACTAAATATATGTATAGAACTGAATACCAAAAGTGTTTATTACAAAAAAATAACAACCATGCAGTCCCTGCATGTATTGGAAAATAATGTCCTTGTGGAAAAGACCAATATAAAAAATCCCAATGGAAAAAACAAAAATAAAAAAGAGTCCACATGCAATTGAAAAATAATATGCAGATCGATATATGTGAATCTTCCGCTGTTGCAAAATATAATATACAAATCAATATATGTGAATCTTCTGCTGTGTGGATGAACAACCTTCACCAGCTGTGTTATACACCCAAAGTGCTCTGTAAGTGGATGTCCACTTACCAGAAGATGTTGACCTTTTTTAATTAAAAAGTGGTCAAATAAAGCCTTTAGCAAGAAATGGCTTGCTGCCATGGTATGGATAAGCCTTGTGGACAGAATGCAAGAGAGGCGGAGGACAGAGTGCAAAGCAGGCAGGGTAGAGACTACAGGGCAAGCAGAATGAGGCAAGCGTGCAGGGCAGGCAGGCAGGCAGGCAGAGGAGAGCGGATAGGGCAGGCGGGCAGGCAAGCAGAGGAGAGCGGATAGGGCGGGCGGGCAGGCAAGCAGAGGAGAGCGGATAGGGCGGGCGGGCAGGCAGGCAAGCAGAGGAGAGCGGATAGGGCGGGCGGGCAGGCAAGCAGAGGAGAGCGGATAGGGCGGGCGGGCAGGCAGGCAGAGGAGAGCGGATAGGGCGGGCAGGCAAGCAGAGGAGAGTGGATAGGGCAGGCAGGCAGAGGACAGCTGATCGGGCGGGCAGGCAGAGGAGAGCGGATAGGATGGACAGGCAGAGGAGAGCGGATAGGACGGGCAGGCAGGCAGGCAGAGGAGAGCGGATAGGGCGGGCAGGCAGGCAGAGGAGAGCGGATAGGGCAGGCAGGCAGAGGAGAGCGGATAGGGCGGGCAGGCAGATGGAGGGGAGAGCGCAGGGCAGGCAGAGGTGAGTGTAAAGCACAAGCAGACAGAGAGAACGCAGAATACAGGAAATGCCAGAGCAGGCAGCACAGGAGGTCATAGTTATCCTTTCTCTCTTCTCTGCAGGCAATGTGTGGATCTATTCCTTATACAGTGAACCCTGGGATTCTCCTACAGGCTCGAAAAGATGTAACCGAATCCTTTACCTCTATGCCTTCTGGATAACAACGGTGTGCCACCTGTGTTTTGCCGTCCTGTTCTTCACCTACCTGTGTTTACTGACCGTCCTCTGCATTCTGAAGAGAACATTTACTTAACCACCATAAATCACAAGGACACAATTTCTGGAATGTACATCCTATGTTTGTAGCATACATTGTATACAGCGTGTATACTAATGAAGATAAACCCCACATAGATTACAAGATAGATGATGCATCAGAATTTTAAAGCATTTCTAAGCTAAGCACGAAAACACAATATTTTGCAATTTGCAAATCCTTAGGTGGTTGTGTTAGTTTTCTATTTTTCTGGCTTTTTTCCTCTCCTGGTAATCCTGCCTGTAACATACTTCCTGTCCTACCGTGACAAGGCTCACTATCTGTACTGTATAGCAAGTAGTGTTGTCACCCTAGGAAAGGACTACAGAAGAACCCTATCTATATTACCAAAAGTATTGGGATGCCTGCCTTTACATCCACATTAATTTTAATGGCATCCCAGTCCATAGGGTTTAAAATTGAGTTGGCCCACCCTTTGCAGCTAGAACAGCTTCAAATCTTCTGACTGTCCGCAAGGTTTAGGAGTGTGTCTATGGGAATGTTTGACTATTCTTCCAGAAGTGCATTTGTGAGGTCAGGCACTGATATGGATGAGAAGATCTGGCTTGCAGTCTCCGCTTACGGTTGAGTTCGGGATTCTGTGCAGGCCAGTCAAGTTCCTCCACTCCAAACTCCCTCATTCATGTCTGTATGGGCCTTGCTTTGTGCAATGGTGTGCAATCATGTTGGAACAGCCATTCCCAAACTGTTCCCATAAAGTTGGGAGCATGAAATGTCTTGGTATGCTGATGCCTTAAGAGTTCCCTTCACTGGAACTAAGGGGCAAAGCCCAACCCCTAAAAAAACAACCCTACACCATGATCTCCCCTCCATCAAATGATTTGGACCAGTGCACAAAGCAAGGTCCATAAAGACATGGATGAGCGACTTTGGGATTGAGGAACTTGACTGGCCTGCACAGAGTCCGGACCTCAACCCAATAGAACACCTTTGAGATTAATAAGAGTGGAGACTGCGAACCAGACCTGACCTCACAAATGCGCTTTTGCAAGAGACACACTCCTAAACCTTGTGGACAGCCCTCCCAGAAGAGTTTAAGCTGTTTATAGCTGCAAAGGGTGGGACAACTCAATATTGAACCCTACGGACTAAGACTGGGATGCCATTAAAGTTTTGCGTGAAAAGGCAGGCGTCCCAATACTTTTGGTAATATAGTGAAGATGGTAGGGGCTCCGTGGTCCTGAGATAACTTGAAACAATGCATTTGATAACAGTTCAGCACAGGAAGTTGTCAAGACTTCTAGCAGGATGAATAGGTCTTTTTTTGCACTTGTCAAACAGATGTAACAAAATGCTTTCAATTGTAATTTTTTTTTTTTTTGTGAAATTCTTTTTATTGAAGATTTTCAACTGTACATACAAAAGAACGTTATAAAATAACGAAATAAAGACAGAAATAAAAAAACAGCCTCAGCCAATGAAAAATTAGATAATACCTAACAAGGGTAGCAGGATAAAGGAGGGTGAACCTGTGATTAGTCAAGTGCAATCCTCACTCTAATCGATACCACAAGGATAATCCAACCATGCTTTCCTCCGATAGCGATGGATTACATAAGGAAAATTACAGTGGCATTAAAGTAATAAATGTGACTGTACCTCAAGTATGGATCTACAACCTCCATCAACAACTCCTCATCTTAAACCATAGTGACACAAAAGTAGGTGAGAAGACCTATACAGATGGCGTTGCTAGAAAATACAAATGAGTATTCTCTCAATCAAAGACCGTGGTAGTGGAGGAGAGCCAACCACCCCACACTTAATCAAATTTGCTGAAGGCCCCTACTGGAATAAGTGACCTTCTACAGAGGGATTGCTTTATTCACCAACCACTTCCACTTCAATTGTTTATTTAACTGGCCAAAAGAGATGGCGGCCCAGGTGTTGAAACCCCAGCTGCAGCAAGTTTTTCCACATTTCTGGCACCCCCCGCCCCGCTGCACACTGTGGTTTCTTCAGCCAGCTCATAGGTCACTACAGGATGTATGAGCTGGAGGGAGAGAATACAACATGTGGTGGGGAAGCAGATATTCAACCCACTTAGGCCCCTTTCACACAGGGGCGTCGGCGGTAAAGAGCCGCTATTTTTAGTGTCGATTTACCGTCGTTTTTGCAGGGTTTTTCGGCCCCGCTAGCTGACAGGGTCACTTAAAAAACAAGTGTTTAACAACTAAAAAATATATATTTTTTTTTAACCCCCTGATACCCCCTTCCACACCCTTCAATGCCTAAATGTAGCAATACACCCTTAGGGGCTGCTGGTAATTGTAGTCCATCTGTTACCCTGCCCAGCCAGGCACACGATTTCAGTCACTCTCAGACAGACAACAGTCCATGCACTTTGTTTTGTATTTTTATTGAGAGGATTAAACTTGAATGGAGATAGTTATGAGATGCCCAGTTGATTGCAGAAATTGTTAGGGACTGTATACACTTCCGGTATATACAACTCCTCTCTTCTCTCCAGCACATTACTTGCTTGCAGACTATCTCTCTTTAACACCTCCAACACATCACTTGCTTGCTCTTCCAGGATCAGCTAGCACTGATTTGCAGGCCTGGTACTGGCTTTGCAGGGAGGGACTGCAGGCCCCTATGGTGTAGCAAAAATATGGAAGTCCTTGGTACTAGCTGTCCTACATGTGGCTACTGCTTCCAGTACGACCTCTTCAGGCACTGCAAGCCCTCCTAGCTGCAGCCGCCTCTCTCCACTGCCCATGCCACCTCAGTCCACTCCACTGGCTCTGTGCCCATCCCAGACTGCAATCTCCCAGTCCTCTCACGTGCCTCCCGACTGTGTGTCACTCACCAGCCCTCTGGGCTGCGACTTGTAGTTTCTCTTGGAGACTTTGGCAGTGCTCTCCTGCTGTCCTCTCCTTGCTCCCATGCCACCTGTCCAGGACACCTCTGTGTGTTGTAAGGGGGTCCCATCCGCACCCAGGCCCAAGGTCACCCCCCCAGACTGGGGAGCTTCCTTTAAGGCCGCGACAGCCTAGCACTCCATCTCCAGCTCCCACCCGAACAACCCCTCCCCAGCTGGGCTGACCCTGAGTTCTTAAGGAGGCCTGCCCCTGCCAATCCAAGTTGGGGATTGGTCAGGGCTCCTCAGATTACCCCAGGCAGCTCCTCCTTTACTCTCCTCCTACCTTTCCAGAAAACACCAGAACATTCTGGAAAGAAGTGTGGGAGGTGTTGGTGATGCTGCCTGTGAGTCACCAGCTTTGCCTGAGTCACTCAACCCTGACCCAGAAGAAAAATACACAGGCTTGGCTGCCAGCCAAGCCCGACAATTTACCTACACTAGCAAAAAAATCCTATCTCTCTATAGCACACTAACTAGTGGGTGCTACACCCAACCTCCAGCCAGTCCCTTGGCTGGGAAATTTGCAAAAATACGCTCCTGTAAATAAATATCAGTTTAAAAATAATGGCATTTGTTATATGTACATCACAGTATTTACAACCTAACTACAGGTCCCTGTAGCTAATAGCAGCCACATAATACTGTACATGAGCCAGAGCAGCAGCCACATAATACTGTACATGAGCCAGAGCGCCTCCCCCTAAAGGGAGGCCCTCTGCCCGCAGGATTTCTTGACTCCACCTGGAACCTAATAGGCAACCGTCCATACTGGAACCCTGCAGTAGGAAAAGACAGGAAAACACAACATCCCATCTCTAACAGCTCTCTACACATTTACATAGTTTTCTGTCAGTAGGGGGGTTATCAGCCTGCTGACAGAAACACAAACACCAAATCTACAGTTATAACTTTAAGCACATTTTCCTTTCTTTTGTTCTGTCAAAAGGGGTTATCAGCCTGCTGACAGACACAAACAGAAGGGAGAAAAACACAGCACAAAAGTGAACAGTTCTCTTTGGAGTTCCTGGTGGGAGGGGCTCCTCCCCAGACTATCAGGCTCCTTTAAGAGGTAAGGGCAGAACTTCAACCTCACCCAGAGTTCCTCAGTAAGAAAGCCCATCAAACTGGGTCAGGGTGGCAGGCCGGTCTTAGTCCTGAATAAATCAGAGAAAGAAGGAACACAGTCTGCATCCCTCACAGCAGTCCACGTTTCAAAATTTCCAAGGTGAGCTAGACGTTCTAGCAGGCTCTCACGCAAAGAAATAAGGGTCAGGCAATTTCTTCCTACCGCCCCCTTCTTCTCTGATGGAGACAGAGTGGCCCCTTGCAGGTCGTTCTGCTTTCACAACCACCACTCGATTTCAGTCACTCTGTCCTTGGTACTAGCTGTCCTACATGTGGCTACTGCTTCCAGTACGACCTCTTCAGGCACTGCCAACCCTCCTTGCTGCAGCTGCCTCTCTCCACTGCCCGTGCCACCTCAGTCCACTCCACTGGCTCTGCACCCATCCCAGACTACAATCTCCCAGTCCTCTCAGGCGTGCCTCCCAGATCTCTCAACTGTGTAACACTCACCAGCCCTCTTTGCTGTGACTTGTAGTTCCTCCTGGAGACTTTAATACAAGTAAAAAGGCGCAAAGCACAGTTACCTTGAAAGTAAAACCGATTAGTCCAGAAACTGAAAACTGTAAAAATGCATGTGTAAGTTCATGCATATATACTGGGAGTATATACAAGAGGTCAGTCAGGGCGGCCACCAAAGGAACCAAAAGCAGGGTCCAGCAAGCTAAAACAAACAACAAGGAGAGGGGCGCCTCTGAGTATAAATCATAAATACATTTTATTAAAACAACAATATCCACTCACATGGAAGTTGGAGAAGTTGCATTAGGGTCAGTTGGCTGGGCTGGAGAGATGCGGTGGAACTAGAGGTCACAGCGGTTCCTGCAGGGCATGCCAGGTCCAAAGAGGATTAGTTCTTGCAGCCAGGTTCAGTCTCTTGCAGCGAACAGTCCAACACAAATCCTGCTGGGTTGGGAGCCAGGTTATGTCCCAGATGCACAGATAGGGGTTCCAGGGAAGGAAGGGAGAGATGTGTAGGACGCCAGAGCATCCGTTCAGCCGTGCTGCTGCTCACTGATAGAATGGTGTGAAGCCTCTAGGAAGGGAAAAAGGCCGGCCGAGCCGAAGATCTCTAGCGAGGCTTGGAGAGCAAGTACAGCGTGGCGCCCGGTGATGACATCACACGCATGCAACGCGTTTCAGAATAGGCTTGCCATTGGTGGACGAATGGCCGCATTCCTTTGTCAAGCATAGGGAGAGGAGGACACAGTGGGCTTATATAAGCTGAAAAGAGGGGGGGGCGGGGCCGGAAAGTCCGTGATTTGCATAAAAAATAGGTAATGGGCGGCATTAAATGGCAGGGGGGATAAAAACAAAAGGACCTTACAATGACATAGTGCAGAAAAAATAAAAGGGAGAATATATGTATATAATTTTACAACAGGGCTCCAATTAAGACAAAACATTGTGAATAAAACCAGATAAGGTAAGATAAATTCAGGAACAAGCATTTAAAACATTGTGAATAAAACCAGATAAGGTAAGATAAATTCAGGAACAAGCATTTAAAACATCATGAGGAAATAAATCATAAGGTACAGTGCAATAAAATAGATCAAATAAATATAAATAAATATACAGTAAATACAATAGACTGCCATAAGATGTTATGTATAGAGAGTGGGAGATGACTGTCAAGGATAGGGGATTAATAGTTGTAGTCTGCACCGTCTGGTGTGCAATATGGAATAAAACAATGTCAATTTAATTAATAAATTATAAATTGATCCTGGGACTATGATTACAGAGAATATGGAAATAAACACTGATGGATTTTAGTATTTCAGGGTAAGTGGGGGGAGGGGGGGAGGGGAGATATGTACATATATAAATGTGTGAGGGGGAGATGCACATATATAAAAAAAAAAAAAAAAAAAAAAAAAAAAAGGGGGGTAAAAAAAGGGGGGTAAAAAGAGGGGAAAAAAAAAAGGGGGGGGGGTAAAAAAGGGGGGTAAAAAGAGGGAAAAAATAAATAAATAAAAAATAAGGGGGGGGGGTAAAAAAAAAAAAAGGGGGGGTAAAAAGAGGGAAAAAAAAAAAAGGGGTAAAAAAAGGGGGGTAAAAAGAGGGAAAAAGGGGCGCATGCGCGAGGCTCAACATGGAGGACGTTACCTCTTAGAGCTCCGCACTTCCCGCCGCAGAATCGGGATCGTATAACGTCCTCAGACCGCCTAACCGCACCTAAACACCGGCGATCACCCCCAGCGTTACCCGAGCCACAACCGGGATGGTTCTGACGGGTCACAAAGGTAAACATAAGACCAAACCGATCAAGGAGGCCCTAGCCCGCGCCTCATCCAAGATGGCGGCGAAAGCCCTCTCCAAACAACAAGCTGCATCTCCAGCCAGAACGGAGCAGGCAGACAGCGAGGAGGATGATGCTGCAGACTCTATATACAGCGGTTCTCCCATTCCTGTACAACAAGGTATGTCACAGCCTGACTTTCTGAAACATATGGAGAAGATGTTAAACAAGGCCCTGAAAGCCACATCTGACCAAATAACAAACAGACTGTCACGGGAGATACGAGAACTAGGTCAGCGCACAGCAGACCTGGAAACCAGAGTAGACGATATAGAGCTTACCATTCAAGAACATGCTCAGGAACAGGCAGCCCTCCGTGAGGAAAATGCTACATTGCTCTCACGCTTAGAGGACGCCGAGAACAGATCTCGCAGATCAAATTTACGCCTCCGGGGTATCCCTGAAGTGGTTGAGGATATGCAATCTTTTACTACAGCCCTATTCCAGGAACTTTGTCCTTCCATACCCATCGAACGCCTGGAATTCGACAGAATCCACAGGGCGCTTACCCGCCGCCAACAAGATGGCCCCCCACGGGACATAATAATTAAGCTGCACTTTTTCCGCACAAAAGAACAACTACTCGCAGCAGCCCGGAATAAAGACGCTCTCCAGTTCCAAGACCACAACTACCAACTTTTTTCTGACCTGGCACCCCTTACCATTGCTAAACGGCGAGCCATGAAGCCGCAACTACAAATCCTGATACAACATCAGATAAAATATACCTGGCGTTTCCCCTTTTCTCTTCAGTTCACGTACCAGGGGCAGCAACACTCCTCCACATCCCCAGAAGCACTGCAGCGTCTTCTTGAATCACTGCATCTGTCTCCCCCTGCTCATCAATCAGAAACAGCGTTACCACGTACTCCAGCCCGCTCTGCAGCCCACCCTTACACCGCCACTCCTAAACGGAACCAAGCTGGCCCTTCCTCGATCCGAAAAGGAACACCGTCCCGTCAAGCAAGCCTTTTTGATCCTAAAGCACACACGTCTCGCTGAAGAACCTAACATTTAATGCTCTTATTTAACACCTCAGGAGAACTCCTGGTTTCACGGTTGATATCTCAATGAACTGAGATAGTTGTGAATTTTTCCCCCCTTTTTTTTTTTTTTCTCTTCTCCCTTTTTTACTCTTTTTACTATATTACACCATCGAGACTCAGACGTTTGTATTCTGGTAAGATTTCCCACTGTTACGGGACCCAGCATATGTGATCCCCCTAATCCCACTATGGGGTGCATATGTTCTGAATACCCTTTTTTCCTTTTTATTTTCTTTTTGCTTTGTTTGGTTTAATCTTGCTTGTTTAACCTAAGGTTTCAAAAATACTAATTATACAACATATACAGGCATAGTTAAATTGATACCAATTATCTTTAGATCTCCTTATCCCCCCTGGTGATTCTGGGCTCAGATGTACCACTTGTTTGGCACTGAAACCTTTCTCACCAAAGCGGGATTATTGCCGATATCTTATAATTGAATACAATAACACGGTCTTAGTATGTATTGTTTGTACTTTTTGAGCACCACAGTTCTTTAACTTTTCCCGACCTGCGGCGGGGAATTGTCACTGCACCCCCCTATAGGATGTACATGCTCCCTCGCCAGCTGGCTGGTCTGGAAGTATGGACATCCACTTGTTGGGCTAACATGTCCAACGTACCAAGTGTTATTACACTTCCTTCTTCTCTCTACAAAAAACATGCTCTATCCTCTCTCCCCTTCTTTTTCTTTTCCTCACACCTTTTCTTTTCATTTCCTTCCCCATTCTTCACTAGGTCGGGTGGGCCGCATGATCCTCGGACATCTACCCTTGGTATTTCTCCCTACCCATATCAATGGCACCTCTGAACATACTCTCCCTTAATGTCAAGGGACTCAACTCCCCAAATAAAAGGGTTAAGGCCTTTCGTACCTTCGCACACCTGAAAGCCAGTGTGGTGGCCCTACAGGAAACACACTTTTCAATCCAAGCAACCCCTAAATACTTTAGTTCCAAATATCCCCAAGTGTTCTCCGCCTCGGCTGCCACTAAACAACGTGGCGTCCTCATTGCATTTCACCGTACCCTTCCATTCACTCTCACAAAAGAAATTAAAGACCTCGAAGGTCGCTATATTATTTTAGTTGGTCATCTACAAGACGTGATGACCACTATAGTCTCTTATTACGCACCCAATAACAATCCTAACCCATTCTTCAAACATCTCCTACAAGTAATACGAACACACAGCAAGGGTACCCTTTTTATATGCGGTGACTCCAATCAAGTGCTTCATCCGCACCTTGATAAATCTCCCTATACCCCTGAACAATACTCCCCCTCTATATTATTCCGCAAACTATTCCAGCAAGCCTCACTATTAGACACATGGAGAGAATGTAACCCAACCAAAAAAAACTTTACGTTTTATTCATATCCACACAAATCCTTTTCAAGGATCGATCATATTTTTATACCTGTTGCATCCTCACCTACCCTACTCCACTCAAACATTGTTCCAATTACCTGGTCAGACCGCTGTGCAGTGATCACAACTGTCTCTGCCCTGATCCCCCAGTCTAGAGACTGTACATGGTGTATAAATGAGGCATATTTAACTAACCAATCATACTGTATCGATATAGAACTGGCTCTTAAAGAATACATTAAACATAATTCCACTCCTGACATTTCACCAGTCCTATTATGGGAGGCACACAAACCCGTAATTAGAGGGACCTGCATATCTGTATCTACTCACCTCAAAAGAGATAAAAAACTTAGAATCCAGCAATTGGAAGCAGATTTTCACCGCCTTTTCCTCCAATTCCAATCCACTCCAACTGAACCTCATAGAATTTTGTTAGAAAAGACGAAGACAGAGTTGGACCTGCTCTTGGCAGAATCAGCAGACAGAGCCATTCGCAGGTCCAACCACACAATTTATAATAAAGCCAATAAGCCAGACACCTTCCTCGCATTGAGACTACGTCAACCGGAAAGAATGCACAATCCCATTAGACTCAAATTGGCCAAAGATAATTTCACGAGTAACCCAGTGAAGGTGCTTTCTGAATTCCGCAGAAAGCTAGCTGAACTATATACCCCAACACGTACCTTCTCGGCGACACAAGCTGAGGTATTGTTTCAAAACATTACTCTCCCGAGATTGTCAGAGGCCAATAAAGAGTCTATGGAATCTCCCATCACGTCCGAAGAAGTCCTTATTGCTATAAAGTCTCTTAAACCACACAAAAGACCGGGCCCTGACGGTCTTTCTGCTTCATACTTTAAAAAATTTGCTCCCATCCTAGCCCCCCTTCTCACTAACACTTTTAACGCCCTCCTTAAACAACATTCCTTTGGTCGGGACACATTGACAGCCATTATCTCTATGATACCTAAGCCTAACTCAGACAATACTCTATGGTCAAATTATAGGCCTATTTCCCTACTCAATCTGGATATAAAGATTCTAGCCAAAATTATGGCGTTACGCCTTAACCCAATTATAGGTGGCCTCATACACAAAGACCAAGTAGGCTTCATTCCAAAACGCCAGGCCAGTGATAATATCCGTCGGGTCATCCTGCTCCAACACCTAGCTCGAACACGCCAAATCCCTATGCATCTCCTCTCTCTTGACATCTGTAAGGCATTTGACACTGTCTCTTGGCCTTACCTCCGCTATATACTACAAAGATGGGGATTTGGCCCCAACTTTCTGCAATGGGTAGACTCCCTTTACAACCAACCAAGAGCATATGTTAAATATTCAGGATACCGATCGGACTATTTTCAAATACAACGAGGCACAAGACAAGGGTGCCCCCTCTCCCCTCTAGTGTTCGCATTGGCGATCGAACCACTAGCAGCTCTCCTTAGAGCAAACCCAAATATTAAAGGCTTAGAGGTAGCCTCTACATCACATAAATTATGCCTATTTGCCGACGATGCACTACTATTTGTCACATCCCCACGAACCACACTCCCGAATCTAATTCACCTCCTAGATCAATTTGCGCTAATATCTGGATTGGAAGTCAACCAATCCAAGTCTAAGGCCCTCAATGTGTCCCTTCCACACTCAGAACTAGAACATTTATGAGAATTCTTCTCTTTCACCTGGTCTACAACCACAATTCCCTACCTAGGTATCAAGCTAACCAGCGACCCAAGCCACCTGTTTCGAGCCAACTACCTCCCTATGTTAAAACACATAACTAGTTTATTAGAATCTTGGCGCCCACTATGTATCTCATGGTTAGGCCGGATTGCGGCCGTAAAAATGTCCATGCTACCTAAACTACTTTATTTATATAGAGTCCTTCCGATCCCTATTCCTTTATACTACCACCGCATTATTCAGACAAAAGTGTCCAAATATATATGGGGCTCTACTAGACCTAGAGTAGCTAAAGCTATATTACTTCGTAGTAAACTCAAGGGAGGGCTGGGTCTGCCTAACTTCTTGGGATACTATCACGCAGCTCAGCTAGCCCAGATAACTCTATATCATGCAAAAAATGAAACTCCACTCTGGGTTAGTTTGGAAGCCATTGACCTTCACCCCCTCAAAGTGTTTAACATACTATGGCTGCCCCCCTCAACGCGAGGCCCAGTCAGTAACCCCGTCACAGCACACTCTCTTAAATTGTGGGACAAACTCCGAGGTCCATTTAAATTACAATCGGCCCATTCCCCGTTACTCTCATTCCTAGACCACCCAAAATTTTATCCGGCCCAAACCAATCCGGGATCATTTCAAATCTGGCTTAGGGCGGGACTCTATCGTGTGCGCGATTTTACCACTGGATCTACCATTAAGACATTTACTTCGCTACAAAACAATGATGACATTCCCCCTACAGAACTATTTAGGTATTTACAGATAACCCACTTTATTCGTACAACTATAGGCACACATACCTCACTAGATGATCTAACTATTTTCGAAGGAATCTGCAACTCGGACCCTCATGCTCCGGGACTGATTTCCCTCCTATATACCCATCTGACCTCTTCCCCAACCAACCTTCCCTCTTACGCTGTAAAGTGGTCCACAGACCTCTCATTAAATCTTGATGCAGAGGACTGGTCTGATATCTGGTCCAATACGAAAATATCATCCCACAATATAATGGCTCAAGAAGCGAACTACAAAGTACTCATGAGATGGTACCTAGTCCCGGCCAGGATCTCCAAATTCCTCCCAAGCTATCCCGATACCTGTTTTCGTGGCTGTAACGAAAGGGGTACCCATGTACATATTTGGTGGATGTGCCCAATAGTACAGGAATTTTGGGCTGCAATATTCCGTATGGCTTCCACCTTATTTCAACACCCCCTTGATCCAGATCCGGCTGTTGCATTGCTGAATCTAATCCCCTCGGATTTCACCAGATCCCAGACCCGCCTTCTCCTTCAGCTCACGACAGCAGCCAAACAGACGATTGCTAGGGCCTGGAAAACCCCAAAACTCACCCTAGCCGAAGTTACCAATAGGGTCACACAAGCTATGATCCATAGTAAAATAGAAGCAACAATCCTGGATAAAATTCCCCAACATCTTAAAATATGGAACTCCTGGGCCGAACACTTCTTACCCCCGGACTTCGACAAACAACTCCTCGAACCATAAATTGGTCGCAACAACATTAGACAGACTTAATGGTGCTTCTTTGGTTTGTGCGGCCCTCCCGACCACTCCTCCCCTTTCCACTCCTTATTCCTAGTAGGGATGAGCTTCGTGTTCGAGTCGAACCCATGTTCGACTCGAACATCGGCTGTTCGATCGTTCGCCGAATTGCGAACGTTATGGGCCGTTCGCGCTAAATTCGTGTGGCGCGTCACGGCCCATAATTCACTGCGGCATCGCAGTGCATTGCTGGCTGATGATTGGCCAAGCATGCACTATGACCCGCATGCTTGGCCAATCACAGCGCCGTCAGTAGAGAGAGCTGTAATTGGCCAAAGCCAGGGTGGCTTTGGCCAATTATGGCTCAGGGGATTTAGTACACACCCCACACTATATAAGGCCGCCTGCACGGCGGCCCTGTGTAGTGTGTGTTCCGGTGTGCTGAGAGATAGAGAGAGAGAGAGACAGTGTCATTTGATTTGAGTTAGATAGATTAGGCAGAACAGTCAGTCAGTTAGCTGCACTTACAGTGTATTGTGTATATATATGCATCCCAGGTGTTGCATATATATATATATACACTGTATTCAGTTTAGCTAGATCCGTTCCTGTTATCTTCTATCTAGACTATTTACATTTAATGCAGTGCGTCCTGCTCACAGTGTTCAGCTAGATCCGTTCCTGCTATTTACATTTAGTGCAGTGCGTCCTGCTCACAGTGTTCAGCTAGATCCGTTCCTGTTATCTTCTAGACTATTTACATTTAGTGCAGTGCGTCCTGCTCACAGTGTTCAGCTAGATCCGTTCCTGCAATTTACATTTAGTGCAGTGCGTCCTGCTCACAGTGTTCAGCTAGATCCGTTCCTGCTATTTACATTTAGTGCAGTGCGTCCTGCTCACAGTGTTCAGCTAGATCCGTTCCTGCTATTTACATTTAGTGCAGTGCGTCCTGCTCACAGTGTTCAGCTAGATCCGTTCCTGTTATCTTCTAGACTATTTACATTTAGTGCAGTGCGTCCTGCTCACAGTGTTCAGCTAGATCCGTTCCTGCAATTTACATTTAGTGCAGTGCGTCCTGCTCACAGTGTTCAGCTAGATCCGTTCCTGCAATTTACATTTAGTGCAGTGCGTCCTGCTCACAGTGTTCAGCTAGATCCGTTCCTGCTATTTACATTTAGTGCAGTGCGTCCTGCTCACAGTGTTCAGCTAGATCCGTTCCTGCTATTTACATTTAGTGCAGTGCGTCCTGCTCACAGTGTTCAGCTAGATCCGTTCCTGCTATTTACATTTAGTGCAGTGCGTCCTGCGCACAGTGTTCAGCTAGAGCCGTTCCTGCTATTTACATTTAGTGCAGTGCGTCCTGCTCACAGTGTTCAGCTAGATCCGTTCCTGTTATCTTCTAGACTATTTACATTTAGTGCAGTGCGTCCTGCTCACAGTGTTCAGCTAGATCCGTTCCTGCTATTTACATTTAGTGCAGTGCGTCCTGCTCACAGTGTTCAGCTAGATCCGTTCCTGTTATCTTCTAGACTATTTACATTTAGTGCAGTGCGTCCTGCTCACAGTGTTCAGCTAGATCCGTTCCTGTTATCTTCTAGACTATTTACATTTAGTGCAGTGCGTCCTGCTCACAGTGTTCAGCTAGATCCGTTCCTGCTATTTACATTTAGTGCAGTGCGTCCTGCTCACAGTGTTCAGCTAGATCCGTTCCTGTTAAATTCCTACTGACCGGCAGGCTTGTCTGGTTACAGTATATAAAGCTACCTGAAGAAAATTACAGGTGTTCTATTTGATCCTATTAGTACCACGGTCAGGCAGCTAGACTATTTACATTTAGTACAGTGCGTCCTGCTCACAGTGTTCAGCTAGATCCGTTCCTGTTATCTTCCTACTGACAGGCAGGCTTGTCTGGTTACAGTATATAAAGCTACCTGAAGAAAATTACAGGTGTTCTATTTGATCCTATTAGTACCACGGTCAGGCAGCTAGACTATTTACATTTAGTACAGTGCGTCCTGCTCACAGTGTACAGCTAGATCCATTCCTGTTATCTTCCTACTGACAGGCAGGCTTGTCTGGTTACAGTATATAAAGCTACCTGAAGAAAATTACAGGTGTTCTATTTGATCCTATTAGTACCACGGTCAGGCAGCTAGACTATTTACATTTAGTACAGTGCGTCCTGCTCACAGTGTTCAGCTAGATCCGTTCCTGTTATCTTCCTACTGACAGGCAGGCTTGTCTGGTTACAGTATATAAAGCTACTTGAAGAAAATTACAGGTGTTCTATCCCAGCTTAGTGCAGCTACAGGCCATTAGTATGTCTGGAAGGCCAAGAAGGAGAGGCAGACAGTCACAAGCCAATAAGAGAGGGCAAGCAGGCTCTGTGTCTAGTGCTGGTCGTGGAGACGGTGCATCCTCATCAGCACGTGGCCATGGGACACGCTTGGCCTTTTTTTCGGCAGCTGGCCATGTTGAGCCGCAACATGCGGAAGACTTGGTCGAGTGGATGACCTTCATAAAAATGAATGAGTCTTGGATCACCACCAGCTACCAGGCACCTGATGCTGATGTAACCGAATAATTTTTTTTGAAATCTCAGATCCCTTCAAAGACTGCCTATGCTGATGCTGAGTGACTATCCCTGAGTAATTATCCTCTTCCTCCTCAATCATCACGCTGATAGCTTGTAAGAACATTTTTGGTTCTGGGCGCCACCACCAGTGCCTAAGGCACAATTTTTCAGCCCCTGTTTAACAGGGGCGTGTAATTACAATTTTTGATGTAATACTTTGCAGCAGGGCTCGTTCCTGCATTCCAACTAGAGTGTCTGTGAGGGGTTGCAGTGTTGTGGCACCAGCACCAGTGCCTAGGGCCCAATTTTTCTGCCCCTGTCTAACAGGGGCGTGTAATTACAATTTTTGATGCAATACTTTGCAGCAGGGCTCGTTCCTGCGTTCCAACTAGAGTGTCTGTGAGGGGTTGCAGTGTTGTGGCACCAGCACCAGTGCCTAAGGCCTAATTTTTCAGCTCCTGTTCAACAGGGGCATGTAATTACAATTCTTGATCTAATATTTCACAGCAGGGCCCTGTGAGGGCTTACAGTGTTGTGGCCACAGCAACACCTAAGGCCCAAATTTCTGCTGAGTATATAGGGCAGGACCCTACTTTCAAACATCTAACTTACAAACGACTCCTACTTGCAAACGGAAGGAGACAACAGGAAGTGAGATGAAATCTACCCCTAGGAAGGGAAATTCTCTCCTGTAAGAGTTAATATGGGAAAACAAGTTCTCCTTTCCACTGATGCTTTCCAATCCTTGTTCCACAAAAAAACCCAAATTTTCAAAAAACATTTTTCATTGGGACAAAAAAGTGAGGTGAAATCTTCTGAAGAGGAGGAAAGACAGCAAAACAAATGTCACAGGGGTGATAACCCTTCCCTATGTTTTCCAAAAAGCTTAGAAAAGATTTTTTGGCTGGAGCTAAACACGTTAAAAATGTTCAAAATTACAAACAGATTCTACTTAACAACAAACCTACAGTCCCTGTCTTGTTTGCACCGCCTGTATACTGCTGTTCAGAGTATATAGGGCCTGGTGGCCCCACACCTTTCCTTATTTTAATTTGGGTGCGGGGTTCCCCTTAATATCCATACAAGACCCAAAGGGACTGGTAATGGACTGGGGGGTACCCATGCCGTTTGTCTCACTGATTTTCATCCATATTGCCATGACCCGACATGACATTAAACCCGCAAGCAGTTTTAAATGAGATTTTTTCCTTTAAAAATGACATTTGGTGCAGGGACTGTTCTAAACATGGGAAACATGAGCCACTTTACAGGCATACTATAGACACCCCCCAGGTACGATATTTAAAGGAATATTTCACTTTTTTTTTTTTACTTTAAGCATCATTAAAATCACTGCTCCCGAAAAAACGGCCGTTTTTAAAAGTTTTTTTTGCATTGATACATGTCCCCTGGGGTAGGACCCGGGTCCCCAAACCCTTTTTAGGACAATACCATGCAAATTAGCCTTTAAAATGAGCACTTTTGATTTCGAACGTTCGAGTCCCATAGACGTCAATGGGGTTCTAACGTTCGTGCGAACTTTCGGTCCGTTCGCGGGTTCTGGTGCGAACCGAACCGGGGGGTGTTCGGCTCATCCCTAATTCCTAGTCTCTCTCTAACTATCCTATTCCTGTCACTATCCTCACTCTACATTTTCTTCCTTATGTCTCTCCTCCTGATACATCAATGGTAATGTTTTCTACAAAATACGAAACAACTCCCAGATTTTGACTATGCATATACTCGCAGACGCTCAGTCCGAGCAAACAAGTAAAACATTACGTTTTTGTTATTATTTCAATACCCTTCTAGCTGTTATTCGAAACAGATATGTTACGTCCACAGATATCTCTGCGAGGAATATCCTCTGGACATTATTTTTCTGATATATACTTGTTACCCACTGAAATGCACATGTCGCAGAACAAAAACCTGTATACCTCTTACTACTACATGTCATACAAACATTGCCTGTTGTAATTTATGTATGCTTTTCAATAAAAAACTTTGAATACGAAAAAAGAGGGAAAAAGAAAAAAAAAAAAAAAAAAAAAAAAAAACTACAACTGAGACAAAATTTCATGGTAGCTGTAAAGTGGTAAGAGGAAAGGTTGTTATAGGACTGTGGATATCTCTATTCCTTCATTGAGGCCGCCAGGGGAGAGTACATCTAAGCAGTATATCCAGAAAGTCTCTCTGGCGCAAAGCTTTTTGAACCGTTCAGCTTCTGACATGTGTTTAGGGATTTGTTCAATAACCCAAACAGACAGACCGGTGGTAGATTTGTTGTGACACTCGGCAAAGTGCCGAGGGACACTGTGTTTGTCCTTACCACCCTCAATGAGTCGTCGATGCTGGCCGAACCGCTGCCTGAGTGGGCAGATAGTCTGCCCAACATAGATTAACCCACAAGGGCACGTGAGGCCATACACTACAAAATTAGACGAGCAGTTATAGAATTGTTCCAATGTATAAATTCTGCCTTTAGATAGAAAAGATTTTTTGCCATGTTCCACAAACATACAAGTCTTGCAGCGGGCTTTCTTACACTGATACATGCCGACTAGTGGTATGAGGGTGGTGGGGTTGGAACTGGGCTTGTCGATGGGCAATTTACTTGGGGCAATCCTATTTTTGAGACTCGGAGCCTTTCGGTACGTGATTCTGGGTATAAGCGGAAGGGAGGTTTTCAGAAGTGGATCCTGTAGCAGAATGGACCAGTGTTTCTTTAGTATATTTTCCATTTTTTTGTACTGAAAATTGAAGGTAGTGATAAACCTAGTGGAATGATCTGTTATCTCTTTATCTTTTTTGGCAGGTTTGCCTTTAGCGTAATAGTTGCATGCTTGATCAACTAGATCTTTAGGATAGTCCTTGTCGGCGAACTTCTTTTTAAGTTGTATACTCATGGTGTCATAGTCGCTGTCTAGGGTGCAGTTCTGTCGTAGGCGGCAGAACTGACCTTTAGGTATGTTTTGTGTCCATTTTGGATAGTGGCAACTCCTATAGTGCAAATAGGAGTTGCCAGCGGTAGGTTTGATGTGGTTTTTTGCGATAATCAGGTTGTCTAAATGACCCAGATCTAAATCTAAGAAGGCCAGATTAGTAGGATCGACAACGTGAGTGAAAGACAAGCCGTATGGATTGGAATTGCAATGTTGGACAAAAAGGGAAACTAGGTCGACAGGGCCATCCCAAATGATGATTATGTCATCAATGTAGCGGCCAAAAAATACAATATTGGCACAGTGGGGGTTGTTTTGTATAATGAAATTCTTTTCCCAATAACCCATCGCCAGGTTGGCGTAGGAGGGAGCGAAATTCGCTCCCATCGCAGTTCCCTTAGTTTGTAGGTAGAAGTCGCCATTGAAATCAAAATAGTTATGGGTGAGGCAAAAATTGGTTGCCTCCAAGATGAATGCAGCTTGTCTGGGGTTGATAGAGGGATCTTGTGCGAGAAAAAATTCTAGCGCAAGTAAACCAAAAGAGTGTGGGATTGAAGTGTAAAGTGATGTGACGTCCAGAGATAACCAGAGGTAAGATGGTTCCCACTTGTAAGATGCAAGTAGTTCCAACAAGTGTGAACCATCTCTGATATAGGACGGTAATTGTTTAACAATGGGCTGGAGATATAGGTCAATATATTGACTGAAACCGGTAGTAACACTCTCCATGGCAGCCACAATGGGCCTGCCAGGGGGAGAAGTGAGTATCTTGTGGATTTTAGGTAAGTGATAGAAATATGGGATCTGGTAAAAGTTTTTGGTGAAGAAAGAGGCTTCCGTTTTGTCGATCACTCCGCCATCAAGAGCTGATTTTACCAAAATGTTAACTTCAGCGGCAAATTCAATGGTGGGATCCTTGGAAAGTTTTTTATATGTAGTCTCATCTGAGAGGAGTCTAAGGGCTTCGTTAATGTAATCTGCCTTGTTTTGCAGGACAATACCTCCCCCTTTGTCCGCTGATTTGATGATAATGTCAGCCGAGTGTGTTAGGGAATCCAGAGCCTGGATTTCAGAAGCTGAAAGGTTGTGTATATGAGAAGGTATCGTGGTAGAAGTCTGGCAAAGTTTCAGGAAGTCAGCATATACTACCCTGTAAAAACTTTCAAGGTAAGGGCCTTTTGACTGGGCCGGATAGAAGATGGATTTAGGTTTTAGTGATGAGTGTAAAATAGGTGGTGACGTAGCAAGGTGTTGAGTAAAGAGACTAAGAGTGTCTCCTTCATTCGTTATGGAATCTAATATGTCTATGATGTCCCCATCATATTCAAACATATCTATGGAAGGACTGGTGGGAAGAGGGTCCAGGCACACTTCAGTAGGTTTGTGTGATTTGGCATGGAAAAACCTTTTGAGGGTCAAGTTGCGAATGTATCTGTTTAAATCTTTAAATAAAAGGAAAGGATTGGGCTTATTAATAGGGGCAAAATTAAGGCCTCTGCTAAGTAGGCTAATGTCTGCGGGGGAGAGTTCGAGAGATGATAGGTTGAAGATTTTTACAGTTTGCGGAGCTTCGGTGTATTTGTTTCGGAACTTTTTTCGTCCTCCTCTGCAGCCTCTCCGGTGAGTTTTCGTTTTCTCCGGTTGGCTCGAGGAGGACTGGGGACTAAAAAAGTGTTGGACTCTGTGGTGGTGGGGGAACCCGGTGTGTGAGGTTTAGGACATTCAGTCGAAGGTTCGATAGTAACAATGGGGGTGTTGGAGGCAGATTGGACATCCATAGCTAAATCTAATGATTTCCTGACTGAGATAGATGTAGACATCATTTTGGAAACAGGGTTGGGCACAGGGGCAATATCTCTTGTGATGTTATCACGTCCCCTTCCTGTATGGGAGGGCCTGTTATAAAAATGATTAAGATCATTAAGCAGTTTTCTGGATTTGGTTGTAGGGATTCTGTTAGTTGGATGACTAATGCGAGTCATAGGAACAGTACCAAGTGAAGAATTTCTATAGGGAATAGAAATGCTCATAAGGGGTGGAGGCGGATGATGTTGGGACAAGGGTGTGGTGGGAAGTAATGGGTGGGGGCGGGGGGGACAAGTGGGTCTGTGGGAAGAAGGGGCCAGGGGGGGATGGGAGGAAGAGGGTACAAAAGGTGGTTGGTTGGTGGTGGATGCGGGGGGGAAAAGGGAGGGAGGGGGACAGGGTAATCTGGTATCAGATGGGGGAGGGGGTTGTTGAGATTTAGATTTCCAGTTGAAAATTCTATTCAAATTAAAGTCATCTAGATCTCTTTTGAATTTGCCCAATTTTGTTTGAATCATATAGTCCTCATCAGATTTGGTGTTTTTCTTGAGGATATCAAGCCAAGAGAGTGGGACTGTAACCCTACGATCTGTGATCTCTGTAGCTATAGTGTTAGCTTCAAGTTTAAGTTTCTCGAAGAGATGTAATCTATGCTCAATGAGTATTTCCATCCATTTGGATGTACAAAATTCAGATATGGTTTCCCATTCTTTTTTACTGGTGGAGTTTAAAAATGGGCAGTCTTTTGTAATTCTGAGGCCTCGAGGGGAGATTTTGGTCGAGATATATTTTTCCAAGAAAAACCTATCCCACCATTGCTGATTTAGGTTTTTGATGATTCTCTCCAGGTGTTTAAATTTCCCGCAAAGGGTATATCTAGTGGCACCTGTTAATTTTATATCGTTAGAAAAAATGGTAGATGGGAGGATGGTGTACATATCCTCCAGGACATTGTGTCTATATGTCTCTATGTCTTTAAGAAGGTCCATGATGTAAAAATAAACTTTAACAATAAAATATTGGTATGTTCAACTATATAAGGGATTATTATAAATAGACCGGGGGGATAGGTCAATAGGAAAACCAAAACAAAAAAACAAAAAAACCAAAAAAAAAAAAAAAAAAAAAAAAAAAAAAAAAAAAAGGGGGGGGGGGAGGCACTTAGAATCAATATCTGTGGGGGTAGTATTGGAAGGAAAATTTACCTTATAAACAGATATACAAGTGCAGTTTCAATATACGATAAAACAACAAGGAACCATTTGTTGCAGGTATACACAAAATTATATATACACAGAATAGGAATAACAAAAATGGTGGTGGTGCAGATTAATATTGATGGACACGGTAAAAAATATACATATATACACACATATATTCCTTTGGCAATAGTGCATGCGGCACTTAGAGCTTCTGAAAAAAGGATAATACAAGTAAAAAGGCGCAAAGCACAGTTACCTTGAAAGTAAAACCGATTAGTCCAGAAACTGAAAACTGTAAAAATGCATGTGTAAGTTCATGCATATATACTGGGAGTATATACAAGAGGTCAGTCAGGGCGGCCACCAAAGGAACCAAAAGCAGGGTCCAGCAAGCTAAAACAAACAACAAGGAGAGGGGCGCCTCTGAGTATAAATCATAAATACATTTTATTAAAACAACAATATCCACTCACATGGAAGTTGGAGAAGTTGCATTAGGGTCAGTTTTTTTTCCCTCTTTTTTTTTTCCCTCTTTTTACCCCCCTTTTTTTACCCCCCCTTTTTTTTTTCCCCTCTTTTTACCCCCCTTTTTTTACCCCCCTTTTTTTTTTTTTTTTTTATATATGTGCATCTCCCCCTCACACATTTATATATGTACATATCTCCCCCCCCCCCCTCCCCCCACTTACCCTGAAATACTAAAATCCATCAGTGTTTATTTCCATATTCTCTGTAATCATAGTCCCAGGATCAATTTATAATTTATTAATTAAATTGACATTGTTTTATTCCATATTGCACACCAGACGGTGCAGACTACAACTATTAATCCCCTATCCTTGACAGTCATCTCCCACTCTCTATACATAACATCTTATGGCAGTCTATTGTATTTACTGTATATTTATTTATATTTATTTGATCTATTTTATTGCACTGTACCTTATGATTTATTTCCTCATGATGTTTTAAATGCTTGTTCCTGAATTTATCTTACCTTATCTGGTTTTATTCACAATGTTTTGTCTTAATTGGAGCCCTGTTGTAAAATTATATACATATATTCTCCCTTTTATTTTTTCTGCACTATGTCATTGTAAGGTCCTTTTGTTTTTATCCCCCCTGCCATTTAATGCCGCCCATTACCTATTTTTTATGCAAATCACTGACTTTCCGGCCCCGCCCCCCCCTCTTTTCAGCTTATATAAGCCCACTGTGTCCTCCTCTCCCTATGCTTGACAAAGGAATGCGGCCATTCGTCCACCAATGGCAAGCCTATTCTGAAACGCGTTGCATGCGTGTGACGTCATCACCGGGCGCCACGCTGTACTTGCTCTCCAAGCCTCGCTAGAGATCTTCGGCTCGGCCGGCCTTTTTCCCTTCCTAGAGGCTTCACACCATTCTATCAGTGAGCAGCAGCACGGCTGAACGGATGCTCTGGCGTCCTACACATCTCTCCCTTCCTTCCCTGGAACCCCTATCTGTGCATCTGGGACATAACCTGGCTCCCAACCCAGCAGGATTTGTGTTGGACTGTTCGCTGCAAGAGACTGAACCTGGCTGCAAGAACTAATCCTCTTTGGACCTGGCATGCCCTGCAGGAACCGCTGTGACCTGTAGTTCCACCGCATCTCTCCAGCCCAGCCAACTGACCCTAATGCAACTTCTCCAACTTCCATGTGAGTGGATATTGTTGTTTTAATAAAATGTATTTATGATTTATACTCAGAGGCGCCCCTCTCCTTGTTGTTTCTCCTGGAGACTTTGCCTAGCAGTGCTCTCCTGCTATCCCCTCCTTGCTCCCATATGCCCAGGACACCTCCGTGTGTTGTAAGAGGGCCCTGTCTGCACCCGAGCCCAGGCCCAAGACTGGCAATCCAAGTTGGGGATCGGTCAGGACTCCTCAGAATACCTCAGGCAGCTCCACCTTTCCTCTCCTCTCCTGGTGATGCTGCCTGTGAGTCACCATCTCTGACCCAGAAGAAAAACACACAATTTGCCTAAACTAGCAAAAAAAAGCTATCTCTCTCTAGCACACTAACTAGAGGGTGCTACATAAACTTCCCTTTACAGCTGCTTTCCCACTGCCCATGTCCCCATCGCTACCCCAGCAATGTCACCTGCAATTGTGTGGCAAAATCGCTTGACCCAAATGATTGGCTACTAAGGTCCCAAGCATTGTATGAGGCAGGTGATGTTTTGCATGCTTCCCAATACCCAGAGAATGGCGGTTAAGGTAAGATTAGAGCAGGGGTCTCCAGACCTTTTAGTACAAGGGCCACATTGTATATTTTACAACTAATCATAAGCCAAAAAAAAAAATCCCCATCTGGGTCCCTCTTCATTTTAGGGTTCTCATCCAAATTCTGTCTTAAATCAGACTCCTTATTACATTAGGGTCACCATCAGAGCCCCTCTTACATCAAAGTCTCCCTTGGGCGTCCCACCTTAAATCAGGGTCCCTATCAGAGTTCCCCCTTACATGAAAGTCCCCATTAGAGTTCCACCTTACATCAGGGTTGCCAACAGAGTACCCCTTATAAGTGAAAAATGATAGAAAATATATATAAGCCGCGCACCCTAGACCAATATAAACTAAAAATTGTACTGTGAACTTCTAATGCCGCATACACACAAGCGGACTTTTCGACCGGACTGGTCTGACGGACCGAATCCGACGGACAATCCGACCGTGTGTGGATTGGACCTGCAGCCGACTCTTTCGGTCGAAAATGTGACGGACTTTAGATTTGGAACATGTTTCAAATTTGTCCGACGGACTTGAGTCCAGTCGAAAAATCCGCTCGTCTGTATGCTAGTCCGACGGACGAAAATCGACGCTAGGGCAGCTATTGGCTACTGGCTATCAACTTCCTTATATATCCGTCATCACATACGAATCCGTCGGACTTTGGTGCAATGATGTGTAGGCAAGTCTGTTCGTTAGAAAGTCTCTCTGAAGGCCGTCGGAAGTCCGTCGGAAAGACTTCGGACCTTTGTTGCCGAAAAGTCCGCCCGTGTGTACACGGCATTAGGAGCAGTAGTGAGACCAAATGTCTAATAATGTGTTAAAGAAATTAAATAAATTTCATACCGCGCTCCAAAAACCAATCATATAACCATATATAAATACCTGAAATAATCAAATTAACGATACTAAATTAAGTGTCCATATATAGATACATGAGATAATAAATTAAACGTACTAGAAAACTGTGATAGTTAATACTGAATTAAGAGTCCATAAATATGAAATAATTGAATAAATGTCCGTGAACCACCACCAGAATCTTCAATCCAAGTGAGTGATAAGAATCCTTAATGGTTGGGTGATTGGGTGAGATGAGTGTCGTCTTCCACCAACACCAAGCAAACAGCCTACTCACCAGACCAATTTGACACCCGTTACAGGTAGTCAAAACAAGCATAGATACGGTACCAATGGAGTTATGCCTTCTTGATGAAAGACTGGCCTCTGGTACAAAAAACTCCAACAATCAGTCACGTATCAAAAAAACAAGAAGAAGGGACTCCTGTCCGCACACCTTCTATCAACCGTGCCTTTTTTTTTTTTTTTTTGTGATACGTGACCGATCATTGGAGTTTTTCGTGCCAGGGTCCAGTCTTTCATCACGAAGGCATATCTCCATCGGTATATACGCTTGTTTTGACTACCTGTAACGGGTATCAAATTGGTCTGGTGAGTAGGCTGTTTGCTTGGTGTTGGTGGAAGACGACACTCATCTCACCCAAACATTAAGGATTCTTATCACTCACTTGGATTGAAGATTCTGGTGGTGGTTCACGGACATTTATTCAATTAGTTCATATTTATGGACTCTTAATTCAGTATTAATTATCACAGTTTTCTAGTATGTTTATTATCTCATGTATCTATATATGGATACTTAATTTAGTATCAATTATTTTTATCCCATTAATTTCATTATTTCAGGTATTTACATATGGTCATATGATTGGTTTTTGGAGCGTGGTATGAAATTTATTTAACAGAGTACCCCTTATATCAGGGTCTGCCTTAGGAGTCCCCCCTTACATCAGGGTCTCCATCAGACTCCCCCTTACATCAGAAGAGAAGCAGCTTCTGCTGACCTTAATCCTAGATAGCTGCACATTGATGATATACACCACTAACCCTACAAGAAAAAAAATCTTGCAGTAGGCAGGATGTGGCCCAGGGGCCATAGTTTGGAGATCCCTACACTAGAGGGTTCAGAGGACAGGGTGAGGGGGTGAATTTTACACAAGTTTGCTTTAGGGATCTGTAAATAGGTCGACTGCAGTGCAGTCTATTGTTTTGTGTAAGATGCTACTTTAAAGGGTAAGTTCACCTTTTTGCACACCTTGTTTTTTTTCTAAATTCCAGCTCCCCTATGCACCAATATAGCATTCATGTACTTTTTTTGGAAAAATATCAAAGCTTTCCATTAAATCTACAGTCACTTACTTTTCTTGTCCTAATCCATGTTTCTAGACGTTTCCATTCGTAATGTCTTTCTTCCTTACAGACTTTAGGTCAGGACAAAGGAAGGAGTTGACCAGCTGATCTCATTAGCACCCACCCTGCATCATCCACCCACCCACTCCCAGGTGCACATTTTTTAAATGAAATGCAATCAATCAGTGATCACACTTCTCACTAAATACACAATATCAGATTGCATAGTGCAGTGGTCATGAACCCTGTCCTCAGGGCCCACTAACATTCCAGGTTTTATGTATTACCTTGGGGAGATGCAGACTAGAATACTGCAATCACTGAGCAGCAAATGATATCACCTGTGATGTATTTCACTTGTCTTGCAAACCTGGCCTGCTAGTGGATCCTGAGGACAGGAGTTGATGACTACTGGCATAGTGTATGGCCATCTTTATACAAGTAAATAGGAGGGAGTGGACAGAAACTCTCAGCTGTCAAGTCCCGTTCACAACTCTGCATAGCAGGAACTCGCATTCCCACACGCGTTTTTTTTTAGCGGGGGAGGGAGGTGTTTTGAAGCATTTTCACTCATCACACCTAGGACAGCCCATCCACCTGAATGGGCTGCCCTACATATACAGCAATCTCCCCAAAGAAGCTTCAGAACTTTTTTTAGAGCGGAGGTTGGTGCATTTTTTACTGCGATTTTTGGTGCAGCGCATTTCTGAAATGCAAGGAAACGCACAGATGTGAAATGAGCCTCATTGTTCTTGTGTTACTGCACCAATTTCACTTTCAGGCCCCATTCACACCTGGCATAGTGGGAGCGAATGTTTTGTGTCTTGTTTTTCCTCTGACACGCATAGGGCAGCCTGTTTATTTCACTTGGCTGCACTACATGTGGTTATCGGGACATTTTGGCGTTGTGTGCATTGTGTGTTTTTTACTGTGCGTTATGCAGCATTTGCCCCTCGTTTTTTCACATGGCAAAATGTGTGTTTGCTTCTGTGTTTGGTGTGCCGTTAACACTTAATGGCACTGAAAGCGCAACTAGTAATTTTAGGTGTATAAACATGGTCATACACTATGCAATCTGATTGTATATTGTGTATTTAGTGAGAAGGGTGATCACTGATTGCATTTCATTTAAAAAACGTGCAGCTGGGAATGGGTGGGTGGATGATGCAGGGTGTGTGCTAATGAGGTCAGCTGGTCAACTCCTTCCTGTGTCATGACCTACAGTCTGTAAGTAAGAAAGACAATTCTAATGGAAACGTCTGGAACAGTGGATTAGGACAAGAAAAGTAAGTGACTGTAGATTTAATGGAAGGCTTTGATATTTCTGAAAAAAAGTACATGAATGCTCTATTGGTACATAGGGGAGCTGGAATTTAGAAAAAAAAAGTGTACAGAGGTGATTAAGCATATAAAGGCACCAAAATGACAATAGTAATTTATCAGGATGAGATTACCAGGGAAGAAGGCAGATGTGTGCTGGAGAATATTGACCTCCACTATACGATTCTACACATTCTTTGTATCAATATATTCCCTGTTGTGATAATTCTATGGCACTTTCGCTTATTTAAAGTGATTGTAAAAGGGATTCTGTTTTGCCTATAATGAGTCCCAGTTTGAACACACGTCCAATTGCTTTTTCCTGTGAAAGCTTTCACCCATCAGCCGTCCTCAACCTTTTCACCCCAGAGGAACTGAACCTGAAGTCATTTTGAGGTCTCAAGGAACCCGCTAAAAATTATTACAGCTCACGGTAAATGACTGTGATTAGTAAGTTGTAGAGATATAATCATAAAACCCAAATATATATACACACACACAGTGCAGATCCTCTCCAGTTCTGTCAGGTTGGATGGTAAACATTGGTGGACGGCCATTTTTAGGTCTCTCCAGAGATGCTCAATTGGGTTTAAGTCAGGGCTCTGGCTGGGCCATTCAAGAACAGTCACAGAGTTGTTGTGAAGCCACTCCTTCATTATTTTAGCTGTGTGCTTAGGATCATTGTCTTGTTGGAAGGTAAACCTTCGGCCCAGTCTGAGGTCCTGAGCACTCTGGAGAAGGTTTTCATCCAGGTTATCCCTGTACTTGGCCGCATTCATCTTTCCCTCGATTGCAACCAGTCGTCACTGTCCCTGCTGCTGAAAAACACCCCCACAGCATGATGCTGCCACCACCATGCTTCACTGTTGGGACTGTATTGGACAGGTGATGAGCAGTGCCTGGTTTTCTCCACACATACCACTTAGAAATAAGGTCAAAAAGTTCTATCTTGGTCTCATCAGACCAGAGAATCTTATTTCTCACCATCTTGGAGTCCTTCAGGTGTTTTTTTTTTAGCAAACTCCATTTGGCTGCAATATAACAAAGAGTGGAAAATTTAAGAGGGTATGAATACTTTCCGTCCCCACTGTATGTGTGTATGTATATATATATTCATTATGATTAGAGTGGAAGAGCCGTTTAATGCACTCTTACTTTGGTGATAAGTGGATAAGGCTATTCCCTTACATTAGTGGTCAGCAGAGAAGAACACCAGCTTGCCATGGTGCTCAGTGGAGAAGGCTACCCCCTTACATTGGTGGTCAATGAAGAAGGCTATCAGCTAACATTGTAGGTAGGTGGAGAAGGCCATTCCCTTACATTGGATGCTCAGTGGAGAAGACCACCCAGTTAGCATGGTGGTCAGCAGAGAATGCCACCCCCTTAAACTGGTGGTCAGTGAAGAAGACTATCCCTTTAAATTGTAGGTAAGCGAAGAAGCACCTCCTTACATTTAAGCTCAGGGGAGAAAGTCACTCCCTTACATTGGTGGTCAATGGAAAAGTTCACCCCCTTACACTGCTGGTCATTGGAGAAGGCCAATCGATGGTCAGTGGAGATGGTCACCCCTTTACATTGGTGGTCAGTGGAGAAGGCCACCCCTTTACAGTGGTTGTCAATGGAGAAGTTCACCCCCTTACACTGCTGGTCATTGGAGAAAGCCAACACTGTATATCGATGGTCAATGGAGAAGGCCACCCCTTTACATTGGTGGTTATTGGAGAAGGCCACATCATTACATGGGTGGCTATTTGAGATGGCCAACCCCTTACATTGGTGGTTATTGGAGATGGCCAACCCTTATATTGGTGGCTACTTGAGATGGCCAATCCCTTACAATGGTGATTTTTGGAGATGGCCTACCCATTACATTGGTAGTTATCGGAGGAAGCCACATTCTTACATCGGTGGCTATTGGAGATGGCCAACCCCTTACATTGGTGGTTATTGGAGCATGCATGCAATGTTGGCTCTATGGCTCCCTGTGAGGAAATGGAACAACCCAAAGACTGGAAGAATTAAAAAATATTAAACCCAATACATATGATTTTGTCTACACTGAAAATAGACAGAAAGCTCACATGTTGTCGGAGCCATCCTTATAGAAGAACTTCATTAACCGCTTGCCATTCACCCTATAGCAGTTTTACTGCTACAGGGCAACAGCTGTGCGCCGGATCAAATATATATATATATATATATATATATATATATATATATATATATACAGTATATACGTGATCCAAAAGTTACGGGTAGGGGGCATGCATGTGCACCACCGGTGGCTCGCATCCGCTGTCATTATACACAGCGGAAGCCGATTGGTGGGTACCAGGTCCTCGGTATCCACTGGCAGCTGCCGATCGTCGGGCAGAGACAGAACTGCGATCTGCCTATGTAAACAAGGCAGATTGCTGTTCTGACAGGAGGGAAGGGGTGGAGTTTGTGTCCCTGCAAAGCAGAAAATAAATTCTGTCTCTTCCACCTACTAAAAGCAACACACAGTTTAGTGAAATATAAATCAATAAAAATATCCCATAGTTTGTAGACACTATAACTTTCGCATAAACCAATCAATATATACGCTTATTGGGATTTATTTTTTTATTAAAAATATGTAGCAGAATACTGATTGGCCTAAATTGATGAAGACATTTGATTATTTTTAAAATTTTTTATTACATATGCTTTATAGCAGAAAGTAAAATATATATATATTTTTTTTTTTTCAAAATTGACGCTCTTTTTTTGTTTATAGCGCAAAAAATAAAAAACGCAGAGGTGATCAAATACCATCAAAAGAAAGCTCTATTGGGGCTAGGGAAAAAAAGGACATCAATTTTATTTGGGTACAACGTCTCACGACCGCTCAATTGTCAGTTAAAATAATGCAGTGTCGTATTGCAAAAAAAATAACCTGGTCAGGAAGGGGGGTAAATCTTCTGGAGGTCAAGTGGTTAAAATAGTCAGGGACTGCTTAACTACGAGCAACTATTGAGACAATGAACACTTTGGTGAGAATTCTGTAATGTACAATCTAGTGTATAAAGTGCAGAGTGTGTAACGCAGGGGTCAGGAGTGTGTAACGCAGGGGTCGGAAGTGTGTAACGCAGGGGTCGGAAGTGTGTAACGCCGGGGTCAGAAGTGTGTAACGCCGGGGTCAGAAGTGTGTAACGCCGGGGTCAAGAGTGTGTAACGCAGGGGTCGGGAGTGTGGAATGCAGGGGTCAGGAGTGTGTAACGCCGGGGTCGAGAGTGTGTAACGCAGGGGTCGAGAGTGTATAACGCAGGGGTCGAGAGTGTATAACGCAGGGGTCGAGAGTGTATAACGCAGGGGTCGGGAGTGTGGAACGCAGGGGTCAGGAGTGTGTAACGCCAGGGTCAGGGGTGTGTAACGCAGGGGGTCAGGAGTGTGTAACGCCAGGGTCAGGGGTGTGTAACGCAGGGGGTCAGGGGTGTGTAACGCAGGGGGTCGGGGGTGTGTAACGCAGAGGGTCGGGAGTGTGTAACGCAGGGGTCGGAAGTGTGTAACGCCGGGGTGTGTAATGCCGGGGTCAGGGGTGTGTAACGCCAGGGTCAGGGGTGTGTAACGCAGGGGTCAGGAGTGTGTAACGCAGGGGTCAGAAGTGTGTCATCAAAATAGTTAGACGGATTTCAAAATACAGTATTTCAGTATATAAGCTGAGTTTACTGGTAAAAAAAAGTGTGAAACGCAAGACTTCTGCGGGTGTAAAAAGATGTCCGCGTGCCGCCTTCACATTGCATCCTTACTGCAGCCGACTACGGGGTGTACCAAGATGGCCGTGACGGATCGTCACTTCCGTTACAAAATCTGACGGGTCGCATAATTTGATGAAACACTAGAACTTGAAAAGATCGGATAGATCAATATTTAGGGATGAGGACACAGACGCGCGAAAATATTTAATGTTATATTATATTCGTTTGTGTTATTAATATTATGTCTCCATTAGTAGCGCCATATTACGTGTGCCTGTTCCATAGGTTCCAGTCTGCTTCGGTCTTCGAAAAAATGGCGGCGATAACCTCTCACCCTCAGCAGTAGAGCATAATGCCAAACCTCAGTTTAAGTTGCGATGACACATTGATAGCGGACAATAAAAAACATTCACAAGCTACAATCAAAAGCTCTCATACGTAGCATAAGCTTACTGTCCTAACATACACAGACACCAGAGCGAGGACAGCTTTCAGTTCTAAAGAAGACCCAATCACAGGGCTAATTATTGAAAGACTATGATTGACAGCCAGCCTGGCCGCTCAGGGCGCTGGACTGAAGAAGTGGCCGGGGAATGAACCTATCAGGAGAGGAGGGGTGGGATGTGAGGAGGGGTGGGCGGAGCGGAGGAGGAAGTAGCTGGGTGTAGAAGCAGCAGACATGGTGAGTGGTCATGTGATGTCCTGTACGATGTTCTCCTTTTATCATAGGAAATGTTACTGGAGGACTTTTAAGTCTGATAAAGTTCTGTGTGTTGAATACATTGTATACCGTACAGTGACCTGTCTACATTCACTCGTTGTGTGTGTGTCTTCCTGTTATCCCATGTTGTGTGTCATACTTCTCATCTGTGTGTTAGTGGAGTCCATTCTATTACATATAGTGAGCTCCAGTCTACCTTACACAAGATCCAGCACCCCTAAGATCATCCCCTCCCCCTCCTTACCACCACCCCTCCCCCAGTCCTCAGATTTACAGGTAAGTTATCTACTGAGCAACAGTGACCCCCCCAAATCCACCTTAACCTCAGCAAGCGCCCTCCCCTCCTCCCTCCGCAGAGCGCCAGCGTCCTCCCATCATGGAGCGCCCTCCCCCTCCGCAGAGTGCCAACACCCTTCCATCCTCCGCAGAGTGCCAGCGTCCTCCACAGAGCACCATTGTCCTCCCTCCGTGGCGTGCCAGCGTCCTCCCTGTGCGTAGCATCCCCCTCCACGCCCTCCCCCTCCGCAGAGTGCCATCACCCCTCCTCCCTCCGCGGAGCACCAGCGTCCTGCCTCGGTGGCGTGCCAGCATCCTCCCCTCCTCCTGCCGCCTCCACAGAGTGCCAACTCCCTTACGTCCTCCCTCCGTGGCAGCATCCTTCCTCCACAGAGCGCCCTCTGCAGAGGGCCAACACCCTTCCTTCCTCCACGGAGTGCCAGTGTCTTCTGTCCGTGGAGCACCAGTGTTATCCCTCCGTGGCGTGCCAGCATCCCCCCCCCCCCCCTCCCGCCGCCTCCGCAGAGTGCCAACACCCTAACATCCTCCTCCACAGAGTGCTAGCATCCTCCCTCCGTGGAGCACCTTCCCATGTTCCTCTGCAGAGCACCAGCGCCCTCCCTCCGCGGAGCACCAGTGTCCTCCCCTCAACAGTAAGCTCCGGTCTATCTTACAGAAGATCCCTCACCCCTAAGATCACCCCCTCGTCCTCAGATTTACATGTAAGTTATCTACTGAGTACCAGTGACCACCCCCCCCCCCCACCCTAACCTCAGCAGGTGCCCTTCTGTCTTCCCTCTGTGGAGGAGCCCCGTTTGTCTGATTTCCAGGGACAGACTATGGAGTATGGTCCCTGCGAGTGTTTCTGGTGTTTAATATTAAAAGAACAACTGTACTTTTATATTAAATGCCTCCAACCTTCCCCCACCCCTCCAGAATCAACCTGCACTAACACCCCTCACCCAACCCAGTCACCGCTCCAGAACTAACCTGAACAAACACCACCTACTTCACACAACTTCCACCACCCTTCCAGAACCAATCTACAGGAACACCCAACCCAACCACCCCTTCCAGAACTAACCTGAACTAATACCCCCCACGCAACCCTACCACCACTCCAGAACTAACACCACCCACTTCACGCAACCTTCCAGAACCAACCAGCATGAACACCTCACACAACTACCCCTCCAGAACTAACATGCAATATCAACACCCCACCAAAATCCCACCTAACCCAACCACCCACCACCACCCCTCTAAAATTAACTTACATTAACACCCCCCACCCCATCCCACCCAACCTAACCACCCCTCCAGAACTAACATGCACTTCAGAAGTAACTTGCACAAACACCTACCCCACCACTCCTCAAGAACTAATCTGCACTATCACCCCCATCCACCCCAGTCATCCTTCCAGAATTAACCTGCACAAACACCCGTCCACTCATCCCAACCACCCACCAGAACTAAGCTACACTAACACTCCCAGTCTCCACCAGCCCTCCAGAACTAATACCAACCACCCCTCCAGAATTAACCTGCTCTAACACCCCATCCCAAAATCCCACCTGACCCAATCACCCACCACCACCCCATTAGAACTAACTTACACTCCCACCTCACCCAACCTAACCACCCCTCCAGAACTAACCCGCACTAACACCCCCACCCACCCCAATTACCTCTCCAGAAGTAACTTGCACAAACACCCACCACCCCTCCAGAACTAACCTGCACCCCAGCCCATCCAACCACACCACTCCTCAAGAAATAATCTACACTAACACCCCCACCCACCACACTCACCCTTCCAGAACTAAGCTGCAAAAACACTTCCCACCCCACTCCACCCAACCACCCCTTTTGTCTTTTTAGTTTGACTTGGATTGTTTCATAACACTGTAAGAGTCTCTCCATGCCTTTGCGGTAAGGCCCTGTAATATTTTGAGGACAGCGTCATTTGCTTTTCCTTCTTCCTTTTTTTTTTTTTTTTTTTTTTTTTTATAGAATTTGCGTTTTTAATTTCTTTTTACTTCTTTTTTTTTTTTCTCCTTTAGACCTCCACACTCACTCAGGGTCTGGAGCGGATCCCGGATCAGCAGGGGTACTTGGTGATTAACGAGGATGGCGTGTTGGCGGTAAATGTGATAACTCTTGGAAAGACTGGGGAATGGTTACAAGCTCTGTTGGGATTTTATTTGCAGCCCCTGCCTCCTCTGGAAAGATTCGCCCTCACTTTCTGGCGGAACAGGAAGTGATGAGAAGCCTCTCCAGTGGGGAGAAAACACTGTTTGTTGCAGTTGAAATACAGAAGGGTTAGAACCTCAGTCAGGTTTTTTATTTCTGATCGGTTCGGCTTGCCTCGGTGACAATCGCTCCCCTCGTTTCTTGTCCAGAGACCGCTAGGTGAAATCTCTGCAAAGGGCTAGTCCTAAAGGGATAGCGTGAGATCCACGTCTCTCCTAAGGCCAAGCCTAGATAGGATGTGGGATCAGAATCTGAAATGGCGGCTCCTCTGCTCCGACATATATATGTTTCGCCGTATTAGCGTCATCAGGGAGTGACACATCCTTTCTAGGTTTGGTCTTAGGAGAGACGCAGACTTCACGCTATCCCTTTAGGACTAGCCGGCTTGCACATGCTGATTTACACCTGGTGCCTGGATCGGCACTGCAACCTTTTTAGTGTAATCGCCATTTGTTGTTGTCATTTGCTTTTATCTATTAAAAATACGACACTATGAGACCTTCCTCTGTGTCTCTTGTGGAGTCATTTTTCCCATCCTAGTATCATCTAGAGGGGCCAGTGGAGTGGATCTGTGCTGTCATTGGAATCAATTGGTATTCCAGAAGCGCTGTTTGACCTTCTTGTAAAGAGGGGTCATAATTCTCTGGTGAGTGGCCACCCATCTCTTGATCACTTGTGGTGAAGAACTAAGAATCCGATTTTGAGCATCACAATTTGGTGTTGGGATTTATCACATATAGACTTTTTAGCTTGCTATTTGTATTTGCATTTTTGATTCACTGAACATTACTAGCGCCTCATCCTTCAATGTATTCTGAGAGGGCTGACATCTCCCCCCCCGGTCGTTTAGCTATGTGATTGGCTGGAGGCGCAATGGTGCCACTCCCGCACATGCGCCCGGGAGCCCTCGGTTCTGGCACGAAGCACTGAAGGTCCGGCGTGGTATTCTGGAGCTTCAGAGCGCATGCGCCAGTGACGTAACTGGCTGCATCCAGAGTGAATATCTCCTAAACAGTGCTCTTTTAGGAAGTATTTATTTTACCTACAGGTATGCCATATAGGCTAAAAATGACCAAGCAGGTTTACCACCGCTTTAAGGGCAGAGGAGAGATCTGGGGTCTAACAGACCCCAGATCTCTCAATAAAGAGTACCTGTCACTGCCTATTGCTATCACAGGGGAAATGATATATTCCCTGTGTTTTAAAAAAAAAAAAAAAAAAAAAAAAGAAGAAAACGTTTAAACTTTTTTTTTTTTTTTTTTAAGTGCCCCTAACCTCGCAGTGCTTGTACACAAAAGCGAACTCACGCGATGTTCCCACACATGCACAAACAGCCATTGCCCCACACATGAGGTATCACTCTGAACGTCAGATCGAGGGCAGTAGTTCTAGCACCAGACTTTGTACGTAAATCTACAGTGGTAACCTGTAAAGGCTTTTAAATCGTCGCCTATAGATAATAAAATTGACCGTAGTTTGACGTAGTTGCACAGGCGTGCACAATTTTAAAGCACGATGTTTGTAATCTATTTACTCTGCGTAACATCATTTGTTATATTTTACCATTTACCAAACAATTTTGTATTATATTGTGTTTTTTGCATTCAAATTCAAAAGGGTGTATTTGCTTTTTTTTGCTTTTTTTTTTTTTTTTTTTTTTTTTTTGGAATAAAAAAAAAAGTGTTTGAAAAACCGCTGCGCAAGTACCGCGTGATGTATTCTCTAGGGCCTCTGCTTTAAAAAAATATATATAATGTTCGGGAGTTCAAAGTAATTTTGTAGCAAAAAAATTATGATTTTTACATGTAAACAAAAAGTGCCAGGAAAGGCTTGGTCTTAAAGTGGTTTAAATACAGTGCCTTGCAAAAGTATTCATACCCCCTTGACATTTTCCACATTTTGTCATGTTACAACCAAAAACGTAAATGGATTTTATGTGATAGACCAACGCAAAGTGGCACATGATTGTTAAGTGGAAGAAAAATGATAAATGGTTTTCAATTTTTTTTTTTTTTTAATAAATAAATATGTGAAAAGTGTGGCGTGCATTTGTATTCAGCCCCCTTTACTCCGATACCCCTAACTAAAACAAGCACTGTTCAATCCATCATCCGAAAATGTAAAGAGTATGGCACAACTGCAAACCTACCAAGTTATGACCATCCACCTAAACTGACAGGCCGGGTAAGGTGAGCATTAGTCAGAGAAGCAGCCAAGAGGCCCATGGTAACTCTGGAGGAGATGAAGAGATCCACAGCTCAGGTGGGAGAATCTGTCCACAGGACAACTATTAGTCGTGTTCTCCACAAATCTGACCTTTATGGAAGAGTGACAAGAAGAAAGCCATTGCTGAAAAAAAGCCATAAGAAGTCCGTTTGCAGTTTGCGAGAAGCCATGTGTGGCACACAGCAAACAGGTGGAAGAAGGTGCTCTGTTCAGATGAGACCAAAATTTAACTTTTTGGCCTAAAAGCAAAACGCTATGTGTGGAGGAAAACTAACACTGCACATCACCCCGGACACACCATCCCCACCGTGAAACATGGTGGTGGCAGCATCATGTTGTGGGGATGCTTTTCTTCAGCAGGGACAGGGAAGCTGGTCAGAGTTGATGGGAAGATGGATGGAGCCAAATACAGGGCAATCTTAGAAGAAAACCTTTTAGAGTCTACAAAAGACTTGGGTGGAGGTTCACCTTCCAGCAGGACAACGACCCTAAACATACAGCCAGAGCTACAATGGAATGTTTTATATCAAAGCATATTCATGTGTTAGAATGACGCAGTCAAAGTCCAGACCTACAGTGCCTTGAAAAAGTATTCATACCCCTTGACATTTTTCACATTTTGTCATGTTACAACCAAAAACTTGTTGTAACATGCCACCAGTGTGAACCCAGCCTCAGAGAGGCTGAACACAAATACACACCACACTTTTCACATATTTATTTGTAAAAAATGTTGAAAACCATTTATCATTTTCCTTCCACTTTACAATTATGTTCCACTTTGTGTTGGTCTATCACATAAAATCCCAATAAAATACATTAACGTTTTTGGTTGTAACATGATAAAAAGTGGAAAATTTCAAGGGGTATGAATACTTTTTAAAGGCACTGTAAACTGCCTAGATTAGAACTTCATTATGCTTTTTATCATTTGTATTGTTAGTCTTTGTATGTTCTTTCTGTACAATTGTGCTGTTTACATCTTCATTAGTGAGAATATAATTGCGGGTGACCTCTTTCTCCATGCAGAGTGCTGGTGATCTAGAGAACGATGAGCATATTGCCAGTGTGATCCGAGAGATGGTGACTACGGCTTGCAGCTTCCGCTGTCTTGGGGACCAGATACCATTTAAACGCATGAGCAGTGAGTAACCGGGTGCTGATAACTGAGAGTTGGAGGGGGTTCCCCTGTTGTTACATGATGATACAACGCATGCTTGTTTTCTCTCCTGCACAGTTGTGTTCGGTGAGCACTCCTTCTTTGTCACCGTCTCCGGACAAAAGATCTACGTGGTGAAGAGACACAATGTTGTTCGTGAACCAATCAGTGTTTGATCCCTTGTGACCACGCCCTCTGCATTTTTTTTTTTTTTTTTATATATACATACTGGACTGAGCCCCGGAGAAGAGATGGTCATCGTGGAAAGTGCTGCTTTCAGATTGTAAACTGTGGTCTCTCTGCTAACCTGTTTGTAAATAGTAAGGTTTTTTTTTTTTTAAGCCGATCGATATTATGGTGGATTACCTAAAGGCAAATGGACTGTGAACTTTGCAAGCGCAATTTCACTCTATAAAGTGCAGTTGCTCCAGAGCGTAGTAAATGAGGGGAAGTTCTGCTGACTTCCACCATCCAATCGTGTGCAAGCAAAACAAATTAATTTTTTTTCTTGCATGTGATTGGGTATTCTTTGCATAGTGAAGCTTCACCTCATTTACTAAGCTCTGGAGCAGCTGCACAGTTTGCCTTTAGTAAACCAACCCAAAAAATTGTCCTAAAACAAGTGCAAGTTCCCTCTTAGCAGTAATTTTCCAGGTGCAGTCGGTGGGAGACTTTTTTCTTTTTGTGGTTGGCAGTCTTGTTTATCAGACAACGAAGGGAAGCAATGATATAATAGTGTATAGAGATGGGCTCATGCGTGTTTGGATCTCAATCGGGACCCACCCAGCCCCCCCCAGGAACTTGTCACCTGTATTGGGCCAATTATCTGTGCCCCTGCCCTGCAGCCACATGTATACAAGGGATGTGGGTGAGGAATGCCTTAGATGCTGATGATTAGCCCAGTATAGTGACAGCTTGCTGGCGGGCTTGCTCAGATGGGTTTGGATTAGGATCAGGATCATTCCTAGTAGTGAAGAGAAGAGCTTTCTGCTACAACATTGTCAAGGGACAAATTGCATCTCCGTTTCAAGTTGCAATCTGGAGCCGAGTACCCAAAGCATTCGGCAAGGTTTTCTTTATTCCTCACCTAGTGAGTGGCTTTAAGGATGCGGCTTAACCCATATAGAGTTTGGAATGGTATATTTACTCTCTCAGCAAGATCTGGCATCCTACCCCACATTTTACTTTGTGAATATTGCTTTATTTAAAAATAAAAAAAGATAATTCCACTGTGCATTGCACTTTCATAAAATAAAGAAAATGTTAACGTTTGATGTTTTATTTCTGCCGGGGGAAGTTTAATAAAGATGTAGTCAGAGATCTACACTATATTACCAAAAGTATTGGGACGCCTGCCTTTACACACACATGAACTTTAATGGCATCCCAGTCTTAGTCCGTAGGGTTCTATATTGAGTTGGCCCACCCTTTTGCAGCTAGGTACAGGAAGGGGCCATCCCCAAACTGTTCCCATAATGTTGGGAGCATGAAATTGTCCAAAATGTCTCGATATGCTGACACCTTAGGAGTTCCCTTCACTGGAATTAAGGGGCCAACCCCTGAAAAACAACCCCACACTATAACCCCCCCCCCCCCCCTCCACCAAATGATTTGGACCAGTGCACAAAGCAAGGTCAGATTTTTGCATGGCGAGTTTTTTTAAAGCTGTAATTTTGTCACAATTTTTTGGAAACATAAATAAATAAAATATGTATTTTTTTTCCCCCATATTGTCACCAGTGCAGTACAGTGTCATAATATGACAGGTAACAGTATGTTAAAAAATATATATTTTTATTTCAGTTTTTTTACTATTATTTTTTTTTTTTTTTTTACATTCACTATAGTGACACTATACTACCCCAGGAGGGCAGGGGTGATCACTGTCACACCAATATTTTGAACTGTTGTGAATAGGTTACATTCATAACAGCTGCGATTACTATTGTGTGCTGTTATTGGCCCACAGCTCTTGCATTGTACAGGGTGTTGTGATTATCAACTGACAGCTGGGTATGGTGCTGCGCTAATCCTGAAATAAGCTGCAATATCTAGGTGTACTAGGATGTCCTGGGTTGGGGAGCTTGCTTCCTGCCTTCACTGGGGCATAGGATGGTGATCTAGATCGTAATAAGGAGTATAACACTATGTGAACGTGCAAGCAATATGTGCATAGAAAATAATAAAAAAATAATAAAAAGTACTAAACGGTGGAGCCCACCAAAAACAGTGTACATGTATATCTCAGTTTAGATAAAAAAAATAAAATCACAGTGAAGTCTCCAATCAAACAATAAAATAAAAAATTCTTGCAATAAAATGGTGATTGCCGCTGAGATAATTAATACTAGTATAAAGTGCTGTAAATTGATATCTAGGAATTAATATTATACAATCAGCCGTGATTAATATATATAAATGGATGGTTGAAAACTCAATAACTTAAAAGCAAAAAAATTGCCAAATAATACAATGTTACATTGAATGTCCAAAGTGATCTTCATAAATGTGCATCATGCAATATAGTGTCCAGCGCCAGCAGGGGGTGCTCAAACATTGAAATAACAAAGTTCAATACAGGTGACTTAGTGCAACATAAAAGAGCAGCTTCAATGCTTCATTTAGTGCTAAATAGACAATTAAATTGTGCAGATGGCAGCTGGATTTAAAAAATTTTTGTTCAGAAGAGTGGTGAATGTGACGTGTATAGCAGGATCTTCTCCATGCAACAATCCTCTAGTGGTAGATAATGGCCCCTTACCTCACTATACTGAGGTTACAGCATAGACCAGACAGCACTTGTGGTGTCTCCTGTGCAAGGGGGTCCTAGGTAATGGACTGTCATTTATCAGACCTCAGATCCATGGGAAACATCATAGTAAATGGAGAGATGACGATACCATATAGTGTAGTATTTTAAGCATGTTTCAGGCTTTATTAAACATTAGCAACATACAGGGTACTCGCACAGTAAAAAACGAAAGGTACAGTGTATCCAAACGAGCGGCGAGCTCATACACTGCTGACAGTGGGAGGTGCCTGTCCCTACGCGTGGCGTCACGAGTCACGTGGCTTCATCAGGGGTATATATATCACTATATGGTATCTTCATCTCTCCATTTACTATGATGTTTCCCATGGATCTGAGGTCTGATTAATGACAGTCCATTACCTAGGACCCCCTTGCACAGGAGACACCACAAGTGCTGTCTGGTCTATGCTGTAACCTCAGTATAGTGAGGTAAGGGGCCATTATCTACCACTAGAGGATTGTTGCATGGAGAAGATCCTGCTATACACGTCACATTCACCACTCTTCTGAACAAAAAATTTTAAATCCAGCTACCATCTGCACGATTTAATTGTCTATTTAGCACTAAATGAAGCATTGAAGCTGCTCTTTTATGTTGCACTAAGTCACCTGTATTGAACTTTGTTATTTCAATGTTTGAGCACCCCCTGCTGGCGCTGGACACTATATTGCATGATGCACAGTTATGAAGATCACTTTGGACATTCAATGTGACATTGTATTATTTAGCAATTTTTTGCTTTTAAGTTATTGAGTTTTCAACCATCCATTTATATATATTAATCATGGCTGATTTTTTAATATTAATTCCTAGATATCAATTTACAGCACTTTCTACTAGTATTAATTATCTCAGTGGCAATCACCATTTTATTGCAAGAATTTTTTATTTTATTGTTTGATTGGAGACTTCACTAGGATTTTATTTTTTTATCTAAACTGAGATATATATGTACACTGTTTTTGGTGGGCTCCACAGTTTAGTACTTTTTATTATTTTCTATGCACATATTGCTTGCAGGTTCACATAGTGTTAGTTATACTCCTTATTACGATCTAGATCACCATCCTATGCCCCAGTGAAGGCAGGAAGCAAGCTCCCCAACCCAGGACATCCTAGTACACCTAGATATTGCAGCTTATTTCAGGATTAGCGCAGCACCATCCCCAGTTGTCAGTTGATATTTACACCTGGGTTTAAGGCTGGACCCCATTCGGTCCAGGCTGCTTTTCCCTATCTTAAATTACCCACTCCACCTCTCCTTAGTAGCGCAGGAATAATATTCCCTTTACAGGGTGCTGTGATTGGCTCAGGTACCATGTGATAGCTGTGGATCAATCACAGGATCACAATACTAAGTATAGTTGTTATGAATGAAACCCATTCATAACAGCTGTGTTTACATTGTGACTGCACAGAGATCACATGATATTCCGTACCTTGAGCCGCAATACCCACAGCAAGCGCGGGAGCAGCGTGCCCATCAGCTGGCGATGTACATGTGCGTAGTACAGCCTGCCCACCCATGGTAAATGTACTGTGGGTGGGGGGAACTAGTTAATCATTTTGGAGGGATGCCCACATATTTTTGGCTATATAGATAGGTGTGATGGTAAAATGTTCACAAGCTGTTGGCCATATAGTGTAATTAAACATTATACTTGGACCTGTTGCAGTCTTGCCCAGTGTTCCCCACAGTAAGATAGAGCTCCCTCCTAAAAGAGGGTTGGTGAAGGGTTAAAACGTGTAAGTTATGCTGTAGTTAGTAACCATAAGTTGATGCTTTTTTTTTTTTTTTTTTTTTTTTTAAGTCAAAACATGGTGGCGGCCTTACTAACTGGTCAGATTTCATCATTATCATGTTGGTGCTAATCGATTAGGACTTGTAAAATCGGTAACTGATCTCTGAGACCTCCTTGTGTATATAATTGGCTTCACTTGGGTAGTGGCCCCAACATACTCCATCTGAAAACAGTGATGAGTCTACATTGATCAGTTGTCTTGTGTCTCTATACCAGTGTTTCTCAACTCCAGTCCTCAAGGCGCCCCAACAGGTCATGTTTTCAGGATTTCCCTCAAATGAACCAGCTGTGGTAATTACTAAGGCAGTGAAACTGATCAAATCACCTGAGCAAAATAATGGAAAGCCTGAAAACATGACCTGTTGGGGCGCCTTGAGGACTGGAGTTGAGAAACACTGCTCTATACACCCACCATCCTCCGTTTTCATCAGTTAAGCTGGAACATAAGCACTAAGAGGTTGAATGACCTAGCAGCAATGTCCTCTAGTTCTTAGCTTTAGGAACTGATGTCCCTCCTGTAAAGCGGTCAGTGACCTTGTGTAACCCACTTCCCGCCCAGCCTATAACAGAACGACGGTCGGGAAGTGGTTCTGTTATCCTGACTGGGCATCATATGACGTCCAGCAGGATAACGTGCCAGCTTGCACCGGCGGGGGCGCGCAGTGCGGCGATCGCGACTGCGGCGTGTCAGTCTGACACGCCGCATCTCCGATCGTGATAAGCCTGTGACAGAGGCTTCTTACCACATGATCAGCTGTGACCAATCACAGCTAATCATCGCGAGAACCAGGAAGTGCCGGTAAACGGCATTCCTCGGTTCGTGCTGACAGGGAGAGCCAATCGGCAGCTCTCCCTGTCGGGGAGGGGGGGTCTGTGCTAATAATCAGCACATTGATTATCAGCACAACCCCATCAGATGTGCCAATCAGTGCCCCAATAATAAAGTCTGCCAGTGCCAATCAGTGTCCAACTCAGTGCCCAGCATAAATACCTGTCAGTGCTGCCCATCAGTACTATCTATGAGTATCCATCAGTGCCGCCTGTCAGTGCCCATCGGTGCTGCCTGTCAGTGCCCATTGGTGCTGACTCATCAGTGCCCGTCTGAAGGAGAAAACAAAATTTTATAACAGAACTGAAAGTGGAGTTCCACCCACTTTTACAACTCTTCAGCATCCCTCACTAAACTGTGCACTGTAAACGAATTGGATATTTTTTTATTCTTTTTTCTCAGCGCTTACTGTATAGCTGCTGTATTCATTTTTCACTTCCTCCTCCCTGGCCGCGGCCCATCGCATCATTTCCTGTTTGCAATGCCTTCTGGGAAGGGGCGGCAACTTCCTCTGACACTGCCGTTGCTATGGAAACCTGACCTGAAACCTATTGCACCGCTTGTGCTGCACTGAGCATGTGCGAGATCTGCAAGGATGAGATCCAGGAAGAAATACAGTCTGGCTTCAGATGCCCAGACTTAAGATGGCCACGGCCTGCTGCAAGTTTATAAAATAACAAACTACTGCTATAAACTGACAAAACAGACCTTAGTTTACAGACTAACTTTACTAGAATACATTAAGCTTGTGTATTATAGGGGTATTTTTATTTAAAAAGTATAATTTTGGCCGGAACACCACTTGAAGTAAAAGGTTTTTTTTTTTTTTTTTTTTCTTTTCAAAAATGTCGGTCTTTTTTAGTTTGTTTAGCAAAAAATAAAAACTGCAGAGGTGATCAAATACCACCAAAAGAAAGCTCTATTTGTGGGAAGAAAATGATAAAAATTTAGCTTGGGTACAGTGTTGTATGACCGCGCAATTGTCATTCAAAGTGCGACAGCACTGAAAGCTCAAAATTGTCCTGGGCAGGAAGGGGCGAAAGTGCCTGCTATTGAATTGGTTAAGGTGAATGCAGAATGCTGTCACAGAAATGCCTTTTTATAGTTGGCTCCATGCTACTTTGGAGTTTTTGGACCACCACTCATAAAGTCCATTTCTTGGAATCCATAGAGCAGGGGTGTCAAACTCAACTTCATAGTGGGCCGCATCAGCACCGGGATTGTCCTCAAAAGGGCCGGTTATATCTTAGATGTCCAGCATATCCCCTCCCCTTATATTATATGTCAAGAGCCACCCCACCATCAGAAGTTGAGTCCCCTACTCTCCCTAACATCACAGTGCACCCCCCTTCCTTATGCTGCTGCTGGGAAGAAGCTGGATGCATTGCTTGAAAGTAGGGGTCTGGAGGAGGACCAGAGGAGGGCTGGAGCTCTACTGCAGCTGCGGGAGAGGTGTGAGGGCCACATGAAATGGCCTGGAGGGCCGGATTCGAGCCGCGGGCCTTGTGTTTGACACCTGTGCCATAGAGGAACACTGGAAGTCTTTTAACTTCAGGTAATACTGCCACCTAGAGGAGGATTGGACACGGCCAGAAAAACCCCCCCAAAAAACTGTGGGGTAGATCAAGCTATCCCCACCAGTTACCAGCATGCCTCCGTTTTGTAGCAGTACCATAGAACATGAAATATCCCCTTGAAGACTGCAATATATATAATTACATTGTGGCTTTTAAAGCAGAGTTACAGGCTAAAATGCAACAAAGCCTTAAATATAGCACCCTACACCCCATCATTTTTGGATATCCTTTTTTTTTTACTTTTTGATACCTTTTGTGTTTATTTCCTGCTGGACTTCCGTCCTACCCTGCCGCTGCGAGGTACGTCATTTCCGCGATTCCATCGGGCCCTCCTCCTTCCCCCACGCTGCCTTTTTGGGACCTTCTGTCCAAGAAGATGACGGGACCATTCAGTAAGCGCAGCGCGACTCGCGCATGTGCAGTGGGAAACCGGCTGAGCAACCTGAAGGCTTTCACTGCCCGTTTCCCTTACTAACATGGCTGGCGCCTGCAGCTGATGGATGGAGCTTGGGGTGCTGACATCGCAGGAATCCTGGACACGTAAGTGTCCTTATAATAAAAGCAGCTAAAGTATTTGTAGTTGCTGACTTTTAAATATTTTTTTATAGAGGCTGGAACTCCAATTTAAGTAGTGCTCTGAGAGGATCATCTTGGTATTGTCTTTGCTGCCAGCGACTGGCTTTTTGTAAAAGCGATTCTAGCAGCTAATAAGCCTCTGAATTGCTTTTACAGGCTTCGTGAGGGGCCGCCTCCCCCCCCCCCCTAGTGTCTCAGAGTTTTCTGTCTCACCGGAGAACCCGATCCTTCTGCTGGCTTATCATAGAGCTTTTTGAGTATCAGAAGGTCCCTGATCAGCTCTATGGTATAGGAAACCGGTGTTCCGTCAGATTAGGTAACAGAAGTGGCGTTCCGTCAGCTGAACGTAGTGAGTGTACAGCTTGTATAACAGTGTAAATTTGCTGTCCCCTCAAAATATCTCAACACACAGCCATTAATGTCTAAACAGCTGGCAACAAAAGTGAGTACACCCCTAAGTGAAAATGTCCAAATTGGGCCCAAAGTGTCAATATTTTGTGTGGTCACCATTATTTTCCAGCACTGCCTTAACCCTCTTGGGCATGGAGTTCACCAGAGCTTCACAGGTTACCACTGGAATCCTCTTCCACTCCTCCATGACAACATCACGGAGCTGGTGGATGTTAGAGACCTTGTGTTCCTCCACCTTCTGTTTAAGGATGCCCCACAGATGCTCAATAGGCTTTAGGTCTGGAAACATGCTTGGCCAGTCCATCACCTTTACCCTCAGCTTCTTTAGCAAAGCAGTGGTCATCTTGGAGGTGTGTTTGGGATTGTTATCATGTTGGAATACTGCCCTGCGGCCCAGTCTCCAAAGGGAGGGGATCATGCTCTGTTTCAGTATGTCAGAGTACATGTTGGCATTCATGGTTTCCTCAATGAACTGTAGCTCCCCAGTGCCGGCAGCACTCATGCAGCCCCAGACCATGACACTCCCACCACCATGCTTGACTGTAGGCAAGACACACTTGTCTTTGTACTCCTCACCTGGTTGCCGCCACACACGCTTGACACCATCTGAACCAAATAAGTTTATCTTGGTCTCATCAGACCACAGGACATGGTTCCAGTAATGCATGTCCTTAGTCTGCTTGTCTTCAGCAAACTGCAGGCTTTAGAAAAGGCTTCCTTCTGGGACGACAGCCAAGCAGACTAATTTGATGCAGTGTGCGACGTATGGTCTGAACACTGACAGGCTGACCCCTCCACCCCTTTGACCTCTGCAGCAATGCTGGCAGCACTCATACATCTATTTCCCAAAAACAACCTCTGGCTATGACACTGAGCACGTGCACTCAACTCCGTTGGTCGATCATGGCGAGGCCTGTTCTGAGTGGAACCTGTACTGTTAAACTGCTGTATGGTCTTGGCCATTGTGCTGCAGCTCAGTTTCAGGGTCTTGGCAATCTACTTATAGCCTAGGCCATCTTTATGTAGAGCAACAATTCTTTTTTGCAGATCCTCAGAGAGTTCTTTGCCATGTTGAACTTCCAGTGACCAGTATGAGAGAGTGAGAGCGATAACACCAAATTTAACACACCTGCTCCCCATTCACACCTGAGACCTTGTAACGCTAACCAGTCACATGACACCAGGGAGGGAAAATGGCTAATTGGTCCCAATTTGGACATTTTCACTTAGGGGTGTACTCACTTTTGTTGCTAGTGGTTTAGACATTAATGGCTGTGTGTTGAGTTATTTTGAGTGGACAGCAAATTTACACTGTTATACAAGCTGTACACTCACTACTTTACATTGTGGCAAAGTGTCATTTCTTCAGTGTTGTCACATGAAAAGATATAATAAAATATTTACAAAAATATGAGGGGTGTACTCACTTTTGTGAGATACTGTATATCCGCTCAGTTTATTGCTAAAATCACTGTGAAATTCAAGACATAGCTGAGTGTAGTAACATGTCCGCTGGCACCTTCTGACTACAGGTTTTCTGTCACATTAGCAAACCTGCTATGCATTTGCAGAACGTCACTTCTGTTATCTAATCGGAACGCTGGAAGCAACCAGTACTGTCACTTCATTTGTCATTTTTTAACATAGGAAAGCATCAAATCACACCAATCTTGGTGTGAGCAGATGCTTTTAAGGGAAGAGGAGACACCTCAGATCTCTCCATAAAGAGTACCTGTCACATGTCTATTGCTGTCACACAAGATGTTTACATTCCTTGCAACAGCAATAAAAGTGATCAAAAGAAAAATGTAATGAAACTGTAAAAAAAAAAAAAAAACAAAACAAAACAAAAAAAACAAAACGTTAAAGTGCCCCTGTCCCCCTAGTGTTCGTGTGCAAAGGCGAACACATGCGTAAACGGCAATTGCACTATATATGTGAGGTATTGCCGTGAATTCCAGAGCAAGAGCAATAATTCTAGTACCAGACCTCCTCTGTAACTCTCCATTGGTTACCAAACCCAATAAAAAAAAAAAAAAAAAAACAGAACTAGGACCTGCTTGCAGCTCACAGAGCCACATGAAGGACCTCATGCCCAGTGTTGCCAACCGTCAGTATTTTTACTGGCAGCCAGTAAAAAACTTGCATTGTTCTCCTGCCAGTAAATGCCAGTGACAGGAAAAGGTTGCCAGTAAAAAATATGGCTGTGACACTCTTAACTGCGCATGTGCATATTCAGGCCGAAGCCGGCCGAGACCATTAGGGTGCCTGCTACAGTGTGTACAGGCAGCGCCGGCGGGAAGCAGGTCTGGCAGAGGTGGTGCCTCAGTGTGATGTTATGATGCAGTGCAAGGGAGCCAAGTGGTGCCCGCTCCTTCTAATTTCTTGCCCTCCTGTTCTGACCCTAAACTACTTACTATATCTAAAATAAATTAAGAAATATGTTTTTTGCCTTAATACCTACCTTAAATCACATTGCTAAATGAACATTGTACTTGTAGCGTAAACACTGAAACTTTCACTTAAAACTGTAATTTTGGAAATGCCAGTAAAAGCATGGATTTGCCAGTAAATTTAGGGTGTCATGTCAGTTAAATTCAATCTGGTAGGTTGGCAACACTGCTCATGCCTGCAACTGGCATCAGAGAAAGCGGCAATGTTCAACTAACTTGTGAACAGAAGACAAGCTGTGTCTCTCAAACAGAATAGAGAGGGCAAAAAATTGTCCCTTGATAGTACAGAGAGCCTAACGGTGGTCTAAGCCCATTTGTAAAAAGAAAAGGATTTGTCCCATGAAGAAACCCCTAGGATGGAAGCCCTGAAACTCACACCAAGTGAAGTATACCTTCCACAGCCAATACGAGACCTTGTGAGTAAACTTCCTAGCTTTTAGCATAGCAGCAATCACAGATTCAAAGATACCCTGGCCTCTCAAAATCTGGGCTTTTAACAGTCTTTCCATTAAATCCATCGGATGAGGAATAAAGTTCAAGAGAGGAAAGGCATAGATCAGGGTGTATTGATTAGATTGAGCCCTCAGGGCATCCACTGCTTCCACTAGAGCAGTGGTCTCCAAACTGTGGCCCTTTGCTTGCCTTTACCTGGCCCTTGGGGCATCAACCCTCCGACTGATATGAGGCACTATTCTGCCAACAGACACCAAGGACTGGGCACCATTTCTCCCACTGACACCAACAATGGGGCACTATTCCTCCCACTAAAACCAAATATGGAGATGTTTACGCCCACTGTTGCCAGGAAAATTTTCACTGATGCTGGCCACAGTCCGCTCCCCCCCCCTGAAGATTGAAGGACAAAAAACTGGCCCCTTGCTTAGAAAGTTTAGAAACCCCTTTACTAGAGGATCCCTGAACCTGTAGACAAACCTGTTCTTAAACCTGGAAGCCAGAAGGTCCACATCTGGTGTCTCTCTCCTGGAACACTTCTGGGTATGGGGGCCTCTCACCCAGGTCCAAGCGCTGGTAGCTGAGGAAGTCTACCTTCCAACTGTCTGAATAGGATGTATAGGGTGGACAAAGTAGGAACAATGAGAAGTTTTGCCCTGGAGAGAATCTGATCTGCTTCTCTTGTCACGGCAAGGCTTTTTGTTCCTTCCTGATGGTTGATGTACCCAACCTCCATGGCGTTGTGTGACTGAATCTTGATTGCCCAACCTTCCACCAGGATTATCCAGCACTGCAAAGACAGACATAATGCTTCCGGGAAGTTGATCAACAAATGAGAGTCCTTCTCTGACCAAGTCCAGCTCAGGACTCTCCAAGCTGGCCCAAACTATTTCCTTCAGTAAGTGCTGCATTGGCTCTAAGCCCTCTATGAACTGTATGTTGCTTCAGCTATACAGTACACAGTGCTGAACCCTGCCTGAGAGACAAAGACTTCTCACACCCTAATCAGGCAGCTTTGTTTTTTGTGAATGAATACAAATCTTACTCTGATTGGATGAGGTGAAAAGGTAGACTAATGATCTCACGATCTAACTTAACCAGAGGAAGCTTTGTATTTATTCACAGAATGCAAAGCTGCCTGTGAATAGGTGAACGTCAATTCTCAGTCTCACGACCGTAATCAAGCACTGTACTGTATGTATCTGAAGCTTCCTACAATTCATACAGCTTTTAAAGCCAATGCAACATTTAGTGAAGGAAATAGTCAGTTTGGACCAGCTTGGTCCAAACAAACTATTAAAAGTGACAGGAAACCTAGAGATCAGCTTTAAAGTAGAGTTCCTGCTAAAACCTAAAATATTCCTTCTCCATTCATAAAACCTATGATGATTAACCTGTGTAAAAAAGTACGTATATGGAAAAAAACAAACAAACTGCGCTTAGTGCAATGTAACCAAGCAGCCAACACTAATGGTTAGGATACCAACCCTGAACAATTGTGAAGAAAAAAAAAAAAAAAAGTGTAGAGCTGAAATACATGTATTTTTTAAAAATCCAATAAATCGATATAAATAATCAAAAAGGTCCATCATTATTACACAAATCCAAGTGAAAAAAGTGTCCAAAGTAAAATGAAATGTGCAAAAAAACAACTATATTTTAATTTTGTAATAATATATGTATTTCAGCACTACACTTTTTTTGCACAAGAAAGATGTATATATTTAAATATTTTCAGACTACTCCATTCTGGTCATATGTCAGTCAACGCCAGCTGTAGGGGAGAGGAGAGCGCGCTAGACAACGGCTGGGAATGCCTTGGAGCGATCATGTCACTCATAGGCAGGCTCCTGCAGCCCATCCATGGTTGGCACTCCCTCCTCCCCCCTGCAGATGCAGCTCGCTGACCCAGGGGAGCTGGATCATGTGACCGAATCAGAACAGCCTAAAAAGTACATACATCTTTTTTTTTTTTTTTTTTTACACGTTAGTCAGCATAGATGTTTAGCGGGAGGGAGCATTTTTAAGACTAATAAGGTCTTAGCTGGAATTCTACTTTAACTCCTTTATGGCCACCCAATACATGTGTGGTGTCAAAAGGTGGACTTTACCGCCCACATACGTGTCGTTGGACACCCAATGTTTATGTGCTGACAGCACGCTCACTGCGCGCTCTCAGCACACAGGGGTTGATTTACTAAAACTGGAGAGTGCAAAATCTGGTGCAGCTCTGCATAGTAGCCAGCTTCTAACTTCAGCTTGTTCAATTAAGCTTTGACAAAAAAAAAAAAAAAACTGGAAGCCGATTGGGTTCTGTGTAGAGCTGCACCAGATTTTGCATGCTCCAGTTTTAGTAAGTAAATCAACTCCACAAAACTAAACTGTCTCACAACTCCCGGTCTGGGGTAAAGATTGGTAGCCATGGAACCGACTTCCGATCATGTGACTGTTGGCCCACCAAGCCATGTAATTTAAGTAGGTCACAGCCTACTCACAAAATGAGTCTTCAAAGACAGGGAAAACACAGCGGTTCTGAACCTGGAAAGCACTTTGCGGCTCAATGTAAGGGAAAACACCCTATGTGGAACCCATTTGCCCAAAGGTCATTTCCAGGCTATCCTCACCACCTCAAGGCTAATTAGGGTCTGGGCACAGTCCTCTAAAAGTCAGGAGGAAAAGCAGCTAGCAAAATCAGCTAGGTTAGTCTTCCACCCAGCCGCAGAGAAGACGTCCATCCACCTAGGACACTAGCAAAAAAGAATCATGCTATTGATAGGAGGTGGTATCTTGAGCTTGCCTAATTTTTTTTTTTTCATTGGCCAATAACCAATCCTTTTGTGGGTGGCAGTATAACCCAAAAATAAGTCTCTCGATTGACGAGAAATAAAATCAGTTTCTGTTGAGTGTGTTGGATGCCTAAGTTTCCACCTACACCAACTGCTACAGGGCTACCTGCTCTGTGTCCCTGCTGTTCTGATCCATGTTGGATAGTATTGGAGCCGACACAGGGTTGATTATACAGGGTGACCTATGGGAGTTGGACATTTTTAGAATAGGGTAGTACACGGTCATTGGTGATGGGAGGGGGATGAGCTAGGCTTCCAGTGTTTTCTTCGATTCATTCCTACATACAGAGCCAGCACCTGTTTCCATCAGCAGGTGGGATGCATTATGAGATGTCTGCCTAGAGCGGTGTATTTTGCTGTAGAATATGTTGGTAATGCACCTTTTTTTGAAGTGCAAATTTGTTGCTGCGTAATGCAAATCATGAAGGGATGCACTTATTTGTAATCTGCATTAAACTATAATAAAAATATCCTGGCAACATATTCTACCTGTGTTACCTAATGCCCTCCCCTGCCCCCAGGCCCTGTCACAAACCCTACTAGAATTGTAGTTTTTCCTTATTTTACCCACTTTATTACATTTATATTGGTATCAACTATCTCCAGAAATAACACAGCCAGACAAATTTTCCTTTAAACTTCAGTGTGTATTTTTGCACCTTATTGTTCAAAATAAATTATAAACGCATAGAATAAAACATAAAGTGCAACATGGGAAAAACATGTCAGAAACATCCATTTAAAAAAACAATGTAAAACCAAAAAAAAAAAAAAAAAAAATGTCCAGTGTAAGCGGATTGGCGGAAAGCGCTCAAGTATCAGCAGGAATGTTGGAGTGACAAGTGCAGTGTGCGGCGGAGTGCCAACGCATACCAGCGACTTAGGACAACACGTGTAGCCGTGCTCTTTGTCCTGTATCCAGTGACAGCCAGGAAAAACAAACAGTACTAAACACACACAGACCCCAAAGATATCCAAGCAGGAATTGATTCACGGCTTCGTGACTGGCAGTGTCTGAAGGAGAAACTGTCTGTGTTGCCCACAATAACCAATTGCCTTTAACAGATCATCTTGAAGATGGCATGCAAGTCAACACCTTTTCTTAGATCCTGGAAAGGCTTTAAAAAAATGAACTCCAGACAAAGGAACATATAGATTTGGCTAGAGAGATGAAGAGTTAGTCCCTCTTTTGGGTTTTTATCCCTGCCTGTGTCCATGCTGGGGAGATTTTCTAACTTCCTGTACTAGAAATACCTAGAATATTGTAGGCTAAACCTGGTGCACCCTCTAAGGATGTTAGTGGCAGTGTCACTGTCTGTAGAGTTGATTCTTTAGAGGAAAATATGGAGAAAGGGGGAACACAATAATGGCTTAAGTGACACCAGAAAGGAAGTGAGAGCATTTCTTCAAAACAAAGTTTTTTGTCTTTCCAATTTTGGTGAAAATATAGCATAGATATATTTTATATATATATATATATATATATATATATATATATATATATATATATATATATATATATATATATATATATATATATATCTATGCTATATTTTCACCAAGATTGGAAAGACAAAAATTTTGGTGAATATATATATATACACACACACACACATACACACACACACACATACACACTCATAAGTTTACATACCCTGGCAGAATTTATGATTTCTTGGCCATTTTTCAGAGAATATGAATGATAACACAAAAACATTTCTTTCACTCATGGTTAGTGTTTGGCTGAAGCCATTTATTATCCATCAACTGTGTTTACTCTTTTTAAATCATAATCACAACAGAAACTACCCAAATGACCCTGATCAAAAGTTTACATACCCTGGTGATTTTGGCCTGATAACATGCACACAAGTTGACACAAAGGGGTTTGAATGGCTATTAAAGGTAACCATCCTCACCTGTGATCTGTTTTCTTGTAATTAGTGTGTGTGTATAAAAGGTCAATGAGTTTCTGGACTCCTTGACAGACCTTTGCATCTTTCACCAAGTGCTGCACTGACGTTTCTGGATTCTGATTCATGGGGAAAGCAAAAGAATTGTCGAAGGATCTGCGGGAAAAGGTAGTTGAACTGTATAAAACAGGAAAGGGATATAAAAAGATATACAAGGAATTGAGAATGCCAATCAGCAGTGTTCAAACTCTAATCAAGAAGTGGAAAATGAGGGGTTCTGGTGAAACAAAACCACGGTCAGGTAGACCAACTAAAATTTCAGCCACAACTGCCAGGAAAATTGTTCGAGATGCAAAGAAAAACCCAAAAAGAACTTCAGGTGAAATACAGGACTCTGAAAACATGTGGTGTGGCCGTTTCAAGATGCACAATAAGGAGGCACTTGAAGAAAGATGGGCTGCATGGTCGAGTCACCAGAAGAAAGCCATTATTACGTAAATATCACAAAGTATCCCGCTTACAATACGCCAAACAGCACAGAGACAGGCCTCAAACCTTCTGGCACAAAGTCATTTGGAGCGATGAGACCAAAATGTAGCTTTTTGGCCACAACCATAAACGCTTCATTTGGAGAGGAGTCAACAAGGCCTATGATGAAAGGTAAACCATTCCTACTGTGAAACACGGAGGTGGATCGCTGATGTTTTGGGGATGTGTGAGCTACAAAGGCACAGGAAATTTGGTCAAAATTGATGGCAAGATGAATGCAGCATCTTATCAAAAAATGCTGGAGGAACATTTAGATTCATCAGCCAGGAAGCTGCGCATGGGATGTACTTGGACATTCCAACATGACAATGATCCAAAACACAAGGCCAAGTCAACCTGTCATTGGCTACAGGAGAATAAAGTGAAGGTTCTGGAGTGGCCATCTCAGTCTCCTAACTTCAATATCATTGAGCCACTCTGGGGAGATCTCAAACGTGCAGTTCATGCAAGACAGCCAAAGAATTTACAGGAACTGGAGGTTTTTGGCCAAGAGGAATGGGCAGCTTTACCATCTGAGAAGATAAAGAGCCTCATTCACAAATACCACAAAAGACTTCAAGCTGTCATTGATGTTAAAAGGGGGCAATACACGGTATTAAGAACTGGGGTATGTAAACTTTTGATCAGGGTCATTTGGGTAGTTTCTGTTGTGATTATGATTTAAAAAGAGTAAACACAGTTGATTGATAATAAATGGCTTCAGCCAAACACTAACCATGAGTGAAAGAAAAGTTTTTGTGTTATTAATATCCTATGAAAAACGGCCAAGAAATCACAAATTTTACCAGGGTATGTAAACTTATGAGCACAACTGTGTGTGTGTAAATATATATATATATATATATATATATATATATATATATATATAGTGTTAGTTCATATATATTGTCCATTCTCCAGTTGTTTGGGACTTTAAAAGAAGTTACACTCCCCCAAGGACACCAAGCTAAATTAAGGAATGGGAGGGGTTAAAGCCTCAAGGGGGGCTGGTCTTCAGTTTTCTTTGTGCCTGGTGTTGATTTCTCCTGTAGGTGGCAGTGCAGCCCTAGGCTAATTATTAGAGTGGTTGTAAACCCACCTGAGAGATATTTACATATAGGTAAGCCTATAATAAGGCTTACCTATAGGTACTGAAAATATCTCCTGAACGTGCACCGCTCAGGAAATATTTAATGTAGACTGCACCGATGATGTCATCGGCATATGTGCAGCGAAGAAACGGCTCCTCCGTGCCGTTTCTTCCCCAGTGTGTGCCGTGACTGGCGGCTCCCGCATGCATGCGCAGGAGTGACGTCACATGGCTCCGGACAGTCACAGAGCCAGAGTCCGTGGCCCCGGAAAGGAAGAGGGGTGAAGATGGATGCTTCCACCAGCATTTTAAAATGGTCTGGCTGCTGCAAAATGTGTTTACATTATACAGCTCCTAAGATTACTAAAGCCGGCCATAGATGGTTTAAATCCCGGCCGGTTCAGCAGGGAGCGGCCAAAGATTCAGACCATCTATGGGAAGTCTGACTGTGCCAAAGTCGATCTATTGATTGACTTGGGTACAACCAGCATCAAAAATTCAGACCTGATTCGCCCGGACCCGAAGAACCGGGACGCACCGGACCCCATGCTGCGAGCCACGGCCGCAGCTAGTGTGAACCCGGCCTTAAAGTGGAACTTAAAAAAAGAGAACAAGCAGGTTTTTTTTTTTAGTGCAGAAAAAGACATGCAATGGGAGAGATTTACTAAAACTGGAGAGTGCAAAATCTGGTGTAGCTCTACGTGGTAGCCGATCAGCTTCTAACTTCAGCTTGTTCAATGAAGCTTTGACAAAAAGCCTGGAAGCTGATTGGTTTCTATGCAGAGCTGTAAAAGATTTTGCACGCTCCAGTTTTAGCAAATCAACCTCACCAGGTCTTCTGCATTTAGGTTTTTTCTACCAACTTGTGGACAAACGCAGCTCAGTGTTAAATTTTGGCATCTGCCGTGATGAATGTACTCCCATGCAAGCGTGGGACATAGTGACATCATCTCAGCCCAGCCAATAAAAATGGCAGAGGACCAGAACCTGGAAAAAGACTGAAGAGGTCAGTGGCCAGTGAGGAAAGCTCCAGGACACTGCAGCAGTGGAGTGGAGGTGAGTATTGGGGTTGGACCAATACAGAATTTTTACTAGTGAGCACGAGTACCGATACTTTTGGTCAAGTACTTGCCGATACAGAGTACCAATATTTGTGTGTGCGATTTAAGTCCATACAAAATGAACCGGCTTACATCGCACTGCAAAGAACCGCATTCGATTTGAACAGGAATGTGGTGCGATTCCTGTGCAAATTGCATGCGGTTTCCCCCACCGCTCCTGTGTGAATCCAGGCTGAAATCACTATGACAGGCCTGGGTTCACCCAGGATTGGGGCAGGAAGCCACATGTGGTTCGGACAAGAATCGCACTTCATTTCTGTTCAAAAGTGATTCTTTGCAGTGCGGTTTGAGCCCATTCATTTTGTATGGGCTCAAATCACACCGCAAAGCAGGGGCGACCCGTCCATTAAGGGCTCATGGTGCCACCACCCCCCCCCATATCCATGCGTCTGGCCCCTTTCAAGACCCCGGCGCATGGATTCCAATGTGGGGGGGGGCTGTTTTTTTGAAGCACCAATTAGAGACAGAGGCTCCAATAGGCTTAAATATAGGGGGGCTCGGGTCGCTGAGAGTGTTCTCCGATCCCACCCAGGTGAATATTTGCTGTTGTAACACTGATCCTCCTCCCGGCCAATCAGAAAGCCAGTTTTAACACTGGTCACCCAGCTAAAAAGGACAAGCGATCCTATAGGACGCCTAGGAGGAGGAGGAGGGGGAGGAGCTGGAAACCACCATGAAGGAGAGGACACAGAGCCGCTGCACCATGCTGCCTGCCACCCGCTGATGGGGTAAGTGCCGGACTGACCAGCAAACGGGGGGGGTATTGTTGGTGCCACAAAAAAAAACAAAAAAAAACCAACCAGCCGTCACTGCCGCAAAGGTACAGGTTTCGGGTGTTGGAGCGTTTTCACGAGTACTTGTGCAAATACTCAGTATCGGCGCTGATTCAGGTACCGGTGCCACCCTAGTGAGTATAGTTCCACTTTAATGGAAAAAATATGACAAATTGACAGGGCAGCACAAATGGTTCATTCAAACAGTATCAGTCACGAAGCCATCATGAATCAACAAGTTCAAAAATGAAACCTTTTACACATGCAAATGCCACCTCTAGAGAACAATGATCCTTGCCAGCAACTTGCCACTTGGCTATGGAAACATAAAAAAAAAATGTTTGCATAGCAAGCTATGGGTTTTAAAGTTAAAAAGAGACGCTGTTACCATGCACATTCAGGGCCAAGTGACAGTGTCTTGTAAAGGTGCCCCCCGCCCCCCCCCCAGACATTTATACTTACCATGCCATTTCTCCATTGTCGTCTCAAAGCTGATCACAGACAGTTAGGTCTATAAGACGGATGAAGGAATCTCCCCCCACCTCACTCTGCGATACTGTATTCTGACAGCGGGACCCGCCACTGTCAAAATTCACTGATCAGCTGCTGCAACCGCTGATATACAAAAGTTTAGTAGCATGTCCCATTTACAGAAAAGAGTCTAGTGATCGATTTCTGTTGAGCAGGGACAGGTGCACACTAATCGAAATTTGGGTGGCCCCCGTTTGATCAATGTATTGTCAGCTTAGGGGAGGGGGCGACTTCACTAATGTGACAAGCGCTTGGACCTAATGATTGGCTGCTAGATCAAAAGGAGGGAGGAGGTCAAATGAAGACATTTGCAACTCGTTTAGTTCCGAATTCGTTTAACGAATTACGAAAAATTTGGAAATATCCAAATTAACGAAAACCCGGTTGAATTTTTCCAAATATTTGCAATTTCGAAAATCTAAAATAATAACTAATAACTTAATTATTAGCAACTGTAAAGCCTCGTACACACGATCGGATTTTCCGCAGACAAAGCGCCAGACTTTTGTCCGAAGGGCATGTGCTGTGAACTTGTCTTGCATACTAACGGTACACAATGGTCGGCCAACAAACACGAACGTAGTGACGTACTACGAGGAATTTCAGGTCTTGAGCGCCACCCTTTGGGCACCTTCTGCTAATGTCGTGTTTGGTGAGCATTGATTCCGAGCATGCGTGTTTGTACTTTGGAGTGACGGACTTGTGTACACACACAATAGGAAAAATTGACTTTACTAGCCCGCCATCCAACATTTGTTAGCGGAAAGTTGGCCAACAATTGTCTGATGGAGCGTACTAAACGGTTGGATTTTAGGCAGTCTGCCATCACACAATTCCCAGAGGAAAATCCGATCGTGTGTACAAGGCTTTAAATTATAGGTATTGGAATTTCCTTTCAAATTTGGTTGTTAGTGAACATAATAAATACGAGTTTATCCAAAATAACGAATCTAAACGAATGCAACGTAACAAATTATTATTAATAATAATAAAAAATTGTATTATTAATTTGTTTAGATACGGCATTCGTTATTACAGATAATTCGTAACTTCGGATAAATTCGTATTTGTTACGTTCTCCAACAGCTAAATTTGAAAGGAAATTACAATACCTATAATTTAATAGCTAGTTATTATTAGTTAGTTATTCTTTAGAATTTACTAATTCAGGAATTTTCGAATTGCGATCATAACGAATGACCCAAAAAACAAAAAAAAAAAACAAAAAAAAAAAAAAACCAACAAATTTTTCGGCGGTGCACATGTCTAGTCAAATGCACCCCCCATACCAGACAACACATGGTATTGTTGCCGGCTGAAAGAAAGAGAGGCAGAAGTGGTGAGGGAAGCTGGCAGGATGAGTAGAGCTGGGTCAGGAGGGCCCTTACCAAGACACTGTCACTTTGCCCTCAATGGGAAGGCAACAGTCTCTGTAAAGAGAACCAGTCTTCGGCATGCTAATGTTAAAAGGAGTTGTAAAGTCAGAAGGTTTTCTTATCTTAATACATTCTATCCATTAAGATAAAAAATCTTCTGTGTGTAGCAGCCTCCCCAGCATGTCCCTGATTACCTACCTGAGCCCCATCTCTCTCCAGCGATGTCCATGATCCCCTCAGCCATCCAGGACACGCCTCCCGATTGGCTGAGACAGATCAGCGGTGCCACTGGCTATAAATCAAAGTCAGTCAGCCAATCAGGGGAGAGAGGGGGCGGGGCTTCGTGTCTGAATGGATACACAAAGCTCTGACTCGGCTTGGGTGCCCCCCCTATAGCAAGCATGCTGGCTGGGGGACACTCAAAGGAGGGAGGGGCCAGGAGCAGCAAAAAGGGACCGGAGAAGAGGCGGATCCGGGCTGCTCTGTGCAAAACCAACTGCACAGAGGAGGTAAGTATAACATGTTTGTTATTTAAGAAAAAAAAAAAAAAGAAGACTTTACAATCACTTTAAAAACACACAGTGGCTAACATGGCCCAATCCCTGTCTTTGCTATTGACTGAAGGAGACATGGGAAAGTCCTAGTCATGTCATGTAAATTAGACTTGGAGCTGGTCAATATGGTTTCTGATGGGAGTCTCATCCCTGGCAGGGGAGCAAAGTGCATTCAGCTCTATAATCCTAGAACCTGAATGAAGCCACCTTTGTTTGCCGCTGGCTTTTTTGTACACACATGGCAGAGAATTCACTATACTAATATGCTCTCTCATGGAGAGAGGGTTACCAGTGGGGATTGGACTGCACCAGAGTACATAGGACACGTTCTGTCTGCTCTTAGGATTAGCACATGGCAGACTGGTTCGCAGGACACCTATATATATTATCATCAACAACTCTGCTATTAGAACACATGGCAGCAACATATTGCAAACAGCATTTATTACCAGTTTTGATCCCCCCAGCCTTGTCCTTGAAGGATCCAATGCTGTGCCTGCAGATGACTTTACACAGCTATGTCAGACATCTCCCCTACAGGCAAAAACTTTACACTTTAAAACATCAAACTTGCCTAAAGGCATTGGGGGTTTAATAAATATACTATTCTAATCACATTCGCAGAAAAAAAAAAAAAAAACTTTTTCTTTTGTCTAATGGCACAGCGCCACCTGGTGGCTCGTCTATATTCTGCCAGCAGATTGAACGAAGAATCAAGTATTCAGAAAAGAAAGGTTGTCCTTTGTATCACCTAAGGGCAAGGATTTCAAACTGGTGGCCCTCCAGCTGTTCAGGAACTACATTTCCCATCATGCCTAGTCTGTGAATGTCAGAGTCTTACAATGGGACGTGTAGTTCCGAACAGCTGGAGGGTCGTAGTTTGGAGATCCCTGACCAAAGGAAATTGACTGTCATTATTGACAGTGAAATATATTTAAAGCTGCCATTACAGACCTCATAAAATCCTAGTCGCCTGGAAGTCATTCTGATCCACTAACGTTAATACTTTAACCACTGCAAGAAAGCAACAAATAAAGTCTGAACGACTTGGTGATCCTGCCAGTAACACAAGTTCCTGTCCTAGGGTGACAATGCTCACTTACCGTATTGGATCTATAGAAAAAGCAGAGTTGTCATCCTATGACAGGACTACAAGAACACCCTCCTCTCCTCCATAACATTAAAGGGAGGAGTTCTATAGTCCTCCAGATAGCTGGGAACAATGCAGCTGACAAAGAGTACAGGACAGGAAGTTATCAGCTGACAAGACAGGCATTTCTTGCAGTTATTGAACAGATAATACAAAAAAAACACTCCCAACTGTATATTTTTTAAACAGGGCAAAAGGGACCAAAAACAGGAGAAATTCACTGGTAGGGTTTACAAATCCCTTAACTCGGTATAACAACCAGTCAGCTAGGATTTTTTTGGAAGCAGAGGTCAGCCACGGCAGCCTACATTTTTTTTTCACAGCTCGTTTCATTTAAAGTAGAGCTATAGGCATAACAGTAAGAGAGGGTTATAACTCCTGTCAGATTATTTTTTACCATCTGTGTCCCATTGGGGAGATTTCCCTTCATTTCCTGTCCCATAGCCAAACAGGAAGTGAAAGGAAACCCCTGCAAATTAAGGGAATTCCTTGGGACCTCCCACCAATACTAGTATGCCTATTGGAAAATTTCCCCTCTATTACTTTTCTGGGGACAACCTAAAATTTGGGATTTTCTTTTACTTTCAATGATAATTGTAAACAGGACAAATAGGATGAATCTCCATAACAGGGGGGGCACAGACAGCAATAAAAACCTGACAAGCCTTCTAATCCCTCTCCAAAACAAACAATAAAAAAAAGTTTTGCCTTTAGTTAAACTTTAAACATACAAAATATCCACCCCCTTGCTCTACATATAGGTGTAACTAAGCTGCAGTACCTAAAACAATCCTGAAGGTGGCACAATAATCCCTTTGACTACCTTTTTCCAGTGTTTGAAGGGATTCTGTCACAGAGCAGAACACATGCCTCATGACTATCCCTTTTAAGGGGATCATTTGTTACTTATAATCCCTAAGTAAACTTCCAGTGAAAACGACTACCCATTATTATCTATCCATACGTTTTAGTGGTTCCATAGTCTTAATTTCTCATGATCCACGGCAGGTTCAGCCAGGGCATGCTGGGTCCTGCAGTACCGAATGAGCAGGAGTAGACTAACAGTCATGCACTTCTGTGGCGGACACTTTGGGGGGGACTTACTAAGGCTGGGTTCCCACATGCTGCGACTTGCAGTCTGGAGCCCAGTGCGTTTCTGTTCACTGGTTCAGGTGCGATTTTTTGCACCTAAACCAAACTCAAAAACGCACGGGGCCTTTTTCAAAACTGCACCGCGGCCGCCCCGGACATGCTTGAACTGGTTCCATTGCGAGTTGGTCTCCTTCACACGTTATGCAAATTGGATGCAGTTAAAAACACATCCATCTGTGATTGGACAAGAGGAGATTGTGATGTTCATACGCCCTTTGTCCAATCACAGAACGCCTTGCATCTTTGAAAAGCTGTTTTCTGAACGGAGCAGCTACATTGAGATCAATCCACTGTGATCCAAGTTAGAGGCTGTGTGTAAGTAACATTGTTCAAGAAAGCAGCCACCAACGAGGCACACATCATTAGGAGGTACCTAGCTAATGCCCCAAACAACGTTTTTGCGCACCCCTTTAACAATTATTGTTTTTTTTTTGTTGTTTTTTTAAATAAAGTGTGGGGGGGCGACATATAATGTACCATTAGTACACGCTGTCACGCAGTTTGGGTTACAACCCAGATTACAGTACTTGTGGTCTACAACCATTTCCTGCCTTTCTAGCTTTAAGAAACAGAACTTTTCGATGGCCCTTTAACACGTATGATTTTTTTTTTTCCTACGCACCCCCCCTTTTTTTTCCCCTGCTTTCTTATGGAAACCATTACAGCTAAAAATGGCTAGTCTCTAAGTGCAAGACGATAAACGATAATTGGCGCAACCAGAAAACATTTGAGATCTGTGTCTGAAATACCTGGTTAAAAAAAAAAAAAAAAAAAAAAAAAAAAAACAAAAAAATGTAAACATAAAAAAAAAACCCTGAATGTACAAGAGAGAAGGTGGCAAAGAGAAAGGGATACAGTCCGTTCTCCCATCTCGTTTTCCTATATCACATGGGGCGGAGTCACTGACCCCATTTGTACGTTAAGCTCCTCACATTCCATTCTTTGGTCCCAATGTCCCACCCACACAAGCTTCCCAAAGCTCCGTCTGTACTACCAGTGTTTGGCTTCAGTTACCCACCCCCAACAGGCTGCGTTTTTTTTTTTGTTCCCCAGTCCCTCCCACCTTAAAGGCTGTGTCTGTTCACTTTCCCCCCCCCCCCTGCGCACACAGCCTGCGTTTGGCCCCAAGACCCCCCATTTGCTTAGGCCACACTAGTGGCCCCCCCATCCAACCCAAGCGCTAATTGGCCCATATATCTTGCTGGGCCCCTTAATTTCCCATCCAGGAGAGGCTCTGTGTGGCTCCAATCTCCCGTCCAGTACAGGCTTGTTTGGTGTAGGTCCTTTGTCCATCCCAAGCGTTGTTTTGGTTCCCCCCCCATCCACCGTGCGAGTTTAGGAGGTTCCACTTCTGCTTGGCAGCTTTGGCGGAGGTCACTGCACTGGGTTAACCACCAGAACTTTGCACTGGCGCTTGGCTATTTTATCCAGCGATAGGGTGGCCCGCTCGGGTGGCAGGTAGAGGGGGCGGCCCAAGGGCGATCCTACAGGTGGAGTGATTGCGCGACGCTCCATAACGCTGCCGGTTCTATACAAAGAGAGGAGGGGTGTTACTGGTCAGATCATCAGGTGCAAACAGAGGGGGGGGGGGGGAGGCAAAGAAAAGAAAACGAATGCAGCCACCACATCTGATCGGTAAGCTGCAATATATTACATTTTTGTTTTAGGGTTTCATACTGCTTTAAGCATTTATACATAAAACAAAATGATTGTTTAAGGGAATACCCATTCCTATAACTGTCCTGCACATGTTGAAGTCATAAAAAATAGAAGCCTAATGATTTCTTGCTAAAGCTTTAATATGCACCCATTTATAGCCATCCTAATATAGATAGGATCACAAGTTTTTGTTTTCAAGATAAAGCTGCTGATTAGTAGACATCTTGTGGAGCCTCAGTCAGGTACACACTTATAGTGGTTGTAAAGGCAGAAGGTTTATCTTAATAAATTCTATACATTAAGATAAAAAGCCTTCTGTGTGCAGCAGCCCCCTAATACTTACCTGAGGTCCCTCTCTGTCCAGCGAAGTCCACGAGTGTCTCAGCTACCCGAGATTCTCCTTCCCTGATTGGCTGAGACAGAGCAGCAGCGCCATTGGCTGCCGCTGCTGTCAAGGTCAGCTAGCCAATCAGGAGAGGGGGTGGGGCCGGGGGGTCCTGTGAATGGACACAGGGAGCTGTGACTCCCACTTGGGAGGCGCCAGGAGCACCGAAGAGGCACCTGATGAGAGAAGGATCGGGCCTGCTCTGTGCAAATCCACTACACAGAGGAGGTAAGTATAACATTTTTTTTTTCTATAAAAATAATACACGAGACATTACAATTACTTGCTCACGCCGTTATACGTTGGCAGAATGGCACCGCTGCAGAAACCGCTATACCCGTACGGCGGCTCCTTTAAGAGCCCTAGCAGACGCACGCACCCGCTGCACAGCGGAGGACCCGATGCGTGTGGCCGGTGGGCGCGATCGCGGGCATGAGAGCCGGAACGGGGATTTGTGTGTGTAAACACACAAATCCCTGTTCTGATAGGGGAGGAGACACAGATTGTCTGTTCCTACTAAGTAGGAACAACGATCTGGATCCTTCTTCAGTCAGTCACATCCCCCCACAGTTAAAAACACTTCCCTAGGGAACACATTTAATCCCTTGATTGCCCCCTAGTGTTAACCCTTTCCCTGCCAGTGACATTTACACAGTAATCAGTAGGGGTGCAACGGATCGTCGCCGATCCAGGATCTGTACGGATCAACCTCCGCGGATCGGCACACCCGCGATCCGCGGAGCACTCTGCGGCCTTGGCCATAGGAAAGGCCGCGGCTTCGGCCTAGCTCCGGAGCGGCGGCCATCTTGGTACACCCAGAAGCGGCTGCTGTCTCATCAGGAAGTGATGTTTCGTCGCCGCCATGTTGCTACACCCCACACTCCTGCACAGTACAGTAATGATAGCGTGAGAAGGGGGCAAGCGGACATCTTGTTACACCCACCGGAGTTTTAGATTTAAAAGCTATTTTCAACACAAAACTGAGCTTATATGCATAAATACAGTATTTGTAGATCGGACGGACTGTTTAGATGTTAGATTTTAAAAGCAACAGCAAACCTGCTGACCTTACATGGTCAGTCCGGTGGGTGTAACAAGATTTGTGTGTTTTTTTTTTTTTTGCTGATCCGAAAATGATCCGATCCGTGACTCTGTTCCGAGGATCGATCCGATCCGTGAGTTTTTTGATCCGTTGCACCCCTAGTAATCAGTGCATTTTTATAGCACTGATTGCTGTAGAATTGTCAAGGGTCCCAAAAAAAGTGTCAAAAGCGTCCGATCTGTCCGTCGCAATGCCGATAAAAAAAAAATTATGTAGAAGAATACGTATCAACCTAAACTGATGAAGAAATTTGTTTTTAAAATTTTTTGGGGGGGATATACATTATAGCAAAAAGTTAAAAAATATATTTTTTTTTTTCAAAATTGTTGCCTTTTTTTTGTTTATAGCGCAAAAAATAAAAACCGCAGAGATGATCAAATATCACCAAAAGGAAGTTCTATTTGTGGGAAAAAAAGTACATTAATTTTGTTTGGGTACAGCTTTCCACGACCGTGCAATTGTCAGTTAAAGCGGCGCAGTGCCGTATCGCATAAAATAGCCTGGTCAGGAATGGGGTAAAGCCTTCCGGGGCTGAAATGGTTAAAGTAGGAGTATGGCTAAAGCCATTTTAATTGTACTTCTCCTATGGATCACAGGATTGCAGTTTGTTCTGCACTTCTGTGACCTGTTTTCAGCCGACAGAGGGCTAAAGCCCGCTGTTGGCACAGAGCCAGTCCAGGCTTGGGAAAGATCCTGACTTTACAGTCGGGATCCTCCCAGAAGCCTGGACCGGCAGCTGGCTCACCCCTCTCAGCATGCCACACAGAGCCTTAGTCAGCCGCTCCTGCCCCCTGCATAGCCCAGCGCTCCAGTAAGTGCTGGAGGAGCAGAGCAGAGTGCCGCTGACTGACAGTCCCTGCTCAGGGCGGAGGGGAGAACTGAGTGATCAGCGGTGTTTAATCACTCAGTTCTTGGTGTAGAGCCGGCAGGGGACAGCTGCAGCTGGTATCGGTGCTGCAGCCATCTAGGCGAGTATGATTTTTTTTTTTTTTTGCTATTCAAATACTTCTCTTTTAATTCTGTATATTCCTAGCCGAATCCTTTTATTTCTGTTTTTGAGCATGGAAGAGTTGGATTCTTGGCAATTTTGTTTCCAGTCTGTGTTACCGCTAGGGAGATTCAGCCTCTATCTGTCTTGGTGACCACTGTCTCCAGAACAAAGGTAGAGGGAAATCTTCCAATAGGGACACTTCTCCTGGTGACATAAGGCTAGCCATACACGTTACAATCCAACCATATCATCTCTGTACATTGGACCACCAAAACTAAGTAATATGAGGACCTATTTAAACTATACAACCAATCGGGCCCTTGCATTACAAACTTGGTAGATCTAAGGGAGATAGCACATTTAGATTGCAATGTTTGAGCTTGAGAGAGGTTCTGTCCTCACTTTGGAGAGATTACCTCTCACTTCCTGTGGTGTCTCGGAGACAGAAAATAAAAGAAAAATCTACCCGAAGGAACAAGACAGCAATAACCCCAACAGAGACTTTAAATGCCAGTTCACCTATTCAGAAAGAAGATGAAAAGGTGAACACTATACACCCTCCCCAGCGGTCTAGGGATTTGAAATCCCCTCTCCTCTTCTTTCTGTAGGGCTTTTTTGTGCGATTCTGATTGGTCAGTGCTGCCACGTGACTGGTTTGACAAATCGGAATCGCTCTCATTTATCCGGAAAACTTTACAGAAAGAAGTGGAAGAACAGCGGGGGATTTGCTGCACCGGCTTTGTGGGCACTAACACCTCATCACCCACAGAGGTAAAGTACAGTGCGGACCGGAGGGGGTAGGGAAGGTCTATTGTGTAACCCTGAAAAGGTGAAGTAACCCTTTAAGCATTCCTCACTCTATCCAAAGATGCACTTAAATCTTCAAACCAACACCGGTGTACCCTAGGCCATCTGATACACTGGTCCGTGATGCCTACCTATGCCGAACCCTAAGCCCTATGCTTTTAAGCACTAAGCCCCACCCTCTGTCTTTTAATGGTCTAGTTTCAAGATGCTGGTGGCCAATAGAGACTCTGGCATTTTACTGTCAAATTGTAGGGGTGGTACCTAATGTTAATTTGAGCGAAGTTCTGTGTACAATTTGGGCTGAAGCTTCACAAGGACACAAAAGTTGGTTTGAAGAGTCAAGCAAATAAACCGTGCGCAACACATGATGTCTGCACTCCCATAGAATGGTTTGCTTGGATACTTCCTAGGCCCTGACAGCCACACTTTAAAGAGTAACGCTGAACCATAAAGCAGTTGGATTCCTCACCGGATCAGCTGACCGCGAGGAGGCTGCTGGTGAGAGAAAGACTGGGATCTCCCAAGAGCACCCCCTGCCTGCTGTCTCTCCAGATCCCTAAGTGCCGGACTGCTGGGACTACTTCTTCTTGAAACAGGACGAGCGTCTGGAGGAGCCTGTGACACACTGGCTGTGAACTGCAGCTTCAGCTTCATATGTTGGCTCAACTAGAAGGGGAAAACAGAAGAGAAATCAAGTCTAGTTGAAGTGGTCATGGTAACTGTATTAAAGCATATTTCCACCATTGCAGTCAAATTTGAGAAAAACCAACTATACAGCATGTTTGTTATGTGTTCCCACTCACACAGCATACCTATTTTTTTGTAATATTTGTTACTTTTTAGATGTTTCTTAGGAGAAGGTGTCATGGCTGACTTCAAGGTTTTTTTTAAACAAACAATGTTGGGGTGAGCCTATGCCAAGTCTGTCCTCATTAAAGCAGAACTTCACCCAAAAGTTCTGCTTGTCCCTCCCCTATTTTTTTTGGGTGTGTCACTGATCAGGTGACCAGTGTGTGGTTATTTGGTCATGTGATGGGCCCTGGGTTTAGCAGGGACTGACCAAATTTCAATTCATGTATTGCAGTCCCTGGTCGATGGAAGTCGATGGTTAGATCATCTTCTGTCGAATGGACAAGCTGGAAAACATTTGTTGATCAGTGGCTGCAGCCACTGATCAATGTATTTTGACAGTGGAGAGTCCCGCTGTCAGAATACTGAACCATCTATGGCCAGCTTAACTGCACTGCTGGTCTGTGCTACCGATGCGTGTCAGTGAACAGAGCGGCTTCCTGTGCCTCTATAGTTCCGTGCAAGAGAGCACAGGTCCGGGTAGCTATGCCCTCCTTCCCCCCGAAGCACTGTAGCCACCTAAAAATCCAATGCTAAAATCACTCAACTTGAACTTTGGCTGAACAGAAGAGACTGTGAAGAACAAGACTGAGCATATAAGAGAAGAAGTAAGTGTGGCTATTATATTTTTTGTAAAGAGGATCTTCAGTCCTAATTTTTTTTGCAAAAAATTAAAAAAAAAAAAAAAAAGTCAGCAGCTATGATAAATTCTGTAGCTGCTGACTTTTCATAAAAGGACACTTACCTGTCTAGGGATCCAGCGTCGTCCTCACCTGGGCCAGTTTTTTGGGTCCCCAGCGACAGAATGTTTACTGTGGGAAGCCAGGTGTGACTCCTTGCGGCTTTGGAGGGGACTTTCCACTGCACTTGCATGAGCCACGCTTTGTCAATGGTCCCGCAGTCTCCTGTGACATGTCCCAAGAGGTAGCGGGCACGTGTTTGGGAATCAAGGTGGGGGACTGTGGGGGGGGGGGGGGGGGGGGGTGTTGCATGGGGAGCCATCCCTGCTGGGAGAATACAGTGATTATTGCTAGCAGCTATAGCCATTGGCAATAATCGCATATAAAAACCTGACATGCTGGTTGTACCGAAGCTGATCAATCCCTGCTAAACTGACCTAGATTTGAACCATCTACGGCCGACTTAAGTCTCTTTAAAATGCATGTTAAAGCAAACCCGTGTTTCGCCTACTCGTTGCACAGAATAAAATTGTAACTTTCATGGAACTGAGCAAGCATGTTTATGCATAAAACTGGCCAGCCATCTGACTATTATCCAATCCAGTTCCATGGCCACCTTTAACAATTACTATAAAAGAATTTGTGCTGCTGAAGTCTTGATAGTCCGGGCTAGAGTTGGTTAATTCCCATCTGCCCACAGAAGCCAGATGCCCTTCCTCTGTAGACAAACAGTGAGTCATGAGATAATTGCAGACAATCTCTGGAATAATGAATCGTCTGGGAATATTAACAGTATGTCTTATGTTTTCATCAAAGCGGAGGAGAGGGTCAGGTCATACACTGTATTATTCAAGCACTTATCTCTTCACCACACACACCGTCTCCAATAATGACAGGGTAGGCGCAGTGCTGGAGGACGGCAGGCTGAAAGTCAGACAAAGATTTTTTATTTATTTTTCCCCATCAGCAACAGATAGCCTGTCTTCAATCACAGGGGAATTGTGGGGTTTGGCACAGCTATGTAAGACAAAATAACAGCAGGGCAGGAGAAGAGCTCTGTGTTGGACATAAATTGCTCCTCGCTGGATCAGCTTCAGTTCAAAGTGAATACCAAAGCAGAGATAGAAGGTGCATCTAAGTGCAGTAATAAAACACTTTAATGACAAGGAAGGGTTAATAACACTTATAAGATGGAAGTGAACAAACAGGCATATCAATGAATCCATAACGTCCAACGGGATGCCTCCTGGGAGTAAGACAGCTGCAGGTGGACGTTCCAGCTGATCAGCGGTGGTAAATACGGTCTTTCTGATCCAAGATGGAGGGCTGTGCTGTCATGACCAGCATGGAATCCAGGCAACCGTAAGCGATGTCAGAGTGGCCGGTACATGTTTCGGAGCATGCCCAGTCGCACCAACGATTGGTTTGAAGAAGGAGCAACCCTGCATGCTGCGAAACATGTACCGGCCACTCTGACATCGCTTACGGTTGCCTGGATTCCATGCTGGTCATGACAGCACAGCCCTCCATCTTGGATCAGAAAGACCGTATTTACCACCGCTGGTCGGCTGGAACTTCCACCTGCAGCTGTCTTACTCCCAGGAGGCATCCCGCTGGACGTTATGGATTCGTTGATATGCTTGTTTTTCACTTCCATCTTATAATTTTTGTTTTTTTAACCTTTCCTTGTCATTAAAGTATTTTATAACTGCACTTAGATGCGCCTTCTCTGCTTCTCCTATAAAGTGTTCTTCCCTCTTCTGAAGTGCTGCATTAATCTCAAGAGCCAGTCATGTACTGGTAAAGTCTTCTTGTTATCCAGAGCGCCCCTATTCTCCACACTCCTAGTTCAAAGGGAATGTAACCTCAAAAAATTATTTGACATGCATGTTCTGTTTTTTTTATATATTTTTTGCAATCTGTTCAGTTTTTAGCATTTCAGTTATTCAGAAATACCTGGTGACCCTGCCAGTTTCTCTTTATCAGATGCTGATCTATGCTGGTGTGGTCAAGTTTGCATCTCTGTGCTTCCTCTTCGGAAATACAGGATGTTGTGGTGATGCACGGTGTGCCTATATCTCCCTTAGTCATTTTATCCACCATGGCCCCCCACCTAGTCCTGCTGTGTTAACTGGTAGCAGCTCCCAACACTGCAGCATACACAGTAGAGGAACATATTGACTGTCGTATGTGAAGTCACTCAGAGTCCTACTTTAGCTCATAATTGTCACTGTAAATGGAAGTGGAGGACATCACTTTTTGCAGCAGCATCATCATCATCATGCAGGCCCTGTCCCTCCTTTCCACTGACTGATCGCAATATCAGAAGTGGCCCTTATGCACTTTCTAGGGAGAGCTGAAAAAAAAAGTTCCTTCTTGCAACAACACCTGAAATGCCCCAGAGAAAGAAACACAGCTTCAGGTGAGACCGCAATCCATGTCTCTGTAGTGGGTGCTCGCCCAGGATTGCCACGTCACATCATAGGATAAAAAGAGCTGGCCGCACACCACTTAGATACTCTAACTTTACTCCATATAACACATGGGGACAACACAAGTGACACCAAATCTGCAAGTGTTAACGCGTTTCACATGGCTCAGTGCTTACTCATAACGAGAAATGCCGGCCAGACTGATACGTCGCCGCAGCATCCCGATGCGGAGAAAGTATTCAAAAGAAGGGCGGACAGTAAAATTTACTGGGAGCAGAGGTCGGAATCGCATATTTTCTGATGACTCCCATCCTTTACATCGCAGCCCCCCCCCACATTTATATCACAGTCCCCTTCTTACATCATTGTCCTCTGTTCCTCCCTCCCCATCACTGTTACTCCCCCTTTACGTCACAGTTCCCCTATGCATCATAGTCCCCACTCTATGTCACAGTTCCTCTTTTACGTCAATGTGACCACCTCCCTTAGCCCCCCTTCAAAGCACTGTTCTTACTCCCTCTTTATAGCAGCAGCAATGGGGAAAGCAGGAGATAAATGTACACTGCAGCTATGACAGAAAGGAAGAGCAACCTTTCTATCGGAACCAGCATTGACTTTTTCAGTAATTTGAGCTACAGTAGCTCTTCTATTGGATCAGACGACACAGGCCAGCCTTTGCTCTCCATGTGTATCAATAAGCCTTGGCCACTTATGACCCCATCACCAAGTCACTAATTTTCCTTCCTTGGACCACTTTTGATCGGTCCCGACCACTGCAGACCAGGAACATCCCACAAGAGCTGCAGTATTGGAGTTGCTCTGACCCAGCTGTCTAGCCATTAAAATCTGGCCTTTATCAAAGTCAGTCAAATCCTTATGCTTGCCCATTTTTTCTGCTTTCAACACATCAACATCAGGGGCGGCATGTTCATATATCCCACCCATTTTCAGATGCCATTGTAACAAGTTAATCAATGTTATTCACTTCACCTGTCAGTGATCATAATGTTATGGCTGATCACTGTATTCTTGTACTCAGGTCTAACATCCTGAAGTTTTCAGAAACTTCCCCAAAAATTATACTAATATTCTATCACATTCAGGGGTAAGCAACATTAAAGAGGTGGAGAATCTACCTGAACAACATGGGAGAAGTCAAAGATCACCGGACACAGTGTCACCTCCTCACGCCTGATTTAAACCTCTAATTACCGTAATACCGTGTCGCAATTGCGTGCATTGCACAGCAATCATGGGTTCATATCAGTCTGTCAAACACACTCAGATCACTTTTCAGGGGAACGGCAGTGCCTGCTGCACTTGTGAATGAGCCCTTAGTTGCATTCAGCAGCGGCACCCTTAGTGCTTGATCACATGTAAAGTTGGAGGATGGGGGGTGTAAACCCTGCGGTTGAGTCACGGTTTAACCGCCCCCAATTTGGCAGCAGCCAAAAGGTGTACACATACCACAGCAGGAATTAAGCCCTGTGTTGCTTTTGGTGGGGCTACCACCTGCCAATCGCGACCCATTCAAGTAAATGGGGCCACTCTGCAAGGGCCCCGCAACTACATGCTTCTGCGGGGTCCAAGAGGCTAACGCAGGTGGTGAAAAGGCAACACAAAGCTGCCTGCTTTAACCCTTGTTTTCTGTAGTGCACAAGATTGCAGGGTACTTGCAGAGCAGCCTCATTCACTTGAATGGGTCATGCTTGAAACAGCACTGCACCCGCAGTGTGGGTAAACCGCAGAACATCAGTGTGAAAGCAGCTCTATACTATTATGCCCGGTGTATTGCTTCACATTGACTTGATGATCTCTTCATTCCTGCTGCTGGCACCACTGCTAGAAGGGATAAGAGATGGAGTGCAGTTGGTATCACTCCGCATGGGACAGGAGCCAGCACTACAGAGGAGGCTTTGGCTTATGTGGCTCTTGCTCCCTACTACAGCCTCAACTTTATAAGTAGTCCCTCTGCATTGTACTCTGTTTGATTCTGTGGAACGGCAGGTCAGCAAGCCCAGACCGAGATCTACCAGTCACCTGTCTGCGATCTACTGACAGAAACTTTCCTTTAGAACCTCTTTCTTTATAATACAAAAAGAAAGGGTTCCCCTATTGGTGGACTTTTTAGGCACGTATAAAACGGTGTAGAAGAGTATATAAAGTACAAATAAAGTTGATTAAATAGAAAAATACTAAAAAATATGACAATAGTGTAACGTCTATTATGGGAATGCGAATCAAGCAGTTTTACATTTGTATATATACAGTGTAAAAGACAATGCACTTGCACCCAAGGGGGATGGAGGGGATGGGTTCCTCTATATGCCGCCCTTTCTATCCAGCTTCCTCTTCTTTCTGCTGCCCCCAGGCCCTGGTGTGCTCCTCTGTCCCCCCAAAGCTGTGCCGGTTTCCCCCTACCCTCTCCTGCCAGCTGCTGTGGGGGATCTGTTAGGATGGAGTCCAGGGAGAGGGGCGGTAAAAATGTCATTTACCGGTCCCTTCCTCTTCTAAATGGACACAGTGAGTAATCAGTACTGATCGCTCCTGTGTCCATTCATCGCTGAAGCATAACAAACTGTGTTTACTATGCTTCAGTGTGTGAATGAACGGGAAGCTCTGTACAGAGCTCCTACTGTCCATTCATTCAGTGCAGCTGAGGCTGCAGAGATGGAGATTGAGGGTTGTGTACTCAATCTCCTTTCTCTGTCTTAAAGGTGGAAAATTAGGAGGTCTGTCTAGACCCCTGATATTTCACCAAAGGCCCCAACGGGGCTCCTAAAAAAAAAAAAAGTGTAAAAAAAAAAAAAAAAAAAAAAAGAAGAAAAAAAAATTATATAAAATAAAATGGTAAAAAAAAATATAAAAATAAAAACTACCGACACCAGTGGCGGAACTACCAGGGTCACAAATGTACTTGCAAAAGGACCCTAGCGCTCTGCCATCGTGCTTGGAGGGAAGTACCCCAGCTGGGGGGTCAAGGGCGCCCTTCGTGGTTTCTTGCACCAGGGACTCGAAGGTTCTAGTTACGCCTCTGGACCATCCTATATAGTTACTGCCTGCTGAGCTAGGACTGTGTATATGGCTAACTGCAGCAGAGAGACAGTAAGTATGCTCTTAAGGTTACACATCCAAGACAACCTATCCCCCACCACAGGGTGCTTGTAAGAGACCCAAGGATCATATTAACAAGAAAAGATGCAGAATCTTTTTAAATTACACAATATTAGGCTATAAGAAAAAGGCTGGAATATGCTTCATGTTACAGATCCACATACTATGCACATCAGCCTGCTTCTACAAGCTTTGGGCTTGTGTCGATGGCATCTGTTTAACTTCAGTTTCAGACGTTTTTGAGATCATTCAAAATTTACTGACAGGTGAAGGTGACTTGAAGATGATCTCCCTTCAAGTAGGTTTTGCAATCCATAGACTCGTATGGGGATGCAAAACCTGCTTGAAGTGAACAAAAGCCCAATCACACTTAAACAAACTCACAAGATTTCCACAGTTCCCTGCTGCTCACCTCAAACAAGCCGGCTTTTAAAGCCATGAAGGTGACACCGATCGTCACTGAGCTGCCTTTCCGACAGAATCCCAGACTATTAATTGGAGTGTAACACACCATGGCCTCCTGGGCGCCCTGGGTCATACGTCGTTCCTCTTCTGACAAGCACCGACCTGTGGAAGGCCAGAAATTTAGCAAATCCTTATTTACTACATGACAGTGTGTCTCCTCTTACTGGCTCCTCTCTACTCACCACCTGCTGCTGTGTTGACGTCCGGCGACCACACCAATCGAACAGCTAGGAAATCCTGCAGGTCGTTCAGCAAAGTGTAGGTGACACGAAACGTAGAGTGCGCCTGAACTGGAGAGTCACAGCGAGCGGTCATGACAAACCGCGGCCTCTCCAGCCGAATACTTGGGAGCCTGGAAGAAAAGGTAACATTGATTGCAAATTGTAGTTACCACACAGAACAATCTACCTGGTGGTTTGATAACTTACTTGTAGTGGGTGTAAATCCCAGATGAATGTGGCAGTTTCGAGGTTGACCAGTGAACTATAGCAACTAATGGAACCTCCAAACCCTAACAAAACAATAGAAAAAAAAGGAGAGAAAAATGACCAAACTGAGGTGACATAGGGGCAGAGACTGTGAAAGACATACAGGCAGGGGTGTACGTACAGGGGGTTGCCATTGTGACCCAGACCCCCTGTACATCTGGATAGGAGGGAGGCTGCATGTAGGAGGAACTGATCCCTCCATGCAGCCACTGAAACATCATCTCCCTCCCACAGACACTTAGTGGCTAAAAGAGGGAAATGGAGGGCATCAGCTCTGCCACATGCAGCTCCCACTGCCTCCCTATCTATACCTGTCCTTCTACCCTGGGACTCCTGTGTCATTCCCTGACCCCGCCCCCACACACACACACCCCGCTGCGGGATTTCATGCTGGCTGCTGCGGGGGATCTGTCAGGATGGAGAGCGGGGAAGGATTTAGTAAATGTGCCATTTACCAGCCCCTTCCTTATTTTAATGAATAGAGTCAGTGATCCATCCATGATATACTGTGTTTACTATGCCTCAGTTTATGAATGAAGAGGAAGCTCTGTGCAGAGCTATTCCTGTTCATTCATTTTGTGCAGCTGAGGCTGCAGAGAAAGGGATTGATGAATCGGTCCTCAGTCCCTTTTTCTGTCTCAAAAGTGAGACATCAGGGGTCTGTTTAGACCCCTGATAATTCACCAAAGTCTCCCAACGGGGGTCCTAAAAAAATATGTAAAATAATAAAATAAAATTGTAATAAAAATAAATGAAATGGTAAAACATATTATGAAAAAAAATGACTGGGCTCTGGTGTTCCACCACTGTGGGGAGGACCCCAAGATGGCAGGAGGGTGGCCTGCTGCGGGACCGTAATAAAGGGTCCCAAAATAGGAGTAAAGGCCCCCGGGATCAGTGGGAAGGGCCCCGGTTGTATCCCCCCCCCCCCCCCCAGGCCCTGAAGGTCCTAGCTACGCCTTTGCAGCAAAAAAAACAAAAACAAAAAACACCATCATCCCAACCAAAACATCTTAAAATTCGTGAACTACAGGCATAAAAAAAAAAAGAAAATTTTATATCTAGATATAGAGATATATATAGAGATATAGATATATATATATATATCTATATCTATATAGATTTAGAGATAGATAGATAGAGTGTGTGTGAGTTAGTGTTTGGCTGAAGCCATTTATTATCAATCAACTGTGTTTACTCTTTTTAAATCATTATGACAACAGAAACTACCCAAATGAATCTGATCAAAAGTTTACATACCCTGGTGATTTTGGCCTGATAACATGCACACAAGTTGACACAAAAGGGTCTGAATGGCTATTAAGGAAAACATCCTCATATGTTTTCTTGTAATTAGTGTGTGTGTATAAAAGGTCAACGAGTTCCTGGACTCCTGACAGACCCTTGCATCTTTCATCCAGTGCTGCACTGACGTTTCAGGATTCTGAGTCATGGGGAAAGCAAAAGTATTGTCAAAGGATCTGCAGGAAAAGGTAGTTGAACTGTATAAAACAGGAAAGGGATAGAAAAAGAAATTGAGAATGTCAATCAGCAGTGTTCAAACTCTAATCAAGAAGTGGAAAATGAGGGGTTCTGTTGAAACCAAACCACGGTCAGGTAGACCAACTAAAATTTCAGCCACAACTGCCAGGAAAATTGTTTGGGATGCAAAGAAAAACCCACAAATAACTTCAGGTATAATACAGGACTCTCTGAAAACATGTGATGTGGCTGTTTGAAGATGCACAATAAGGAGGCACTTGAAGAAAGATGGGCTGCATGGTTGAGGCGCCGAAAGAAAGCCATTACTACGCAAATGCCACAAAGCTGATGTTTTGGGGATGTGTGAGCTACAAAGGCACAGGAAATTTGTTCAAAATTGATGGCAAGATGAATGCAGTATGTTATTAAAAAATACTGGAGGAGCATTTGCATTCATCAGCCAGGAAGCTGTGCATGGGACGTACTTGGACATTCCAACATGACAATGATCCAAAACACAAGGCCAAGTTGACCTGTCATTGGCTACAGCAGAATAAAGTGAAGGTTCTGGAGTGGCCATCTCAGTCTCCTGACCTCAATATCATTGAACCACTCTGGGGAGATCTCAAACATGCAGTTCATGCAAGACAGCCCAAGAATTTACAGGAACTGGAGACTTTTTGCCAAGAGGAATGGGCAGCTTTACCATCTGAGAAGATAAAGAGCCTTATCCACAAATACCACAAAAGACTTTAAGACTTTAATTGATGTTAAAGGGGGCAATACACGGTATTAAGAACTGGGGTATGTAAACTTTTGATCAGGGTCATTTGGGTAGTTTCTGTTGCTATTATAATTTAAAAAGAGTAAACACAATTGATTGATAATAAATGGCTTCAGCCAAACACTAACCATGATTGAAAGAAAAGTTTTTGTGTTATCATTCATTTTCTCTGAAAAATGGCCAAGAAATCCTAAATTCTGCCAGGGTATGTAAACTTATGAGCACAACTATCTCTCTCTCTATTTTATATATATATAAATAAATAAAAGAGATCAATAGATCCAGATACTGTAGGGAAGTAAAGGCGCAAAATTGCTGGGCATTCCTATGTACCCATTATGTAGATGGCAGGAGGTGATAATTGATAAAGTCCATCAAAAGTCTATGTGGGGAAAAAGGGGGGGACTAAATAAAACGTTCAAACAAGTATTTCGAAGTCCACACTAATGGCTGCCTTCCTGGAAGAGCTGAACCTAAGCCCCAATAATCTGCAAAAGAACACAAGGAGAGGAGGCGCCTCTAAGTGCAGTATTAAACCAATTTTAATAAAAACTCTGTGCAAAACACTCACATTTTGTAGATTAACATTAAGCATGTAATGTAACTAGAAGTCCAGGAGGAGAGGGGTCCGTCAGGTCTGTCACTAACTGGCGCTGAGTCCTGCTGTGCGTGCGGCTGTGCCCGAACACCGCTAAAGCCGGCCGCGGTGATGAGATTCCAAAGCGAGGCCTGAGACGCTGATGGAAAGCAGGCGCGGAGCTGTGACGTCACTGGGATGCGACGCGTTTCGTGAGCGTGCAGGCTACGATAGCACGGTAGCCGCGCTCCTTCATCAAAGCTGCAGAGGGATCGTGGGAGTGGTTTAAGAAGAGAATGGGGGCGGGGACTGGAGAGAAAAGGGGAAGAAGGAAGAGCGGATTGACAGGAACACAGTGAGGGGGAGGGAAAAGGACAAAGGATGATGGCTGTGTATCTGGTTTATCCAAAGAATGACAGGGTGTAAATCAATATGTGGGGGAATATATGTGTAAATAGAATAAAGGTGGATATGAAGATTTAATTTAGAAATAAACATGAAAGTGAAAGTAAAAGTGAAAATAAAAATAAATATAAAAAAAAATAAAATATAAAAATAATAATAATAATAAATAAAAATAAAAATAAAAATAATAATAATAATAGTAAAAATAAAAATAATAATAATAATAAAAATAAATAAAAATAATAAAAATAAATAAAAGTAAAAATATGCTCAAAGTGATGATGATAATAATAAATGCTAATAAGGATAAATAGAGTTAAATAAAAATGTTGTTGTATCATGAGATGATAGTTTGAGTAAAATGAACATTAAGATTAACATTAAGGTTAAGATTATTAATAAATCTGTATACATGTACGAATATGTGCATACATGTGCACAGGTATGTATTTTGTCAGGTGCATGCGCACGCATAAGGGGCCCACTGCTAAGTGGCCTCCATGCATGCGCCGCTCATAACAACATAAAGGGAAGAAAAGGGGCCTATTCAAGAAATGGGGGGGGGGGAGGGAGGGGGGGGGGGGAGCCCATGTATGTAGAGAGGTACACGGGTTCTATAGAATTCATTTTCTAAAAAGACAGTCAAAACACAAAAAAACAACAAAAAAACAAAAACAAAAAACAAAAACAAAAACAAAAACAAAAACAAAAGCAAAAACGGGGAACCCATCAGGCCTTCGGAGGTCAGTGTATGATTATCGTTAAAACAGCTTACTCATTTGGTTATAGATGGTAAACAGATATAAAATAAATAGATAAAAGAGTACATTGAGGTATAATATTGTGTTTACAGAATAGTTGCAATCTCAATGCTTTCGTTGATTCCTCCCGGCGAGAGTACATCTAAGGTATAGATCCAAAAAGTCTCACGTGCACAGAGCTTTTTGAATCTTTCAGCCGCCGGGAGAGACCTCGGAATTTGTTCAATTACCCACACTTTCAGGCCCTCAGTAGAACCTTGGTGGGCTAAGGAGAAATGTCTTGGGACACTATGAGGATCTGTTCCACCTTCTATGAGCCTTCTGTGTTCCCCAAACCTTCGTCTCAGGGCTCTAATTGTCCGGCCCACATACATTAGGCCACACGGACACATTAGGCCATAAACGACGAAGTCGGATGAACAGTTATAGAATTCCTTTAGCACAAAGGTCTTACCCTTAGTGGTAAAGGACTTCTGTCCATGCTGAATGAATTTGCAGGTTTTGCACAAGGCCTTACGGCACTGGTACATGCCTACTAGGGGGATCAGTGTAGGTACAGACGATGCTGTTGGAATGGATCTGAACTTGCTGGGTGCAATCTTACTTCTAAGGTTGGGAGCCCTGCGATAGATCACCTTGGGGCTCCCAATTCGCCCCAAGGTGATCTATCGCAGGGCTCCCAACCTTAGAAGTAAGATTGCACCCAGCAAGTTCAGATCCATTCCAACAGCATCGTCTGTACCTACACTGATCCCCCTAGTAGGCATGTACCAGTGCCGTAAGGCCTTGTGCAAAACCTGCAAATTCATTCAGCATGGACAGAAGTCCTTTACCACTAAGGGTAAGACCTTTGTGCTAAAGGAATTCTATAACTGTTCATCCGACTTCGTCGTTTATGGCCTAATGTGTCCGTGTGGCCTAATGTATGTGGGCCGGACAATTAGAGCCCTGAGACGAAGGTTTGGGGAACACAGAAGGCTCATAGAAGGTGGAACAGATCCTCATAGTGTCCCAAGACATTTCTCCTTAGCCCACCAAGGTTCTACTGAGGGCCTGAAAGTGTGGGTAATTGAACAAATTCCGAGGTCTCTCCCGGCGGCTGAAAGATTCAAAAAGCTCTGTGCACGTGAGACTTTTTGGATCTATACCTTAGATGTACTCTCGCCGGGAGGAATCAACGAAAGCATTGAGATTGCAACTATTCTGTAAACACAATATTATACCTCAATGTACTCTTTTATCTATTTATTTTATATCTGTTTACCATCTATAACCAAATGAGTAAGCTGTTTTAACGATAATCATACACTGACCTCCGAAGGCCTGATGGGTTCCCCGTTTTTGCTTTTGTTTTTGTTTTTTGTTTTTTGTTTTTGTTTTTTTGTTGTTTTTTTGTGTTTTGACTGTCTTTTTAGAAAATGAATTCTATAGAACCCGTGTACCTCTCTACATACATGGGCTCCCCCCCCCCCCCTTTTCTTGAATAGGCCCCTTTTCTTCCCTTTATGTTGTTATGAGCGGCGCATGCATGGAGGCCACTTAGCAGTGGGCCCCTTATGCGTGCGCATGCACCTGACAAAATACATACCTGTGCACATGTATGCACATATTCGTACATGTATACAGATTTATTAATAATCTTAACCTTAATGTTAATCTTAATGTTCATTTTACTCAAACTATCATCTCATGATACAACAACATTTTTATTTAACTCTATTTATCCTTATTAGCATTTATTATTATCATCATCACTTTGAGCATATTTTTACTTTTATTTATTTTTATTATTTTTATTTATTTTTATTATTATTATTATTTTTATTTTTACTATTATTATTATTTTTATTTTTATTATTATTTTTATTTATTATTATTATTATTTTTATATTTTATTTTTTTTTATATTTATTTTTATTTTCACTTTTACTTTCTAATTTAAATCTTCATATCCACCTTTATTCTATTTACACATATATTCCCCCACATATTGATTTACACCCTGTCATTCTTTGGATAAACCAGATACACAGCCATCATCCTTTGTCCTTTTCCCTCCCCCTCACTGTGTTCCTGTCAATCCGCTCTTCCTTCTTCCCCTTTTCTCTCCAGTCCCCGCCCCCATTCTCTTCTTAAACCACTCCCACGATCCCTCTGCAGCTTTGATGAAGGAGCGCGGCTACCGTGCTATCGTAGCCTGCACGCTCACGAAACGCGTCGCATCCCAGTGACGTCACAGCTCCGCGCCTGCTTTCCATCAGCGTCTCAGGCCTCGCTTTGGAATCTCATCACCGCGGCCGGCTTTAGCGGTGTTCGGGCACAGCCGCACGCACAGCAGGACTCAGCGCCAGTTAGTGACAGACCTGACGGACTCCTCTCCTCCTGGACTTCTAGTTACATTACATGCTTAATGTTAATCTACAAAATGTGAGTGTTTTGCACAGAGTTTTTATTAAAATTGGTTTAATACTGCACTTAGAGGCGCCTCCTCTCCTTGTGTTCTTTTGCAGATCCAGATACTGCCATCATGTCAGAACTTAATTAAATTGGAGTTTCTGAAATAAAAAAACGACAAATTTAAAGGGTTACTTCACCTTTTTATAAGAAATTTGAAAGGTGAGCTAACACTCCACAACCTCTGCACCCAGTTTCCCACTGTACTTTCCTCTGTAGGTGATGAGTTGTCAGTGCCCACACAGCCGGCATAGCGGTCCAGGGATTTGAAATCCCTGCTCTTCTCCCTAATCTTTATGCAGGGCTTCAGGAACAGATCAGAGCGATTCTCTTTGCTGGCACTGACCAATCAGAATCGTTGTGATCCATCACGGAAGCCCTGCAGAAAGAAGAGCAGGGATTTCAAATGCCTTGACTGCTACACAAGTAGTGTGGGCACTGACAGCTCCTCACCCATGGAGGTAAATACTGCAGGGATAAGTAGGGAGGGTGTAGGGTGTTAGCTCACCTTGTAATTTTTTTTCTGAAAAAGGTGAACTTGCACTTTAACTTCCTCCTACTCCATAAAAACTAACAAAACTAACAAATGAATAAATGCATTTAAATGCCTGTTGTATTTTCCGTCTCACCTCTTTGGCATCCTCAGGGGGGCGCTCTCTTGCCTGCAGCTGGAACAGGAAGTTGTGCTCCTCCAGGGAGCAGAGCATACTGGGTAACTGGGAAGAACAGCTGTGCAGTCGCAGGAATGAGGCCATACTGACGTCTCCTGACTGGTGACTGTGGACAGAGGACAGTCATGTAAAGTGTATGTTACCCACCCAAAAAATACCATTCTGTATATATTTATTTGTGTGTATATTCATAAAGCTGTCAATCTTCTGTAGCTGATCCTGCCAGTTCTTCTTGGTTTTGGTTTTAATATGACCACGCCAAGCATGGAAGCAGATCTGTGAAGGCGTGGTCAGTTTGCTTCCCTGGGATTGCTAGTAGAATTTACAGGATGAAGCATGGTGTGCCAGATACTCCCGTTGTCAGTTTGCCGTCACTCTGCTATGCCCAGTATTATCAGTCTACTGGACGCCATACAGGAGTCCTGTACACACCAAGGCTGCATTCACACCTGAGCATCACCTTTTTGAGAGTTTTTGTCAGGCGTTCTTTTGTATGTAAGTTTTTGAGCATTTTTTAATTTTTTTTTTATTAGCCAATACAGAAAAATATAATCCGTTGCATCATTTGTTGCTGTTTTTCAGCCTTCTCATCAGTGGCGTCGCTAGGGGGTGGCTTTTGGGGCTATAGCCCCAAATCTGGGGCCCATAGCCCTGAGTCTCTGCAGGGGACCCCAAGGGGAGGGGGGGTCTCTGGGGACCCTGATTTTAAGGGGGAGGATCTCTGGGGACCCTAATTTAAGGGGGAGGCTTTCTGGGGACCCTGATGTAAGTGGGGGGCTTTCTGGGGACCCTGATGTAAGTGGGGGGCTCTCTGGGGACCCGGATGTAAGTGGGGGGCTCTCTGGGGACCCGGATGTAAGTGGGGGGGTCTCCGGGGACCCTGATGTAAGTAGGGGGGGCTTTCTGGGGATATATACACACACATGTATATTACAGTATATACATGTGTATGCCCGCCCAAGCGTAGGACTTTCTTTACTACGCTGCTATGGGCTCTAGCCCCAGACCTTTTGTCGACCTAGCAACACCCCTGCTTCTCATCCACTTTTATTTTTTTTTACATTTTATGTAAAGTGTAAAGGTTATTATTAGGGGTTAATTTATTTAATATTATTTATGTATTTACTTATTTATTTAGTTAGGTTATGATTAGGTTTAGGGGTTATTATTCGTGTTCGGGTTTAGGATTAGAGGTTAATAGACTTAGGGCAGTGATGGTGAACCTTGGCACCCCAGATGTTTTGAAACTACATTTCCCATGATGCTCAACTACACTGCAGAGTGCATGAGCATCATGGGAAATGTAGTTTCAAAACATCTGGGGTGCCAAGGTTCGCCATCACTGAGTTAGGGGATGGGATAAGGTTTTATTTTACTTATTTATTTTTAGAATTATTTATTTTTATTTAGTTTAAATATTTTATTAAATGTTTGTGATTATTTATGTATTTTATTTCTTTTTTGATTTATTGTATTTTTTTTTTTATTTTATTTATTGCATTTGAGCAGAAAAACGCTCAAAAACGCATGACAAAACTCACGAAAACCCTTGAAACCAGCTGAATCAAGCGTTTCCATGCATTTCTATGGAACAAAAAACAAAAAATGCTTCAAAAACACACCAATCTGCCCGCTGCAAGCTACAAAAAAAGCTCCAGAACTTTGAGCTTCAGGCGACTTGTAGTGGAGGTGTGAACCATCTCCATAGAGAATATTATTATTATTATTATACAGGATTTATATACCACCGACAGTTTACATAGCGCTTTACAACATTAGGGCAGACAGAACAATTACAATACAGGAGGAATCAGAGAGCCCTGCTCTTTAAAGCTTACAATCTAGGAGGGAGGGTCAAGTTATACAAAAAGGTATTAGCTGTGGGGGATGAGCTAATGGAGAATAACTGATTTTTTTTTTTTTCTCCTCTGACGTTTTGGAGCTTCGAGCTACAAAACGCTGAGATGTGAATGGGGCCCAACAGTCAGCCTGTGATTACACAGGCGTACGCACCACTCTACATACAGCTGTAAGCCCCCCCCGGTCACACCGATGTGACTTGTCATGCGGTTTGACAAATCGCACACTAAAGTCTGCATTGGAAGCAGTCAAATCAGTTTGACTCAGACTCCAATTTTAAAAGTAGTTCCTGCACTACTTTTTGCAAGTTCAGGTGCGACTTGCATAGACATCTGTGCATCAAGTCACACAGATGTCTTCCAAGTCACACCTGAACACTGAAATGCTACTTTTGAATTTGAATTAGTACAAAGGATGTCAATCCCTTTATCCTCACCCACAGCCTGAGGAAGCCTCTAACTCATGGAGCTCAAGATATGTGATGTTAGTGCGAGGGGCTGAGCGTGGATTTGAGTATCCGCACACAGCCCCCAGAGCTAGGAGAAGAGGATAGGACACAGTGGTTCCCTTAAAGATTATTGTAAAGTCTTAAATACTGTGTAGTGGGTTTGCACAGAGCAGCCCCGATCCTCCTCTTCTCGGGTCCCTCTTCTGTGATCCTGGCCCCTCCCTCCTGTTCAGTGCCCCCACAGCAGACGGCTTGCTATGGGGGCACCTGAGCCAAGTCACAGCTCCCTGTGTCCATTCAGACATGGAGCCCTGACCTAGCCCCGCGCCCTCTCTCTCCCTTGATTGGCTAGCTGACTTTGACAGCAGTGACAGCCAAGGGAGAATCTTGAACTGTTGACACTCCTGGACATCGCTGCACAGAGAGTGACCTCAGGTAAGTGTTAGGGGGGCTGAGGGGGGCTCCTGCACGCAGAAGGCACGCACGGGAGCCGCCGGTCATGGCACTCACTCGTGAAAAAAACGGCAGGGGGGGCGTTTTTTCACAGCGCATGTGCCAATGACATCATCAGCACAGTATACAGTAAATTTCTCCTAAACGGCGCACGTTTAGGAGATATTTATAGTAATAAGCCTTTTTCTAGGCTTACTTATAGATACAACTTGCAAAGGGAAGTTTACAACTTCTTTAAGATAAAAACCTTATGCCTTTACAACCACTTTAACCAATGAGAAAATGAAGCTAAAAAAAGGAACTGATACATGTATGTTAGATGTTCAGATAAACAGCATGCTTAAAGCACAACTACGCTGCATCTGAGCACCACAAACTAAAAACAGTATTTACTTTTAGTATTCAAAGCAAACTTCCCCCCATCCATCCAGGTCTCCATGCTTTATTTTGCTGAGAAATCATTTTGAAAAACACCCCCCTAGCATTTCTGTATATGTTTAACTTTTTTTTTAAATAAATGCACATCTTTTTGCAGGTAAAAGATACATTTTTTTTTAAATTATTAGGAGCCTGGAAAGCATAGCACCCATGATCAGCAGTTCGCGGGTGCAATGTAGGACTCCTGCAGACTTGTCAGTGTGTCTGTCTGTTCATACCTCATACAGGCAGATGCACACTGACAAGAAGAGACAATGAACTACCAGAGTGCTCTATAGCATCATGGTAGTTCAATGAGAACTAAGACAACAGCCGCAACCTCTGAATAAGTGGAATGGCTGGGCTGAGCCCTGCATGGCTGCGTTTTCTTAAAAATAGTGACAGCGAGTGGGGGTGGAGGGGGGGGGGGGGAGAAGATCCCTGCCTTGCAGTCACTAGATGCTGTGAAGGCATCAGCTGCAGGAGTGAGAACATGTTACATATTTCACCCTAAAAACGAGTGAAACATGCAACATGTTCCCAAAGGTGAACTTATCTTTTAAAACAAGTAAATATGATACACTTTCCTGTTTATTAACCACTTCCCGACCGCCTGCCGTACATATACTGCGGCAAGGCGGCTTTATTACGTGAAATAATAAAAAGTAAAAAAATAAAAAATATAGGTACGTGATTTTGCTAATGGCCACTGGGGGGCACACACGTGCGCCGCCGGAGCCGCGATTGGCTACCTCTGTGGCCAATCAGCGCGCAATCAGAGGGCCTGGCGGACACGATGTCCGCTGGCCATCCGCGATCGCTCCCTGCAGAGACAGAACGGCGGTCTGCTGATGTAAACAAGCAGACCGCCGTGCTGTCAGGCATGGACACTCTGATCTAGTTTTCCAGGAACATGGATCAGTGTCCATGCAGTGAGCCCATCCCCCCCACACAGTTAGAAACACACTGAGGGAACACAGTTAACCCTTTGCTCGCCCCGATGTTAACCTCTTCCCTGCCAGTGTCAATTTATACAGCGTCAATGCCTATTTTTAGTACTGATCACTGTAATGATGTCACCGGTTCCCAAAAAGCTAGGTGCCTGATCTGTCCGCCACAATGTCGCAGTCCCGCTAAAAATCGCTGATCACCTCCATTACTAGTAATAAATAAATAAAAAATTCCATAAATATATCCCCTATTTTGTAGAAGCTATAACTTTTGCGCAAACCAATCAATATACGCTTATTAGGATTTTTTTTTACCAAAAATATGCAGCAAAATACATATTGCCCTAAATTGAGGAAGATTTTTTTTTTTTTTTTTTTTTTTAGGATGTGTTAAAGCAGAAAGTAAAAAAAAAATTTTTTTTTTTTTTTAAATTGTCGTTACTTTTTTTGTTTAACAGCGCAAAAAATAAAAAAAAACGCAGAGGTGATCAAATACCTCCAAAAGAAAGCTCTATTTCTGGGGAAAAAAAAACATCAATTTTGTTTGGGTACAACGTCGCATGACCGCGCAATCGTCAGTTACAGCGACCACGTATCGCAAAAAATGGCCTAGTCATTAAGGGGGGGTAATACCTTCGGGGGCTGAAAGGGGGTTAATGCTAGCAGCGTAAGGATTAAAACTTGTCAATGTGGATTGAGAGAATGAAGTTCCTCTTTAACCAGTGGGCGAGCATTGTTATGATGTGGATAGCATGTGTTTGGTTTATAGATACTTCGGATCTTCTGTTTACATTCTTTCTCAAGGAGTCATGTACAACCCACTGAATTCTTCATGCATTCCCATGCACCAAACCGGGGCTGGCTTGTATTTCAAAAGAACTTTACCTAACAAAGTGCCTGAAAATAAGAAAAAAAAACCAACAGCCCGCATTGCACTGAATCACCCTGCACTAGAAGGAGGACAAGGAGTGAAAGAACAAGAGAATTCCTTTTAGTTGTGGAGAAGGACAGACAGTTCTGAGCTCCGTCACTGTGGAAAATAATAATAATAATCTGTTCGCTGCTGGGTGACCACATGTTTCTGAAATATTCAGATTTAACATTTTTGTTTATAAGAGTTATTTCATCCAAAACCAATCATAGATGCTGGTTGTAGTAATGGTTCAAGACAGTTATGGAGGAAAACCTGTCACACTCAGGACTTTAACCACTTGCTTACCGGGCACTTAAACCCCCCTCCTGCCCAGACCAATTTTCAGTGCTGTCGCACTCTGAATGACAATTGCGCGGTCATACAACACTGTACCCAAATGAAATTTTTATCATTTGTTTTCACACAAATAGAGCTTTATTTTGGTGGTATTTAATCACAGCTGGGATTTTTATTTTTTGCTAAACAAAAAAAGAATTTTGAAAAAAAAAAAAAATCATGTTTCATAGTTTGTTATAAAATTTTGCAAACAGGTAACTTTTCTCCTTTATTGATATGCGCTGATGAGGTGGCACTGATAGGTGGCACAGGTGGGCACTGAGGATCTGCAGCAGCTCGCCATGATCAGGACTGATGTCCCTCTAACGGCTGCAGGTGATCGGCTTTTTTTTTCTCCTCACGCTGTCAGCACGAGGAGAAAAAATAGCCGATTGCCGTCTCTGTTTACATCACATCACAAGGAATGTAAACATCCTTGGGACAGAAATAGGGACGTGACAGGTACTCTTAATGGAGGGATCTGGGGTCAATAAGACCCCAAATCCCTCCTTTGCACTTGAAAACATTCAAACCACCAAGATCTGCGTTTTTGAATACTCTCAATCGCTTTGAGGGTTCTATAAAGGCTTTAAAAAAAAAAAAAAAAAAAATGCTCAAAGATTTGGAAATAATTCCTGTACATTCTAATTGTACAATGTCCTCTAAGAAAAGAGTATCCTGTTTTTTGGGGTTTTTTTTTGTTTTTTTTATTTTCCTGGCTTAGAATTTTTTTTTTTTCACAAAGTGGATTTTCAACTAATTTCACCTTATTCACTAAAATAAGTGAACATTCACTTTACAGCTGGCTATAGATGGATCGAACTTCATCCAGTTCAGCAGGGACAGGCTGAATTTCGAGCCATATATGTGGCTACTCCTGATCAGCAGAAACTGATTTAATGAATGACTTATGGGCTTGTTGGAAATTCTTTTCTTGATCAGCGTCTTAGGCTGCTGATCAACGTACTCTGACAGCGGAGAGTCCCACCTGTCAGGATACAATGTCTTTGTGGGGAGGATCCCTCTATCCACCACGATTGTGTGGATGGGGAATGCATTTGTTTTTTTTTTTTGTCATTTGATCCATCTATGTCCAGCTTAAAAGCCAACACACTCTTCTCCTCCTCTAGTAAATCTGGGTCAGGATTCAGATTTTTGTGCAAGTCCATTCTTTACTGATTCTCCTTTAACATACTGCAGTGTGGATTGTACGGTGTACAAACATGAACTTCTCACTTACCAGACATTGTCCACCAGCAGTACGGAACCATCCGGCATGACAGGAAGGTAACTGGCGTTGAAATTGGGGAGTATCCGTACATCCCGAATACAGAGGTCGTCCTGAGAGGAAGTGTTGAGCACTGAGAGGGGAAGAAAGATGGAGGGAGGGTGAGGGCAGCTGTATCCCCCCTACTTCTTTGTTCACTGTGCCCTCTTCTCCCAGATCTCACCTTTCAGAGCTGTAAGATGTTTCCCGGACACGTTGAACTGTCGGCACCTGAGGGTGGGAGGTGGGAGCACGGTGAGGAGGGTACTCACTGCCAGAGAGAAGAGAAGTCACTCAGAGAGGGGACAGAGCAACTACTGGTTATCAAAGGGAAAGAGATTAGTGGCAGAGCTAAAGGAAAACTATAACATATCTTAGGTATGCAGATAAACGTTATCCATATGAAGTAGTGGGGAAAATTATTATTTGATCCCCTGCAGATTTTGTAAGTTTGCCCACTTACAAAGAAATGAAGAGTCTATAATGTTTTATCACGGGTGTATTTTAAATGAGAGAGACAGAATATCAACCAAAAATCTAGAAAAAAAAAAACACGATACAAATGTTTTGAGTTGCAGTTCAAAGAGTAAAATAAGTATTTGATCCCCAAACAAAAAACATGACTTGGTACAGAAACCCTTTCTGGCAAGCACAGAGGTCAGACGTTTCTTGTAGTTGGTGACCAGGTTTGCACACATCTCAGGAGGGATTTTGGTCCACTCTTCTTTACAGATCTTCTCTAAATCCTTAAGGTTTCTTGGCTGTCGCTTGGAAACTCGAAGTTTCAGCTCCCTCCATAAATTTTCTATAGGATTAAGGTCTGGAGACTGGCTAGACCTCTCCATGACCTTAATGTGCTTCTTCTTGAGCCACTCCTTTGTTGCCTTGGCGGTATGTTTTGGGTCACTGTCATGCTGGAAGACACATCCATGACCCATCTTCAGTGTTCTGGCTGAGAGAAGAAGGTTCTCATCCAAGATTTTACAACACATGGCCACGTCTATTGGCCCCTCAATGTGGCAAAGCTGGCCCGGAACTTTAGCAAAGAAACAGCCCCAAAGCCTCATGTTTCTACCTCCGTGTTGGACTGTAGGGATGGTGTTTCTTAGGGTCATAGTCAGCATTTTTCTTCCTCCAAACACAGCGAGTCCAGTTAATGCCAAAGAGTTTAATTTTGGTCTCATCTGACCACAGCACTTTCTTACAATCCTTCTCTGAATCATTTAGATGTTCATTGGCAAACTTCAGACGGGCCTGTACATGTGCCTTCTTGAGGGGGACCTTGCGGGTGCTGCAGAATTTCAATCCATGGCGGCGTATTATGTTACCAATGGTTTGCTTGGTGACTGTGGTCCCAACTGCCTTGAAATCATCCACAAGCTCCTCCCGTGTAGTTCTGCGCTGATCCATCACTATTCTCATGATCATCCTTACCCCATGATGCAAAATGCTGCATGGAGCTCCACACTGAGGGGGATTGATGGTTATTTTGTATTTATTCCATTTGCAAATAACCACTCCAACAGTTGTTTCCTTCTCACCAAGCTTCTTGCTGACGGTCTTAGCCCATTCCAGCCTTGTGCAGGTCTACAATCTTGTCCCTGACATCCTTTGACAGCTCTCTGGTCTTGCCCACGATGGTGAGGTTTGAATGGAAGAAAGATTCTGTTGACAGGTGTCTTTTATACACATAAGGAGTTGTCATTAGGAGCACCTTCTTAAACTGACAGGACTAATCTGTGTACCACATGAGCAGATACTGTAGTCAGTCTGTGGGAGCCAGGATTATTGTTGGTTGGTAGGGGATCAAATACTTATTTTACTCACTGAATTGCAACTCAATTTATAACATTTGTATCATGTGCTATTTTCTGGATTTTTGGTTGATATTCTGTCTCCATCATTTAAAATACACCCATGATAAAAATGATAGACCCTTCATTTCTTTGTAAGTGGGCAAACTTACAAAATCTGCAGGGGCATCAAATAATTAATTTTCCTCACTGTATATCTAAAGTTGATGGATCGACTTCAGTACAACCAACCTGTTGATATACAGATTCAAATGATTCCGGTTCTGGGGGCGTGCCTACATACATCAACAGGAACAAAGCTTCCAGTCGTTGCCTTTGCCAGGATTTTACAAGCCATGCAACAGGAATAATGTAAAGGAAAAAATAAATTCTGGAGTGGAGAGGGAGTTTTGGGAATGCGTTTGAGTAATGCCTGTATTTACACTTCAAGCATTCTGTTTAAAGCCACTTGACCCCCCCCCCCCCCTGGCTTTTTCTGGCACTTTGTTTACATGTAACCATCTGTATTTTTTGCTAGAAAAATTACATAGAAGCCCCAAACATTAAAAAAAATATATATATATATATAAGCTGAGGCCCTAGAGCAGGGATCTGCAATTAGCTGACCTCCAGCTGTTGCAAAACTACAAGTCCCATCATGCCTCTGCCTATCAGAGTCTTGCTCTATGCTATAGAGAATAAATCGGTGGGTTTTGCAATTTATGTCGCACGGCATTTGCACAGCAGTTTTTCAAACGCAATTTGTTTGGAAGCCATACACTTTCATTTTAATGCAAAAAAACACAATGCTTAACCCAATTTTTTGTAAAATTAAAAAAAATGGATGTTACACCGAGTAAATAGATATAAAACACTTTAAAACTGCGCACTCCCCGTGCAACGGTGGCAAATGACATACATTTTACTATCCATAGGCAACACTTTAAATTTACTCAGGAGGTCTGGTGCTAGAATTACTGCCCTCGATCTGGCATTTTCAGCGATACCTCACATGTGTGGGACGATCATTGTTTGCATGTGTGCGGGACCAACGTGTACATTCACATTTGCAAGTGGGACAGGGGCACTTTTTATTTTTATACTGTTGCTTTAATTTTTTTATTACTTTTATTTCTATCACAAGGAATGTAAACATCCTTGTGACAGCAATAGGCATTTGACAGGTATTCTTTATGCAGAGATCTGGGGTCTATAAGACCCCAAATCCCTCCTCTGCCCTTAAATCAAGATCTGTGTTTTAAAGGCTTTTTATTTTTGAAAATGGAGCTGTTGACATCCAGGTAAACCGGAAGTGACGTCAGGTCATTGCTTCCAAGTTACCATAGCTGAGTGACGATTTGGACTTCGTTCAGCTCTCTGTAGAGACCCGAGTAACCAGCCGGTGCTTCCGGCTGGGACGGGAGAGCCAGAGAATCCTGCAGAAGGGAGGGAGAGTTGGGAACGTCCCCTCTCACTGCTTGTGAAAGCAATCCAGCAGCTAGTTAGCCACTAGGATTGCTCTTTTTTGCTTTTACAAGAGAGCCGACCGCCAGTTCTAAAAAAAACAGCTGCAGGCATCATCCCGGTATAACCACTTGAAGTCCAGTGACGTACAGGGACATCGCTGGTTGGCAAGTGTTAATATTAAGAAAGCCCCATCTGTAAGTCCAGGTATTTTCCAAATATACCCCTAAACTTCCTTCTCTCCATGATCATCACCCAACATTACTGCTGGAAATCACAATTCTTGCATTTAAATACTAATAAATGCAATAAAATATAAAAAAAAAAAATAAAATAAAAAAATAAAAATAAAACCCCTTTCATGTAAATATATGAAAAAGTTATATTAAAACTACGGTCATGAAAATCTTATGACTTGAAATGCATACTTATTAAATATATCCCATAGTTTTCCTTTAACACAGAACATACAGTGATCTCTCCCGCATAGACTGACAGGAAATTAAGACGTTAGTAGGTTAGTTTGAAGTAATTGTACCAGCTGTGTTCTCCTTATTGCAGTTTCACTTCTTTAGGGCCTTAAACTGGACACAAGCTATTAAAGCTTCAACTAGTGTGAAAAGAAACCAGAACAAATGACAGGAACCCCATATAAATATGAGGAAAGCAAACATCATGCAGACAGTAACTGCTCGTCCCCTATCCCTAAACATGAATCATTCTGCTCCATCTCACAATGGGGTTGATTTACTAAAGCTGGAGAGTGCAATATCTGGTGCGGCTGTACATGGTAACCAATCGGCTTCCAACTTCAGATTGTTCAATTAACCACTTAAGGACCGAGCCTCTGAGAGTTGGGGTTTACAAGTTTTTTTGCTAGAAAATTACTTAGGAAAAAAATATATAATGTTTGGGGGTTCTAACACCCTAGAGAATAAAATGGCGGTTGTTGAAATACTTTGTCACACCATATATGCGCAGCGGTCTTACAAGCGCACTTTTTTTTGGAAAAAATACACTTTTTTTTTAATTAAAAAAAAAATAAGGCAACAGTAAAGTTAGCCCAATTTTTTTATATATTGTGAAAGATAATGTTACGCAGAGTAAATTGATACCCAACATGTCATGCTTCAAAATTGCTTCCACTCGTCGAATGGCGACAAACATTTACCCTTAAAAATCTCCATAGGCGAAGTTTAAAAAAAATTCTACAGGTTGCATGTTTTCAGTTACAGAGGGGGTGTAGAATGATTGCTCTTGCTCTACCGATCGTAGCGATACCTCACATGTGTGGTTTGAACACCGTTTTCATATGCGGGCGCTACTCACGTATGCGTTCGCTTCTGCACGCGAGCTCGGCGGGACGGAGCGCGTTTAAACAGTTTTTTTCTTATTTATTTTACCTTTTATATTTTTTATTTTTACACTGTTCTTTTATAAAAAAAAAAAAAAATGGGGTCACTTTTATTCCCATTACAAGGAATGTAAACATCCCTTGTAATAGAAAAAAAAGCATGACAGGACCTCTTAAATATGAGATCTGGAGTCAAAAAGACCTCAGATCTCATATTTACACTAAAATATGGGCGGAAGTGACGTTGCTTCCACCCTGCAATGGTATAGAGACGCCCCCTGGCTCCCGCGTCATTGGATTTGATTGACGGCAGCTGGAGCCAATGGCTTCACTGCTATCAATCTATTCAATCAGGACCGAGACACCGCCTAAAGTGGGTGTGCTCATCCCCGGAACGATCGGGCTCAGGTAAGTAAAAGGGGGGGGCTCTGAGGGGCTGGTGCACTACAAGAGGTTTTTCACCTCAATGCATAGAATGCATGAAGATGAAAAACCGCAAGGGTTTACAACCCCTTTAAAGCTTTGACCAAAAAAAAAAAAAAAAAAACCTGGAAGTTGATTGATTTCTCTGCAGAGCTGCACCAGATTTTGCACTCTCCAGTTTTAGTAAATAAACCCCCATGCTGAGCATATGATGAAAAAAAAAATGGGGTCACTTACAGTCAAAATTGCACATGAGTGTGATCAGTAGATACAGAGATAAAGGCAGCTGAATTATGTGCAGATCACGTTTCCTGTAAAATTCGAGCTTGGCCACGTGCCTTCCTTATCCTGAACCTTGTTATTGGCTCTAAAGGCTGAAAGTGTTTTACCTTCATGCATTATATCCAGGGATTTCTTTTAGTGGGAATGCAGTTCTGGCACCTCCAGCACTAAACGTATGTAATGGAAAGGGGTGTGGAGTGTCCTAGAGGGTCTATTGATGCTGGCTGCTGGGGGATCTGCTGTCACTGGTGAGGACCTGTTTTTGGGTGAAGGTCTAGTGTTGCTGGTGGGGGATCTAGTGGAGTGTTATGTTGCTGGTAGGGATCAACTGTTGAGGGAGAGGACTATTGATGCTGGCTGCTGGAGGGTCTATTGATGCTGGCTGCTGGGAGATCCCTTACTGCTGCTGGAGGGTCTAATGTTGCTGGGGTTGATCTCCTTGTTGCTGGGGGTGGTGTTTTGTTGTGGGTGGTCCATTGTTGCTGGGGGGGGGGGGGTGTGTATTGTTGTGTGGGGCCTGTTATTGCTGCGGGGACCTATTGTTGCTGGGGTGGGGTCCATTGTTGTGTGGGGGATGTTTTTCTGCTGGGGGGGGGGGGGGGAACTATTGTTGCTGGTGGAAGAGGATCTATTTTACTTTGCTTTTCTTGTAACATTAACAGATTCAATACAAATTATATACTTGATTCTGTAGTCTCCAAAAGGGACAGTGGAGGTGGGTAGGAGTGGAACCATTGGAGGGTGCTTAGAGACAAGGGGTGACTCAAAAAGGGGGGGGGGGGGGGGCATGAAGGTAAAAACCTTAAGTATTTACCTGGGGCAAATCTTGTTCCAGCAATGTGCACAAGAGCAGCTGCTCTCCCAGCTCTCTGCCTCCTCATTGGCTCCCATTGCTGTCAATCACAGCCAATAAGGAGGTAGGGGGGCGGGGCCAAGCCCCGTTCTGTGTGTCTCAGACACACAAAGCAGGGCCCGAGAGCGAGCACGCACGGGTGCCCCCAAAGCACCCAGCAGGGGGAGGAGCCTGGAATGCCAGCAGGGGGCCCAAGAAGAGCAGGATCGGGGCTGTTCATTGTACAGAGCAGGTAAGTATAATATGTTTATTTTTTATTTACATTTAATATCACCTTAAAGCTGAACTTTAATTCCATACCTTTTTACTGGCTACACCCTCGGAACTCAAAGGAAGGGGAAATGCTTACTGACAGCAATTCAGGATTTGCTATAAATCCAGCTGTCCAATTCTCTGGATCTGCTAATCGTTTTGATATGCCATTTTCATGAACAATATGCATTTTTCATAATATGCTCATTTGGATTTGTCCATTTATGTGCAGTGTTTATTTTGACAGGTCAATTTGTGACAGGTTTAATTCTCCTATATAAAGATTCTGTAGGCGGGTTCTTAAGGTCACCTTGAGCCTTGAACGTGGCCTGTTCTTCTCGGAAAATTTGACCTGGGTTAGAATTGAGCAGCAGGGAGCGATACCCGAATGCTTTCACCCGTGGCTGTTCTGTGTCCCGCTTCCAGACTGTCACTACAATCTGAAAGAAAGAGAGAAAAATTATAACCACCTCCAATGTTGTCAACCAGCTGGTGACATAACAATTTTCAACTCAGCCAATCAGAGAAAGCTTTGTATACATTCACAGAATACAAAGCTGCCTATGAATGGCTGTGCGTTGCTGAGGCCAATTCTGTTTTGTTCTCCATCTCACAGCCGAAGACCCAGCACTGTGTGCTGTAGGTAGCTGAAGCTACCCGTCTTGTGACCAGAACAAAAACAGGATTGGTCTCAGCAGCACTCATAGCCATTCATAGGCAGCTTTGTATTCCGTGAATGTATACAAAGCTGAAGCCACCTAAAGTACATACAGCGCTTAGAACCAATACATCAGTTAGTGAAGGAAATAAAATTGTTTGGACCAGCTTGGTCCAAATGAAATATTTAAAGTGACAGGAAACTTGGAGATCAACATTAAGGGTAAGGGAATGGAAAACTTGACTGTATTTCATATTACACCCTATATGGGTAGAACATAAAACATAGCCGTAAAGGTAGAATTCATTGAGTGGAGTTAATTTTGAATAGCCTGCCAACGCATGGCAACGGACAAAAAAAAAAGTGCCATCATAAAGGGATGGACATGGTCAGCAACAATACTCAGGTAGGCCGTGGTGTTTAAATGACTCTCAATTGGTACTAAGGGGCCCAAAGTGTGCCAAGAAAATATCCCCCCCACCATTACACCACCACCAGCCTGAACCATTGATACAAGGCAGGATGGATCCATGCTTTTATGTTGTTTATGCCAAATTCTGACCCTACCATCTGAGTGTCGCAGCTGAAATCGAGACTCATCAGACCAGGCAAAGTTTTTCCAAACTTCTATTGTCCAAATTTGGTGAGCCTGTGTGATTCCAATTCTTAGCGGACATGAGTGGCATCCAGTGTGGTTTTCTGCTACTGTATCCCATCTGCTTCAAGGTTTGTTCAGAGATGGTATCCTACATACCTTGGGTGTAACGAGTGGTTATTTGAGTTACTGTTGCCTTTCTATCATCTCAAACCAGTCTGCCCATTCTCCTCTGACTATTCCTCCACACAACTGCCACTTACTGGATATTTTCTCTTTTTTCAGACCATTCTCTATAAACCCGAGAGTTGGTTGTGTGTGAAAATCCCAGTAGATCAGCAGTTTTTGAAATACTCAGACCAGCCCATCTGGCACCAACAACCATGCCACGTTCAAAGTCACTTAAAGTGGTTTTAGAATTAGAAGGTTTATCTTAAATGCATGAAGATAAAAAGCCTTCTGTGTGCAGCAGCCCCCTCAATACTTTCCCGAGCCCCATCTAGATCCAGTGATGTTGCAGGAGTGTCTCAGCTTCCCGGGACTCCCCTTCTCATTGCCCAAGAAAGCAGCGTGGCATGCACCATTGGCTCCCACTGCTGTCAAAGTCAGACAGCCAATGAGGAGAGAAAAGGGTGGAGGTGGGCCTGCGGCTCGGTGTCTGAATGGACACAGGGAGCTGCGGCTCGGGGGCCCCCATAGCAAGCTGCTTGCTGTGGGGGCACTCAACAGGAGGGAGGGGCCAGGATCACCAAAGAGGGACCTGAGAAAAGGAGGATCTGGGCTGCTCTGTGCAAATCCACTGCAACAGAGAAAGTAGAGCATGTTTATTTTTTAACGAAAAAAAAACAAACCAAAAAAACCAAAAAAAAAAAAACCACGAGACTTTACAAATCACTTTAAATCCCCTTTCTTCCCCATTCTGATGCTCGGTTTAAACTTCAGCAAGTCATCTTCACCATGTGATTGGCTGATTAGCAATTTGTGTAACCGAGCAATTGAACAGGTGTACCTAATAGTGGCCAGTGAGTGTATATTGTATATTTACGTCAGTCTCTGCCCTAAAGGAGCTTACAATCTAAGGTCACTATCTCACATTCATACATACACATACTAGGACCAATTTAGACAGGAGCCAATTAACCAACCAGCATGTCTTTGAAGTGTGGGAGGAAACCGGAGTACCTGGAGGAAACCCACACAGGAACAGGGAGAACATGCAAACTCCAGGCAGGTAATGCTGTGGTTGGAATTCGAACCGACAACCCTATGCATAGGTGTGAAGACAGGTTTTTCTATACAAACAAGCACAGCGGCAATAAGCACTGTGACATTAATGCAGACCAGGGTGGATATAAATCAACGATTACATTTTTTTTTTTTTTTTTAATAAAATCTGTTTTTTTTTATTTCAATTAATTTTTTTTGATTTTTAATCAAATTTATTTTAATAAAATGCTTTTGGAGTAAAAATCTATCTAAACATAGTTTTCTATTTAAGATGCATTAATAATTTAGTTTATTCATCATGAAATGGAGCTTAGTTATGTAGCATGAGGCTGTATATTCTGCAATATTTACATTTTTGGTAAACTCATTCAATGAATCCAAACTGAGATAACATGCACTGCATTGATGCATTCACACAATTTCAAAGTAACCATGAGATAACAGTAAGTTCAGGAATATTCCTTTATCCCATTGTTTTGCAAATCTATGTACACTACAAACTGTATGATTGAATCGGTTCTGATATCGCTTTTTTACTAACCTGACAGCTTATTATTCTAAATAGGAAACCTTCATTTTGTTTGCAAATATTAAAGATTCTAACTACCAGCAAAAATTAGTCCTTACATTTAGAGAGCACCTGTCATTTCAGATCCCTCATGGCAGCGCCTGTTAGCGTGCATCCACCCACCTGCTGCCGCCACGTCCCTCACCTTGTTGTGTCACTGCCGCATCACCAGACATCCAATTAAAGTGAATGGGACTGTCGGTGAGTCAACAGCGGGTCAGAGGAGGATCTGCTGCGGGACAGAGATGAGAGTTGCCCTTTAAAAATTATGATATAAAGGAAGCCTTTTTACTAGAGATTTAAATCAACTTGATTTAAATCAAATCCAACCTGCTGCAGACACAGATGGTGACCTAGCAGAACGTTTTCGGCCCCTTTCACACTGCCGCGACTTAAAAATCGCGCCATGATTTCAGGGAATGCCTGTGTAAACTTGAGGTCCATGGACCTCAACTCGCATGAAAGTCGGACCAAAGTAGTACAGGGACTACTTTGAAGTCGGCACGACTTGAAGTTGCACATATATGAATGGTTTCCATTGGAAATCATGGGGGGACGACTTGTCATGAGACTTTGCAGTTCCCAAGTTGCAGGACAAGTCGCAGAAGCGTGAAGGGGGCCTTAGGATTGTCGGAGAAAACCTGAGCCATAAGAGGGAACAGGGCAAGAGAACAGGCTTCGTGAAGATAGCGTGTCCATGCTGGAAATTCAACCAAGTACCTTAGCACTGCAATATCACAGTGCTATCTATTATTACACCAAGAAAAAAAAAAAGATTTCCCCTTCGTTGGGACTTTATAGGCAGCAACCACACAAATGAATTTGAAAAATGTAATTTATTAAATATTCATAAAATCATTCGATCATACAATGATGGTTAAAAAGAAATGGAAAAAATGCTACACGAATATACAAAAAAACACAAGTTACATGGTATGTATGACAAAAAAGTAATTGTTACTCTCCGGTATATAATGATCTCCGGTACCCAACGCGTTTCTGGTTCAAGCACCTTCGTCAGGGGTATTAGATAAGAGTATATGCAGTCATAATTTTTGTCTTACTAAAAAAAAAAAAAAAAAAAAAAATTATGACTGCATATACTCTTATCTAATACCCCTGACGAAGATGCTTGAACCAGAAACGCGTCGGGTACTGGAGATCATTATATACCGGAGAGTAACAATTAATTTTTTTGTCATACATACCATGTAACTTGTGTTTTTTCTATATTCGTGTAGCAAGTCTTTTTAACCATCGGTCATTGTATGAACGAATGATTTTATGAATATTTTAATAAATTACATTTTTAAAATTCATTTGTGTGGTTGCTGCCTATAAAGTCCCAATGAAGTGGAAATCTTTTTTTCTTGATAGACTATTAGGGATGTGGCAACAACACACTAATCTGACATGGTGAAACCCTCTTTTTTTGCTCTATTATTACACCATGTTTATGGCTCCTATTTCTACCAGATTTTCTATTGGTAATATACAGGTCAGGACACCAAACCTCACCAACTTCAAGTCTTACCTTGGCTTTAACTGTTGTTGGCGGCAGACGATCCAAAGACACAGAGAGGGGGAAGATGACCTCATCGCTGGACACAACGGGATCTGTAACTGGGGTCTGTGAAAAAGGAAGAAATTTGGATCATTAGAGGAAAGCAAGATGAATTAAAAAAAAAAATCTCAGAGGACGAGGACTGGATGGGATTGGACGGAGGGGGGGGGGGGGGGGGTGTGAATAATACTATGACTGGAGATGCTTGGTATGGTTAGCAGATGACCCGCACACTACCCATTATCTAAATTGTTCACATTTCTGGTCAATATCAGATCTCAAAGTAGGTGTTGGTAAGACACGCTAGTCAGTAGACTCACGATAAGACGCACCGCCGTAAGCAGATAGCAGAAGGAGCTGCAGGGAAAACGCACATCGGACTGGTGACAGATTACTAAGACTATAGAAGACAGGCCAGAGAAAATGAAAGCTTACACAGCAAAACACGGCAGTAAATGTTAATTATTCATCAATGGATGGAAAAGGAAAACTAAGATGGGGGGAAAACAGAACGGGGACACATATTAAAGTGATCCTGTCAACGATAATTTTATTTGCCAAATAATGGTGCCAGGAAAGAGTTTGGTAAAAATATTTACTCAATGCAACAAGAGCATGCATTCCAGCCATGTGGAAACAACAGTCTCCTCCTACTATCACCCAATGGTTCGCCAGAGTGAAAGATATAGAAAGCATGGAGCATCTGACCTCTGCTTTGAGACAAATCAGAAAAAACATAAAACCAGATGGTTCTACTGGGATCAGTTCCGCTTCTCTGGTGAATATTCTCAATACTTATGAACCAATTTTTTGCCTATAAAGGACGGTATGGTGTGTGGCTGGCAGGACACTGTTCGCGTCCTCCCCCCCCCCCCCCCTCTTTTTTTTCCTCTCTTCTTTTTCTCTTACCCTCTTCCCCATTCCACCCTTCCCTTCTCCATTTCTCTCTTTTTTTTTTTTAAAAACAAAAAAACAAAAAATTTATGCAACCTGTTATGGCCGAATTCTGTTAGTGATATAGGCCATCATTATTAGTTGATATTTTCTCATAGGTATCGAACTCCTTATTGTTGGTACAAAACTGCCTTGTCTCAGTCTCATGAGCATATATTGTCAGATTGTGGTATTTACGCTGAATGTTATTACCCTTACTGTGATATAGCATGGCCGCTTAACTATCTACATGTAATTGTCATCTCGTGTGCATCTGTCAATAAAAAGATAATTAAAAAAGAAAAAAAAAAGAGAAATGATTTTGGGTTATTGCCATTACTTTATCAGCCCCGCTCCTGACTGCATTCAGCCCACAATACTCCGCGGTGCACTGCAGAATAAACTGGGGATAGGCAGAAGAGTCACAGAGTTTCTTTTAAAGCGGTATTAAACCCAAAACGTTAAATATTGCAGCTTACCAATCATTAGAGGTGGTGGCTGCATTTGTTTTCTTTTCTTAACCTCCCTGGCGGTTTTCCTGAGTGTGGCTCGGGGTTAAAATTCAGGACCATTAGCGGTAACCCCGAGCCAGACTCGGGATCGCATTGCAGGATCCTGGGGCGGCGTTACTTACCTTGTCCCCAGGATCCTGCGATGTCCCCCGCAGTGTCCGAGGGCTCCGTCCTCCTCCGAAGCCTCTCCGTGCCAGGCTCCGTTCCCTGCAAGCGGCGCGACGCACGGGGGCGGAGCCTGGCGGCAAATTCAAAAAAATGTCAAAATCATAACACATACAGTACTGTAATCTTACAGATTACAGTACTGTATGAAATGATTTCACATCCCTTTTGTCCCCAGTGCTTTGGCCCATGCCCTGCATGCAGTTTTACATGATATATACTGTTCTTTCTGCCTGGAAACTGGAGATTGTCCATAGCAACCAAAAAGTGTCCCTTTACGTCAAAAGTGGCTTTAGACCAGCTAGAAAACAGCGATAGTAAATTAGAACACTTGCAGAATTGAGCGATAGTGAATTGTGGGGAAATTTATTTTATTACTATTTTTTTAAATTTTTTTAAATTATTTATTTTTATTTATGTGTTTCAAACTTTATCATACCCGGGATATCTACTAGACTCTGGTTTGGACAGATTTAAGTGTGTTATTGTTAAGATTTACAGACCTACAATATAAAATGCCAAATTTCCATGCAAAATAATTGTACCGCTTTCAGCACCTAAAATCCGAAAGAATCATACCACCAGGGAGGTTAAGCTCCCCCCCCCACCCACCCTTCTGTTTTCACCTGGTGATCTGGCCAGTAACACACCTCCTGTATTAGAGCACCCCCACTCCGGATGAAGGAGCACAGGGGGACACCTTTGGACAGCAGAACTGTTAGACCCCTTTCACACTGAGGCGCTTCTAAACCGGCAGTAAAACACTAAGCACTTTTCGGGCGCTTTTGAAGAGCTTTTCAGGTGCTTTCCATTCATTTCAATGGAGAGGGGCGCTTTTTTTTAGCTCTCCAAAGATGCTGCTTGCAGGAGTTTTTTCACCTCCCCGCCAGTGCACCGCCCCAGTGCCCCATTGATTTTAATGAGAAGCAGTTTTCAGGTGCTTTTTTTTTTTTTAAACACAAAAGCGCTTGAAAAACTCCTCAGTGTGAAAAGGGTGTGTATACAAAGTAATTTTCTAGCAAAAAAAAAAAAAAAAAATTTAACTTGTAAACACCAAGTCTGAAAAATTTGGTTTGGTCCTTAACTAGTTAAATTAACCACTTAACGACCGGCCACTGTATATATACGTAGTTTTTTTGAAGATGGATGTCTCGGTAACGGCAGCAGCTGCTGCCACAACCGAGGTATCCATCTTTGTGGCCGGCGTTTCTGTACACGATAACGGTGGTCTCTGCGGCGGGTTCGCCGTGAGATCACCGTTATTGGCGGCGGGAGAGGTGCCAACCCCCCTCCCGCCGCTCTCCCGCGCCCTCCGCCGCTTACCGGAGCCGTCGGTAGCGGTGGAGGAGATCGGGACCTGTCAATGCTTCGGTATAGAGACGAGTGAGGCCAAGATGGCGCCCACCCGTCTCTATACCATAGGACGGCTGGAGCAACGTCATTACGCCGGCTCCGCCCACTTCTCTTAAAGGCACAATTTTTTTTGTGTAATTTTTTTAAACGACTTTTTTTTTTTTTTTTTTTGCATTTTAGTCTAAATATGAGATCTGAGGACTTTTTGACCCCAGATCTCATATTTAAGAGGTCCTGCCATGCTTTTTTCTATTACAAGGGATGTTTACATTCCTTGTAATAGGAATAAAAGTGATCCAATTTTTTTTTTTTTTTTTAAACAGTGAAAAAATAAATAAAATAAAGTAAAATAAATAATAAAAAAAAAAAAAATTTTTTAAAGCGCCCTGTCCCAACGAGCTCACGCGCAGAAGCGAACGCATACGTGAGTAGCGCCCGCATATGAAAACGGTGGTCAAACCACACATGTGAGGTATCGCCGCGACCGGTAGAGTGAGAGTAATAATTCTAGCCCTAGACCTCCTCTGTAACGCAAAACATGCAACCTGTAGAATTTTTTAAACGTCGCCTATGGAGATTTTTAAGGGTAAAAGTTTGACGCTATTCCACGAGCGGCGGGCGCAATTTTGAAGCGTGACATGTTGGGTATCAATTTACTTGGCGTAACATTATATTTCACAATATAAAAAAAAATTGGGCTAACTTCACTGTTGTCTTATTTTTTTATTCAAAAAAGTGAATTTTTTCCAAAAAAAGTGCGCTTATAAGACCGCTGCGCAAATACGGTGCAAAAAAAAGGATTGCAATGACCGCCATTTTATTCTCTAGGGTGTTAGAAAAACAACAATATATAATGTTTGGGGGTTCTAAGTAATTTTCTAGCAAAAAAAAACTGTTTTAAACATGTAAACACCTAAAATCCAAAACGAGGCTGGTCCTTAAGTGGTTAAAATCTTTAAAAGTGATTACAAAAACCATAAACTGAAAACGTGTTCTTTGCATATGCATCCACATCCCTTTGCGGTGAAAGCCATGAGCACGCTCTGTTGACAGTAGATGACGTCAGAAACCACATCATTGCTAAAACCCACATAATTAGTTGAATGGAGTCCAACAGTGTGCAATAATGCATGATCTCAAAACAAACACGCCGCATGATCTCAATATACAGATTCCTGTATCTGGAAGGTCCTAGTATATATCATGAAGGTGGAGGAGCAGGATCCACTGCTTGAAACAACATTACAGGCCGTCCCCGTGGCATATGGTTCCGGCTCCCAGGGATTTACCTAGGTTGCACCAATTCGGATGCACCGCTTCTATTGTTGTATTAGAAGACAATTAAGGAAATGACTGAATAATTGATAACAGAATCAATAATAATAAACTAGTTAAAGAATTGTGTAAACCCAGCATTTTCTATTCCCGATATGTGGCTGCTGTACCATGTACTTGTATTAAAAAAAAAAAAAAAGCCTCCTGTTCTCTTTGTGTGAAATCCCTGGTGTTCCTGCCACTCCCTCTGCTTCCTAATAAAAACTGACCACACTAAGCAGGAGAGCACACTGTGGTCAGTTCTCTAGCTGTGCTCCAATGATCAGACTTGTCCTGACACACACCCCCACCACACAGCCAATCACTGGGAAGATCAGTGTTCTGCTGTTTCTCCTCTCCCAGCTCCTTTGCAGCTGAAAAGAGAAGGAATGTGATCACTTATAAAAAAAAAGAAAATAAAGGTATTTATTGTAACGACACCCCGAGTATGAAAGGGGTTAAAGTAGTTTAGGACATTCCATACCCAAACACTTCCATCACCCGAACAAGGGACCCATACAAAAAATTCTCCCCCAAATACGAGACAAGGCTCTGTCTTGAGGTTCAAGCAGGTATGAATCTTTATTCAAACACGTTATACAGATCCCACTTCAAAACACTGCCCCCCCACCCTTGGAAAACAGGGCAGGTTAAACTGTCCAATGACAATGGACACACAGGTCAGGTGTGTTTAACTTCTCATCAGTAAACAGTCTTAACAGGGGGGCTGCTGGAGGAATCCCTCCTCCCTCTTTCCTCACAACAAGACCATAAGGCAGACAGCTACAATAGACAATAGAATATAGTCACACCCCAACCATCACAGCAAATAGTACACAACATAATGAGACAGCACACATTGTATATACATATATACAGCATTGAGTCTGACTAGCACAGATCACAGTGGGGTACATGGACCTGAATCTACAGTAAAGCCACCTCAAGGGTCACAACGAGCACCGTTCCCCCAAATGCCAGGGCCCATAATCGGTAGGCAAGAGGCTGGCATTCAGTCCCCTCCAAAAGCCTCTGTCCCGGATAGGTCTGTCACATTTATGTTTTTTTTTTTTATTTCTATACATAAAACGTTCTGCATTTAATTTCTACTTTGGACAATTTTATGCTCCCAACTTTGTGGGAACGGTTTGGGGACGGCCCCTTCCTGTTCCAACATGACTGCTCACCAGTGTACAAAGCAAGGTCCATAAAGACATGGATGAGCGAGCTTGGGGTGGAGGAACTTGACTGGCCTGCACAGAGCCCTGACCTCAACCCGATAGAACAGGGGTAGGCAACCTCAGCCCTCCAGCTGTGGTGAAACTACAAATCCCATCATGCTTCTGCCTCTAGGAGTCGTCAGGGTCTTGAAATGTCTAATGGGACTTGTAGTTTCACCACAGCTGGAGGGCCGAGGTTGCCTACCCCTGCGATAGAACACCTTTGATGAATTAGAGCGGAGACTGTGAGCCAAGGCCTTCTCATCCAACATCAGTGCCTGACCTCACAAACGTGCTTCTGGAAGAATGGTCAAACATTTCCATAGACACACTCCTAAACCTTGTGGACAGCCTTCCCAGAAGAGTTGAAGCTGTTATAGCTGCAAAGGGTGGGCCAACTCAATATTGAACCCTACAGACCAAGATACCATTAAAGATCATGTGTAAAGGCAGGCGTCCCAATACTTTTGATAATACCAACATTTTTTTTTTGTATAAAAAAAAATAAAATAAATAATAATAATAAAAAAAAACATTTTTTACATTTCTTGTTTTTTTGCCCCCCCACGATCACTTCCCCGGCTCCTGCACACTCTTCCTCCAGCTCCCTGTCTGTGCAGAGGTGGAAAATGCGTCACTGGACTACAAATGGTGTCCCACTACAAGTCTGTCTGCCTCTGTGGCACTTGGAATTTGTGGGTCACTCACAGAACTCTGTAAATGAATAACGTGGCCGTTCCCCACACATTTGTGCGGATTTCAAAAGTGACAATGGCTGCGGGGAAAACCACCCCTATGCACTGTCATTTCTGCTTCGCACCATGTTACACCCTAAATCTAATATTTTGCAGCTTACCAATCAATAGATGTGGTGGCTGCATTAGTTTTCTTTTTTTTAGTATTTTTTCACCTGGCCAGTAACACCTCCTGTATTAGAGTGTCTTCACTCTGGATCAAGGAGCACAGGGGACACCTTTGGACAGCGGCATTGCCAGTCTGAGGGGGGGGGGGGGGGAGGTTAGATGTACTAGCAGATTTAGACACACTAACAAACTGAAGCCAAACTCCAGCTCACATCTTTTTTAAGAAGTTACAGCAAACTGTTTTGTTCTTTTGGGATAAAAGTTTTACATAAATAGACAACGCTGATGATTGTAAGGACCCCTGCTAGTGGTAAATGGCTTGCCTCATCCCTGTAACTGATGCATTCTGCTGGGGAGTTTGTGCTTTTGATAAACAACGGACTTACTGGCTGGATCACCAGAGGAAAATGGAAAAAAGAAAGCCTAAAAAAGAAAACAAATGCAGCCATCACATCTAAGAATTGGTAAGCTGCAACATAATAAATGTTTGCATTTGGATTTATTACTGCTTTAACCGCTTCCTGACCACCTCAAGCAGATATACTGCGGCAGAAGGGCACGTACAGGCAGATTAATGTACCTGTACGTTGCCCTTTAAGAGGCGGCTTGCGGGCGTGCGCGCCCCCGCCGGGAGCTCAGTGACCGTGATCATGGGTCCCGCGGACCTGATGTCCACGGGGATACCTGCGATCATCTCACGGGGAGATGCTAATGATCACAACTCCCTGTGATCGGGAGCAGAGATCAGTATGTGTCACACACAGCCCCTCCCCCCACAGTTAGAATCACTCCCTAGGACACACTTAACCCCTACAGCGCCACCTAGTGGTTGACCCCTTCACTGCCACACATTTACACAGTAATCAATGCATTTTTAATTGCACTGATCGCTGTATAAATGTGAATGATCCCAAAATAGCGCCAAAAGTGCCCGATGTGTCCGTCATAATGTCACAGTCACGATAAAAATCGCTGATCACCGCCATTACTAGTAAAAAAAAAAAATATAAATAAAAATGCCATAAATCTATCCCCTATTTTTAGACGCTATAACTTAATGAGCTAGTATGCATCGCATAATATATTATGAAATCCTTGCTTTAAAACGAAGCCCCCGCAGCGTCGCCCAGCCACCGCTGAAGGGGCCGACATGTTGCCACGGCGTTACTTCTGGGTTCGCGGACTCCGGCGCTGTGAGTGGCCGGAGCTACGATGACGCCACTCCTGTGCATACGCACTGGAGCCTATGGTTCCGGCAAGGAGCTCTGAATTTCTGGCACGATACTTTGGACCTTCAGAGCGCATGTCAGCAGCTGAATGTAAGGTGAATATCTCCTAAACGGTGCACCTTTAGGAGATATTAATGTTACCTACAGGTAAGCTGTATTATAAGGTTTACCTGTACGTAAAAAAAAAAAAAAAAAAAAAAAAAAAAAAAAATCACAAAGTGGGCAATACAACTGCTTTAAGCTTTGACAAAAAAAAAAAAAAAAAACTGGAAGCCGATTGGTTTTATGCAGAGCTGCACCAGGTTTTGCATCCTCCAGTCTTAGGCTCCATTCACACCCAGGCATTCTCGAATCGCCACAAAACACGGGACGCACTTGCAATTCCGTTACTTGCAATGGCACCCCAATAGCGGCGTGAATTTGTAGCGATTGTCGCCCCACAAAATGCGACAAAATCATGCAAAAAAAATAAATAAATAAATTGCGGGATGCCTGTCTTCCAAAAAGAAGTTTCAGAACACCTGGGTGTGAATGAAGCCTTAGTAATTCAACCCCAATGACTTGTATGGGGAGGGTGACAGGTATGACAAGGATACGCCAACATGTGTGGTAAGGGTGACAAGTGGGACAAGGACATAAAGACATGTATATGGGGGGGGGGGGGGGGGACAGGTATGACAAGGATACGCCAACATGTGTGGTAAGGGTGACAAGTGGGACAAGGACATAAAGACATGTATATGGGGGGGGGGGGGGGGACAGGTATGACAAGGATACGCCAACATGTGTGGTAAGGGTGACAAGTGGGACAAGGACATAAAGACATGTATATGGGGGGGGGGGGGGGGGACGGACAGGTATGACAAGGATACGCCAACATGTGTGGTAAGGGTGACAAGTGGGACAAGGACATAAAGACATTTATGGGGGGGGTGACGGTGGGATAACAGAGGAGATGGGAGTAACAGGACATTGCATGTCTCTCTCCCCCTGCTGTCAGGCCTAGATAACAGACGGGGGAGGGGGTGAAGAGTGATAGAGAGGACCGCTTCTCTTTCTTAGTTTCCTGACAAGCTTGAAAGGGAAGGGTAACAGACACTGATGACAGGTTCTACAACACACTGGGGCTGATTTACTAAAGGCAAATATACCGTGTACTGCAAGTGCACTTACTCCAGAGCTTAGTAAATGGAGTAAAACTTCACTTTGCTAAGAATACCCAATCACATGCAAGGAAAATAAAATACAGCAGTTTTGTTTGTATGATTGGTTAGATGATTAAAACAAGCAGAGCTTCCCCCCCAGATCTACAGCAAATGCAGGTAAAGTGATGGCAGGTTCTCCTAGTATCAGGCTCTAAGGAGGGGGAGGTATGAGGTGCAGTGACAGCTTCTCCTTCTCAGAAAGTGGAGGAGATGAGTAAAGATAATCAGTGACAGACAATGACAGGTCCTCTTACTATCAGGTTCTATGGAGAAGATACAAGAAATGACATGCAGTGACAGGTTCTTTTTCGGAGGTTCTATGTGGAGGATATACGTAGCGATAGGCAGTGACAGATGACGTCAGGTTCTCTTAGTATTAGTCTCTATAGGGGAAGGTATCAGGAATGACATGCAGGGACAGTCAATGACAAGTCCTCTTAGTGTCAGGCTCTATGGGGGAGGGTATGAAGAATGACATGCTATGTCAGTAATGAGAGTTCCTCTCTCTGTCTCCATGTAGAGTATTATGCAGTGACAGTTAGGACAGGTCCTCGGGCTTTACAGGGAAAAGAATGAGCAGTGACAATCTGTGACAGGTCCTCTTAGTGACAGTCTATGTGTGGAGGGTACAAGTAGTATCATACACTGACAGGTCCTCTTAGTGACAGTCTATGTGTGGAGGGTACAAGTAGTATCATACACTGACAGGTCCTCTTAGTGACAGTCTATGTGTGGAGGGTACAAGTAGTATCATACACTGACAGGTCCACTTAGTGACAGTCTATATGTGGAGGGTACAAGTAGTATCATACACTGACAGGTCCTCTTAGTGACAGTCTATATGTGGAGGGTACAAGTAGTATCATACACTGACAGGTCCTCTTAGTGACAGTCTATATGTGGAGGGTACAAGTAGTATCATACACTGACAGGTCCTCTTAGTGTCAGGCTCTATGGGGAAGGATGTGGGTAGTATCATGCTATGACAGGTCCTCCTAGTCTCAGCCTCTAGAGGGGAAGGTAAGACAGTCAGTGACATACAATGACAGGTCCTCTTAGTCTGTCTCTACAGTGGAAGGATATGGGTATTATTATACAATGACAGGTCCTCTTAGTCTGTCTCTACAGTGGAAGGATATGGGTATTATTATACAATGACAGGTCCTCTTAGTCTGTCTCTACAGTGGAAGGATATGGGTATTATTATACAATGACAGGTCCTCTTAGTCTGTCTCTACAGTGGAAGGATATGGGTATTATTATACAATGACAGGTCCTCTTAGTCTGTCTCTACAGTGGAAGGATATGGGTATTATTATACAATGGCAGGTCCTCTTAGTCTCAATTGGGAAGGTATTTGGAGGGGGGGGGGGGGTGTATTATACAACGACAGGTCCTCTTATGCCGCGTACACACGGTCGGACTTTACGACTGGACTGGTCCGACGGACCAAATCCGGCGGACAATTCGACCGTGTGTGGGCTTCATCGGACCTGCAGCGGACTTTTTCGGTCGAAAATCTGACGGACTTTAGATTTGGAACATGCTTCAAATCTTTCCGACGGACTCGAGTCCGGCCGAAAAATCTGCTCGTCTGTATTCTAGTCCGACGGACGAAAACCGACGCTAGGGAAGCTATTGGCTACTGGCTATGAACTTCCTTATTTTAGTCCGGTGTACATCATCACATACGAATCCGTCGGACTTTTGTGTGATCGTGTGTAGGCAATTCCGTTCGTTAGAAAGTCCGCCGCAAGTCCGTCTGTCGGACTTTTGTGTCCGAAAAGTCCGACCGTGTGTACGCGGCATTAGTCTCTATGGGAAAGGTATGGTGGTGGTGGTGGTGGTGGGGTTGGGTGTATATCATTATACAATGACAGGTCCTCTCTGTCATTCTTTATGGGGGGGGGTAGAGGAATGAAAAGTATGACAGGTCCTCCTAGTCTCTATGGGGAAGACATGATGGGGGGAGGGGGGGTATGTTATCCTCTCTATGGTATGGGGGTATAATATCCTCTCTATGGTATAAAGAGGGGGTGTAATATTATCCGCTCTATGGTATGGGGGGGGGGGTGGTGGTGGAATTATCCTCTCTATGGTATGGGGAGTATATTATCCTCTCTATGGTATGGGGGGGGGGGGGTGGTATGATCCTCTCTATGGTATGGGGGGGTATATGATTCTCTCTATGGTATGGGGGGGGGTATATGATCCTCTCTATGGTATGGGGGGGGGTATATGATCCTCTCTATGGTATGGGGGGGTATATGATCCTCTCTATGGTATGGGGGGGTATATGATCCTCTCTATGGTATGGGGGGGGTATAGGATCCTCTCTATGGTATGGGGGGGTATAGGATCCTCTCTATGGTATGGGGGGGTATAGGATCCTCTCTATGGTATGGGGGGGGTATAGGATCCTCTCTATGGTATGGGGGGGGTATAGGATCCTCTCTATGGTATGGGGGGGGTATAGGATCCTCTCTATGGTATGGAGGGGTATATGATCCTCTCTATGGTATTGGGGGTATATGATCCTCTCTATGGTATGGGGGGGGGTATATGATCCTCTCAATGATATGGGGGGTATATTCTCCTCTCTAGGGTATTAGGGTTATAGTGGTATATTCTCCTCTCTATGGTATGGGGGGTATATGATCCTCTCTATGGTATGGAGGGGTATATGATCCTCTCTATGGTATTGGGGGTATATGATCCTCTATGGTATGGGGGGGGGCATATGGTCCTCTCTATGGTATGAGGGGGGGTATATGATCCTCTCTATGGTATGGGGGGGGGGGGTATATGATCCTCTCAATGATATGGGGGGTATATTCTCCTCTCTAGGGTATGGGGGTTATAGTGGTATATTCTCCTCTCTATGGTATGGGGGGGTATATGATCCTCTCTATGGTATGGGGGGGTATATGATCCTCTCTATGGTATGGGGGGGGGGTATATGATCCTCTCTATAGTATGGGGGGGGGTATATGATCCTCTCTATGGTATGGGGGGGTATATGATCCTCTCTATGGTATGGGGGGGGGTATATGATCCTCTCTATGGTATGGGGGGGGTATATGATCCTCTCTATGGTATGGGGGGGGGGTATATGATCCTCTCTATGGTATGGGGGGGGGGTATATGATCCTCTCTATGGTATGGGGGGGGTATATGATCCTCTCTATGGTATGGGGGGGGTATATGATCCTCTCTATGGTATGGGGGGGAGGGTATATGATCCTCTCTATGATATGGGGGGTATATTTTCCTCTCTAGGGTATGGGGGTTATAGTGGTATATTCTCCTCTCTATGGTATAGGGGGTATAGTATCCTCTCTATGGTATGGGGGTGTATAGAATCCTCTCTATGGTATATTATCCTCTCTATGGTATAGGGGGGTATATTATCCTCTCTATGGTATATCCTCTCTATGGTATGGGGTGTATAGTATCCTCTCTATGGTATATTCTCCTCTATATGGTATGGGGGTATAGTATCCTCTCTATGGTATGGGGGGGGGGGTATAGTGGTATAGTATCCTCTCTATGGTATATTCTCCTCTCTATGGTATGGGGGGTATAGTATCCTCTCTATGGTATATTCTCCTCTCTATGGTATTGGGGGGGGGGGGGGGGTTATAGTATCCTCTCTATGGTATGGGGGGGGGTATAGTATCCTCTCTATGGTATGGAGGATATAGTATCCTCTCTATGGTATGGAGGGGGGGTATAGTATCCTCTCTATGGTATGGAGGGTATAGTATCCTCTCTATGGTATATTCTCCTCTCTATGGTATTGGGGGGGGGGGGTTATAGTATCCTCTCTATGGTATGGGGGGGGGTATAGTATCCTCTCTATGGTATGGGGGGTATAGTATCCTCTCTATGGTATGGAGGGGGGGTATAGTATCCTCTCTATGGTATGGAGGGTATAGTATCCTCTCTATGGTATGGAGGGTATAGTATCCTCTCTATGGTATGGAGGGTATAGTATCCTCTCTATGGTATTGGGGGGGGGGTATAGTCTCTTCTCTATGGTATGGTATATAATACGAGGTCTCTCCCGTCGGTCTCTCACCCCTCCATGCTCCCCGGCGGGTTGCTGTGCCGGTTGTTGTTGGCTGAGGATGGCCCGGCAGTGTCGGTAGGTCCTCCCCGGTGCGGTGTCCCCGCTGTCCTCATCCTCCTCGTCCGCCTCTTCCTCCCCCGGACACACACTGGCCAGGGCGGAGAGTGAGGCGGCTAGCGGCGCCCAGGAAGAGGAGGCCTCACTCCCCGGACTGTCCTGGGCCGCCTCTCCCCTCAGGCGCAGCACCAGCAGGAAGCGGAGGGTCTCGCCCAGGTAGAGGTGGTTCCGGCGGGGCAGGGAGCGGTACCGGCCCGGCAGGTCTGAGGGGAGAAGCGGACAGGCCGGGAAGATCATGGAGTAATCGCACTGCGACTCCATGATGAGAGATCCCCCGGCCCAGGCCAGAGCGAGCGAGCGCCGACACGCCGAGCATCACCCCCGGCAACAGGCCGAAGTAGAGGAGCGCCGAGACGGTGATCGGGAGCCTAGCGCTCGGAGCGAGAGAGCGTCGCCTGGCAACGGCGGCGGAAGCTGGGTATCCTAGCAACTAGCTCTGACTGATGCTCTGCGGAGGTAACCTAGCAACAGAGCTGAGCACCAGCAACTAACCCTGACTGATCCAGGGTATCCTAGAGACAGAGTAACCTAGCAACATGACATCCCTGATGTAGAAGACCGGAAGTTAGAGAAAAGGTGACCCATGGTATCTATATAAGATCAAGTGATCCTGGAGATCCCATCCATAGGGACTAAGAGGTTCAGAGTTACTTAGCAACAGGGATTACATTATCTGGGACATCCTAGCAGAAGGATTGATTAATCCATGGTAACCCGGCAACCAGGACTGAGTGATCCAGGGTAACCTAGCAACCAGGACTGAGTAATCCAAGGTATCCCAGCAACCAGGACTGAGTGATCCAGGGTAACCCGGCAACCAGGACTGAATGATCCAGGGTAACCCAGCAACCAGGATTGAGTGGTCCAAGGTAACCCAGTAACCAGGACTGAGTGGTCCAGGGTAGCCTAGCAACAAGGGATGAGTAATCCTGGGTAACATAGCAACCAGGGCTGAGTGATCCTAGATATTATAGTAACATGGATACCAATGCTCTCCAACAACAAATGACATCCCATTGGTTTCATTTTATGCTAACTCCCTCTAGGGTTCTCTAAAATGATTACAATGTATATTTTGTTACAAAGACATATGTATTTCCTATGCTCCTCAGCTCCATCTAGTGGCCATAAACTGATATCGTGTTACTGTCCATAATTAGAGAAGATTTGTACAGAATAGAAATTAGCCCAAAGAATATTGGATGAAGTGGTCCACACAGATTATATATACTGTATAACACAGTGTTGCAGGGACTGGACAGCTTTACACACAGTCAAATTATTCAGGATAAGGGACTGAGTTGCCAAGAATAGGAAATCTAAGAACAGGCAACACCTTCAAAGTAAGATGGAAATACAAAAATATATCCAGTGTTGGTAAAGTAACAGGAGTAAAGCAGTTCAGGATATTTCAGCAACAGGGAAAAGAAGTGGTCAACAGTAAGCAAATGACTTTGTCCATTGACAACTTGCTTCAAGATATCCTAGCAACAGGGATAACGTGCTACAGAATATCCTAGCAACAGGTATGATGTGGTCAAGGATAATCTAAAACATAGGAACTGAGTGTTTCATGGCAACATAGAAACAGGGATTACATTTTCCAGAAGATCCTAGCAACAGGGATTGAGTAATCCATGGTATAACATAGGATGACACCTATATAGAGTCTGATAAGGCTGCACACCCCAAAACAAATATTTGCAAAAAAGGTTGAGGGTTCCCCATGGGGTTTTTTAGCAGCAAATGTAAATCAGAAAGAGTTTTGTATAAAAATAGGTTTTATTAACAAAATACTCTGGACATGAATCATACAATACAAAAGTTTAAAACATAAGCTCCAGTTTACATGATACGAGACACAGTGGGTTGGATAACAGATCAGACAATTGGTAATATCATGTGAGAATTATAGGGGGTATGCATCCCACGATGCTACCTGCAATATTGATTATGGTTATACTGTCCGATGTTGGGAAAAGCCCCAATGCATTTCGACCCTATTGGGTCATGGTCTTCCTCAGGGGGTTCTTATATTTCCTCTCTACCAAATGGGCTAGTTTATCCGGAGACTTCTTTATAAAAACAGAAAAGAAAACAGAAGATTCCCCTACTTGTAATCCTGGATTCTGCTGAGAAGTCGTCCCTACCTGCACCCTCAATGGGGAGGCAAAACCGACCCGCGAGCCTTGCAAGTGGTCACAGTTAAAAAGTACCCCCCACACACAAGGAGGGAAGAGGAGAACAAGGGCACCTGGTTTCTATGTTGGGATTGTTAGACCGCTGAGACATTCGAAGGGGAATGCACAGTGTCTAATTACCAGAATCAAAGGACATATACATGGAAGCCCCGATAGCTTTGTGTGTTGCCATGCTCGTGTCAGGGATCAACTGTTGATCCCTAACACGAGCATGGCAACACACAAAGCTATCGGGGCTTCCATGTATATGTCCTTTGATTCTGTTGATCCCTGACACGAGCATGGCAACACACAAAGCTATTGGGGCTTCCATGTATATGTCCTTTGATTCTGTTGATCCCTGACACGAGCATGGCAACACACAAAGCTATCGGGGGTTCCATGTATATGTCCTTTGATTCTGTTGATCCCTGACACGAGCATGGCAACACACAAAGCTATCGGGGCTTCCATGTATATGTCCTTTGATTCTGTTGATCCCTGACACGAGCATGGCAACACACAAAGCTATCAAGGCTTCAATGTATATGCCCTTTCATTCTAGTTAGACACTGTGCATTCCCCTTCGGATGTCGCAGTGGTCTAACAACCCCAACATAGAAACCAGGTGCCCTGGTTCTCCTCTTCCCTCCTCCGGCCTTGTGTGTGGGGGGCACTTTTTATCTGTGACCACTTGCAAGGCTCGCGGGTCGGTTTTGCCTCCCCATTGAGGGTGCAGGCAGGGACGACTTCTCAGCAGAATCCAGGATTACAAGTGGGGGAATCTTCTGTTTTTTCTTTTATGTTTTTATAAAGAAGTCTCCGGATAAACGAGCCCATTTGGTATAGAGGAAATATAAGAACCCCCTGAGGAAGACCATGACCCAATAAGGTCGAAATGCATTGGGGCTTTTCCCAACATCGGACAGTATAACCATAATCAATATTGCAGGTAGCATCGTTGGATGCATACCCCCTATAATTCTCACATGATATTACCAATTGTCTGATCTGTTATCCAACCCATTGTGTCTCCTATCATGTAAACCGGAGCTCATGTTTTAAACTTTTGTATTGTATAATTCATGTCCAGATAATTTTGTTAATAAAACCTATTTTTATACAAAACTCTTTCTGATTTACATTTGCTGCTAAAAAACCCCATGGGGAACCCTCAACCTTTTTTGGGTAATCCATGGTAAGCAAGTATCAGGGATTAAGTGCTACAGGATACCCTAGTAATGGGCATAATGTGATTTAGGATATTCTAGAACACAGGAACTAAGTGGTCCATGGTAACATAGCAACAGGCATTCGGTTTTCCAGGATATCCTAGCAACAAGGGTTAAGTGATGAAGGGTAACTTAGTAACAGGGATGAAGTGCTACAGGATAACACAGCAACAAGTATGGTAAGGTTTATGATCTTCTAGATCAGTGGTTCTCAACCTCAGTCCTCAAGTACCCCCAACGGGCCATGTTTTGGGAATTTCACTTTAGGTAAAATAGCTCTTATCAATACTCTGTCATTGATATTGATTTAAAGCAGCTGTGCAAAGTAAAGGAAAATCTGAAAACATGGCCAGTTGGGGGTACTTGAGGACTGAGGTTGAGAACCACTGATCTAGAATATAGAAACAAAGTGGTCCATGGTAACATAGCAACAAGGATTACATTTTCCAGGATATCCTAGCAACAGAGATTGAGTGATCCAGAGTAACTTAGCAACAGGGATAAAGTGCTACAGGATGACCTAGCAACAATGATTGAATGAACCTGGGTAACCTAGTAACAGGGATGATGTGCTACAGGATAACCCAGCAACAAGTATGGTAAGGTTTAGGATCTCCTAGAATACAGAAACTAAGTGCTCCATGGTAATACAGCATCAGATATTAGGCAAAACTAAACCCTCCTATCCTTTTCAGCCAAGGAAACTGCCATTTTAACCTCTATTTGATTTGCAGCTGCCATGATGCTGCACATGTGATTATGACACCAGCCATTTGATGGTTTGTTGGTTTGGTTGAGAGCACAAGCAACATGACAGTTAGCATTCCCGGCATGCTGGTAATATAATGCCGCCTACACACGATCGGAATTGTGGCCCGCAAAAGACCGATGAGAGTTTTTTGTCAGAAAATGCGACCGTGTGTATGCTCCATCGGTCTTTTGCTGGCGGAATTCCAGCCAGCAAAAGATTGAGAGCATGCTCTCAATTTTTCGGTCGGGAAAAGTTCCTATCCGAAAATGCGATAGTCTGTGGCAATTCCGACGCGCAAAATCCCTACGCATGTTCGGAAACAATTCGACGCATGCTCGGAAGCATTGAACTCCATTTTCTCGGCTCATCGTAGTGTTGTACGTTACCGCGTTCTTGACGGTTGTAATTTCAGCAAACTTTTGCATGACCGTGTGTATGCAAGGCAAACTTGAGCGGAATCCCGTCGGAAAAGCCGCCATATCTTTTTCTGACGAGAAATCCGCACGTGTGTACGCAGCATAAATGTTTTTTGAAACTGTTAAATCAATTGGTTTAGTTCCACTTTAAGTTTTCCAGGATATCCTAGCAACAGGAAATGATTGATCCAGGGTAACCTAGTAAGAAGGATTGAGTGCTACAGGGTATCCTAGCAACAGGTATGGTGTGGTTTCGGATATTATAGAACAGGGGTCTCAAACCGACCCCCCTCCAGCTGTTGCAAAACTACAAGTCCCATGAGACATTGCAAGGCTGACAGTTACAAGCATGACTCCCACAGGCAGAGGCATGATGGGACTTGTAGTTTTGCAACAGGTGAGGGCCACCAATTTGAGACCCCTGTTCCAGAACATGGGAACTGAGTTGTCCATGGTAACATTTCAACAGGCATTACGTTTTCCAGAATATCCTAGCAACAGGGATTGAGCGATCCAGGGTAAACTAGTAACAGGGACTGAGTTATTTAGGATAGGAAACCCAGCAATAAGTCAAAAGCAACCACGATGCAGTTATTGTGTGGCAAAAGATATTGTAGCTGCAGAGTAGTCCATGATAAGCCAACTACACGACAAAGTGGTCCATGGGGTTTTAGCAGCAGTAACAAAGTGGTCCAAGACAGGGCTAGGCTGAGGGTAAGGCAAGGGGTGGTTATGAAAAAAGGGCAGGAGCTGCAACCTGTTTCTGAAGAATAGGATGGACACTATGGCCTTTTTACCTTGTTCTCATCCCAACACCGATCCATGATATCCTAGCAGCAGGGACTGCATGATTCAGGAGAAGCTCCCTCGTCTCCTCCTCCCATGCTCGTCTCCAGGACTTCTCCAGAGCCTCTCTCATCCTCTGGAACTCGTTACCTCCACCGGTCCGGCTATCCCCTACTCTTGCTACCTTCAGGCGATCCCTGAAAACTCATCTCTTCAGGAAAGCCTATCATGTCTCCAACTAATCTTCTACCACTTCCATCAGCTCATTCCCCACAGTTACAACCTTTTGTACCACCTGCCCCCACCCTATTAGATTGTAAGCTCTTCTGAGCAGGACCCTCTTAATCCTATTGTATTTTATTGTATTATAACTGGATTGTCTCCTTTTTATATTGTAAAGCGCTGCATAAACTGTTGGCGCTATATAAATCCTGTATAATAATAATAATATCCATGTCCATCCATTGTTTAAGATAGGCAGGTAACAGGTCAAAGTTATGCATGCAATAATGTCCAAGTAGCTCAATTAATTCAAGAAAGAGACAGAGTGTTCCATGGCATCCCAGCAATAAGGATTTACTAGCCCATTGTGTTCTAGCAAAACAGATTAAATGCACAGAGCACCAGGAACTAAGGAATTAACAATCTTTGAGCAACTGGAACTGATCCAGGGTAACTCAACATTTACAGTAGGACCAAATATTCAAAATTAAGCTAGCAACATAGACCCATCCACCCAGGCTGTCCTATCTACAAGGACTAATTCACCAAGTGTGACATTGTGATCATGTATAACATAACAGCAGGGACTGACTGACCAAGGCAGCGTATCCTATTGGCATGAGAGGCCCAGGATCCAGGGATAGGATACCAAGAGTTTCCTTGTAACTGAGTGGGACTGATCAATGATATCCTAACAAAGACTGACTGGGTGCTTTAGAGCAGTGGTTCTCAACCCTGTCCTCAAGTACCCCCAATAGGCCATGTTTTTTAGGTTTTCCCTTATTTCTTGCACAGATGCTTTAAATCAGAATCATTGGCTTGGTATTTTGGACATCGCCTGTTGGGAGTACTTGAGGACAGGGTTGAGAACCACTGTTCTAGAGCATTCTAGCAACAGAAACTGGGAAGCTTAACGAGATAGACATATTGACATAGCCAGGGCTTTTTTTCTCAAACAATAGGTGCTGGAACTCAACCATGACCCCCCCCAAAACACCTCCACCCACACACACCCTCCAAATCACATCAAATAGTGAGTGTGGTCAGTCAAATTTCACAAACAGTAGGAGGGTCCTAAAGGGACATTAAATACCAAGATTGCATTACCTACAGAGTGCAGAGTTCAGGGGGGTTACACACAGAGTGCAGAGCTGTCACTTGTAAACTCAGAAACCGGACTTCTGTGTTTACAAGTGATTGTGGTCAGCAGGCCCCCCCAAGGGTCTGAGCCAGAGGTGGTGGAACTGCGTTCCACCAAGTCCCCCCTGAAAAAAAGCCCTGGACATAGCCAGTGTCCATGCAACTGGATCTAGGACATCCTAGCAGTGTAACCTAGCAAAAAAGAATTAAAAAAAACACACAGACTTGCAAAAAACCCACAATGGGCTAAGCTCATCTAGACATGAAAGGGTCTAGAGTCACAATGTCACAAGCATTCATCCAGGCTGCACACATTTTCCTTGTATTTTTTCTAATACTATGTTTTCCTATGATGACCAACAAGATCTAATGCAGTCAATTTTGTGATCGAAATATTTCAGAAAATGATACCACAATTTGGACACTAGATGGAGCTGATGATCATAAGAAGTTTTAGCATTAGTAAAAATGGGGGGGGGGGGGGGGGGTTCATGCAGGCTGGACAGATGCTTCTGACATTCATCTAACAATTTAGACAAGCCCAACCCCTTTCACCACTCCTAGAACCAGCCTGTATCCTCCTCAACTACTTGCAATCACCCGGCTGCCAAAGCCCTGGAGTCCTCTCTTGCTCCATTGTAATCCACCATCCAAATAATGGGCCGCACACCGAAGACGTTCAGCTCCAGCCAAGGTTTATTGCAGTAACAGCTCACCACTCACTCCCTCCCAAAACCACTCCCCCAGCATGTTTCATCCACAACAGTACTTAATCATGGTGATTAAGCCCTGTTGTGGGTGAAACTTGTGTGAAGTTCACATTGTTCGGTGAAATCAGAGTTTACAATTTCAGAACAGGAGAGGACCAAAGGGGAAGACAGCAGTAATTAAAATTGAAATTGGAGCTAAAGTTTACATGTAAAAAACAGCAGCCCGCTAAGTATAGAAAAGTAAGAAGCACATGCAAAATACTTGCCTATCCAGCACAGTCCAGCAATTCTTCTCCCCACCGGTGTCAGTCACATGACCGAATTCTGGCATTTGCTTATATGATCTTAGCCAAAAAAGAACTGGCGGAATGACGTTCAGGCACAGCTGGTCAATCAGCGGCTCTCCCTAAACACAGATTTTTCTCTTCAGCTCTAGGTCTACTTTGGTATGTTATCTGGTGCTATTCACTAGCTATTTCTTTTTTATTATGAGCTGTAGGAATACCTATGCTGAGCATTACTAGTTCGTTCGAAGTAGATGTACAACTTTCCATTGTAACTCTGGCTTAAAAAGAGAAAGAACACTGTAGGGTTCAGCTGCACTGTGTGTAATGGCTAGTTGGTGGTCTACACCAGCCTCTTTTAACCAGGGTATCTTAGGTGATTTGATGTTTCTTCAGGGGTGCCTTGGCAAAATGCCTAGAAAATGCCCCAAAATTGTATACAAGCAGGTAAGTGGATGGAACCTGCTTTTTAGTTTTACACAAAGCCACAGGTTTCCATTGTACACCATTAGAACCTTCTACCTGCCAACCTCCTAAGGACCAATGGCATCATCAGTTTATAAGGAGTATGTCAGCTGCCTGCATATTATCCTTGTTTGTCCCTCCCTTGCCTCTCTCCATCAGTATTGGGGTCTCATTAGCTAAGTGGTGGAGAAAAACTGAGGACTTACTAACCCCCCCTCTTTTTATCACCCCCCCTCTCACTTTACATTAGTCTCCTCCCCTACACATCACAGCCCCTCCTTTACTTCACATTCCCCTCTTTACATGAGTGTTCTCAACAGCCCTTCACAATATAGTCCCCCCTCCTTTACATTAGTGTCCTCAGTCTCTACCTTCACATCACAGCCCCCCTTTACATCACAGCCCCCCCTTTACATCACAGCCCCCCTTTTACATCACAGCCCTTCCTTTACATCAAAGTCCCTCCTTTACATCACAGCCCCTCCTTTACATCACAGTCCCCCCTTTACATCACAGTCCCCCCTTTACATCACAGCCCCTCCTTTACATCACAGTCCCCCCTTTACATCACAGCCCCTCCTTTACATCACAGTCCCCCCTTTACATCACAGCCCCTCCTTTACATCACAGTCCCCCTTTACATCAGCGTTCTCAGCAGCCCTAACATCATAGTCCCCCCTTCATTAAATTAGTGTCCTTAGTCCCCTCCTTCACATTACAACCCCTTTCTTCACATCACAGTCACCCCTTCACATAACAGACCCCCTTCACCCTACATTTCCCCCATGACATCACGGTCCCCCCTTTACATCAGTGTCCTCAGTTCCCCCTTCACATCATAGTCCCCCCTTTTACATCACAGTCCACTTCACATCACAGCCCCTTTTAAATCAAAGCCCTCCTTTCATATCAGTGTCCTACATCAAACCCCCCCTTCATTACAGTCCTACCTTATACAACAGGGCAGAGGATGGGAAGCACGGCAGGTCTAGATGGAGGATGGGAGCTGCCCAACTTTTCATGTTAACAAATGGGTGAATGGTTACCAGCAATCTCATGTCCTTCACATCACATTCCCCCTTCACACCGAATCCCCCCCTTACATCGCGGCCCCCCTTTTACATCAGTGTCCTCACTTCCCCCTTCACATCACAGTCCCCCCTTTACATCACAATTCACTTCACATAGGAGCATCCCTTTTTAATTATAGTCCCCTTCACAATCCAAGCCCTCCTTTCATATCAGTGTCCTCAGCCCCCTTTACATCAAACCCCCTTCTTTACAGTCCTACCTTATACAGTTGGGCAGAGGGCAGGAGGCATGGCACCTCCAAGATTTGACTGGACAGTGAAAGGAGAAGCAGCACAGTGATGATCTCATTTCTCACTCTGCTCTCCCTTCCTATCAGCATGCTTCTTATTAGCACGTGAACTGATTGACTCTTTGTACTGCTTCTTTCTTTCATACTCCAGCCCTGCTGTACTAGAGGCTGGTAACATGTAGAATTCAGATACTTACATTGCTTGTACACTGTCAATGTCAGGTCTCGAAACAAATGCAAACACGTGTTCTTTTGTAGAAGAAGTAGCAAACTCCTCTTTCTGGTGGCCTGTTTCTCCTACTCTTCCTTTGTTGCAGCGCTGTAACCTCCACAAGTCTCCTAGGCATTCAACACTTCCAGAAGTGTCAGATACCCATGTCCTCCACTGCTCACTTTGGTTCCATCCTCCAACCCCAGGTACTGTAGTGACGTAGGGGTAGGAGAATGAAATCACAGCGACAGGGGACAAGGTCATCCAATATTCCCAAGCGTATCAAAGAGATTCATGGAGACAGCAGGACTGGAAGGGAGTGAAGATAGGAGACGTGCCACCAGAGAGCTGAGTATAAGGCCGCGTACACACGAGCGGACTTTTCGGCAACAAAAGTCCGGCGGCCATTCCGGCGGACTTTCGTCAGACTTTTGACAGACTTCCGACGGACTTTTGAACGAACGGACTTGCCTACACACGATCACACCAAAGTCCTATGGATTCGTATGTGATGACGTACGACCAGACTAAAATAAGGAAGTTGATAACCAGGAGCCAATAGCTGCCCTAGCGTGGGTTTTCGTCCGTCGGACTAGCATACAGACGAGCGGATTTTTCTACCGGACTGGAGTCCATCGGAAAGGTTTGAAGCATGTTTCAAATCTAAAGTCCGTCAGATTTTCGACTGGAAAAGTCCGCTGAAGGTCCAATGAAGCCCACACACGATCGGATTGTCCGCCGGACTCGGTACGTCAGACCAGTCCGGTTGAAAAGTCTGCTCGTGTGTACACTGCAAAATACTTCTTCTATGACAGGTAGCTGCTGCTTTCATTTAGAGACCGATCGTGGTCTCTTTAAATGAAATGAAAGGTTTGATTGACTAACCAACTTGATTAAAACTATCTTTCCAGGACAGCCGAGGTCTATTCGTCAGGCGTGACCTCTCTTCCTGAAGGCCTCATTGTGTGTAGGAACTGGCAGCAAACTGACATTTGTCAGCACCCTTTACTTAAGGAGTCAAAGGCATGCAGCAAAGGATTACTTATTAACCAGCTTTAGAATAAAAAAGCAATTACTTGCCTAACAATCCATTATCTGAAATAGCAGATTTTTAGAAGCCTTAACTTTTTTTTCTCTGTGTATTACACAAGGATTCCAATAAGATTGATACATTTATTTTATTTCACAATCTATTTTTTATTATGTAGGTTGCTTGGCTCCCTATGTATACCTTATTTTGAAACAATTCTCTCTGTCACTCTTCTCCCCCAGTTATCTTTTTTTTTTTTTTGCTCTCTTTTTTTTTTTGCTGATGACCTCTTTAACCAGTTCAGCTCTCACCCCAGTACACCTCCTGTAGATCAGAGCAATCTTTACATTCCAGCTATGGACCTTTATTCAGCACTGGTGCGACATATTCTCCGACTTTAAGTCGCATGACAAGTCGCGCTCCATTCAGTGCAATGGAACCATTCTAATATGAGCGACTTGAGTCACTCCGACTTAGAAAAAGGTTCCTGCACTACTTTTGGTCCGACTTGGCACTTCGGAACTTGTATTGCCTTCTGTTCAAGAATTCATGCCAAAGTTGCGCTGGGATGTCTGCTTTGAAGCGGCGGCAGTGTGAACCGGGGCTGTGAAACTCAGCACTCCAGCTGCGGTCAAACTACAAATCCCGTCATGCCTCTGGGAGTCAGGTCTGTGGCTGTCAGAGCCTTGCAATTCTTCCTGGGACTTGTAGTTCCACAACAACTGGAGTGCCGAGACTACCCCTATCTTAACCACTTCAATACAGGGCACTTTCGCACCTTCCTGCCCAGGCCAATTTTCAGCTTTCAGCGCTGTCACTTTTTAAATGACAATTGTGCGGTCACGCTACACTGTACAGAAACTGAATTTTTATCATTTTGTTTGAGCTTTCTTTTGGTGGTATTTGATCACCTCTGAGGTTTTTATTTTTTGCTACACGAATAAAAAAAGACCGAAAATCTTGAAAAAAAAAAGTTTTTCTTTGTTTTTGTTATAAAATTTTGTAAATAAGTAAGTTTTCTCCTTCACTGATGGGCACTGATAAGCTGCACTGATTGGCACTGATAAGGCGGCACCAATGAAATGGCACTGATAGGCAGCACTGATGGGCATTGATAGGCGGCACTAATGGGCACTCATAGGTGGCACCAATGAAATGGCACTGATGGGTAGTTATGGGTGGCACTGATAGACGGCACTGATGGGCACTGTTTGGCATCACTGAAAGGCGGCACTGATGGGCATTGATGGGCACTGATGGCTGGCACTGATAGATTTCACTGATAGGCATCACTGGCACTGGATGGCATTTTTAAATGGCACTGATTGGCAGCTGCCTGGTGGTCTAGGGTGGCATACATGGTGGTCCAGTGTGGTGGCCATCCCTGGTGGTCCTGGTGGCATTCTGGTGGTTCTGGGTGGGCATCCAAGGGGGGGCTGCGCTGATAAGCAATCAGCACAGACCCCCTTAGTTAGGAGAGCAGCCGATCGGCTCTCCTCTACTCGCGTCTGTCAGACGTGAGTGAGGAAAAGCCGATCAACGGCTCTTCCTGTTTACATCTTGATCAGCCGTTATTGGACACAGCTGATCACGTGGTAAAGAGTCTCCATGTGTGCCCTGGGGGGGGGGGGGGGGGCACCTCCTGAGATCATTATATATATCATCATAGATTTTGCACAGAGCAGCCCCGATCCTCTTCCTCTGGGGTCCCCCCATCGGCGCTCCATGCCCCTCCCCTTCATCGGGGGCCCCCTTGGAAAGCCGCTTTCCCTGCTACTGCGTCCATTGACACAGACAGTAGGGCTCAGACCCGCCCCCCCCCCCCCCCCCCGCTCCTGTGTCACAGGATTTGACAGTGGATCAATCAAAGAATGTGGTGTCATCCCCCCAGCTTTGCTTTGTAGCAGAGCTGTGTAAGTCTCAGAACTGGACGGAAATAGAAATCCTTTGGCAGGTAACACTGTTCTCATATACTGTATGTATTAGCTATTTCCCTGGAGTTCAACTCTAAATTTCTACTTTACATAACAGCAATGTACAGTATATCTGTAGATATAAAAAATTATCGATCAGGGAACTGCCCATCATCGTTTTTTAATTAAAGTAAAAGCTAAAAAGCTAAGAGATTTAATTGCTGCAGATTAAAAATTCTCTGCAATTCTCTGCTGACTGAGTCAGCCTGATGTACAGTAAGGTACTAAATCAACACGGGACAGCCCCACTCCCAATAAATTCCTGAGATTGCAGTTTAGAGAGAAGGAGCGGAAAGGACAGAGCTTATGTGGCTATCAGATTACAGAGCTGTGTAATTCACCCCTGCAGGGCTTATAGCTGTGGAAACACATGCTGAGGGTCTTCTGTGGGGTCAGAGGGGAAAAACAGGGTAATCAGCAGAATAGATTCCTGGGCTCTTATGCATTCTGACAGTTGAGACAATCATGTTTCCAGAGAAAGAATATTGTGGGGGGACTCTGCTCCTTTCACTGTCTGATTCTCCTCTTCTGAGATACTCTGTGCTGCTGGAGGACTCTGCTCCTTCCACTGTCTGATTCTCTTCTCCTGAGATACTGTCACGTACCTAGTTGGAGGTGGAATTGACAAGAGGGCTTCCCTTGCAACTGAGCACCAAGCACCCCTGGAGGTGAGAACAAGGCTCAAAGAAGCACGGGTGCCATGTAGGTAGGTTGCTTGCAGAGGTGTCTACTGGATAGCGATCAGCTGGTCTATCAGGACTGATGGCAGGACCACTGTTGCCCTTGGAGATCTAGCAAGACCAAGGCAGCGACCACAAGTGAGATGGTGCCAGTGGCAGGAGAGAGGTCAGACTGGCATAACCAGACTGAAGAAGCATAGTCAGGATGGAAGCCAAGGTTATACATGGAGAGACTAGCCAGGGGGTAGGCAGCAGCATGGTCAGGAACAGAGCCAAGGTCATGCCCAGGAATCAGGCGGGGCAGGTGGGAGAATAGTCAGAGCAGCAAGCCAGGGTCATACACTGTTAGTCAGGAGAGTCCTTAGAGCAAGCTGGGGTCAAACCAAGAGGAAGGCAGCAGTATAGTCCAGAGGCAAGCCAGGACGGTAACGGGAAGTGTTTTAATGAGGCACACTCGGGAATAACAATACCCTTATTGCAGAATTCAATATTTTTGGAAACACACTGCACCAAAGCTCAAGTATTTGAACCATACTATTTAAAATAACAGTGCAGAGCCCTCCTTCCCTTTTTAGGTACATAAAAGGAACCTAGAAGAGCATGCATGTAAATAATCCCTCGGGACACAATGCTAAACATGCAAAACCCTTGTATTCACCTGAAGCAAAGCCTTGTATACGAAGAAACATAAGATATGATCCAAGATTGCTGCGAAACCTAATGTATTTTCACCTAGTATACTTGTCGGATACTGTCGTCATCTCCCACATTTGCTACAACCTAAGGACTGTGTCATACAGTTCAAAGAACTACAGGTACAAGTGTTGTCACCCTATTAATACCATGTGGCCATATAGGGGAGCAGGAGCTGGGAATTACAGTATGCAGTGCAGTATATCAATTTTTTTTTTACCGGAATAGTAGTTTTTGTATGTGTGTTCTTCACTTACAGCCATGGTCAAAAGTTTTGAGAATGACACAAATATTATTTTTCATGAAGTCTGCTGCCTCAGTTTTTATAATGGCAATTTGCATATACTCCAGAATGTTATGAAGAGTTATCAGATGAATTGCAATTCATTGCAAAGTCCCTCTTTGCCATGAAAATGAACATAATCTTATAAAAAACATTTCCACTGCATTTGTGAAGAGGGCTTCAGGGCACCCAAGAAAGTCCAGCAAGCACCAGGACCATCTCCTACAGTTGATTCAGCTGCGGGATTGGGGCTCTACCAGTGCAGAGCTTGCTCAGGAATGGCAGCAGGCAGGTGTGAGTACATTTCCATGCACAGTGATGCAAAGACTTTTGGAGGATGGCCTGGTGTCAAGAAGGGCAGCAAAAACACCACTTCTCTACAGGAAAAACATCAGGGACAGACTGATATTCTGCAGGTACAGGCATTGGACTGCTGGGGATTGGGGTAAAGTCATTTTCTCTGATGAATCCCATTTGTTTGGGGCATCCAGAAAAAACCTTGTCTGGACAGGGCCGGTGCTACCACTAGGCAAACTAGGCAGCCGCTTAGGGCGCACTGCTGCCTAGGGCGCCCGGCCACTGGTGTTCCTACTATTTTCTCTCTACAGCAAGCAACTAAGTCTCAGCATCAGCAGGCACACATAGTGTCAGAGGCGCAGTGGAGGACTGTGTCTGTGTCCTGACTCCCGAATGAATGGAAGCAAGCAATTAATCACTGATGGGCGCAGGTGAGGCTGCATTTGATGGGCGCTGGTGAGGCTGCATTTGATGGGCACTGGTAAGGCTGCATTCGATGTGTGCTTCATTAAAAAGGTGGGGTATACATGGGCAGGGCAAAGAGGGTGGAACCAATGGAGGGGGGGTGAAGAAATTAGGTTTCGCCTAGGGTGTCAAAAATCCTTGCACCAGCCCTGTGTCCGGAGAAGAAAGGGTAAGCGCTACTATCAGCTCTGTGTCATGCCAACAGTAAAGCATCCTGAGACCATTTATGTGTGGGGTTGCTTCTCGGCCAGGAGAGTGGGCTCACTCACAATTTTGCCTAAGAACGCAGCCATAAATAAAGAATGGTACAAAAACATCCTCCAAGAGCAACTTCTCCCAACCATCCAAGAACAGTTTGGTGACGAACAATGTCTTTTCCAGCATGATGGAGCACCTTTCCATAAGGCAAAAGTGATAACTAAGTGGCTTGGGGAACAAAACATCAGAATTTTGAGTCCATGGCCAGGAAACTCCCCAGACCTTAATCCCATTGAGAACTTGTGGTCAATCCCCAAGAGGCGAGTGAACAAAAAAACACCCCACAGATTCTGACAAACTCCAAGTATTGATTAAGCAAGAATGGACCATTAGTCAGGATCTGGCCAAGAAGTTGATTGACAGCATGCCAGGGTGAATTTCATAGGTCTTGAAAAAGAAGGGTCAACACTGCAAATATAGATTTTTTGCATAAACTTAATGTAATAAAATAAAAGCCTTTAACACTTATGAAATGCTTTTAATTATGCTTCAGAATAGCATAGTAACATCTGATAAAAAGATCTAAAAACACTGAAGCAGCAGACTTTATGAAAATGAATATTTGTGTCATTGTCAAAACGTTTGGCCAAGGCTGTATGTATCTAGCTACCTGGCTGGAGGTGCTCTCTCCTGCTTATTGGTCTTTAGAGACTGGAAGACTGGCTACCCAAGGTCCGGTGGTAGGAACATGCTGTCCATAATCAGTTTGTATCGCGGTCACAGTTAGATGGCTTGCAATGAGCTGTCATAGATGGAAAGATATGTCTCAGCTTGTTCTAAAGAATTCCATCTGTCATCAGCTTGTTCTGTTTGAGATAAACATGCTTAGAAGTTTGTTTTGAAGATCTGTCCATGAGAAACTAAAATTACTGCTGACGCCAACATGCATTATACTGTTTACTGTCTTGGAAAGGGTCTGCCTGCAGTCCCTGGCAATCTCTTTGCAGTCTCTGACCGTCTTCTCTATGTGAAATATTATCTGTAGCACTTTGGTAGAGATGAGCTTGGGTCTGGGCCGGTGTTATTGACATAATATGGCCAACATCATTGAGGGCAGCACAGTGGCCAAGTGGTTAGTGCTTCCACCTAGCAGCCCTAGGTTTGTTGGTTTGAATCCCAACCATGGCATTATCTGCCTGCAGTTTGCATGTTCTCACTGTGCCTGCGTGGGTTCCTCCCACACTCCAATAACATGCTTGTAGGTTAATTGGCTCCTGTCTAAACTGCATGTCTGGATGAGAGTTAGGGACCTTAGATTGTAAGCTCCTTGAGGGTAGGGACTGATGTGAATGTATCACATATATATGTGTAAAGCGCTGCATAAATTGTCAGCATTGTATCAGTACCTGAAAAAATTCTAATATGGCCATATTAGGTCGATGATATCAAGAGCATCAATTCTCCTTGTATGTGTGCAGCTGCGGGGCAGGAATTGCCTGTGCTACAACTGATTGTGACAGCTTTCTTTCAGATTTGGATGATCATGGGTTAAGACCAAACCCACGTGCATTTCTACACATTGGTGACATCAGAGGGGTTGCAGATGACCCTATATTTATTAAGTTGACCAACACTATTGTATAATATAAGTTACATTTAGGAAGTAGGGATGGCACCAGAAGCATAACTATAACCTTCAGGGCCCTGTGCATGGAACCATGAAAGGCCCCCCTGAGCCCCAGCCAGGGCCCTTTCCTCCGAGCCCAGGGCCCTGCTCACTGATCCTGGGGCCCTTTATTTTTTTTAATTTTTTTTTTTTTTAGGAGCCCCGTTGGGGGGCTTTGGTCAAATATCAGGGGTCTAAACAGACCTCTAATGTTTCACCTTTGAGACAGAGAAAAGAGATTGAGGACAGTTTACTATGTTTCAGCTATGAATGGACAGTGATTGGTATAGATCACTGATTCTGTCTATTCAGAAAAGGATTGGCCCGGCAAATGACATATTTCCTGACCCTTTCCCGCACTCCATCCTGACAGCATCTCCCAGCAGTGGGAAGGGGGGAACCCAGCAGCGCTGCAAGGGGAGCCGGGAGAGCACACATGGAGGCAGGAGAGCACAGGTTCCCTTCCATTTTCCTCCTGCAGCAGCTGAATGCCTGTGGGAGGGAAAAGCAGGCTTTCAGAGGCTGCAGGAGGAACATGGAAGGGATCGGTTCTTCTATATGCCACCACCCCTGCTGCCCCTCCTATCCAGTTGTACGGGGGGCGCACAGCCCCCTGGAGCATGGGGCTGGGTCGCTATTGCAACCCCTGTGACCCCTGTAGGTACACCCCTGGATGGCACATACTGTAACATATCTGGAGAGTAGCAAGTTACTCTGGACACTCTCTGGAAAGAAGTGTTGTTTCTTTCTAAAATCAAAAGTACCCATTGACTAGTGATGTCTCTCCACAACTTGTGCTGAATCTCCACTCGGCAATGATAAGAGTTGTAAGCCTTTTTTTGCCCTCAATGATACTCAGGCCCAAGATGCATATCCTGGTTTACAAGAGTCTGCCCAGCATTCACAGGGCTAGTAGATCCTAACTTGGCCTGACCTGTGGATCATCTCTCCTACCCCGAACTAGCAGGTCCAACACAGCTTAATAAGCTTGTTGGGTAGGTGCAGCATGTAGGCAAAAAACACTCAGAGTCCCGATTTGCAGAAAAACGTTATATTGAAACAGTAGGTGAACACCACAACAGGCCCCGCAGGAGGCTCATATACCCAGTGCCATTTACAACTGTACAGCGAATAGACAGCAGTATTCTCAGGGATGCTGACAGCATCTGCCATGAGAAGCAAAGTGTGGCCTGGCCAACCTGACCCAAATGGGAAGCTTCCTAATGAGGTAGACAAGATCCCTGCTCTTTTCCTACTCCACCAGAACCTTTCCCTTTAGCTGTCACTGTTCCTGTCTGACGGGGAACCTGTCCCTAACCTGTCCACTCGCATAAAGCGAGCCAAACCCAGGGGTCAGAGTCTTAAACAGATTCTGCTTGACCTAAGATGGCTGCCAAGGTCACATGGGGCATTGGCCCAAGGGCCTTGTCTTAGTGTCTGCAACACAGGAGAGAGCAGACGTCTGTGTCAGCAGCTCTAGCGTTTCCGGCTCCAGCCATCCGGCCACCCAGCCATCCGGGACTCATCCCGGACTCCCCAGCGGAACTTTACCGGACCCCCACCTATCCATCGTGCCATCCACTGCCATCTGGACACTGCGTTCCAGCCCGCCAGCTGCGTAGACCCTTCCTGCAGGACACTCTGCGGCTCCGGCCTAGCACCCACAGGACACTTTGCGGCTCCGGCCTGCAGCTTCACCTCCCTCAGCCCGATCGGCAACCCAACCGGCAGGCCCGCGCACCACCTCCCAACGGATCATCCTCCATCACCATCCTCGGACGTGCCGTTAGCCGCACCGGGATCCGAGCAGCCGGACAGCCCGGTGGCCATCTTGGTCCTCCCTCCTGAGGCCACAGCACTCCGCCGGCCGCCTGGAGATCATTCCCGTACATCCCAGCAGGACCCACTGGGACTGCTGGGGCATTGAGTGACACCGGAAGCCAGGATATCCACGGCTCAGTCCCTACCCGGCGTCCATCATAGATCCTCCCAGACGCGGCTGCAGTACCAGTACCAGTGAGTAGTGGCCAGGTCCCTTTGAGCCCTCTCCCTCTTTCCCTGCCCCCCCACCCCTCCATCACTCCTCTCCTGCGTCTCTTCCCCTTTTGGACCATCTCGGATTAGGTAAGCTCACTGGGGCTTCACTAGCAGTTGATTCAGGGATCACCCCTCGGGGAGTCAGGAAGGAATTTTTTTCCTCTGCTGCAGCAATTGGCCAGCTCAGCTAGGGGTTTTTCGCCTTCCTCTGGATCAACAGGAGGGTAGGTTAGGCCAGCAGGTCCCCCCCCCCCGTCATCACCACCTCCAGAAATTTCCGCACCATCATCCGGACCATCAACACCACCACCCCCGTAGCAGTGGCAGCCATCAGAACCTCCATCCTCTCAGCAAACTCATCATCGCTACATCAGTACCATCATCAGATCATCCTACCTTCAGCAACTTTTTCTTTTCTCACCATGTGGAACTTCAAACACTCAGCGGACGCCCTCCACAGGCTAAGAAATACCGCCTCAACATTACCAACCTACATTCAAAAAAGATTACAAAAAGAACAATTACTAAGGACCAACCTACAATCAACCATCAAATATAGGGAGACACCAATTCAACCACAACAACTAGCGTGCGCCCTGATCAACACCAGATCTACAGTCAAGCACAGACTGGAAATAAATGACTTCATCATCGAAAACAACATAGATTGCCATTTCATCACGGAAATCTGGCTAACACCCGACTGAAACGCCATCCTAACCGAATTGGTGCCTGAGAACTACAGGATCCTAACTGAGCATAGAAGAGGAAAAAAAGGATGAGGCCTAGCAGTAATCTTCAAATCTCACCTTGCACTCACCAAACCAACTTTACAGAACAGGGACACTCTCCCTTCATCTTCAAACAACACCCCAAGACACCATTCACATACTACTATGCTACAGACCACCAGGACCGAAGACTAATCTCCTTACACCCTTCACGGAATTCATCTCAATACACACCGTGAAAACCAAAACATTTCTGGTACTTGGGGACTTCTACCTCTGGGCAAACTCCTACCTAGACCCTATCGCCACCGCCTACATTAACCAACTGGAAGAACTAGGTCTCCAGCAACTGATAAATGCTCCTACACATGGTTCAGGACATATTTTGGACCTCATCTTCAAACAAAATATGGACATCAACATATTCGACAATGTACCGCTACCCTGGATGGACCACCACACTATCAAATTTAAAATTGCCACCAACACCACCACCCTCCAAAAACGGAATCACGCAATAACAACACACTGGTCTAGATCTCGAAGAAACTACACTCAGAACTCTTCAAAACCACATTATCAAACAAAATAGCAACGCTAAATTTAAACCACTCAACTGAACAAACACTCAACTCCTTAAACAAGGCGTTACTACAAACAGCAGACTCAGTGGCTCCAAAACACAGAACACTCATCCGCAAAAAAAACTCAGGATGGTTTCCTTACTCTACTGAAGAGCTGAAAGAGCCTGGAGAAGAAATTCTACTAAGGAAAACCACTCAAACTACAAAGTTCTCACCGAGAAATATCACAAAGCAATCTTCAAAGCAAAAAAAGAACATTTCTCGAACACCATCTCAACAGCCTTAAACCGCCCTCGGGAACTTTTCAAAATCGTCGCCCAGACTATGAACCCAACCTGCCTAGAGCCCCCAGCAAATGAAACCCAAGAATTCTGCAATGAGTTATCGGACTTTTTCATCGACAAAATCGACAACATCCGGAAAACAGAAAAAAACAACCAACCTCATTCAACCAAAGCAAAAAGAGTAAATCGATACGAACATCACACAAGCACCGAATTTCTCATTAATCCCAATCACCACTGACATCACCAAAAACATCATCAGAAGCCTCAGAGACACCACTTCACCACTTCACCACTTCTGAAAGAATGTTCCGACATCCTGGCTCCTACTATAACACATCTCATAAATCAGTCATTCAAAGAAGGGACTGTCCCGATCGCCCTCAAGCAAGGCGCCATCAAACCTCTTCTAAAGAAACCCAACCTCGACCCTAAAGACCCCAACTGCCGCAGACCAATAACAAGTCTTAACACTATCTCCAAGGTCACGGAGAAAGCATTCGTACAACAGCTACAATTCCACCTGGACACACACAAACTCTTGGACCCCCTGCAATCAGGCTTCCGCCCAGGCCACGGAACAGAAACGGCACTTCTCAAAGTATGGGACGACGCCCTCGAAGCTGCAGATGATGGAGAATCAAGTCTCTTGGTACTGTTGGACCTCAGTGCAGCATTTGATACAGTGGACCACAACACCCTACTCATCCGCCTCACAGAAGTAGCAGGACTCACAGATTCAGAGCTACAATGGTTCGCATCCTTCTTGGAAAATCGCTCTCAGACAGTGAAACTAGGAGTCTTCACCTCTGAAACCCACGCAATATCGTATGGAGTCCCTCAAGGGTCACCTTTATCACCAGTGCTCTTCAACATCTACATCCGTCCTCTCCTCAAAATCATCAGAAAATCGCACCTCTGCTACCACTCGTACGCTGACGACACGCAACTCTACTTTCGCATCACCGGACACTAGAAAAATGCCTCACATTGATAGACAACTTGATGACCACTAGCTACCTCAAACTCAACGGATCCATAACAGAGCTTCTTCTACTACACACAAACCAAAATACAAAAAACAAAAACCCTTGGATACCGTCCACCGTCTTTGGACAGACCATCGCCCCAAGCACCAAAGCCAAATGTCTTGGAGTCACTTCTGACTCAGAAATGTCTATGGATGCACAAATTGGATCAGTAGTCAGCGGATCTCACCATCTTCTTCACCTGCTACACAGACTCATCCCCTTCATTCCAAAAGAGGACAAAGCTGCAGTAGTTGGAACTATCATTAACTCCTGACTCGACTACGCAAACTCCCTCTACACCGGACTATCTAAATACCAGATTGCACGCCTACAACTCAGCCAAAACACCGCAGCAAGACTGATAACAGGAAAAAACCCTGGGAATCCATTTCCCCATCCCTGAGGAGCCTACATTGGCTAACCATTCGGAATCGGATCACATTCAAGACCCTCTGCCTCACCCACAAATGCCTACAAGGAAACGCTCCTCAATACCTATGCGAGAAAATAAAACGCTACATACCTAATCTCAGTCTTCGATCAAATGATCAAACCTCCTCCACGTTCCCAAATCCCGCTACAAATCAAAGGGAGAACGAAGATTCACAGTCCAAAGACCACCGCTATGGAACACTCTACCGACCAACATCCGTATGGAAGAAAACCATCAGGCCTTCAGGAAAAAACTCAAGACTTACTTAAGACTTCTAACAAGCTGGACCCACAGGATGGACCAAGCACCTTGAGGCGATTCAGTTCGCATTTGCAGTGCTATACAAGTCATTCATTCATTCATGTGCATCCACTCGGATCACTGCCCGCATGACAGAGGAAATCATAACACAGTTTCTCTCAACTTCCTTTCCCATCTGCATTGCCGCGGCTTTTGGCCACCCACAAAACAACCCCAGGAGCCCCTAATGCCGGTTGTTGATGGGGGTAGATACCTGCATGGTTGGGAAGATGCCCCAAACACTGTTAATCACCTTTAACTGTACAAGGAGTTTTTACAATCATGTGGGTATTACACCATAACTGAAAAATTATATTTTGGACCTACAGCACCTTGTTCATAAGAGCAGTTGTGGGTTCAGCATGTAGAGCAGAGAAAATTCCATAACTTCCGTTCCTCTGTCTCTTCCTTTAGTGAAGGATCCTGGAAAGACTATAGAATTCTGATGCTATAATATAGCGGAGCAGTCTTAGGGGTGGACGGGTGACCTTGTTGCTACACAGTGACGTTCTGACACATCCTACACTGCTGAAGGACCAGCCACTAGACCACCCCAGGAGCATCTAATGCCAGTTGTTGATGGGGGTGGATACCTGCATGGCTGAAAACTGGAAGATGCCCCAACACTGCCAGTCACCTTTAACTATATAGTAAAAGGAGTCTTTACAATCATATAGGTTCTACACTATGGCTGTTAAAACCCACAGCCTCATCTAGAAGAGTAGTTGTGGGTTCAGCATGTAGAATAGAGGCCATTACATGAACTCCCGTTCATCAGTCTTCTCCTGTAGTAAAGGAACATGGAAGGTCCATAGAATCCTGATGCTATAATAAAGCAGAGCAGTCTTAGGGGTGGAAGGGTGACCTTGTTGCTGCACACCGTGTGCTGAATTGAGAAAAAATTATAAAATGCAATAAAACAATAATAAGGAAGAGCAGTAAGCAGTGCTCTCACAAGAGAACACACCCTAAATTAAGAAGTGGAGTCCATGCACTGGGTGCTCTGGCTCCAAAAGTGTCCTCCATCCACTAGATACAATGCAAAATAAATAGAAAGAGCCGGTAACTCCAAAATCCTCTTAAAGACTTAATTTGTGGCATAGGAGTGACATAAAAAGCAATCTGACACGTTTCAGCACGTAACCTTGTTCACAGCATATTGCCTAAAGAAAAAGACAAAACATATATACAAATGTGCTACACTGAAAAGGGGGCTGGCAAAGAAACATGACACAATAAACACAATTAAACAATTCAAATCCAATATAACAAGGATATAGGCAGTGATGCACTTAACAGCATCAATCTTTAGTAGTGATTGGATAATGCAATGAAAAATTTGGAAAATTACATAGCAATTCTTAAACATCCAAACACAATGGTTTTTGCAAAGACTGATGAAAACTAACCTGCAAAAATAAGGAAAGGAAATAAAAATGAGGAAACAGAATATTTTATATTTAAAAAAAAAATTCAAGACAACTTCTTTTTTTCCACACCCTAGTCCGCTTTTGCCTATTATTGACTGATCCCAATTTCCACTTTATTCTTCAGACTACTCAACTTAAAGCGGAGGTCCTGCCGAATTTTTTTTTTTTTTAAGTCAGCAGCTACAAATACTGCAGCTGCTGATTTTTAAAATATGGACACTTAAGAGGAGTTCCCATTTAAAAAAAAAAAAAAAAATGAAAAGTCAGCAGCTACAAATACTGCAGCTGCTGATTTTTAAAATATGGACACTTAAGAGGAGTTCCCATTTAAAAAAAAAAAAAAAAGAAAAGTCAGCAGCTACAAATACTGCAGCTGCTGACATTTAATTGGACACTTACCTGTCCCAGGGTCCAGCGATGCAGGGGATAGAAGCCCCGCTCGTCTCCCCCCCGTTCGGCGGCGCCAGCATTGCAACTGTGGGCGCCGGGCTGTGGCTTCACAGCCGGGCACCCACTGCTCATGCGCGAGCGGCGCCGCGCGCCGTGATTGGCCGCTCAGTCATCTGGGACGTGTAATGGGTCCCAGATGATTGACAAGAGGGAGGGAGCAGAGCTGAGCCCTTCCTGTGCCGAGGGTAAGTGATGTCTCCATCCCAGGCACCGAAAGAGGCAGACTACGAGGGACCCCCTAGCAACAGGCATTTAGAGGTGAGTAAAAAAAAAAAAATTTCCAAATGTTTTTTTAAATTTTTTTTTAGGCACATTCATGGTGGAACACCACTTTAGCTGTCCAGGGCGCCCGCAATGTCGGCACCCTGAAGCCGATCTGTCCCTCAGCTCTCGGGTGGAGGCCCTGCTATCTTCGGTAAAGGAATCAGGAAGTGAAGCCTTGCGGGTTCACAGCCTGGTTCCCTACTGCACATGCGCAAGACGCTCTGCACGATCCCACAGGTCCCTGCTGTCTTCTGGGACCTGTGTGTCTCCCAGAAGAAAGCGGGGGGGGGGGAGACACCGGGAGATATTTTCTCCCACTTCCGGGCATAGATATCCACGGGAACCCTCGGATATCTATGCCCGGAAGTTGGAGAAAATATCTGGATTATACAGGTATCTGCTCCCCCCTCCCACCCTGAAAAGTACCAAATGTGACACAGAGGATTCCGAAAAGTGGGAGTTCCATTTTTGGGTGGAACTCCGCTTTAAGACCTTATCTGCCAAAGGTATATTTTGACCTTGCCACTTTTCCTATCAAAATAAACCAATGACTGACGCAAGAATTAAAGCATCTTTTAGCCCTGATCTAGATTATATCTATTGTTCACGACTTGGATCTTTCCTAAGATCACTGCCTCTCACATATCAAACTAGTCAAGTGCTCACACCATTTGAGGAACTTTGTGAAGAAGCTGTCCCTATTAGACATGCATTATCACAATCATATTCCATGGTAATTTTTGGAGAACATCAAAAACAACCTAATTTCTTAATTAAATGGGAGAGGCCTTCGCAGAACATTCTCCCAAACCTAAAAAGACAAAATTCTCTTTTTTGCTCAAAAAGCAATTAGCTAATAATTATCAAGAAAATGGGTATAAAATACTTACGAGATGGTATAAGACTCCCCAGAGTTTGCATAGAATCAACCCCCAGGTGTCCCCTTTATGCTGGCGATGCTTCAAAATGGAGGGATCTCCCCTACATATTTTCTGGGACTGCCCAGTGTTAGCGAACTTCTGGTCTGGTGTCAAGACTTCCATTAACCACTTCCAGCCCGACCTATAGCAGAATAATGGCCGGGTGGTGGTTCCGTTATCCTGACTGGACGTCATCTGATGTCCTTCAGGATAACAGCTGGCGCACGCCCGTGGGGTCAGTCTGACACACCGCAGCACAGATCTGATCTGATCTGATGGAGGCTCTTTACCATGTGATCAGCCATATCCAATCACGGCTGATCACAGTGTAAACAAGAAAAGCTGTGTATCGGCTTTTCCTCACTTGCGTCTGATAGATGCGAGTAGAGGAGAGCCCATTAACTGCTCTCCAGTCAGGGGGGTCGGCGCTGATTGATTATCAGCACAGCCCCCCCCAGGATGCCCACTTCAGACCACCGGGGATGCCACCAGGACCACCAGGGATTGCCACCACCACAGGTATGCCATCCATGGCCAACAGGGATGTCAATATGTGCCCAAAATCAGTGCCAATCAGTGCCCACAAATGGTGCCAGTCAGTGCCCATCACTAATGCCTGCCAGTGCCTCCTTATCAGTGATGCCGTTCAGTGCCATCTATCAGTGTCCATCTATCCCCATCAGTGCCCACCTATCAGTGCCCGTCAGTGCCACCCATAAGTACCCATCAGTGCAGCCTTTCAGTGCCCATCAGTGCCGCCTATGAGTGCCCATCAGTGCCGCCTATCAATGCCCATCAGTGCTGCAAACTTATGTACAAAATTTTATAACAGAAACAAAGAAAAACGTTTTTTTTCCCAGTATTTTCAGTCTTTTTTTATTTGTTGCGCAAAAAATAAAAACCCCAGCAGTGATCAAATACCACCAAAGGAAAGCTCTACTTGTGGGAACAAAATGCTAAAAAAATTGTTTGGGCACAGCGTTGTATGACCGTGCAATTGTCATTCAAAGTGTGACAGCACTGAAAGCTGAAAATTGGCCTGGGCAGGAAAGTACCCAGTATTGAAGTGGTTAAAGATTTGACAGGTTGGTCTCTTCCGAATATGCCAGCCGCCTACCTTTTACACGACACGCAACTATCATTCAAACGTTATAAAAACTCATTTCACAAACACCTCCTGAACAAAGGCTTGCATACCCGCTCTCTGGAAAAACAGACCCACCAGTCTTAGCACATTGGCATGCAAGTGTTTCTGAAATTCAACTAATGGAACAACTTACAGCATTTATTAAGAACAAGTCTGACAAACATTTTAAAACTGGGACACCATTGTTACTATACAGGAACTCACTCTAATACCGGACAACTTTGATCAGGAATTGCCGCAGAGGGAAGATTACTCCCCCCACACACACACACACACACACACACACACACACACACACACATGTTTTAACCACTTGCCTACCAGGCACTTTCCCCCCTTTCTGCCCAGGCCAATTTTCAGCTTTTACTGAATTACCGATCGCATTTTGAATGACAATTGCGCGGCCATGCAACACTGTACCCAGACACAATTTTGATAATTTTGTTCCCACAAATAGAGCTTTCTTTTGGTGGTATTTGATCACCACTGGGTTTTTTTATTTGTTGATAAACAAATAATAAAAAAAAAAATTTGGAAAAAAAAAGTTTTTCTTAATTTCTAATATAAAATTTTGTAAATAAGTATGTTTTCTCCTTCACTGATGAGCACTGATGAGGTGGCACTGATGGGCACTGATGATGAGGCACTGATATGCAGCACTGATGGGCACTGATAGGCGGCACTGATATGCAGCACTGATGGGCACTGATAGGCGGCACTGATATGCAGCACTGATGGGCACTCATAGGTGGCAATGATGAGCACTCATAGGTGGCACTGATAGGCGGCACTGATGGGGACTTATAGGCGGCACTGATGGGCACTGATAGATGGCACTGATAGGCAGCACTGACAGGCATCACTGATGGGCACTGATTGGCATCCCTGGTGGGCTCTAGTGGGCATTCCTTGTGGGCTCTAGGGGCATCCCTGGGGGGTCTGCACTGATAATCAAAGCGCTGATTATCAGCGCAGCCGCAGACCCTCCTGTCAGGAGGGCCACCGATCGGCTCTGCTCTACTCGCGCCTGTCAGCATCAGTAGAGGAAAAGCCGATAAATGGCACTTCCTGGTTAGCTGTGATTGGACACAGCTGATCACATGATAAAGAGCCTATGTCATAGGATTGGAGATGCGTTGTGTCAGAGCGATACACCGAGCGATACACCACACTACCGACTGCCGCCCCGTGTGCCCCTTTTTTCTTTCTGTTTTTTTGTTTCTCATTCCTTTTCAGTCCTACTCCTAGTTACTGCTTATATGGGGCTATCCTAAAATGCAGATCTAGAAACTTATTGAACTATTTTATTTTCAACTTACTCGACCTTTGTCTACTATTTTTGAAATAGTGATTCTGCTCTAAATACCATCATATTTCCTTGTATAAAAATGTGTTCTTAGATCTCATGAATAAGCATGTAATGTACCTAAAACTTGTATTTACCTGATGGCAATATCTTTTGAAAAATAAAGAATGTAAAAAAAAAAGTTGTGTCATTATCCTGTGCCAGCCCCCTTTTGGGTGGAGCAAATTTGTATAAATGTTCTGTTAGGTTCACCTTTGGGAACATGTTGTATGTTCCACACGAATTTTAGAGTGGAACATGTACCATGTTCCCAATGTGCAGCCGTCGCCTGTTGCCCCCCCTCCCTGGGGCAGCTGTGCAGGGAGAAGATCACCATACTAGCTGCCACTGTTTGAAAACAGCGCAGATGTACGGGGCTCCGCCCACGCGGTCGCATCATTCATACACACAGCTCTGTGCGTCCGATCGAACTACAACCCCACGACATCCTTAGCGGCTGTCGGCTTGTAGTTCTCAATGTATCTGCGTGCCCTGCCGCAGTTTATCTGTGATGGGCGATCATTAAAGTGGTTATTAAGCCACTCAATAACTTTGCTACAATCCCTTCTGCTATATGAAATAATGTCCCCAGTGCATGTGTTTTTTTTTTTAAATGCCGCTGTGTACCTCATTTAATAGCGCCGATCGGCGCTCACGTGACCAGCCACCTCTCTAGATCTGATAGCAAAGCAGGCGGGGCTGGGAAACCCCCGCTGACGTCAGCCAGGAGGAGCAGGGGAGAGAAAGGAGGAGAGAGGCGGTCAGTTACGTGAGGTACACAGCGGCATAAAAAAAAAACACTTACACTTGGGACAATTGTTTCATATAGCAGAGAGGAGTTATTGCATTATGATAGAAGAAGGAGGGGAGGTCTGGGGAGTGGATGGAGCTGACAGGCAGGGAGGGGAGGAGGGATAGGATAGGTGAGAGGTGGACAGGGGAGAGCTGCGGATGACGGAGGCACATAAACTGACCACGGTGTCAGGGCTCAGCAGCCAGGATATACGTGGTCAGTTTATAGGGGGAGGGCAGCACCAGGCAGGATCAGCCAGGTATTTTATATGATAGGGGGCCAAATTACACAGCAGAAGCACTGTGCTGTATAACATGCTTTAAGAAAACAGGATCTATTTTTTTTTTTTAGGTATACAAACATTTTAAGTGGTTGAGAAGATTTTGGAGTTGCCGGCTCTTTCCATTTATTTTGCAATGATAAGAACAGCACAGTAGCTTAGTGGTGAACTCTTCCATCTGGCAGCACTAGGGTCCTTGGTTTGAAACTCAATCAGGATCCCAACCACTGCAAGGAGTTTGCACATTCTCCCTGTGTCGCGTGGGCTTTCTCCCACACTCCAAAGACTTACTAGTAGGTTCATTGACCCTAGAAGGTGTATGCATGAAAGGTAGGCCATACCAGTGTTGCCAGCCGCCCATTAATTTACGGGCAGCCCGTAAATTTTAACCCATTTTTGGGCTGCCCTTAAATGTCCGTTACTGGGAGCGATGCCCATAAAAAATATGGCTGCGAGGCGACCATGTGCCAACTGCGCACGTGCCATCCCGAAGCTTGCCGGGCGCTTGGCTATTTATGCGCTTGGCTATTTTTGGACAGGCAGGCGCATGTGCAGTGATGTAACAGCGCCACAGTTAAATAGAACTTTTAGACAGATTACAGCCTCATAGGCTCTGACAAGCAGATCTCCTTTCCTTGCTCCCATCTTGCACCGTGTCCCTTGGGCTGGAGGCTGCCAGGCTGGTAAGTGAGCGCAAGCCACCCCTTACTAATGAAACTCTTGGTTCAGGAGAATGTAGAAGATGGCCTCAGGCAAGGAAGGGGTTAAGGTGGCAGAGACAAAAAAGAAGGCAAATCGCCTTCTAGTATGGAAGACAATGCTGATCAGGGCAAAGTGCTAATGACAGATTGGGCACCTCTGGGAGGAAGAGAGCAGAGGAATCTCTGGCAGAGGAAGAATTAAGCCAGCAGTCCAAGACTGTGGCAGGCACAGAAAGGAAAAAAAAAGATTGAAATGAGCAAATGCAGTAGGAGAGTGCAAGTCTGCGGCAGAAAAGGGGAGACAAAAATCGATGCTAGCAGATATATTTATTATCTATTATGTCTGCATCCTCTAACCATCTCCTGTATCATGTCCACATCCTCTAACCATCTCCTGTATCATGTCCACATTCTCTAACCATCTCCTGTATCATGTCCGCATCCTCTGACCATTCCATGTATCATGTCAGCATCCTCTGACCATCTCTTGTATCATATCCACATTCTCTAACAATCTCCTGTATCATGTCCGCATCCTCTAACCATCTCCTGCATCATGTCCTCAGTCTCTGACCATCTCTTGTATCATGTCCTCAGTCTCTGACCATCTCTTGTATCATGTCCTCATCCTCTGACCATCTCTTCTATCATGTCCGCATCCTCCAACCATCTCCTCTATTATGTCCGCATCCTCTAATCATCTCTTGTATCATGTCCGCATTCTCTAACCATCTCTTGTATCATGTCCGCATCCTCTGACCATCCCATGTATCATGTCAGCATCCTCTGACCATCTCTTGTATCATGTCCACATTCTCTAACAATCTCCTGTATCATGTCTGCATCCTCTAACCATCTCCTGTATCATGTCGTCAGTCTCTGACCATCTCTTGTATCATGTCCTCATCCTCTGACCATCTCTTCTATCATGTCTGCATCCTCCAACCATCTCCTCTATCATGTCCGCATCCTCTAATCATCTCTTGTATCATGTCCGCATTCTCTAACCATCTCTTGTATCATGTCCGCATCCTCTGACCATCCCATGTATCATGTCAGCATCCTCTGACCATCTCTTGTATCATGTCCACATTCTCTAACAATCTCCTGTATCATGTCCGCATCCTCTAACCATCTCCTGTATCATGTCGTCAGTCTCTGACCATCTCTTGTATCATGTCCTCAGTCTCTGACCATCTCTTGTATCATGTCCTCATCCTCTGACCATCTCTTCTATCATGTCCGCATCCTCCAACCATCTCCTCTATCATGTCCGCATCCTCTAATCATCTCTTGTATCATGTCCGCATCCTCTAACCATCTCTTGTATTGTGTCCGCATCCTCTAACCATCTCTTGTATAATGTCCGCATCCTCTAACCATCATTTAGCACTGAAAACAGCCATTTTAGGTACTTTTTTGCAGTGGCAGTAAAAAACGTGGCTCTGCCAGTAAATTTCATGTTTATGGTCAGTAAAAAAAAAATTGGTGCCATTTGTAAATGTTGGCGTCCTGTCAGTAAATTTCACTTCGGGGGCTTGGCAACATTGGGCCATACATTAACAGATTGAATAAATCTTACAGATTCCTACATCCATACTACCTGTGGATGGATGAAGCCCTTCTGCTGGGCTACTGCATTCTGACTTTTTTGGCCAACAATTTTTTCGCCTGGCTCCTTCAATTTTTATAGCGATGTTGGGTGGGAAGAGGGCTACCCATGAAGTGATGTGGGAGTTTCCACATAAAACAGAAGAGTCTATTTTTTTTTTTTTTGCTCCTTTGGAAAGCGAATGTATTGTTATTTATATGAGACAACAGTGGACTTTGTATAACCTTGTCTGTAAATCCCCTTGTGGGGTCAGCATTCTGTACAGCACACGCCCAGCTTGTCATGAGTTCAGGGGAAAGAGCTCATGATATAATGAGAGATTATACAATTATTTCTAAAGGGTTTTCATTATACAGCCCTACCGATGTTTTAAAGAGACCCTGTCACCAACTCACTTAAAAACTGCAGGTAAAAGCATAGAATAAATGAAGTATTTTAAATGCTTGTTTGCAGTGTTTTTTCTTTCCATAGTGATTTTTTATTTACTTACAATGTGTCTTTGAACTTGCTAGCAAATCTGACAATTTCAGGAAGAGTCAATTCACTGGCATAGTCCCCGCCCTCTTTGCAGATCATAGCCCTCCCCCTTTCTGGGAGTGAATTACTGTCATCTTCACCCCTCCCCTTTTGTGATTGAAGGGAAATACTATAGAGCCGGGGTCTCTAAATTACGGCCTGCCGACTAGAGATGTGCATGATGGGAAACTTAGTAGTGTTTTTGAATTCATTAGTTAAGTTAATCATTTCATTTCGTCATATTCATTATGTTAGAATGATTCGTTTTCAGAATTTTTTTCGTATATTTGGATTCATTTTGTATATTCATTATTTCCTAATTGAATTCTAGTTCGAAATTTTTTTCTTGAATTCAAAATGGAAAAATATTGCAATAAATACAGTTAGGTATAAAAGTGAATTTTTTTTTTTTTATTGTGTAGACATACAGAGTTATGTAAAAGGATTTGTTTAAAAATCTTTTTCCTTTTTCCCTTTTTTATACAAATCCTTTTACATTACTCTGTATGTGTACACAATAAAAAAAAAAAATTTCACATACATATTGTACATATCCCTATGGGAAGCTTATGTGGACCCCTTGGTAATTCCAGGGCTCTATATACTCACCTGTAACTGTATGCTTTAAATGTACCCATATGGATTCATATAACAATGCCAATAGATTGTTTATAGTGTATGGATACCAGCGCTAGACATTTTTTAACCAGTTATATATTTTTTATTTTCATATTTTTCACTTTTTTGTCAATTTTTTAGTTTCTTATGATGCTTTATGCATCTTTGTTCTATTTGCTGCAGAGTCATTAAGGGGGTGACGCCTTTATAGATTTCTGAACAGACACTTCTTAGTTTAATATCTGTTTTTTGACACAGGAAGCTGCGGGGATACGAGTGCTCTATTCTGTGACGTTCATTTTTGGCATGTGGGTGGAGTTATTTCACCCCTTGTCACACAATCCCACCAGCCTCTTCCTGCAATGGAAATGAGGCTTGGAGCGCATCCGCCGGTGCGCGATGGCATCATCCCTAGGGATGCGAACATGTGACTCTGCACGAGATGTTCTGATTGGTTGATGTCATCACATGCCCCTGTGATGATGGTCACCAACACACTATTCATTCCTGATTGGCTGGTGTGTCCGCCGAGCGGCGGCACACACAGCTGATTGTCATCCCATTATTTTACTGTTGTATATGTAAGCGTGGTACCAGGCACAAGGCTGTATGCCCCAGTAGAAGGACTATGGTCCGAAACATGTCGGGTCGCTGAAGCCGTCTATGTCCTGTTACCACACGATTTTATCTTTTTAATTATTTGTGATCACGATTTTTTACTTGTATCTGATGTCTGCAAAGAAAACTTTCTCTTTTTGGTGGTTTTCAATAAACCTTATATAACAGATTCATGCACTATGTGGAGACTTTTTTCTTTCTCCATATGAACCCATTTTTGGTGTGGTGAAAGCTGTATCCTGTGATAACTGCCTGCTCGCTGTGAAGGGGAACCCATCCATCCATTGGAGATCAGAGCACCATTTACATCCACGGTTGCTCCAGATGGGACCCTTGGAACCTATTACCAGCGCTTCCCAGCAAGCACCCCTAGGATCGGTTGATCCATACGCCTGAATGACACTCCGCCGTATGGTGAGTGTGTCCACCCTGTCTGGTAAGCATATTCACCCCTTCTATTTACGTGTGGATCCCGAGTACACGAAGACCATTCATTTGATTTTGAACATCCCTCACATATGTTTTTTCCTCTTACCACTAGAAACATCACACTGTTTATGTTGATGAACTTTTATTATGGACACTGCCTCCAGTAACTGGAGTATGTTGGTTCACTTTATCTGTTGTGGCGTTTAACCATCATTACGTTGAATTATTTGTTATCACACACAACATATATATATATATGGAGTGCTAGCTCACCCCTTTTTTATTTTCACTTGGTGCTGCATTTATTTATTATAGTTTTTTGCACGGTTATTACACTGGTGATGCTGGCTGCTATTATGTTCATATATATTTAAAAAAAAGTTTTAATAGCGCAACGATACTTAATTCTATTTTTTGCTTTATAGAATAGTATAGAAAATAAATAGAAAAGAAAATAAAAGAATAGAATACAACATAATTGAAAAATAAAGGCATAGAATATAGTAGAAAACAATAGAATAAAACAGAATGGAATAGAAAATATTCTATTCTGTTGTTTTCTTTTCTATTCTTTTCTATTCAATTCTATTCTATTCTTTTAGTTATGATTCTATTCTGTTTAATTCTTTTCTATTCTATTTCTTTATTTTCTATTCTATTCTGTTTTATTCTATTCTTTTATTTTCTATTCTATTAATTTGTTTTCTGTTTTTATTCTATTCTATTCTTTTTATTTGCTGTTCTGTTCTGTTTTATTCTATTCTATAAAGCAGCCTAAGTAGGAATCATCATCTTATTTCACTTTTACATATTAATTATGTAATTATGTTTATATTTAAGTATTTATTGCAATATTTCTTTCCATTTCAAATTCATTTTGGAATTAGAATTCATTTTCAAATATGAATTTGAATTCTTTTTCCAATTCGTTTAGTTTATTTAGGATTCATTGAAATTCGTTACTATTGTGATTTTGCAAATTCGGATACATGCGAATCACAGAATTCATTGCAGGGCAACTTCACTAATATATTGTTTGGTGCTTTCTTGCCTAAAATCCTAGTGTGTTCAAGAGCCCTTAAAACATATTTTTCACCTCTGATGTGTATGGAAATAATTAAATTATAAAGCGTAAAAAGCGCTAATGTGCAAACCGAAATTATTGCGAACGTATATGATTTTTTTTTCAGGGCATTAGGGAGGGTGAATAGACACAGTAAATGTGTGTCTGCTCTCCAGTAAAGGTTATGCTGTTATCAGTTACTCATATTTCAGTTTGTCTTTTTGTATTCCAGGCATTAGTCACGTAATTTGCACTAAGGGTATGTGAGCTGTTAAAAAAGTAAGTTGACCATAAAAAAAAAAAAGTTTTGGCCCGTACGGGGATCGAACCCGCGACCTTGGCGTTATTAGCACCACGCTCTAACCAACTGAGCTAACCGGCCACATGGTCACATGCAGAAAAAAGAAAAAAGTTTTTTCTGTGATGAAAGAGCACAGGTGACACATTCTCTCACGCCCATCATCTGTGCTCCGAGTGATAAGAGTCTGGTATGAATTTTAGAGGAAACCACCATGCCTTTTTTTTTTAACCACCTCAATTCTGGCATTTGCTACATGTAAAAAAACCTTTTTTTTTTTTGCTAGAAAATGACTTAAAACCCCTATATATACTGTGTATATATATATATATATATATATATATATATATATATATATATATATATATGTACATACACTGTGTGTGTATATATATATATATATATATATTTATATATACACACACATATACATACATATATGTATATATATATATATTTATGTATATATATATATATATATATATATATATATATATATATATATATATATATATATATATAAGCAGAGGCCCTAGAGAATAAAATGGTGGGCGTTGCATATTTGCGCTACAGTGTTTCAAATGAATTTTAATGCACAAAAACACAATATAATACACGATTGTTTGGTAAAATATAAAAGATGATGTTACGCCGAGTAAACAGTTATTACACATGTCATGCTTTAAAACTGCTTCCAGCCGTGCCTAAAAATCTCCATAGGCAACGCTTTAAAAGCCTTTACAAGTTACCAATTTAGAGTCACACAGATGGTCTGGCGCTAAAATTATTGCTCTCGCTCTGACATTTGTGGCGATACCTCACATGTGTGGTGCGATCGGCATTTACATATGCACATGAGCACGGGGGAACAGGGGCTTTTTAAAATTTTTTTTTTTTTTCTTTACATTTTATTATTTATTTTTTTATTTCAATTTTTTTTTTTAACACTGTACCGTTGTACCTTTAACTTTTTTTTAATCAACTTTATTGGTATTAAAAGTGATCAACAACATCCCTTGGGCCGTGACAGGTCCTCTTTATGGAGAGATCTGGGATCTATGAGACCCACGAATCTCTCCTCTAGCCTCCAATGCAGTCGATCAGACACAGATCGGTCTGATCGACTGCATTGGAGGCTAGAGGAGAGATTCGTGGGTCTCATAGATCCCAGATCTCTCCATAAAGAGGACCTGTCACGGCCCAAGGGATGTTGTTGATCACTTTTAATACCAATAAAGTTGATTAAAAAAAGTTAAAGGTACAACGGTACAGTGTTAAAAAAAAATTGAAATAAAAAAATAAATAATAAAATGTAAAGAAAAAAAAAAATTTTTAAAAAGCCCCTGTTCCCCCGTGCTCATGTGCATATGTAAACGCTTCCCTGGCTGGTAACGGCCAGATGAAAAAAGAACCTAAACAGGAAGTGACAAAATCCTTGTCACTTCCTGTTTCTGACATCACATAGTGGAAGGAACAACATCTGTTCCTCTCACACAGTGAGATGTTGTTCCTTCCAGCTGGTTGCCACCTTTATCATCCTTACTGGGCTCTGGGATCACACAGGAGAGACCGGTAAAGGCGGCTGCAGAGAAGGCAGGATGGGGGTGTGACCCCCTTCCGCCCTTTCTAAAACGAATCCAGTGGCTCGTTAGTGGCTTACTTTCATTTTGTGCAGAATTACTGGCCCTAAAGATTGCTATCTCCCTCATTGCTGCAGCTGCAGCGATGACCAAGATATCATCACCCTTCCCGTCCGAGGACATTTATAAATGTACCGTGGACAGGTGGTGGTTAAGGGAAATAAATGCTCCCACACTGATTTTTTTTGGGGGGGGGGAGGTGTGGGGTTTTCCTCTTGTAAGGCACTTTGTCCCCATGTAGAGGGGCAACAGCCTTATCCCCACATGAGATCAAGTGAAATGCAGTGTAAACAATGAATGGGCTTTTCGCAATGGATGAGGGAGATGAGGGAGACGAGGGAGAGGGTCCCCATTGATAGCGTCTTCTACTAAGTTCAGCTCAAGACCCTATTACCTCCCGCAGGCCGTTGCATGAGAGACAATGACAATGTAGTACAATGACTTCGTACATGTTAACCAGATGATAACATTACATCATAAGTAGAGGAAGTGTAGGGGAGAATAAACTTCCATCTGATGCATGTGGCACAGGTAGTTATAGTACAATAATTTACAAAGGAGTGTGATATGGAGTGTAGTAAGGTAGGAGCAGATGCTATTGGAACAAATAAGAAGAGGGAAAGAATTTGGGCATGAGTAAGACAATGCCTATTGGGGCGATTGGTAAGACAGCGTGGAAGGTGAACCCTGACAAAGGAACACTTCCTTGCATGCCCGACAGGTCACACTCAGACACCAGGGACAGCGGAGCTAGTCCGGAGGTGAGAGTGCACTGAGGGGAGGTGCAGTGACTGCTCCCCGCAGTACCCACGGTCTGTAAATAACATTTGTAGGTAAACCGTCTTAGTTGCAAAATTAAATTTAAACTAAAAAATAAACAACAATAAAACATTGAGAGCGCTAGCAGGTGAGAATAGCAAGGTTCTATGGTGGGATGGGGGGAGGATGGGGAGGGAAGGGTAGGGTAGGGATAGGGAGGAGGAAAGGAGAGGGATAGGTGAGGGGAAGGGGAGGGAGGGGAAAGGGGGGGGGACTAGGGGCCGCTAGCTATGTTAAACACTGTCAGTTAGTCACATGGATCAGACAAGCAGAGTGGAAAAAGTAACTCAAGTATCCAATAGTTCAGTGTCTTTCTTAAGCGAGCGATCTGTAGTAAAACTGGTAAAGGATATAGATCGAGGCAAGTAGAACAAAAGATAAAATCGATTTGACCAATAAAAAAGTAAAAAAAGAAGCCATTAGCCAAAAGTCTAAAGTGTTCACAGCAAAACGGAAATCAGCCAGGAGAACCGGGGCGGGTGTTTCAAGTTCAAACAACAAAGACAAAAATACACATTGTGCACTTGAAGTTACCCATCGGTTGGCTGTATTTGTACAGCGGAGATGAGGCAAGGGAGACCAGAAGTTTTCTTCAGCCAGGGGAGATGTCATCAGAGGTCTGTGGGTGTAATGATCTTGCTGGGTTCCCTTTGCGGATTGAAGCAGGCGAATTGGGTGCACAGGTCGGGGTTGGATGGTAGGGATGTGATGTTGATCTTGCTGGCGTATGGGGAAGTGCTGTCTCCGACACGATATCAGGCTGGACCAGGCGTAGATCTGCCAAGGTTTGTTGCAAATTTTCTGATGTGGTACAAGTACCGTATGTTATTTTCCTTGAAAAGTAAATTGCAGACAAAAGGGGAATTTCCAGGTATATCGGATGTGATGCTGTAGTAGGACTTGTAATTGTGGTTTCAAAGCACTTCTCTTGGCGATCGTTTGTGGAGCCAGACAGAGAAATCCTGGTAGGTATGACCCTGGAACTGGAGAGTGTCCTTGGTTCGGGCCACCGTCAAGAGTTGTTCCTTCGTGCATTAAAAATGAAGGCGGACAATTATGTCGTGTGGTGGGCCATCTGATTGGCGGAGTATTAGTGTCCGATGGATACGATCAAACTCTAGGCGATTGATGGGTATGGCGGGGACAAGTTCCCTGGAACAATGCTGTAGTAAAGGAGGTGAGTTCATCTACCAATTCTGGGATGCCTCTAATACGCAGATTGGAGGATCGGGAGCGGTTTTCGGCATCTTCCATGCGAGAGAGTAAAGATTTATTTTCTTTATGGAGAGTCTCCAGCTCCAGAGTATGTTCCTGGATATGCTCCTGAACTGTGAGTTCCAGATCGTCTACGCTGGTTTCGAGATCAGCTGTCCACTGACCCAGCTCACGCATCTCCCGGGAAAGAAGGTCAGTGATCTTGTCTGATGTATTCTGAAGATCTTTCTGGAGCATCGCTTCCATCTGTTGAAAAAAGTCCTTTTGGGAGTGACCTGCAGGATGGATCACAGGAGAGGAGCTGGGATCAAAGGGTGCTTCATCATCACTGTCATCCCGCGCCAGCGGGGAGAAAGAGAGCCTGTGTGAAGAAGCCACGGCTTTCGCTGCCACCTTGGAGGAGGCACGGGCCAGAGCCTCCTTGATCAGTTTCTGTTTCGATTTGTGACCCGTGAGAACCATCTCACCTGGTCCGTGGCAGCCTCCGGACTAGTGGCAGAGAGTGGCTGTGATGATCCGGCGCTTCTGATCAGTCAGAAGCCGTGGCTGTGCTTCTGGGAGTGTGGAGCTCTAATAGGACACATCTGCCATGCTAGACTTCGCGCATGCACCTCTAGACTTAAATTTTTTAATGTATTTATACACCTATATAGTATTATGTTCTTGGTGAGCTGATGTCATATTATTTTTCTCTTATTTTATTTTTTCTTATCTATTCATTTTAGTCAGTTATCATAATCCTTTATTATACATACAGTATCTCACAAAAGTGAGTACACCCTCACATTTTTGTAAATATTTTATTCTATCTTTTCATGCGACAACACTGAAGAAATGACACTTTGCTACAATGTAAAGTAGTGAGTGTACAGCTTGTATAACAGTGTAAATTTGCTGTCCCCTCAAAATAACTCAACACACAGTCATTAATGTCTAAACCACTGGCAACAAAAGTGAGTACACCCCTATGTGAAAATGTCCAAATTGGTCCCAAAGTATCAATATTTTGTGTGGCCATCATTATTTTCCAGCACTGCCTTAACCCCCTTGGGCATGGAGTTCACCAGAGCTTCACAGGTTGCCACTGGAGTCCTCTTCCACTCCTCCATGACGACATCACGGAGCTGGTGGATGTTATGCCCTGTACACACGGTTGGACATTGATTGGACATTCCGACAACAAAATCCATGGATTTTTTCCGATGGATGTTGGCTCAAACTTGTCTTGCATACACACTGTAACACAAAGTTGTCAGAATTTCCGAACGCCAAGAACACGGTGACGTACACCATGTACGACGAAACTATAAAAGGGCAGTTCAATACCAAGCGCGGCACCCTTTGGGCTCCTTTTGCTAATCTCGTGTTAGTAAAAGTTTGGTGAGAGACGATTCGCGCTTTTTCAGACTTGTGCTTTTCAGATCGTATTTCCGCTGTTCAGTTTGTGCTTGTGGGTTTGTATCTGGTCTTCAGTGCGTGCAGCGAGTTCCCATTGACTTGTCAGTGTGTTCTTGTCTGTTCGTTACTGATTTTCAGGTCGCTCTTCACAGGCCTTGCTGTTCTTCAGTGCGTTCTGTCACTTTGTTCTGACCAGCTGACCAGTTTCTAGCCATGTTGCGTGTACGTACTCATCGTAGAGTTCGTGCTGTGCGGGGGCTTGGTGTTGGGGTCCTTACTTTGACACAAATCCAGTCCATGAACAGGGCGAGGAGGAGTTCATGAACCAAGAATTGGTTGCCCCAGCGTGACCAATTCTGTCACATGCCTTTGCTCCGTGAGATCCGTGAGAATAATCCTGACGATTTCAGGAACTTTCTCTGGATGATGGACCCTGTTTTTCACCGTTTGTTGGCTTTGTTGACCCCTTATATCAGCAGGCAGGATACCTGCATGAGGCAAGCCATCACTCCGGAGCAGAGGCTAGTCGCCACCCTGCGGTACTTGGCGATGGGGAGAAGCCTGCAGGACCTCAAGTTCTCGACAGGCATCTCCCCCCAGGCTCTGGGGTTCATTATCCCGGAGACCTGTTCTGCCATCATCCAGGTCCTGCAGAAGGAGTATATTAAGGTAAGATTTTTATCCTTTAATATCACATTTTATTGTATTTAATGTTTGTTAATATATTGTATTTCTTTCCTCATTCCCTAATTACCATGATTGTAATATGCTGTGAATGTCCCCTTTGTCCTCATGCGTGCTGGATTTTTAAATTTTTTTTTTGTCCTTCATACATATTTGCCTTCACTTACCTTCCCAGCATGTTCTCCTGGGCCTATATCCACCTTGTCTACTCAATTAACAATGTATTTTGTCAGCTCCATAGTAGTGCTTTACCCTAAATACCCCCTAAAATGTATACAATTGTGATTTGTGCTTTAAATTCAGGCTGAGTGCCAGAGGTTTTTTTTTGGGGGGTCCCAAAATCATTTGGAACCCTCCCTCCCCCCAACTGCTAACTCAGCTGATACCAATCCTCTATCTGCTGACTTAAAGTGGAGTTCCACCCAAAAATGGAACTTCCACTTTTTGGATTCCTCCCCCCCTCCGGTGTCACATTTGGCACCTTTCAGGGGGGAGGAGGGAGCAGATACCTGTCTAATACAGGTATTTGCTCCCACTTCCTGGCATAGCTCACCGCGGCGCTTGCGGTGACCTATGCCACTTCCGGCGCCTACCCTGTTCTCCCCTGCTGTATTCTGTGAGACACAGAACACAACAGGGACCTGAAAGGACACGCAGCGCAACTCGCGCATGCACAGTAGGGAACCAGGAAGTGAAGCCGCACGGCTTCACTTCCTTATTCCATTACTGAGGATGGCGGCGGTAGCTGCCGAGAGCCGAAGGACGGATCGGCTTCGGATGCCGACATCGCAGGCTCCCTGGACAGGTAAGTGTCCATATATTAAAAGTCAGCAGCTGCAGTACTTGTAGCTGCTGGCTTTTAATATTTTTTTTTCAGCTGACCTCCTCTTTAAAATATATTTTAAACTGAACAAATATTTGCTTTGATTTACTGGCTTTCTTTTAGCTGACCATGACTGAAATTTGGGGAGTCCTGAAATGACGTGATTGTGTAAAATTAGAAAGCACTGTGGGTGTTATTTACTAAAGGAAAATCCACTTTGCACTACAAGTGCACTTGAGACTGCATTGAAACTGCACTTGTAGTGCAAAGTGGATTTGCCTTTAGTAAATAACCCCCATTGTCACTGAAAACACCAACTGTACTACAAAAAATGCTTTTGAGCATTGAAAGAAGCCACACATTGTTTATTCTCAATCTTTTTAATCAAAGCACAATCACATGTGCATTTATAAAAGGTTTTTAGAACAAACCAACATGTTTGTTGTATAACAATTTTTTAGGTCACATTAAAAGTAGAAATTGCCTTTTAAGGAAAAACAGGCATGTTTAAAACCAAAAAGAAATACACAACTCTGGAACTTACAAAGTTCAACTTTTATAGAAAGTGAAGGCAATTTTAGACATGAGTATTTTTAAACTGTGTTTGATATTGCGTTCAGCAGATGGGGTGAAGTCACCCCTGGAAAAGCCAAATTTTGAAGATGCACACAAATTGCCTAATGTCAGCATGTACTAGCTGCCATCATGGGGGATCAATGGACGTGTTTTGTGGGTGCAACCCCTTCCTCTCAACTACTTTATTATTGAGGAAGGGGTTGCACCCCCAAAACGCATACATTGATCTCCCGTGATGGCAGATAGAACATGTTGACACACTGTGTGCATCTTTAAAATTTGGCTTTTCTATACTATTTCACAAATTGTCAGAAAAAAAACAATCACAAAGCAGAAATAAGTTAGGGATTTCTAGGGGTTTTAAATTCTCCCTAAAACATCAATGATGTTCTTCATTTTGTTTTGAACATCATTGATGTTTTGCTTGATGTTTTCCAAGTCCCTATTACACCCCATTATCTCCCCGATCAGGATCTGGGCACTTTCACTGGTGAAATGACCTTCTTCCACAACATCACGATCACCTAATATATCAAAAAAAGACACCATGTATTATAAATATGCAGGCATCCATCTATTACCTGAGCCTGTGGTCGCAGACACTCACCTGTTGTGACAATTTCTACCACGTCTTCTTCCTCCTCCTCTGGTTGGGTTTGGGGGATTTCCACTTCTTCATGAGGTGGGGGGTCCGTTGTCTCCTTTGATGAGTGGTGTCCCCCAAGTCTTTTCTCTCCTATGTGAAAAAAAATAGGTATACTTAGCACAAAGATATTTGATGGCAGAAATAGGAATATGAAACGTTGCTTGGAAGTGGGGTACAATTGTCTCTTTTGGCAGCGTTGCAAGATGAAGAAATATTTTTGTCCTTTGTCAAGCTTGAATACTTACCTGTTTTGTACAAGCTTCAAAGATGGAGTCACCCCTATAGTATACACTGGAACACCTGTGTGGGCCCCCTAATAAAAAGGGTGTTCTGGTGTCCCACACTAGTGCTCCAGCGTCCAGATGTGTAAACAGCTGCTGAGTGTCCTTTCCTTACACAGAATCTAGTTAGCATTTCATTCTAGTTACTAACCCATCTAGACAACAAAATTATTTTAAGAGAAGTAGGCCATGAAAAATGTCTTGAACTGCATCTGGACAAAACATGGTGTTTTATTGGCCGAACGAACAGTGTTTCCTACGAACGAATAATGTGTCCATGAACATGAAAGTTGCCATTTTAAACTGTACAACAGTAAAGAAAAGCACATGGAGAAGCATGAATGTAAAAAAAATAAAGAATAGGAACACAGCACAACTACATACTTTTTTGCAGCACTCTCCTGATCCTTCTATACTGATCGTGCTCCCTGATTTTGAGGTCCGACCACCGCTTCCTCAGTTGATCCTTGGATCGGCGTACCCCAAAATTACGGTGCAGACTCTTCACAACTTTCTCCATGATCTTGGCCTTTCTGACATTGGGGATGGGGTAAGGTCCATACTTCCCGTCATAGTCAGCCCTCTTCAAGATGTCAACCATGGAGGGGTGAGAGATGAGAGAGATATGAGTTGAGAGAGATACACACGCGAGACAGATTGACGTTTCTGGCTCCAGCCTTTTCCTCCTCCTCCTCGTTGATGCTATTAGCACGCACCTGCTCTGACTCCGCCATGTGCTCTTCCCACTGCGCCGAACGAGAAGGGGCGGGGAATAGACTACAAAGAACATCAGGGCGGAGTTTCACTCATGCGCAGTGTATATTTAGCATAACACGCGTGCGTCGTACGTACGATCTGTGAGCGGAGGAAGGTGTATAGGAAGCGCCGCTCGTGATAACAAAGGTAACATTTAAACTTGGGCCTATACTGCTTATAGATTGAGGGCTATATTGGGACAAGATTAGGAGACTTTAGCCATACATTAGTGTTTGTCTTGTGTATTGCAGATAAAATGGATGGCTTCAATGACCACAACTTCCTCCCCCTGTTCATAGACAAATACAGGGAGCTGCCCTGTCTGTGGCAGGTCAAATACCCGCAATATAATCATAAACAAAAGAGGCAGGCAGCGCTGGAGAAACTGCTGGAGTTGGTGAAGCCGGTGGTCCCCATGGCAACCATCCCCAGAGGAGCGCATATCTTAGGGAGCGCAAGAAGGTCCAGGATTCCCAGAGATCCGGAGCTGCAGCAGATGACATTTATGTCCCCAGGCTGTGGTACTATGAGAGACTGCGATTTCTGACTGACTGAAGTCAGGGAATCCCTCTCAACCTTTCCTTCTACTCTTCCTTCCACCCTATCTTCCACCCCAGCTGAGGCTTCCGATGTCCAACCTGGGACTTCCAGCCAGGAAGAAATGGGGGAGCACAGCTTGGGCCAGGTATAGCATTGTTCTACAGATTTCTGGTTAATAAATAAATGATGTTTACTAGATTTTTTTTAACGATCACTAATTGCTGATTTAATAAAGTGTTTTACATATCAATAGACAGTAGTGGGCAAAAATAATTGGGACAAGAATGAAAAATGCTGGGCTCAGAATGATAGTCTGTTATATTTGTTAAGATTCAATTTGCAACAGTCCTGAGATGAAAATTGTGTGCGATTGATGAAGGAAAAGCTAAAACTATGTCCCTTTTTCATACACAGGAAGACCTCAGCCAGGAGGAGGCTGTGGAATTTGGCACACAGGAGGAGGCTGTGGAATGTGGCAGCCAGGAGGAGGCGGGGGTAAGTGGCAGCCAGGAGAAGGCCGGGCCCAGTAGGAGCCTCACAGAATCCCAGTTTCCTCCCCTCTGCCTTCCAAACAAAAGACCCAGGAAGGGGAGTAATGTGGAGGATTCAGCACTCAGGCTGATTCAGGAGTCTTCTGCGTCCCTCAGAGCCACCCCCACTCGTTAAGAGGCCTTTGCCTGCTTGGCTGCCACCAAACTGCAGGACATACAGGTGGGCCAATGCCTCATGTGTGAGGACATCCTTTATAAAACATTAACTAAGGGGGTGAGGGGCGAAATCACACCGAATACCCACCTGTGTTAGTTGCATCATCCTCCTCCTCCTCCTCCTGCCACAACTCCACACGGTCGGAATTGATGCGAACGGATTTTGTTGTCAGAAAATTTTATAGCCTGCTCTCAAACTTTGTGTGTCGGAAATTCCGATGGAAAAAGTTCGATGGACCCCACACACGATCGGAATTTCCGACAACAAGCTCTGCTCTGCTTCAGTATGTCACAGTACATGTTGGCATTCATGGTTCCCTCAAAGAACTGTAGCTCTCCAGTGCTGGCAGCATTCATGCTGCCCCAGACCATGACACTCCCACCACAATGCTTGACTGTAGGCAAGACACACTTGTCTTTGTACTCCTCACCTGGTTGCCGCCACACATGCTTGACACCATTTGAACCAAATAAGTTTATCTTGGTCTCATCAGACCACAGGACATGGTTCCGGTAATCCATGTCCTTAGTCTGCTTGTCTTCAGCAAACTATTTGCATGCTTTCTTGTGGATAATTTTTAGAAGAGGCTTCCTTCTGAGACGACAGCCATGCAGACCAATTTGATGCAGCGTGCGGCGTATGATCTGAGAACTGACAGGATGACCCCCCAACCCTTCAACCTCTGCAGCAATGCTGGCATGCTGGCAGTACTCATACGTCTGTTTCCCAAAGACAAACTCTGAATATGATGCTGAGCATGTGCACTCAACTTCTTTGGTCAACCTTGGCGAGGCCTGTTCTGAGTGGAACCTGTCCTGTTAAAGCGGAGTTCCACCCAAAAGTGGAACTTCCGCTTTAAGCACTCCTCCCCTCCTTACATAATTTTTTTGGGGGCGGAGTGGGTGACTACTTTAGAGAAGGACTTCCTGCCCCACTTCCTCCTTCCGCCCACAGGCCACCTAGGCGACTCCTCCTCTCCCCTAGGTGGTCCCTCCCTCTTGGCAATCTTCTGGGACATGGTACAGGTCACAGAAGATTGCCTGTCCACTGGGAGAGTGCAGCGCGACTCGTGCATGTGCAGTGCGCACCCGGCCGTGAATCCGCCAGCCCACAGTTCCAATGGATGTGCCGAGGAGAGGAGACGGAGAGGAGTGGGGCTCCGGGCGGCTGCATCGCTGGACCATGGAACAGGTAAGTGTCTGTTTATTAAAAGTCAACAGCTAAACATTTTGTAGCTGCTGACTTTTAATTTAAAAAAAAAGCCTGGAACTCCGCTTTAAACCGCTGTATGGTCTTGGCCACTGTGCTGCAGCTCAGTTTCAGTGTCTTGCCAATTTTCTAATAGCCTAGTCCAGGGCTTTTTTTCCCTGCGGGGGAATGCAGTTCCGGAACCTCCTGGACTGACTGTATGTAATGGCAAGGGGTGCTGGGGTGTGCTGCAGGGTATTGATGCTCACTGCTGGGCGATCTATTCTAGCTGGAGGGGATCTATTTTTGCAGGGGGGTCTATTGTTGCTGAGGAGGTCTATTGTTGCTGGTGGGGGACCTATTGTTGCTAGGGGTGGGTCTTATGTTGCTGGGGGTCAGTTGTTGCTGAAGGAGATCTACTGCTGGGGGAGGGGTCTATTATTGATGGCTGCCAGAGAGTCTATTAATGCTGGCTGTGCAGAGATCTGTTGATGCTGCTGGGAGTCTATTGTTGCTGGGGGGTGGGATTTTGTTGTGGGTGGTACATTGTTGTTAGGGGGATCTATTGTTGCTGGCTGAAGGGGATCTATTTTACTGCTTTTCTTGATATCATTACCAAATTCCATACAAATTTCTTAGCACCACAAAATGATACTTGGTTCTGTATTGTCTAAAAGGGGTGGTACGGGGAGGTGGGTAGGGGATGGAACCAAGGGACGGTGCTCAGAGGTGGGTAGGGGCGGGGAAAAGGGGTGACTCAGAAAAGGGGAGTTTCTGCACCTATTGTCTGAGAAAAAAAGCCCTGGCCCAGTCCATCTTTATGTAGAGCAACAATTCCTTTTTTCAGATCCACAGAGAGTTCTTTGCCATGAGGTGCCATATAGGAACTTCCAGTGACCAGTATGAGAGAGTGAGAGCGATAACACCAAATTTACACACCTGCTCCCCATTCACACCTGAGACCTTGTAACACTAACGAGTCACATGACACCGGGGAGGGAAAATGGCTAATTGGGCCCAATTTGGACATTTTCACTTATGGGGTGTACTCACTTTTGTTGCCAGCAGTTTAGACATTAATGGCTGTGTGTAGAGTTATTTTGAGGGGACAGCAAATCTACACTGTTATACAAGCTGTACACTCACTACTTTACATTGTAGCAAAGTGTCATTTCTTCAGTATTGTCACATGAAAAGATAATGTAAGTATACTCACTTTTGTGAGATACTGTACATTCTCATATTCACTCTCAATTTCAGGTTCATTTCATATTCCCACTTTTTCTTCATTTTCTTGACACTTCTTTCTTCCCTTATCTTCATTCTTCACTGATATTTCTATTTTTATTTCATTTTCCTCTTTTTTTTCATTATTTAGTATTTTTTTTATTATTATTTTTGTTTTTCATTTTTATTCTGTTTTTTAATTTAAATTTTTGTTTTTATTCATTTTTCATTATTTTTTTCACATACATCTTTTTTTACCTTTTATTTTCACTTGCTTCTTTGTTTTTAATTTTTTACTTCATCATTTTTTCACCATCTCCCATACGTTTTATTCACACTTAATTATCCATATAATTCTGCATTTATTTATGCGTTCAACTTAACACTTCTTTCTTCCACTTCATGCGTCTTCAATCTTCAAGAATGAGCAATTACACACACCTGTCAGCCCTTCACATATTTGAGTGAATAATGCAGATGATGCTCAAATACTCCCCACACGCACAGGATCTCTATTCCCATGACTAAGCTCTGGGGAGGGGGGGAGAGGCGTGTTGGGGGCGTGGTCTAGTTGGAGTCCAGGCTGAGGTTGTCAATCGGATCACCAACATAAGACCATATGGGATCACCTCCTTTCTTTTCCTTGAGCCATAGCATGAGCCTGGACAGGCTCCATCCCTCTCCAGCACTCCCAGCAGCAGATGCGGAAGAACCTACACATGTATCTAAGGTTAACAGGATTGAGCGGCACACCAAGATACCAATTGAAAAGCAAGTTTCCTCTAAGTGGGACTTTGAATGGGGTAGGTGGCTTAATGAAGTGTGAAACAAAGTATTGAAAAGTATAAATCGTTTAAAAAGGTTGTTTAAAAAATAGGCACATACACAATGTAAACAGACAAAAATATTACAATGATCCTCTGGAGACTGGTAAGCAGACAATACAATGAAGATTGTACAAATGAAAAACCACAAAGGATCTGTTGGACTAAAGGTGAGTACAACAGAAGAAACTGACGCGTTTCAAGATTTGCCAAGATACCAAGGGTCACAAGGAAAATTATTCCATGGGCTGGCTTCTAGGTTTATTTATTTCACACTTTACTTTTTTTGTGTGCTATACCTTTCCTTTTTTCCTTTTATGTATCCAAGGATAATATATTTTTTGCATACTTACATTGGGCCAGCTTGGCACAATATAAGTATGCATATGTGATATTTGATTGGCCTCTACGGAAACTGTCAACCACTGTAGTAGTCCAAACTACTAGAGCGATGGCCACAGTCTTCCAGGTGCCCTTCTGCATAGTAACCACATGGGACGCTAAATCAGCCACCTTTTAGAGAAAGCCTTGCATTTTTTTCCTAATTAATGCAAAGAATTCTCTGATTGATCAAGTTAGAGAGAAGGGGGGGTAATCTCCACCTCATCCAATTAGATAACGCTTTGCATTCATCGAGAAAAATGCAAGGCCTTCTCTGAATGGTGGCTGTGTTGAGCGAGAGACCCCTGTGGTTACTATGCAGAAGGCCAGCCACTGAGCACACCTGGTAGGCTGCTGTTGTCACTGTCATAGCTTGGGCTGCTACTGTGATTCACAGCTTGCACAGAGGCCAATCAAGTATCACATATGCATACTTACACCAATACTGACCCAAGGTAAGTATGTAAAATACACTGAGCAAAATTATAAACGCAACACTTTTGTGTTTGCCCCTATTTATCATGAGCTAAACGCATAGATCTACAACTTTTTCTTTGTACACAAAAGGCCTATTTTTCTCAAATATCGTTCACAAATCTGTCTAAATCTGTGTTAGTGAGCACTTCTCCTTTGCCGAGATAATCCATCCGCCTCACAGGTGTGGCATATCCAGATGCTGATTAGACAGCATGATTATTGCACAGGTGTGCCTTAGGCTGGTCACAATAAAAGGCCACTCTAAAATGTGCAACTTTATTACACAGCACAATGGCACAGATGTTGCAACTTTTGAGGGAGTGTGCAATTGACAGGCTGACTGCAGGAATGTCCACCAGACCTATTGCCCTTGAATTAAATGTTCATTTCTCAACCATAAGCCAACTTCAAAGGCGTTTCAGAGAATTTGGCAGTACATCCAACCGGCCTTACAACCGCAGACCACATGTAACCACACCAGCCCAGGATCTCCACATCCAGCATATTCACCTCAAAGATCGTCTGAGACCAGCCACCCAGACAGCTGCTGCAACAATCGGTTTGCATAACCAAAGAATTTCTGCACAAACTGTCAGAAACTGTATCAGGGAAGCTCATGTGCTTGTCGTCCTCATCGGGGTCTCAACCTGACTGCAGTTCATTGTCGTAACCGACTTGAGTGGGCAAATGCTCACATGCAATGGCGTCTGACACTTTGGAGAGGTGTTCTCTTCACAGATGAATCCGGTTTTCACTGTACAGGGCAGATGGCAGACAGCGTGTATGGCGTCATGTGGGTGAGCAGTTTGCCGATGTCAACGTTGTGGATCGAGTGGCCCATGGTGGTGGTGGGGTTATGGTATGGGCAGGGATATGCTATGGACAACAAACACAAGTGCATTTTATTGATGGCATTTTGAATACACAGAGATACCGTGATGGGATTCTGATGCCCATTGTTGTGCCATTCATCCATGACCATCACCTCATGTTGCAGCATGATAATGCACGGCCCCATGTTGCAAGGGCCCCATGTACACAATTCCTGGAAGCTGAAAACATCCCAGTTCTTGCTTGGCCAGCATACTCACCGGACATGTCACCCATTGAGCATGTTTGGAATGTTCTGGATCGCTGTATACATCAGCGTATTCCAGTTCCTGCCAATATCCAACAACTTCGCACAGCCATTGAAGAGGAATGAACCAACATTCCACATGTCACAATCAACAAGCTGATCAACTCTATGCGAAGGAGATGTGCTGCACTACGAGAGGCAAATGGTGGTCACACCAGATACTGACTGGTTTTTGAACCCCCCAAACCCCCCAATACAGTAAAACTGCACATTTTAGAGTGGCCTTTTATGGTGGCCTACCTAAAGTACATCTGTGCAATAATCATGCTGTCTAATCAGCATCTTAATATGCCACACCTGTGAGGTAGATGGATTATCTTGGCAAAGGAAAAGTGCTCACTAACACAGATTTAGACAGATTTGTGAACAATATTTGAGAGAAAAAGGCCGTTTGTGTACATAGAAAAAGTCGTAGATCTTTGAGTTCGGCTCATGATAAATAGGGGCAAACACAAAAGTGTTGCATTTATAATTTTGCTCAATGTATATCATAATATACAGTATCTCACAAAAGTGAGTACACCCCTCACATTTTTGTAAATATTTTATTATATCTTTTCATGTGACAACACTGAAGAAATCACACTTTGCTACAATGTAAAGTAGTGAGTGTACAGCTTGTATAACAGTGTAAATTTGCTGTCCCCTCAAAATAACTCAACACACAGCCATTAATCTGTAAACTGCTGGCAACAAAAGTATTTCACTAAGTTTTCACCCCTAAGTGAAAATGTCCAAATTGGGCCCAATTAGCCATTTCCCTCCCTGGTGTCATGTGAATCGTTAGTGTTACAAGGTCTCAGGTGTGAATGGGGAGCAGGTGTGTTAAATTTGGTGTTATCGCTCTCACTCTCTCATACTGGTCACTGGAAGTTCAACATGGCACCTCATGGCAAAGAACTCTCTGAGGATCTGAAAAAAAGAATAAGAAGATTGCCAAGACCAAGGTTTAACAGGACAGGTTCCACTCAGAACAGGCCTCGCCATGGTCGACCAAAGAAGTTGAGTGCACGTGCTCAGCGTCATATCCAGAGCTTGTCTTTGGGAAATAGATGTTTGATTGCTGCCAGCATTGCTGCAGAGGTTGAAGGGGTGGGGGGTCAGCCCATCAGTGCTCAGACCATACGCTGCACACTGCATCAAATTGGTCTGCATGGCTGTCCTCCCAGAAAGAAGCCTCTTCTAAAGATTATGCACAGGAAAGCCCGCAGACAGTTTGCTGAAGACAAGCAGACTAAGGAAATGGATTACTGGAACCATGTCCAGTGGTCTGATGAGACCAAGATAAACTTATTTGGTTCAGATGGTGTCAAGCGTGTGTGGCGGCACCCAGGTGAGGAGTACAAAGACAAGTGTGTCTTGCCTACAGTCAAGCATGGTGGTGGGAGTGTCATGGTCTGGGGCTGCATGAGTACTGCCAGAACTGGGGAGCTACAGTTCATCAGTTCATTGAGGGAACCATGAAGGCCAACATGTACTGTGACATACTGAAGCAGAGCATGATCCCCTCCCTTCGGAGACTGGGCCGCAGGGCAGTATTCCAACACACCTCCAAGATGTCCACTGCCTTGCTAAAGAAGCTGAGGGTAAAGGTGATGGCCTGGCCCAAGCATGTCTCCAGACCTAAACAATATTGTGCATCTTTGGGGCATCCTCAAACTGAAGGTGGAGGAGCGCAAGGTCTCTAAACATCCACCAGCTCCATGATTTCCTCATGGAGGAGTGGAAGAGGACTCCAGAGACAACCTGCGAAGCTCTGGTAAACCCCATGCCCAAGAGAGTTAAGGCAGTGCTGGAAAATAATAGTGCCCACACAATATTGACACTGTGGGCCCAATTTGGACATTTTCAAATGGTTTAAACATTAATGGCTGTGTGTTGAGTTATTTTGAGGGGACAGCAAATTTACACTGTTGTACAAGCTGTACACTCACTACTTTACATTGTAGCAAAGTGTCATTTCTTCAGTGTTGTCACATGAAAAGATATAATAAAATATTTACAAAAATGTGAAGGGTGTACTCACTTTTGTGAGATACTGTATATCTATAGTATTATAAGTCAATAGTCACAATATTTTTGGGGGGAGATTGGAGTTCTTTTTTAAGAGGGGTAAAACCTTGGCTCAAGCACTTATTTTTACTGCTTCTCGACCACAAGTGTAAACAAGCCCTCAAAGTCACATCCCGTTCATAACGTTTTATGACTCCTTATTATCACACAAAAATATTAATGGACTTGAATAATAAAGCAGGCAGCAATTCTTGTGAAATGCAACCTTTCTATGTCTACAATCAGTACGGATTACTTCTAGCCAGTTTCCCAGCAGCTGGAAACAAAGGACCAGACACAGGACAACCCATGTCATCAAACTGCATTTTTATTAATTTTCCTTTGACGTCAGTACCTTGGCAGTTTCCAGTTATCTGTAAAGCATTGTCTCTTATACAAACACAGTATATATTGTGTGTGCTCACTACACACTAATAATAAAAAAAGACATCTATAAATAAAAGATTTAAAAAAAAAAACTCTTAGAAAATCTTTTAATTTTTTTTAATTTTTTTTTTATATTCTTTATTTAATAGAAAGAATGTAATATTTTACATTCAAACATATATCAATATTCACTATAGCAGAAAAAACAAATCTAGTAAAAAAACATTAAAGTGGTTGTTAACCCACTTTTACCTAATGCTGCCCCCCGCTCTGTACCACTATAAGAAGTTCCCCTGTGCTTGTGTTCTGTAAAAAAAAACTGCTCGAATGTACCTGTATGAGCTCTGCTCCGGGCGCACAGCTGATTCCTCTCCCCCTTCTCTCTCCGGTGTTCTATCGGATAGTGCCCGCTAATGAAAAGTGCCCGGGACGAACGGCGCATGCTCCGTAGGGAACAGCACAACAGCTGATTTTACGATCAGCTGTTGTGACGGCGAGACGGCACCTGCGCACAATAGCCGACGGAAGAAATTTTTCTGTCAGATTGTGCCTGGCGCTGGCGAGGCGTGTTCGTGCCAGTGAGGGGCGGATTTGTACATGTTGGGGGGCAGATTTTTAAATGATGGGCAGTGCTGCAAAACAAATTTTATTCTGCTATTTTTACTGGACGCTTGCAGGGCGTGCCCATCTTTTAAAAATCCGCACCCAACATGTACAAATTCGCCCTTCGCCGACATGAGGCATCATTTAAAAATCCGCCCCCATCTTTGCAGCACTGCCCATAATTTTACAATCTGCCCCCAACATGTACAAATCCGCCCCTCACCGACACGCACCAGCAGCGCGAGGCACAATCTGATAGAAACATTTCTTCCGTCGGCTATTGTGCGCAGGCGCCGTCTCGCCGTCACGACAGCTGATCGTAAAATCAGCTGTTGTGCTGTTCCGTAAGTGTGCAGTACATCCCGGGCACTTCTCGATAGCGGGCACTATCTGACAGAACACCGTCTCGCAGCTGCAGTGGGCGGGGCCGCTCCCGCTGATGTCAGCCGGGGAGGAGGGGGAGAGAGGAGAGAAAGACGCGCGTCAGCTGAGCGGCGGGAGCGGAGCTCGTACAGGCACAATAGGGCAGATTTTTTACAGAAGACAGGCACAGGGAAACTTCTTATAATGGTACAGAGCGGATGGAACCATTTATTAACAGATTTGAGGGTGGGAGGAGGGGCAGGCACAGGTATGAGCAGGGAGGGGAGGGGGTTGACGGAATCACGCCAATAGACCACGGTGTCAGGGCTCAGCAGCCATGATTATCGTGGTCTGTTTGCAGAAGGAAGGGTATAGCCAGGCAGGATCTGCTAGGTATTTTAGGGTATACAGGGGGCCAAATTACACAGCACAAGCGCTGTGCTGTATAACATGCTTTAAGGGAACAGGATCAGGATTTTTTGGGGGGGTTAACAAACGCTTTAATGAATAAATGGTCAGGAAAAATAAAAGAGTAATTTGGTACATAGCAGTGGAATTCCCCAAACCAAAATTAACATATAGATTAGACATGGTCATAATACAAGTAAGAGGCAGTAACAATAAAAATGTAAAATAAAATAAATGTACAAAGATAAAAAAAAGGGGGGGGGGTAGGTAGCAAACATCCAGAAGGATAATTGTCATAATTCAGCAACTGGTTTCAAATAAAGCCTTTCCCTCGTCTTAGTACTTAAAGGTAATTAACTGCTTCCGGACCACCCACCGCACATTTACTGCGGCACGGCGGCCCGCTCCCACTGTGATTGGACACAGCGGGAGCCAATCACCAGTTCCAGTGGAAGCGATGTCCGTCAGGACCCGCCGATCGTTGACAGGAGACGCAGAATGGTGGTCTGCCTATGTAAACAAGGCAGACTGCCGTTCTGTGAGAGAGGAAGATGGAGATCTTGTGTTTTTGCTAAGTAGAAACATGGATCTCTGTCTTCCTCCAGTAAAGCCATCCCCCACACAGTTAAAAATCAGTCCTTAGGAGCACACTTAACCCTTTGATTGCCCCTGATGTTAACCCCTTCCCTGCCAGTGTCATTAGAACAGTGACAGTGCATTTTTTTGCATTAGTCCACCTGTGTCATAGGTGGAGTCCTTTAGTTCTCCCTTATAGAGGAGTGTATGTCTTCCATGGTTCAGAGAAGCAGGATCTCCCACTCTATGGATAGCGTAGGACCCACTACCTATGGGGTCCTTTGTTGCAGTAAGTGGGCTTAAGCATCATATAGCAATATGGTGTGACCAAATCCCCATATTTTTTGAAAATTTTCAGGTGTTTTAAATAGCCTTGTAGGAGGTAAATTTCTTTTTTGCATGTGTGCACTGTAATATTTTGTTCTGTATTAGTGTCACTGATCCACAAAAAGTGTCACTTAGTGTCTGATTTGTCCGCCGTAATGTCATGGGCTGACCAAAAAAAACACTGATCGGCGATATTACTAGTAAAAATAAAAAAGCCATAAAAATATCCCATAGTTTGTAGACGCGATAACTTTTGCTCAAACCAATCCATTTACGCTTATTGTGATTTTTTTTTACCAAAAATAGGTAGAAGAATATATATTGGCCTAAAATGATGAAGAAATTAGATTTTGTACATCTTTTTATTGGGTATGTTTTGTAGCAGAAAGTAAAAAATATTGTTTTGTTTTCAAAATTGACGGTCAGACCGTTCTGTGAGAGGGGAATATACTGATCCTGTGTTTCTGTTAAGAAGGAACACAAATCTTTACCATCCCCCAGTCAAAGCACCTCCCCCACAGTTAGTAAGTACTCCCTTGGAACACAGTGCATACTTGCCAACTGTCCCAAATTTCTCGGGACATTCCCGGGATTTAGACCCTTTTCCCGATCTAATCGTTTCCCAGGAGATGTCCCGAGAAATTTGTTTTTTCCCGATTTTCGCCACGGTTATTCGCACCGCCGGCCGCTAGAGGCCGCCATTTTCAAGGAGACCGTAGGCTGGCTAGATGGCTACAATAGAGAATGAGCTGCGGCGCCGCCCACCCCCCGCCCCGCTCTGCCCCGCTCCACCCCGCTCCACCCCACCCCGCTGCCAGTCTCTGTGACCTGTTATGAAAAGGGGCGGGGGATGGGCGGCGCCGCAGCTCAATCTCTACTGTAACCATGTGGCCCCGCTTGACCAACTTTGGGGCCGTATAGCCTGTATGTCACGGGGGGGCGATCTGGATGTCACAGGGGGGGCCGGTCTGGATGTCATAGGGGGGGCCAGTCTGGATGTCACGGGGGGGCGGTCTGGATGTCACAGGGGGGGCCAGTCTGGATGTCACGGGGGGGCGGTCTGGAAGTCACGGGGGGCCGGTCTGGATGTCATGGGGGGGCTAGCCTGGATGTCACGGGGGGTCGGTCTGGATGTCACGGGGGGGCGGTCTAGATGTCACGGGGGGCCGGTCTGGATGTCACAGGGGGGGCCAGTCTGGATGTCACAGGGGGGGCGGTCTGGAAGTCACGGGGGCCGGTCTGGATGTCATGGGGGGGCAGGTCTGGATGTCACGGGGGGTCGGTCTGGATGTCACGGGGGGGCGGTCTGGATGTCACAGGGGGGGCTGTATAGTCTGGATGTCATGGGGGGCCAGTCTAGATGTCACAGGGGGGGCTGGTCTGGATTTCACAGCAGGGGGCCAGTCTGGATGTCACAGGGGGGGCTGGTCTGGATTGCATGGGGGAGCTGGTCTGGATGTCACGGGGGGGGCCAGTCTGGATGTCACAGGGGGGGCCAGTCTGGATGTCACGGGGGGGCGTATAGTCTGGATGTCACAGGGGGGGCCAGTCTGGATGTCACGGGGGGGCGTATAGTCTGGGTGTCACAGGGGGGCTGTATAGTCTGGATGTCACGGGGGGCCAGTCTGGATGTCACAGGGGGGCGTATAGTCTGGGTGTCACAGGGGGGGCTGTATAGTCTGGATGTCACGGGGGGCATATAGTCTGGATGTCACGGGGGGGGCTGTATAGTCTGGATGTCACGGGGGGCCGTATAGTCTCGATGTCATGGGGGGGGCGTATAGTCTGGATGTCACAGGGGGGGCCAGTCTGGATGTCACAGGGAGGGGCCGTATAGTCTGGATGTCACAGGGAGGGGCCGTATAGTCTGGATGTCACAGGGAGGGGCCGTATAGTCTGAATGTCACGGGGGGGGGCGTATAGTCTGGATGTCACAGGGGGGGCCATATAGTCTGGATGTCACAGGGGGTCACCAGATGTAAGGAGGACTGATGGGGACACAGATGTAAGGAGGACTCTGCTGATGGGGGCACAGATGTGAGGAAGGCTCCGCTGGGGACACCTGACGGCATCTGGTGGCAGGCAACGTGGCAGGTGACATGCTCAGGACTCCCACTGATTCTGCATTATGGTGAGTTGAATGATTTCATTTTATATTACAATGTAATAATAGAAATAATGCGCTTCAGTCATCCTGACACGGTCAGACCGTTCTGTGAGAGGGGAATATACTGATCCTGTGTTTCTGTTAAGAAGGAACACAAATCTTTACCATCCCCCAGTCAAAGCACCTCCCCCACAGTTAGTAAGTACTCCCTTGGAACACAGTGCATACTTGCCAACTGTCCCAAATTTCTCGGGACATTCCCGGGATTTAGACCCTTTTCCCGATCTAATCGTTTCCCAGGAGATGTCCCGAGAAATTTGTTTTTTCCCGATTTTCGCCACGGTTATTCGCACCGCCGGCCGCTAGAGGCCGCCATTTTCAAGGAGACCGTAGGTTGGCTAGATGGCTACAATAGAGAATGAGCTGCGGCGCCGCCCACCCCCCGCCCCGCTCTGCCCCTCTCCACCCCGCTCCACCCCACCCCGCTGCCAGTCTCTGTGACCTGTTATGAAAAGGGGCGGGGGATGGGCGGCGCCGCAGCTCAATCTCTACTGTAACCATGTGGCCCCGCTTGACCAACTTTGGGGCCGTATAGCCTGTATGTCACGGGGGGGCGATCTGGATGTCACAGGGGGGGCCGGTCTGGATGTCATAGGGGGGGCCAGTCTGGATGTCACGGGGGGACGGTCTGGATGTCACAGGGGGGGCCAGTCTGGATGTCACAGGGGGGGCGGTCTGGAAGTCACGGGGGGGCCGGTCTGGATGTCATAGGGGGGGCCAGTCTGGATGTCACGGGGGGGGCGGTCTGGATGTCACGGGGGGCCGGTCTGGATGTCACAGGGGGGGCCAGTCTGGATGTCACAGGGGGGGCCGGTCTGGAAGTCACGGGGGGCCGGTCTGGATGTCATGGGGGGGCTGGTCTGGATGTCACGGGGGGTCGGTCTGGATGTCACGGGGGGGCGGTCTGGATGTCACAGGGGGGGCTGTATAGTCTGGATGTCATGGGGGGCCAGTCTAGATGTCACAGGGGGGGCTGGTCTGGATGTCACAGGGGGGCTGGTCTGGATGTCACAGGGGGGGCTGGTCGGGATGTCACGGGGGGGCGGTCTGGATTTCACAGCAGGGGGCCAGTCTGGATGTCACAGGGGGAGCTGGTCTGAATTGCATGGGGGAGCTGGTCTGGATGTCACGGGGGGGCCCAGTCTGGATGTCACAGGGGGGGCCAGTCTGGATGTCACGGGGGGCGTATAGTCTGGATGTCATGGGGAGGCCAGTCTGGATGTCACGGGGGGGCGTATAGTCTGGGTGTCACAGGGGGGCTGTATAGTCTGGATGTCACGGGGGGCCAGTCTGGATGTCACAGGGGGGCGTATAGTCTGGGTGTCACAGGGGGGCTGTATAGTCTGGATGTCACGGGGGGGCCAGTCTGGATGACACGGGGGGGCCGTATAGTCTGAATGTCACAGGGGGGGCGTATAGTCTGGATGTCACAGGGGGGGGCCAGTCTGGATGTCACAGGGGGGGCCATATAGTCTGGATGTCACAGGGGGTCACCAGATGTAAGGAGGACTGATGGGGACACAGATGTAAGGAGGACTCTGCTGATGGGGGCACAGATGTGAGGAAGGCTCCGCTGGGGACACCTGACGGCATCTGGTGGCAGGCAACGTGGCAGGTGACACGCTCAGGACTCCCACTGATTCTGCATTATGGTGAGTTGAATGATTTCATTTTATATTACAATGTAATAATAGAAATAATGCGCTTCAGTCATCCTGACACCATAACAATCATGGTGTCGGGATGATTGAAGCGCTAACACCAGGTGTTTGGAGTATCTTTATCTGCTGATTGTTAAACTCTGGAATACACATTTCTATTGTGGTGTAGGATCTGGGGCTGCTGTCCCTCCATCCCTGTCCCCCCCTCCCTGTCCCCCCCTTTCCCCCTTTTCCTCTCCATCCCTCATTCATCTTAGACTCTAACCACACCCCATTTGAGCCACGCCCATTTAAGCCATGCCCACTTTCCCACGTAAACCACTGCAATCTGTCGGCGCGGCGCGCAAATTTTTTATTTCAACTATGTCACACCCACAAATGCATGCCCCACCCCCTAATTATAATACGACTTCCCCTACAGCCAAAAAAGTGTCCCTAAAAATAATTTTACAATGTTGGCAACTATGACAGTGAACCCTTTGATCGCCCCTCATGTTAGCCCCTTTCCTGCCAGTGTCATTAGTACAGTGACAGTACATATTATTTAGCACTGATCACTGAATTGGTGTCACTGGTCCCCAAAAAGTGTCAAAAGTGTCCTGCTATAAGTCGCTGATCGACGCCATTACTAGTAAAAAATAAATAAAAAATATTCCATTTGTAGACGCTATAACTTTTCCGCAAACCAATCAATATACGATTATTGGGATTTTTTTTTACCAAAATTATGTAGCAGAATACATATTGGCCTAAACTGGTGAAGAAATTCGTTTTTTTTTTACACATTTTTATTGGGTATAATTTATAGCAGAAAGTAAAAAATATTTTTATTTTTTTTCAAAATTGTCTGTCTTTTTTTGTTTATAGTGCAAAAATATAAAAAACAGAGAAGTGATCAAATACCATAAAGCTGCATTTTTTTCAAAGATATTTTGGCAACCTCTTTGGAATTGTAGGCCACCCTTAAAGGGAATGTCCATTTTTTTTTAGCTCTTTGAATGTAAAAAAAAAAAAAAGATTGTACTCAGAAATGTTGTCTTTTGAAAATTGTCACATATTTGTTTGTCTTTTCTTTTTATTGGAATGGAATTTTGATTGAAAGTACAGTAGCTCATTTTTTTTCAATTTAAGGTGCAGTAGAATATCACATCATAACATATTACATCTAACCTTTATCAAAAACAAACCAACATTTTCCAAGCTGGCCTCTTGACTTTTTTTTTCCAATTGGATTCCTCCAAAGTCTTTGTAAGCAAAAGCTATGTAGATCAAAAGTACTTGTTCCTCATCGTTTACTCACCAACAGAGTATATCTACAGTGTCCTGATAGATACCTTGAGGACCCCTTCTCACTAGTGGCATTTATTTTGAATGGGCAGGAGACATTGCTCCTAGTCTATCTTCATGCACTATAGGGCGCTGCAATGTGAAAAAGAGGGGTTTTTGGGACTTTAAATGAGGTGGGCAAGTGAGGCCAAAAGATCAGTCACCATTTTATAAAATCATTTTATTGATAAACAATAACATAGTACCATGATAAATATCCAAGTATGGATAAGCAGTCACATCATATATACACCATGATTGATACATTGTGAACAAGCCCCCAGGTGATACAGGGCAGATAATCCTTGATAGGCGATACGCCCATTTTAAAATGCACATAGTCAAAGAGCTTCTAAATAAAAGCCTACTGGTATATAGACCTAGTAGAGGAAATAGTTGTTTGGTGCATGTCATAAGCCCGACGAGTTTCGTGTATCAAAACACTCTTCAGGAGCGGTTTTGCACCAAAGTCTAAAAAAGAATAAGGATCAAATGAGTAAAAATTCAATGTGCATTGTTATAGGGAGGGTATGCATATAGGGGAGGCGAAAAGCCACTCATCCCCAATGAATACTCACATGCCAATAGAGTGTGAACCCCATGAGGTCCGTAGTCACAGGCCACCAAACGAGTCACTGTGCTGGATGAGGCCTCCATTCGCTTGAGTGTTTGCGCCATGTGACGCTGGGTGGAGTCTTTCTTTTGGGGGGTGGCTAGGTGCATACAAGGTCCTCATTTCATGCTAGCCTGTTTCTTGGCAGCGCGTCTATCACTAGGCAGACACGATTGGCCATCACCTACTATTCATAGGTAAGGTTTTTTTTTTTTTCCCAAATTTTTCACATCCCCACTCATGTTTTTACTACCATTGATTTTCTTTGTTCACCTCAGTCATGATATATTTTCTCCTTGCTTATTTTTCTTTTTCTTTTTTTTTCTTTTTCTTCCTTTTCTTTTCCTCCTTTTATTTCAGACATTTCACCACACAGGTACTTATGTTCATATTTGCGATTTTGGGTTCTAGTAACTTTTTAGTTACATTTTACACATATTTTATATTACTCCAATTAACTATAGAGCCATTATCACTATTTATCACCAGTGTGGACACACTTATTATATGGGGACTTCTTTGTGCGCGTGTCCCTCCCTCCTTGAGCTCCTTCCTCAGCTCCCGGACTTGACTCATTTGGTGGCCTGTGACTACGGACCTCATGGGGTTTACACACTATTGGCATGTGAGTATCCATTGGGAGTGAGTGGCCTTTCACCTCCCCTATATGCATACTCATCCTATAACAATGCACATTTAAGTTTTACTCATTTGATTCTTATTATTTTTTAGACTTTGGTGCAAAACTGCCCCTGAAGAGTGTTTTGATACACGAAACGCGTCGGACTTACGACATGCACCAAACAACTATTTCCTCTACTAGGTCTATATACCAGTAGGCTTTTATTTAGAAGCTCTGTAACTATGTGCATTTTAAAATGGGTGTATCACCTATCAAGCATTATCTGCTCTGTATCACCTGTGGGCTTGTTACTCTGTTCACAATGTATCAATCATGGTGTATATATGATGTGACTGCTTATCCATACTTGGATATTTATCATGTTACTATGTTATTGTTTATCAATAAAATTATTTTATACAATGGTGACTGATCCTTTGGCCTCACTTGCCCACCTCATTTAAAGTCCCAAAACCCCTCTTTTTCATGCATAGGCATGGAGACCTGTGTCTCATTCAAAGTTCCAACCTTTCTTCTATAACTCAGTATGGGGTGCTGCAATGAGTAAGCCTACTGAAGAAGTCTGCCTCTCCGGATGTAACTTTGTGTAGGGGGAGGAGCCTAGCTGGTGACATCATCCTGCAGCCATCTGTAAACAACCGAGTGGTGAGACTGGTGTCATGACTTTGCAGTAGTGTTCATGTCTGTTTGCTCACCTTTCTGTTGTGTTCAGCTTAGAGGCCAGTCGCTGTTCACCTGTATGCTTAAGTAATCTTCTATCAAGCATGGCTCCACCCCAGCCTCTAACTAGGAACACTATATTAACCTGTGCACTGCAAGCCAAGCCTTGCTGATCAATATTGTGTGTTTGGCTTCCTGTGTGTTTCTTGCTGTGGGCTCTAAGTCTGTTTCTGTTCATCGATCTAGGCTTGTTCTTTGACTATCCCTGCCTGCTTGTTACCCTAACCTTTGGCGTGTTCTTTGTCTAATCTATGTCTGCTAGTTGCCCCGACCTTTGACTTATCTCCTGACTATCCCTTGCTTTCCTGGACTGCCGCTTTCCCTCGATCCTCCTGTAGCCTACCGTGAACGTGAGCTGGGAGACCCTGGGGGCCGCGACCTGGAGCGAGTTGCAGCGCAGTCCATCCTCACCACTAGAGGCTCTGGTGAAAACCTGCTGCCTCTTAGACTCCACGCCCTGGGAAATCGTATGCTCCAGCTCCCAGTGGGATTCGTGTTGGTGTTCCAGTGGACCTTCTTTCCTGAACCACCCAGAGCTCCATCCGCAGCAAACAGCTCTAGGGTCCACTACCTTAACAGTGCACTCCTGACTCCAATGGTGTACATCTGTCACCTGGTCCCAGGTGACCTGACAACTGGTGTACAAAGAGACTGCCATCGAGTTTTATGATGCGCTGTATTTCTCACTTTGTACCATTTTATCTTGTAAGTGGTTTTAATCCATTGCCAGTAATATTAAAGTTATACGGAGAGCACTATTAGTCCCCTTTTATTCTTCCACGTAATCTACGTGTATCTGAGCCATTTTTGGGTCCTAGAAGCAAGGAGAGACATTTCCCGTTTCCTACACTAGCTCAAAGGGTAGACAACAGAAAAACGCTATTTGACCTCATTATATCTTAAGACAGGGGTGCCAAACTCAATTTCATTGAGGGCATCAGCATTATGGTTGCCCTCAAAGGGCCAGGTGTATCTGTAAGACTACATGTCCAGAGCACCCTTACATCAGATGTTAAGAGCCCCCCCTCACCATCAGATGTCAAGTGTCACCCACCCTCCCTTACATTACAGTGCACCTTACCTTGTGCTGCTGGGAAGAAGCTGAGGGCATTGCTGGGAAGCAAAAAGCACAGGGTCTGGCGGAGGACCAGAGGAGGGCCATATGAAATGGCCCGGAGGGCCGGATTCGGCCCGCAGGCCTTGTGTTTGACATATGTGTCTTAAGAGGTCAAATGAGGAGGTGAGCGTATAGCTATCTTAGGTGGTGGAATGCATGCATATCACCATAGAATTTTCTATTTGTAGAAGAGTACAGATATTTCTTGCACTACACAGTGATTGGATTTACATTGGGGCTTTGGATTTTTAGTTCAAGCTTTTAGTGAGTTTTGTTTATTATGTTATCTTGGAGTT